>NC_092631.1:71093512-71766637 GCF_039555335.1 Amphiura filiformis
CTTGCAGGCTGTATCACAATGGCAGATACCATCAGTTTCCAGTGATTATGGACAAGACTTCATAATCATAATGGGCACGCATATACGATCTACCTAATTCTGGTCATTTCAAGAAGAAGAAGATTTGTACCAATCATTTTGATACAGTCTGAAGTTGCCTGCAGTAAGAAGCAATGTGTGATGCTATCTTCAGTAGATAGATAGCAGTAAGAAATAATGTATGTATGATGTGCTTGTAGTATGAATGTGCTATCTTCAGGAGATAGCAATAACTACACAATTTGTATGTATGTAGTTTCAATGTGATATATCTTCGGCAGATAGCAATAAGAAACAATGTGTGTATGAAGTTTTAATGTGCTATCTTCAGTAGATAGTAATAAGACACAGTTTGTGTGTATGTAGTGTCAATTTTGATATCTTCAGTAGATTGCAATAAGAAACAATGTGTATGTAGTTTCAATGTGCTATCCTCAGTAGATAGCAGTAAGAAACAATGTGTGCATAACAGCAAGGAACAATGTGTATGTGCTTTCAACGTGCTATCTTCAGTAAGCAAACAATGTGTGTATGTAGTTTCAATGTGATATCCTCAGTAGATAGCAGTAAGAAATAATATGTATGTTGTATGAATGTGCTATCTTCAGTAGATACCAATAAGACACAATTTGTATGTATGTAGTTTCAATGTGATATCTTCGGCAGATAGCAATAAGAAACAATGTGTGTATGAAGTTTTAATGTGCTATCTTCAGTAGATAGCAATAAGACACAATTTGTGTGTAGTGTCAATTTTGATATATTCAGTAGATTGCAATAAGAAACAATGTGTATGTAGTTTCAATGTGCTATCTTCAGTAGATAGCAGTAAGAAACAATGTGTGCATAACAGTAAGAAACAATGTGTATGTGCTTTCAACGTGCTATCTTCAGTAGATAGCAATATGTGTATGTAGTTTCAACGTGCTATCTTCAGTAGATAGCAATAAGAAACAATGTGTGTATGTAGTTTCAATGTGATATCTTCGGCAGATAGCAATAAGAAACAATGTGTGTATGAAGTTTTAATGTGCTAACTTCAGTTGGTACCAATAAGAAACAATGTGTGTGTATATGTAGTGTCAATGTGCTATCTTCTGTAGACAGCATGGCAGTAAGATAAAATTTATGTGTATGCAGTTTAAAAAGTGATATCTTCAGTATATAGCAATATTAGAAACAATGTGTGTATAGTTTCAATTTGCTGCATCGGGGCTTGAGATTGGAATTCCAATTTCCTTTCTCACGAAGTAAGGGCTAAGAGCATGAAGAGTAAAATTGTAAAATTGTACAATTGTGTTTGGGAGTGGCCTTCTCTCCTTTCTCCTTTTCCTTGCTATATTCTTCCATTTCTTGTTTTGTTTATCAAAGCTATCTAGGTCATCATGCATCTGATTAGTCTACACTGGCTGTCCAGGCTTGTGCATTTTTATTGTATGAGCTTGGAACGGCCCATAGATTTCCCATGAATTAGCATGTGTCCCTCACGGATCAACCTGGGTAAACAAACAAACAAATGTGCTATCTTCTGTAGAGAGCAATAAGAAACAATGTGTGTGTATGTAGTTTTGATGTGCTATCTTCAGTATAGGCCCTAGCAGTAAGAAAATATGTACATGTGTGGAGTTGTCATGTGTTTATCTTCAATAGATATATAGCAGTAAGAAGCAATGCATGGGTATGTAGTTTCAATGTGCTTATCTTCAGTATATAGCAATAAGAAACAATGTGTGTATGTAGTTTCAATGTGCTATCTTCGGCAAATAACAGTAAGAAACAATGTATGGAGTTTCAATGTGCTATCTTCGGTATAGCAATAATGTGTCAACATGGTCAATGTGCTATCTTCTGTAGATGGCAGTAATATAAAATGTGTGCGTTTGCATCGCGTGCGAAACCAGGAGTTGAGTGCTTACAGGAATTCGAGGAGGTTAGACCCGAAAAGCAGTATTTTGAGGAGCTCCTCAAAGTGGAGAACCATATATAGGGGGGTTAGGATGTCTTTTTCTGGCATTTTTGCCTCCAATTCGAGAAGTTCCATAATTGTATTTGTGCTAAGTTTTCCTCACACACCTCACATTCCTGTGAAAACTCCTCGTTTTGTATGTAGAGAGTGTGCACAGTTTAACACACTTCACTTCACTTTATTTAGTGGATAGTAATGAAGAAACAACATTGTGTAGGTATAGTTTCAATGTGTTATCTTCAGATATAGCAATAAGAAACAATGTGTGTATGTAGTTTTGATGTGTTATCTCCAGTAGATAGGGGTGTGTGTGTGTATGTAGTTTATAAGTGCTATCTTCAGTATAGCAATAAGAAACAATGTGTATGTAGTTTCATTGTGCTATCTTCAGTAGATAGCAGTACTATTTTAAACGGCTTCAATGCGTGTACATGGTGTAAATTATTCTCGATTCTGTTACAAACAAGTTTGTTCTTGTCAAAATAGTACACGACCTCGCTCACACCCTTCCCACTCAGAAAAGCACATAGAACTTCAAAGAAGTTAATGATACACTACAAAACCAATTTGCTGGAATTTGACGGAATTCTCCTGCACCAAAGTTGCCCGGAAATATTAATCTTGTTTAAGTTAAAACTTTGTAACTTACCATGTTATCGACATGACAGACACATTTATTACAAATAGTCTATACCGAATGAACTAGATTATCTATTAATAGATTCAATTAATGAGTCAAACTTCATTTTTCAAATCACCAAAATATAAATTATAAAATATCTTAATATTTAAAAAATCGTAAAACTAGAGTAATCTACAAACTGCCAAACTGAGTAGTTTCCACAGGTAGTACGCCGTGTGTTTGTATGGAGACATTTAACCTTTCCATGCTCCATCGCTAAATGTTGTCTTTTTTAATTTATCAATTGCACATCCTTTGTAAAATACCATCAGCTTCCAAGTCACTGCACAAACGACTAGGAATGTCTGTACGCGTCTTAATGCATTTATCTGAATATCTAAAATGTGGTCATGATATTAAACATTATTTTATATATTCAAATTTTTTCAGGATCTGTCGTCTGCAGCTGAAAATCCGCGGGAAAACACAACAAGATTGAGTTCGATTTTTGGCGGCAAGATGAGACGTTTTGTTCTATTCCTTAAACCCATACACGCCAAAGCATAGTACAGACGACATGACGACTACTATTGTTCTATCTTTTCTCAAATAATGAAAATCTAAGTTTGATTTGCGTATTTTCAATATTCCGTAAAAATGTATTTCACATGCGTAAAAATACTAGTAATATTGCTTTGGATATATCCGGGGGATACAGCTCTTGTCAATATTTGACGAAACTTTTAATATTGACAAATCAGATGTAATGCAACTTATACCGACCTCATTATCCCTTCACAAGCGAGTTTATCGAGAAAATTGTTTAAACCGATAGTGTAACGAATTTGTATCTATTTGAATACATTACTTATAGGTTAATGCGTTTCACTTGTTGAAAGAGAATTGGGCTCAATAATGCACTCGCGCTGAGATGATGATGTGTCCAATGCACATCATGGAGTATGCGTTGGCCGCGTCAACATTAAGCGCGAGTGCATTATTATGTCTATTCTCTTGAGCAAAAGGATCCCACATTCATTAACCTATTTCATACACGGCAGAATTTCTGCAATATTTGCTATTTTTATAACAAACAAAAACTAAAATGTAGGAAAATTTGACCAATATCATAGCACCCACCACCACGAAAAATGAAACAATCCTGCAAGACGCGAACGCACAGCGCGTATTATATACCGGTTTTTTGTATAATATCCCTGGAAATAACATAACAAGATATACCTGTTATCTTTCACCCAACATTTGAGTTGCTCATAGTGTAATTCAAACAACGTATGTAGAATCCCTAGCGAACAGTGTTGTCAGTTTACATCCTGTTGCACGTTCTAAAATGTTCTAGTTCAATTCAGGAAACTCGGCTAAAAGCTTTGCCGCTTTGGGATAGGAGCCTTTTAGAATACATGCAACTAGATTTCGTCGGCGTGGATCATAACGTTGTATCCTTTAATAGCTGCTCCCTGAAGATAATAACATATTGATGTCAATTATATATGACTTATGATAATTGTTCATTGTTGCGATATTGTTAGATGTAAAGTGCCCGAGTGAAATGTTTTAGTTAGTCACGGGCGGTTCAAGTCTTTGGTAATATGCCTTATTAATATAGGCCTATTCCCTTTCCAAAAAAAAAAAAAAGATATCAAGCAAATTCGAAATACAATGGCGTAGCCAAAGTGGACAGCTGCCCAGCCCCCTGTAAAACATTTTGTCCTTCACCCCTCCCCAAGTACGGTGGGATGCTCGTCGCTGGATTTGTTTAGAGTTTCGTAACCAGTTTTGACGATCACCTTTCTCCCCTCCCTTTGCCCCTGTTCCCTTGGCCCCTCTGACAACAAACTGTCGTCTACGTTACAAATCACATTTTGAATATCACAAAGGGGGTCACCACACCGCAGCTAATGGAGATACGTCTGTCTGCCGCTGAGCCATCTATATAACATAATTTAAAAACAAAATGTCATTTCTACTGAACGTTTATCATGAATTTGCTTGATTGATGTCATTATGCAAGTAGGCCTATACCTTTTTCATATAACGAATCACAACGTATGACCTGTTTGAGTCCATCGACGATTTTTAACCGAAAAATTTGGCCTATGTTTTGCGTATAATAGAGATTTTCCATATTTCTCGAGGGCACGCTCACATACCGTATAATGACGTCATATGATAATGAAAACATTTAAAACAGGGAATAGTTTACGATATCCAAGGTGATTTGTTACCTGGGTAAAACATAATGGACCTTCATCATGCAACTGTTCTTTTGTTGATTTATTTTTACCAAAGGAACAGTTTGAGAACAATTTTATTAAAATCGGACCATTTTCCAATTGTGGAGTCCAAAATTTCACCGTTCACATTCACCTTCAGGTCATTTTTTTTATATACTTTTTCTGAATCCTATGATGTGAGAAATACCGTACATTGGTATATATTTAAGGGATCGGATAGCGACGTTGGCACAGTATTTTTTGTGGGACCAAAGAGCATATCATGTCACCCCTGCATTTTAGAATTATGCAAATTAGGCATTGATCCACTACTTGGATTTTCCGGGACTTTCGAATTTTTTTGGTGGGGAATGGATGCATGTCAAATGGAGTTCAGGTATAATTAGTGTGGGTTAACCCATTTACCATAATAAGACTTGCCAATATAATATATCGTTTATCAACAGTGTACTGATTAATGAGGTCATCATATAATCAACACTTGTAAGAGATATAAACAGCAAATTTTACAGAATTGATTTATTTTACTGTCCCTAAAATTAGTTTACAATTTTTAAGCCATTTTATTCTAAAAGTAGATTCCTGTTTGACGTCATCAGCTCGTGATGAGCATGATGAGAACGGAATGTTTCTCTGTTCTCGTCAATTTTGATCCTTTGGATTGTCATGTAAATTACAGCATGCACGTCAATGTCCTGTCTTTATCATACATTTGTTTTCGAACACAAGCACCTCAGCAAACTTGCGATTTTAATGTTTGACATCGGTTTTTTAACCAAACTGTTGATTAAACAAATTATAATGTCTAATTATGTCAATGTCCGACGTTTTACGTGTGATTTTGGCCATTCAAATGATTAGGCCTAGCTATTTAATATAATTATGTATGGTGCTCAGTATCATTGGCCATACGAGTCATAACTACCACAAATTCTCCTAGGAGAAATTCCAGCCAATTCCAGCGCTCCTTATAGGCCTAGATTTAATTTCTAAAAGATTAAATCTGATTGGATTCTGCTATAATTTCTTCTATGAGAAATACCAGCCAATGACAGCGCTCCTTTTGGCTGAATTTCTCATAGGAGAAATTGCAGCCAATGGTAGCACTCCTTTGGCTGAATTTCTCCTAGGAGAAATTGAATTTATCCTCGCCAAAATTCTGGTAGTTATGACTCTTACGGCCACCTTTGGTAATCCATTTTCTCCTTGGAGAAATGTGATTAACCATCTTAATAACGGGAGTTGTGATTGGCTATTATTTTACCTAGGAGAAATTAAGATTAAACGAGCGCTATTATCATGATTATTGGCTGGAATTTATAGGAGAAATGAATTTCTCATACGAGAAATTTATGACTCGTGGCCAATGATAGCTCTGAACCGGCGCAGCTGCATGGGTTTTCAGGAGAACAAGTCCAGTCGATGGCAGCGGCTCAACTTTAATCCTCAAAACTGACCAGCAAGTAAAGGTTACCAATATGCTATTACTAGTTACAAAGAAACAGATCTAAAACATCTTTAAAACGGCGGGCCCAAAAGACCAATTTTTGTTGGGGGAAGACAACATAATTTTGATAGTGATTTTGCTTATTACGAAACCCTATTTTTTAGTTTAACATTTGTCATTCATTAAAATATTTATAAATTATACTCTCTAAATTCCAAAGAGTGAAAAAGTCGATCCTCCTCGGAGTGACTCTTCGGGTCAATCGAAAAGATTGATATTTCAATCTACCAAAAGTGAAAATCACATATATATTTGTGTTAAAATTTAATAAACATAAATAAACTTCAATCGAGAGAGATTGTGCTGAGGAACACTCTGTGAAAAGATTGAAAAATTCACTCTAAAAAGATTGAAATTTCACTCTTTGCAGAGTGAAAATTTTACTCGTATGGAGTAAAATATGTGATTTTCACTCTTGGTAGATTAAAATGTCAATCTTTTTGATTGACCCGAAGAGTCACTCCGAGGAGGATTGACTTTTTCACTCTTTAGAATTTAGAGAGTATGTACGAATTCCATGACGCTGGATGTAACACCGGTACCACTATCATAATTGAGAATCGGGCTTCAGATATGCAGGCGAAGATGAAGATGCAGAGAAAATATCTCATTCTCAATACTCAATAAAGACTGAGGCACGAAGGAGAGGAACGGACTTAACGATCATTTACATCTTGAGTATAAGCAGTTTCTGTCAATTGATATAATAAAGTAACATTCGTACAAACAAGTTGAATAAATAATACACTACTGCTTTCCGTAGTCATGTTGAATGATTTCAGTTGACCTAACTACATACCCGGACGATATTTATATCTAAATTTAGCATCTTAAAATAATTAAAATTTGATGTCTTTTTGGTTATATGTGTCTGGGTAAATCCAAGTGAATGAAAGGAAGAATAGTTGAAAACCGATGGCAACCTTGAAACAAGATTTGAAAAGACGCACCTGGTTGAATGACGTCATTCCGATGAGCAGCTTACGAAATTTGTGCATGATTATATATATTTGTTGATTTGTTTGTTTATATGTGATGCGATCAAGCAAAATCAGTCGGAACTCGGCAATAATAAATTTTCAGTTTCTTATAGGATAGTAAAAAGGATTTACAAAGCTGGATTTTGCAGAAACCCGCATTGAAATTGAACAACCAGTCCTAAAGATATGAGCAATTAAAGCGCTTCCAAAACAATAGGAAACAAAAGGAAATATTGCCTTTGTTTGGCTATATCTCAAAATCAATATTTCCGAGTTCCGACTGATTTTGCTTGATCGCATCACATATGTTTGATACCTATTGTAAATCGTACATAAAACGTGCATGGTCTTTACACACATTTGAAGGCACCATAAATAATTTCTTTATTATTTTTTTATAATTTATTTAAGTTCTGATTAATGTCCTTGATGTACATGAGGTTTACAGTCCATTCTTTCAAAGCGGGCACATTTCATTTCATGACATCAACATTTTTCTGGGTCAAATCTGTGTCGTTCGAAGGAACTCACCGCTTACAGTTGTTTTTTGCGGAATATCAATTTTAAACATCTTATTTTCTCAAAATAGGAGTCATTTTCATTGTCCTCATATATTAGCTTGCCAATGATATGATGTTGTCCGAGCAATGCCCTTTAAGGCAGCCGAAAATGGGACAAAAGTGGTTAAAATTCATGATACTGAATAATTTGAACGAAATGCCCGGCCCCCGCTTTGGACGTATTTGTTCTAATAATTATAATTACACTAGTAGCTGGTTTTTCCCTGTCGAACATGATAAAATGTTATCCAACTATGCTATACTACAACCGACGGTGCTTACTTCATATATGATGTCGACGTTGATGTTGATTATGATGATGGTAATGATGACGACAAGGATGATGAGGATGATGAGGACAAGGATGATGACGACGATGATAATGATGATGACGATGATGTCGATGACGACTATATTTTCAATTCTGATCAATATGTCTATTGTACATGTTGTAACAGCCTTACATATTTTTTAAAACAGTTAAGCAAAGTATCCACTAATGTACGTTTTCCTGGGTACGGATCATTATATGAAGCAGTAGTACTGGTACAGGATGGATTATGGACGTGGGTATATTGCGATGTAAAAGAAGGACATGACACCATGTAGTGAATTTGCAACAAGAAAGTGTGTGTACATACACAATAATTTGCCTATTCTGTTCAGTAGTGTTTACAAAGGTTAGTTTTCATTAGGCTAATGAAAGTTGATCCCCAGTTTCCCGTTACATAGTTTTTCATGACTGGGTAGGTGACTGTTTCATTATTCATTATTCATTATTTTCAAACTTTCGTTATCGGTGCAAAGTTAATTACGGAATGCTATGTTTTGAGGCCCAAATAAAATAATAAAGTATAGTTAGTAATGACCATGCTTCACTTCAAAACAAATTTTAATTAAGCACATCTTCTTTGGAATCTTCAAATTAACCTATAGGTTGTGCAACATATGAAAGCACCAGAAGTCCATGATAGTCTTTGGAGAACCACTTTTCCATATAAATACACGGTGTCTGTGTGTTCTATTGCACACTACTTTTTACAAACCAAACTTACTCTCCACTAGCACATCTTTGGAAGCAATATTTATACGGAAATTAGTTTGTCTACTTGCACAAACTGGAGGTTGCTGGTAAAAATCATCACAGGGTGCACGTGTTAATAATAAAACAACCATGCAAGAAATTGACAAATAAATCATTTTATTTATAAGTTTATTTTATTAAATACATAAATATTTGTAAGAAAAGCAGAATAAATTTGACTTCAAATTTTGTTTATTTTATTTATTTTGATGTTGTCTATATATAGCGCGCTACATAGTGCACGGTAGAAATGCTTTCATATTTGTTCATACGCTGGTTCCCGCGAACTTGGCTGCCTCTCTTTGTGTTCGGTCTATCCATTTAGTGGTAGGAGAAACTTAGATGCAGGGAATTCCTCGTCTCCAGTAAATGCGCCCTACGATATCGCCATTTTACCACGTAGTTTAACCCAGCGTTTGCAAAGACTATTCGGGCCGGTCAGGGTCGGCGTAAAAGTGCTTAAAATACGTGTCGGACGTGAAAGATGACATTAAAACTATCCTTTTTTTCTTAAAAACTTGAAAAATGTGAAATAATGAAATAATGGAAAATAATGAAATATTTGATCGGCATTTTTTTCTGACCGGAGTCGGGTAACGGGAAACTGGGAGTCAACTTTCATTAGCCTTACAGGTGGCGCTATACGTAGCAAATGCACGGAACTTTTGCAAAGCAACAAATTATATAATAAGAGTTCCGCAGCAGATCAAGGAGAAATACTCAGTATAATTGTACATGAAGCCCAGTTAGCCCACTATATTCCACATTGACCATGATCAACAAAGCAGTGGATCAATATGTGTTAAAATTATAACTCCGTTTCTGACTACCTTAAACCATTATATATACTGCCAAATTCAAACGAGAATCATGTTTCAACTCATGAGCTCCCGCCATTTCCTAAAGTCAACGAAAATATCCTGTTACGCATGCGCATTGATAGTCTCGTCTGGAGATGAAGCAAATGAAGAGATAGAATGGAAACCCCTTTAGCTAAATTCGATCGTATTCGTCAATTCCTTTACGATCAGAATACCAAAGCACCGTGTATGAATCGCGATAGAAGAAACCCCAAGTTGGATAAAATCAATTTTGTCTTTCTATGATCTATTTTGTCACATAATGTAAAGATATGAAAAACGGGTAGAATATTAAACATGAGTAAAAAGCATACATTCTCTGTTTTTCGTTTCTTTTCTACGCCGTTTGCTCTATTATTCCATTTGCTATAATTAACATTTAATTTGAGAAATAGAGAAAAGGGATTTGCTCAGAACATTTCTAAAATCAAAAGGTTTCTTTTTTAAACTTAGACATTTCGTGTTTAGAAAATATATTTCATAAGCTTTAAAATGGTATATCATTTGACTTCAAACGATATCCAGGAGTGGGGTTATGGTTTGTTGAACTCTGCTCCTTCAACAAAATGGTATCTTTTTTCGGTTCTACATATTGTGTCTCTTTTTCCACATTGCTGGTAATAAATATCAAACAGTCATTTTAAACTATTTTTGCAAACCTTTTTGGCCAAATATTTTGTCAACACTTAAATAACATTATGTTAAAATATTTGCATCAGGCAAACACAGAAATGTTCTTAAAATGTTTTTTACAAAACGTTTTAATAACATTTAAATGTCGGGTTATATAAAGGTCATGAAAACATTTTAAAAACGTTATTGTAACTATTTTGGGCAAACATATTTTGCAAAATATTTTTTCAACCCAAAAATAACATTCTGTTTAGAATGATTTGCACCAAGTTTTCAAAAATGTTTTTGGAATGTTATTAAAACGTTTTTATACCATTTATATAACCCGACATTTAAATGTTTTCTGTAAAACATTTGTATTTGCTGTGCAGTAAATTACCAACAAATGTTTTTTAATGTTATGAAAACGTTTTATATCATTAATGTACCCTTTATATAACCCGACATTTAAACGTTTTCTGACAACCTTTTATAACCTTTTACGAATGATGTCGAAAACGTTTTGTGTTTGCTGGGTTTGTAACCCACTACTTGAACAGGATTTAGCCAAAGCAAACAAATATAGAGCTATTTAAAAATTATACAGAAATATGTAGAAGTTTATTATCCTCTTCGACAATTTGATTATTGATTGGTTTAAAAGGCATTTGACTGGCGCTATTGAAATGAGATACATGTCGCACCAATTTGAGGTACCTATGGATACGACCTTCATGCACATTTTACACTGCAACTCAGAATACAATTTGCCGACTTTACGGCTCATTCGTGGTGTACGGCCAAATTTTGATTTTGGATGGCCTTTAAGGGACTTTTTTACAGTTTGATAAAGTTTGATACACTTTCCGAGAGACGCGAACCCTACAAACTCCAGCTCATGAGCTCCTCCAGCATATTGTAATATCTAAAGAATGTGTGTTTTGAGCACCGGCAGATTTATCCGTATTTCTCAATGGTTGAGCCCAAGTGCAAATATTGCCAATTTGGTGAT
The DNA here is from genome assembly GCF_039555335.1 of Amphiura filiformis. Taxonomy (NCBI): domain Eukaryota; kingdom Metazoa; phylum Echinodermata; class Ophiuroidea; order Amphilepidida; family Amphiuridae; genus Amphiura; species Amphiura filiformis. The sequence goes on from NC_092631.1 coordinate 71,105,010, forward strand.
TATGCTAGTTTGCAATGTGCTCTTTTTTAGTTTAAAAGTGTATTTTACTCTCAAATTATGATTTTATAGTATTATATGCGAGTTGATTTAACTACATTTCCTACTGAGTCCTTTAATTTAATATTATTATCTTATTTACTTCTGATTTCATTTTCTTTTCTTAGAACGAATCCACATATATTGGGCAACATGCTGATTTTAAAGTCATACAATGTCTTTAAACTGTCAAATATGGTTTTAGTTTCTTTAATTACCATTATACAGGTTATAAATTATTTTAGTAATTGCTGTTACACATGCACGTTTATTCCATTTCTTTGAGGTACGGGCAAAATGATGATTTAAAAAGAAATCGTACATTTCGCAAAAATATTGCTAGAATTCCCTGCTTATTTGCACAGTTAGCCGTTGTCTTCGTTAGCTTTCATTTGTGAGGCTCTCTAGTCCCGCGAATTGGATGATAATTGATACAAGATCTTCGCCTCTCACTCGTCGCTTAGTCTACAAAGGAATGGGTAACAAATAGAACTGGCAATTCAATCTTAACAAGCAATCATTTATGTTCCTCCATCTGTGTTAGCTAGTGATGAATATCAGGGCTTTGTATCGTTCCGACATACTAAAAAACACCCATTGCAGTCGTCCTAGTAATATACATTAAGCTTGTGAAATTATATATATGTTTTATTTTGCACACAACACCGACCATTCGTTATCCGTTCCGATGGCAGCATTTACACAATCCTATACGTTACCTTATTATTGTCACCGACAACACAACCCAATGACCGTGCATATTTTGTTGAACGAAGGATTTTGTAACGTGAAGAGGGGGTTCAGAGGAGTATAACCTAATCTTAAAGGCAAAGTCCCCATTACCACACACACACACAAAATGGTAATTTTAAAATTGCAGCCAACGAGCTAATAGTTGAGACTTATCAAATTAAATTGGATTTTCTTATAGAAAACACCCCGCTCAGGGTGCCTAACCCTAACCCTAACCGTAACCCTGTGTGTTGGGAGGTGAGATGGGTATTCTATAGCTATGCCGAATGTTAAATAAAAGGATGAAAACACCAGATATTTGCACACAATCCCAATGCAAGGTATGGTCAACTGTGCCACATGTGTACACAAGCCAGACAAACCAAGGTCAGAAACCCGGGAATGGTTAGTTGGCGAGTTATGTGGCGGTAAGTTAAGGGCGAGTTACTGTTAGACCATTGGGCGAGTTACTGTTAGACCATTGGGCGAGTTACTGTTAGACCATTGGGCGAGTTACTGTTAGACCAATGGGCGAGTTACTGTACTGTTAGACCATTGGGCGAGTTACTGTTAGACCAATGGGCGAGTTACTGCACTGTTAGACCAATGGGCGAGTTACTGTTAGACCATTGGGCGAGTTACTTTTAGACCAATGGGCGAGTATACAAATATTAACTGTCTATGAGTGTGATGGTCGAAATATAATCACGAGGTGAAAGATGGATGGAATGGAACAATACATCTTTCACCGAGTGATTATATTTCGACCATTACACGAATTTAAGACAGTTAATATTTGTTTTATATCACTCATGCATAAATTCTATTACTAAAATATTATTTAAGGTAGGAAATACATTTTTTCATCAACATAACACCATGTTTTGCCGTGATATACTTCACATTTTGGGGTCCACCCATAACTAAATCGGCGAGTCTTAGAGTCAGCGCACGGCTTGGCGCAGGCGCACTACAGCAGAGCACATGATGGTAAAGACTATCACACGGAGAGGGTGATAGTAAAAATGATTAATGGTAATCAACCAATGAACTGTCTAGAATTTATGTATGAGTGATATAATTACTGTTAGACCATTGGGCGAGTTACTGTTAGACCAATTGGCGAGTTACAGTTAGACCATTTGGCGAGTTATGGTAAGACAATTTGGCGAATTAAATTTGTAATTTAAATTTAAAAATTTTAATTTACAAATGGGTACATTTTTTTGAAGTTGAATTTCTACTTTTTGCATAATTGTAATACTCAATGGTGTACAGCAGGGGAACTTTAGACTAACCTGGAAAAGTTTTAATTACCGTAAAAGTTAATTTGATGATATTGATGTTATTGATTCCAATGATCTGTGTCATGAAAACACAAGAAACTATTTGGGTTTAGTGAATCTACCCCCCCCCTACACACACAAAACAACTTAATTTTTGGTTTTTTGATAGAGTTCCCAAAATGACCATGCCATTTCTTGTCTTCATTCTGTAATCATTCCCCCCAAATTTCATGAACATACAACGATCTATGGCGATTTGACCTTGGATGGTCCTAAAATGACCTTGACATTTTTTGTCTCGCTTCAGTGTTCGTTCCCACCAAATTTCATAAACCTGCAACAATTTATAGTGATTTGATCGCAGATGACCCTGAATGACACCAAAATTACCTTAACCCAACTCCCATGCTCTACCCTGCCCATCACACCTTAACCCACCCCAAGCTACAGTATAACTGCTTTCCACCCTGTTCCTACACTACGCCACCGGCCACCACCATCTTAGCATATAATTATCCACCCAATGGTCTAACCGTAACTCGCCAATTGGCCTAACAGTAACTCGCCCAATGGTCTAACAGTAACTCGCCCATTGGTGTAACAGTAACTCACCCATTAGTCTAACAGTAACTTACCCAATGGTCTAACAGTAACTCGCCCAATGGTGTAACAGTAACTCACCCATTAGTCTAACAGTAACTTACCCAATGGTCTAACAGTAACTCGCGCAATGGTCTAACAGTAACTCGCCCAATGGTATAACAGTAACTCGCCCATAACTTACCGTCACTTAACTCGCCATTTATCCATCCCCAGAAACCCCGTCTTTATACATTACATCCTCTGAGGGGGTTATTGCAGCCCCTATATCTATATTACACATCGGGTACTTGTAAATTTAGCAACGTATCGAAACGTATGGAAATGGGTGGAAATGGATGGAAATGGATGGGAAAATGATAGGAACGGATCGAAAAGGATGAAAATGGGTCGGAATGAATCAAAATATGACTCGAACATCCCGAAATGAGTACAATAAGAGCAAAAATTCATCAAAATGTGTTTTCTTATTTTCATTTGTTTTCTTGTCTTCCCTATTTTTGCATTTCTTATTTTCTTTCTTTCTTGCTTTTTCTTTTCATGCAAATAAAATTCAAATACTAGTAATGGAAGGAAGAAAGAACAAATAGGCCTCGATTTTCTTTTAATTAATCAATTAACGCAAGAAGGAAAGAAAGTACAATTCTTCTTTAATTTTAGATTAATATTAAAAGATACTAATTAATTAAAAAAATAGTTGTACTTTATTTTTCTCAATGACATTATTTATTAGCATTAAATAAAAACTCCATGATCCCAATTAGGTGTAAGTTGGGACAAGCATTACAAAAATTAATATGCCAAAAAATCAGGTTTGAAAAAAAAAATTGACCAAACTCAATTTAAAAGATCGTACATTATGGCTAGTTTAACTTTTGATACATTTTTATAGGCATATTCCTGCATGTATATAGGATGATATCGCTGGTATGAATGTCCAATTCCCCTATCAAATAGACCTTAAAATATGTTTAAATTTAATCTGATTTAATTTGATTTAATATGATTTAGATATCATATCTATAGACCAATTTGGTGAATGAATCGTGGAAAAATACACACAATTTTTATCAAGAGAATTTTCACCAAACTTTTTTTATGATGCAGTTCTTCTCCAGGATTGTTACTTTCTATTTATAGTACTTTAATAGCTGATGACCTACTTCAAAAAAGGATTTTAAAAGATTTATATTTCAATAATTATCTTAAAAAGTTTGCAACTGGTGTATGTATGATGCCATGAACATTTAATTACACAAATTATGTTGAAAATTTGTATTATGTAGTAATATAACATTATGGCCTTGACCTATTGAGATCTGCCAATGTTTCATCACAGATATTGGAATATAATATGTGGTTTCATGCTGCTGTGGCGGCTTTTACTGGCCACACTGTCCTGAGGTGATTTGAGCATTTTGATCGACGGGTGAAACACATTTTGATGAATTTTAGCTCTTATTGTATACTCATTTCGAGATGTTTGAGTCATATTTTGATTCATTCCGACCCATTTTCATCCTTTTCGATCCGTTCCTATCCTTTTCCCATCCATTTCCATCCTTTTCCATCCATTTCCATACGTTTCGATACGTTACTAAATTTACAAATACCCATTAAACATCATACTGTTATGTTATTTACAGCTATGGGTTTCTCTATTTTACTGTTGAAACCTATGATGGGCTGCACCAACCCCCTAACAATCGAGTTTCATGATCTGCCAGGGTAAGGGGCGTGAGTTAACAGCTGTATCACTAACAAAGATGGATCTACGATTAGCTAAAGTCATTTGGGTGTAAACGCAAACGTTTTAGTATGCCGGATGAAACCCCTTAAGCTCCCTTACAACCTCTCCTCCTTCGTAGGATGAGTGTTAAAGCAGACTTATGGTGAGTTTCACCTCCCATGAGTTGAAACAAACACAATAGAGAGATTACGATTTCCAAACGTAGGTATCGAACATCCGTGCAATATATTCAAAATCACTTTCCTCTGACGGGATTTTGAATAGATTGCACGGGCGTTTGATACCTACGTTTGAAAATCGCAATCTCTCTCATTTAAAATGAAATCAACAAAAAAAAACTTGAATCTTTCAATCAATAGCGTTCTAAAAACACTGAATCTTTCAACCAAACTGAGCTGCGTTATTGCGTTTCATATGGCGCCGAATAATAATACACCTTAATTTGTCTGTATTAATACGTTTACAATATCAGTAAACATGTTGAAAGCTCCTTTTGAACACAGTCACATCAAAATAACTATATAGTTCTCTAATCTTGAGTTTCTCCTAATCAGGTCAAACATGTTCCCAAAGCATGTGACTTGTTACAAACGCCCTACCATTACATTCTCTCCGGGCATTGTGATGAGTTCTTCGTACAAATAAACATCGGGTGTATAAGAAAACATAGCGACGGTCCGCTGTCATTTGAAAACATTACATACGGAGACTACTTTCTTCTCCCTAGTACTGCCTAGTAACAGGTACAAGTACAGCTTGGAGCGACAATTTTCTCATGTCAAAATGTCAGATTAAGAAAGTAGCTAGGGCTTATTTGATGTCAGACACGACTGTCTTGGATGTCCAAGTAAAGTGTAATATACCCACCTGATGAGTGGTGTGTTTATCTAGCCGAGCTTTCTTATTCAGAAGTCACTTGTTTCACATTGGTTTCTTTTCTATCTATATCATAGAGGGTATGTGGTGCATTAATGCGGTACATATATAGGATGTGAATTTGGAGTTTGCAATAATGACTGGTATACCGGGTCTGGAACAAACCTTAATTTCTTGTCATTACAAGCCGCACACCGAATCAAAATTTAAGAACCGTCTTAGACTAAGTTATTATTTTCGTCGTTTGTGTGAATACAGATGATAATGATACATGATCTTTGCCCCTCACTCGTCGCTTAGTCTACAAATTGGACTAGCAATTCAAGCTTAACAAGTAATCATTTATGTTCCTCCATCTATGCTACATGTATAGCTAGTGATGAATATTAAGGCTTTGTAGCGTTCCGACATACACAAAAATACCTAATGTATTTCGTCATTTTATATGCTTTTATTTTGCACATCAACGTCGACCAAAATGTACACTCGTTATATCGTTTTATCCGATCCGGTGGCATCCCAGCAAACACAAAAACGTTTTAAATAAGTTATATGTTGGCTTTTGGTTTAGGGAAAAAGGTTTGAATAACATTAAAATGTCGGGTTATATAAAGGTCATGATAACGTTTTAAAACGTTTTGTATGAAAACAAACTACAACAATATTTTTAAATGTTTTCAAAAAATGTTATTGTAAACTATTTTTTGCAAACATTTTTGCCAAATATTGTGTCGATACTTATATAACATTATGTTAAAACATTTGAACCCAGCAAACACAGAAATATTCTTAAAATGTTTTTTTCAAAACATTTTAATAACATTTAAATGTCGGGTTATATAAAGGTCATAAAAACGTTTTTAAAATGTTATTGAAAATATTTTTGGCAAACATTTTTGGCAAAATATTTTTTCAACCCCAAAATAACATTCTTTTTAGGAATGTTATTAAAACGTTTTTATGCCCTTTATATAACCCGATATTTAAACGGTTTCTGTAAAACATTTTTGTTTGCTGAGCAGTAGATTATCAAAATATGTTTTTTAAGGTGATGAAAACGTTTTATACTCTTATATAACCCGACATTTAAACGTTTTCTGACAACCTTTTATACCCTTTTGCGAATGATGTCGAAAACGTTTTGTGTTTGCTGGGATAATACTGATTATATGAATTTTATATTTTTATGTCAATATATAGTTTACTTTAATAGTTGAATCTACAGCAAATTATGCGCTGTGTGAGGCGTATTCATTGAGTGTAATTTTTGCCAACCGCAAACTAAAAGAACATCAACAGTCACTAGTTGACAATGAAGCATTTATTGCAAAATAAATAGAATTTGGTGAATGCGTGGCGGTGGATTTCGATCATAGTAGGATCTTTATTAAAGACAAAGTGACAAGACGACATATAAATAGTAACAGTTAGACATGGGCTATTCCATAGGCCTACAAACTCTTAAAGACAAATAACATAATCAGTGTGCATAGGCTATTTAATAAACGGAACTAAATTTTTAATGCCCACGCGACCCATGGGCGCGCCATACGAAGACCACCAAGTGATCTGTAGATATGCTACAATGCTAAGAGATAGGAATTTTAGGGGATGGATAAATGGCGAGTTAAGTGATGGTAAGTTATGGGCGAGTTACTGTTAGACCATTGGGCGAGTTACTGTTAGACCAATGGGCGAGTTACTGTTAGACCAATGGGCGAGTTACTGTTAGACCAATGGGCGAGTTACTGTTAGACCAATGGGCGAGTTACTGTTAGACCATTGGGCGAGTTACTGTTAGACCATTGGGCCCCGGCCATTGGGCGAGTTACTGTTAGGCCAATTGGCGAGTTATGGTTAGACCATTGGGTGGATATATGGAAAGATGGTGTGGTGGTGTAGTGCAGGAACAGGGTGGAAAGCAGATACTGTAGCTTGGGGTGGGTTAAGGTGTGGTGGGTACTGGGTAGGGTAGAGCGTGGGAGGTGGGTTAAGGAAATTTTGGGGTCATTCAGGGTCATCTGCGGTCAAATCACTATAGATTGTCGCAGGTGTATGAAATTTGGTGGGAACGAATACTGAAGCGAGACAAAAAATGTCAAGGTCATTTTGGGACCATCCAAAGACAAATCGCCATAGATAGTTGTATGTTCATCAAATTTGGTGGGAATGATTACAGAACGAAGACAAGAAATGGCAAGTGGGTGTGGGGGGGGGGCAAGATTCACTAAACCCAAATAGTTTCTTGTGTTTTCATAGTACAGATCATGCTTTTTAGCTTGCTTTTATTATTGAAGACCGAAATAAAAAAAAGACTAGTCTTCATATGACGTCCTGTCAACCTGACCAAAAATGCTGTACTGCGCAGCCAATCACGTCACGCCTTTGACCTGACATCAAATGCACACTAGTCTTTTTAATTTGGTGTGGAAAAATGTAAAGGTTGAAAATTTGGATCTTGGCCTAGCCATAATGTGTGATTTGCATACAGAATAGATTCCTATTTTTAAAAATAATAGTTTTCAATGATCACATTGTCCTCTTAATTTCGAGCCAAACAAATGAGGCAAAACGAAGAAAATTGCTATTTCATTCAAGCGCCTACAATGCGTGTGTTAGCTTGCCGAGCAAGTGGGTGTGGGGGGGCAAGATTCACTAAACCCAAATAGTTTCTTGTGTTTTCATAGTACAGATCATGCTTTTTAGCTTGCTTTTATTATTGAAGACCGAAATAAAAAAAAGACTAGTCTTCATATGACGTCCTGTCAACCTGACCAAAAATGCTGTACTGCGCAGCCAATCACGGCACGCCTTTGACCTGACATCAAATGCACACTAGTCTTTTTAATTTGGTGTGGAAAAATGTAAAGGTTGAAAATTTGGATCTTGGCCTAGCCATAATGTGTGATTTGCATACAGAATAGATTCCTATTTTTAAAAATGTTAGTTTTCAATGATCACATTGTCCTCTTAATTTCGAGCCAAACAAATGAGGCAAAACGAAGAAAATTGCTATTTCATTCAAGCGCCTACAATGCGTGTGTTAGCTTGCCGATCGTCTTATTATCACGAACAAACAAGACGTAAGACTAATAGCAATACATGTATGTACACAGTTTATACATCACTGATTCAATGATTCATTAATGCATGCGATGTGTTTAGCCACCACTCAATCAGTGGACTTTGAAGAAACCCGGAAATCTCCGGTTTTATTATAAAAACTTAAATTTTACTGTAATTAAAGCTCTTCACATGCCGTACACCATTGGGTATTACAATCATGCAAAAAGTAGAAATTCAACAAAAAATTAAGGCCGTCGCTGTGGAGCAAATTACACATTATGGCTTTAAAGTGTGTCACACAATGTTCCCACCCATGTATTACTGTATTGAAGCTACAATTTTAACATGTATTTTTGAATTTGCAAATTTAATTTAATACAAGTTATTTTTTAACTCGCCAAATGGTCTAACCGTAACTCGCCAATTGGTCTAACAGTAACTCGCCCAATGGCCTAACAGTACTCGCTCATTGGTCTAACAGTAACTCGCCCAATGGTCTAACAGTAACTCGCCCAATGGTCTAACAGTAACTCGCCCAATGGTCTAACAGTAACTCGCCCATTGGTCTAACAGTACAATAACTCGCCCAATGGTCTAACAGTAACTCGCCCATTGGTCTAACAGTACAGTAACTCGCCCAATGGTCTAACAGTAACTCGCCAAATGGTCTAACCGTAACTCGCCCAATGGTCTAACAGTAACTCGCCCTTAACTTACCGCCACATAACTCGCCAACTAACCATTCCCGGAATTTTACAGACATATATCATCAAAATAGTATGTTTTCAACAAATAAAATTTGGAAGTTTTCACCGACGGAAAAAAAAGTTATCGCCGGAAACTCTTACAATAATACTACAAAGTTGCCAAAAATGACAAATTTGCTAGAAATTTGGACATGCATCCCGCGTTTCCAATTGAAATACATAAGAAGACCCCCTTTGTAGGACGAGTGTCCAAACAGACTTACATTATCTCAAACGGTTGATTCAACCATGATTCAACTCCCGTGAGTTGAAACAAACACACAAAAAAAATCATGAGAAACACTGAATCTTTCAATCAAACTGCGTTATTTATGATTCCCATGGCGCCAAAGAATAATACATCTTAATTCGTGTTACTTCTGAGCAAAGACCCTGGAAAAAGAAGCAAAGACCCTGGAAAAAGATGGGTCTTTGTTTTGAGTATCCTGCTAACATCACGTTTACAATATCAGTACATGGTAAACATGTTGAAAGCTCACTCTGAATACAAGCCCAAATTCAAATCAAAATAGTTATATAGTTCTCTATTATTAAGTCATCACTTAAGGGATCTTGAGTTTCTCCTAATCAGGTCAAACCTGTTCCCAAAGCATGTGACTTGTTACAAACGCCCTACCATTACATTCTCTCCGGGCATTGTGATGAGTTCTTCGCACAAATAAACATCGGGTGTATAAGAAAACATAGAGATGGTCTGTCATTTGAAAACATTACACCCCCACACGGAGACTGCTTTCTTTTCCCTAGCACAGCCTAGTAACAAGTACAAGTACAGCTTGGAGCGACAATTTTCTCATGTCAAAATGTCAGATTAAGAAAGTAGCTAGGGCTTATTTGATGTCAGACACGACTGTCTTGGATGTCCAAGTAAAGTATAATATACCCACCTGATGAGTGGTGTGTTTATCTAGCCGAGCTTTCTTATTCAGAAGTCACTTGTTTTACACTGATTTATATCTAAACATCTCCAAAAAAGTAACTAACCCCCTTAAATAATGACCATTATTCAAAAACAGGTGATTGTATCACAAATATGTAAAATGCGTTGGAAGCAGAATTTATTTCTGCACATTTTGACACCTCATTTGTAGCAATTGACTAAATATTGACGACACAGCGTACATTTAAATCAATGTAGCCCAATAATTGAAAGTTGCAGTAAATTCTATTGATTTTGCATTCAGTGTAATGGAAGGAAATCTGTGTAATGATATCAGAGTGTTTTTGTATTGTAAAAATTGTTTGTAAGTGCAACTTTCAAATCTGGACCTCACTACATTAAACTGACCGGTGTTTTATTGTATTCTGGGCTATCGTATCAAATGAGGTGTCAAAATGCGCAAAATAAATTCTGCTTCCAACGCATTTTACAGATTTGAAATACAATAGCCCCTTTTTGAATTATTTTTTGAATTCTGATTAAAAATACATTTCCAACTTGTCATGTTTATTCAAAATCAAAACCATAGTGAATGTGTTAAAGTCACTTATTTCACAGTGATTTCTATCTATAATGCTATGTGCAACAAACGAACAAACATTTCTAGATGTTACAAGCACACCTCCACCAAAAAATCATTTCCAAACAATATTTTGCAACAATTACAGTAGCTTAAACTAGTATAAATATCTATATCGAGAAAAGTGAATTTTTAAACAAACGTCTCACGACTTACATTGTGGAGGTTGGTGGCCTGCGACCAGCATCCACTAGTATGAATATCTTTTCTATAATTCTGTTTAAACATGTAAATCCTACTTGCTTATACTAGTTATAGACGGGTTATTCAAAATCAAAACCATAGTGAATGAGTTAACAATGTTAAATTTGGCTCAGCGAGTGAACACACAAAACAAAACAAGCCGAACGGGGTGTGCGCGGATCTTGTAATAAAACACAACCCGGTACAGAGATGGTGATGACGTCATGTGATTTTGTTTTTCACCTCCATCTATCGATTGTGCGGGTAACCCGAGGAGAGCGTTTTATAAATTGAGTCTAGGATGGCCCTATAGTCGCCTCAATGCTGAATATATACTAATCCAACCATTTTCATTAAAAATCCGCGTTTTGAAATATCATGCCAGTTTCTAAAATACGACCACACGTAATGCTGAAAATTATTGAAACCAATTTGAACAATCTAGCATTGGGTCTGTGTTTCCTTAATTTAGGACTTGAATGTAATGTGTAAGGTTGAGGAATTGACGACCTAAAACTCTGCGAGAAAACTATTACAGCTGGCCTCTTACGAGGTATTCTGAGACGCGAGACAACATTAGGCTCCATGGCTAGCCACCTCGATCGCCAGAAGATGTATTCTCACGGATACCTGGGAAATATTGTTCTTTCTCTTATAATACGTGCCAACCGTGCAATACCTTCTTAAAGCTAGCTAGGCTACTTAGAGATGATTAGTCTGGGAGTGTGCCGAATATGGAACATGGGTATTACATAACAATACCCTATTCACGACAATGGGCTTTTTCAAGTTCTCAGTTTTGGTTTGTCTATTGTTCAGAAACTAAAATCAAGAGATTATCGTTAATAATGCTGACAGCTAGACCTTACCGTAGCTAAATGTTCTGAATAAAATTAGCCTATCCATATTTTTCGTAATAGTTGGACATTTTAATCCAGTTGAGTGGCCGACGTGCTGTCGTATAAATGTGAAAAGCCTACACGTGGCAAATCAGCATCTCATAGTATACGTCTTTTGTGTCACCAGTCAATGATATTTCACCGCTCGACATTGTTCACGGAGACATAATCCCTAGGATTATGTGAACACGTACACCACAAACGTAGCGGTACCAATCTGCTCCCTCTACTCACGAATATTGCACTGCGAAATTTTGTATTCATATTTTCTTTTTGTATGCATAATTTAGAGACTTATTTTGTCAATTTATTTTAACCAAGAATATTCGCGGTCAGATGATTACGTAACTAGCTGGAAATAAAACCGGCAATCACCTTTTAACAAAGAATAGAGACAACTTTCCCCGTGAGCTTAGATACGACAATGGTAAACCACATGATTAGGCTAAAACGATGAACGTGTCTATATCTCATTAAAACCTATTGTCCTGCTGAACAATTGTATGCTGCATTGATTTTGGTTTCTGCAAACGAATACATGACATGTAACCAATGAAAAGAAAGAATTTGCTTTCAGACACACAAAAACGCCCAGGCGTATCTCCACAAAAAATGCATTCATATCTAGCCGACCAAACAAGAGAAGTAACAATTAAAGAGGAAATACGAAAACTGAGCCACTAAAGTATAAAATAAAAATATAAAACGACGACTGCACTGGCTTAATCTCATTATCACTTGAAGAAAGTAGTCATGCCAAATCAGGAAATGCAAGATGTTATTTATTTATGCGGATCCAAATTATTTTGGCCGTTGCCTTTTTATTTTCTGATATCTAGACAAAAATTGGCTTAATTTGATAACAATACAGAAGTAACCAAAATGTGTTCTCACCGTTAAAAAATAATTGTAAACCGTATTTATACGATATATGTTTTAGTAAATATACTTTGTGTTAGAGATGGATGGTATTTGAGTCAATTGTTCATACAGCCTGGTCTCCTAACTAAACTGCCGTATATAGTCACTTTACATATAGACTATGCCATAGTCGAATTTTATTAAAAATATGTTATTATTAGTCATGATGAACCCATTTCCATGAACTCAAAATTATACTGATGTTTATTAAAATTAAAGTATTCAATGGTAAAATGGTCATAAAGAGTTAAAAATATCAGATGATTAGTGACAATAAAAGTAATTGAATGCAACATTATCTTGCATAATTATAATGGCTCACTTTAATACTGAACAATTCTGATTTTGGAATCTACCAGTTTATTGATAGCGAGCCCCGAAAATCCGACTATGGACTTTGAAGTTTAAGCAGAACTTTACCCCGGGACTTTGCTCTCTAAAAACACACTGTCAAGCATACTTGTTTATCAGTCCATTAACCACAAGTACTAAGCATGGTATAGTACAAGACGCGCTAGATGTTTGATGAGAGATTAACTTTCGCGTCAACACAAAAGCGCCGCAAATACCACAGATAATTGTGTACGGCGTAGTTAATGGTAATGGTGCGGGCCCGGAAGATTTAAACCATAGCGAGATATGGGCGACCAATCACAATGCAGCTCCATTTAAAGATACATTACATCATGGCCAATTTTAGTTAGGCCAGAAATTGGCCTAACTCTCCATAGAGTCCCGTGTTTAAAAGTCAGTAGTCCACTTGGGAAGCTAACAAACAGAGGGAGTGCGGTGACTGAAAAGATCAGATACAGATGTGAAAATCTATCAGTTGCACACAAATCGATATAAATCAGAGTTTTATGCTTAAGGTTTTACCGTCGTCACCCGATTCGACTTGACTATTGCGCCTGTTTTCAACGCGTGCGTACACTGCGTCGTGCTCGGCGTTGCGTTGCAGACATCGCAGAGAACGATGCGTGTTGTGCGTGTCAATGCTAGTTTTGCGCACCGGCGATAACTAGGGCCACAAAATAAAGAAAACAATGTTTGCTGTTTTATTAAATACAACATGTACAAACCAAATCTTGCCAGCGGGCTTCCACTGATAACGAACCTCTCCTCCCCAAGGTCGGCCTAAGACAGTAGGGTCCAATCACAGTTATAGGCATACCCAACAAACACAGAATCAGGTTAAAAAAAAAATTAGGCCTAAACGAGTGTTGGTTAAATTGGTTAATTCGTTTTAATAATATTTTGGCCTAAATGTTGGGTAACCACTATATTATAGGCATATTAAAGGTTAGACGTTTGTAGAACGTTTCGTAATGAAACGCACTACACGGCAACTTTTAAAAGTTTATAATCCAACATTTAGGCTAAATGTTTAAAGCATTTTGTATTTAATCATGGTTATTGGGTAAAGACCTAAGCCTACTATGTGCACCGAATTCAAAATGCATGCGATAGACAACACCATCAAAACTATTCAGTTTCAACATGTGTCATAGGCCCACATTTACAAAAATGATATCATAATTGGCCAAACGTTTTTCTACAGCTATAGGCAACCCAGTGTTTAACTTTGCTTTAATTGAACTGCTAATTGATGACATGAATCCACCTCGAGATAATTCCGTATTATAGTTTTGTGACCAAAAATGTTTCTCTCGGCAAACGGCACTAAGCATACTAAGTAGGCCTATGCCTATAAAAATTTTAGGCCTATTATAGTCAAACACTTCCGCCCATGGTGTCAAACGCTTCGCTTTAACATGTTTAATAAGTCCTCTTTTTGGTCATTCGAGTCAGGTGAACATGGTGAAAGCTGACAATTTCTCACTTTGTGCAACTTGATAACTCTTTGGTTAATATCTTTGCAGAATAGTAGTCTTTCCGTTTATAACCAAAATAAACCAAATTAGAATTAAGCTAAGAATTTTAAGGCTTCATTAAGGGTAGACGAGGTATTGTTGGTCGAAGCAACCTAAAAATCGATTTTCATTATCTAGATCAATATATTATTGAAAAATAACACCTTGATATTTTGCAAAAGTTCATTCTACAAATCGTATACTTTGCAAACTTGCTTAATTTATTGTTGTTAATGAGTTATGTACGTTTTACAAAAGTGTTGTAGTTTCAGCCCTCTTTACAACGTAACTCAAGAACCGCAGCACCTATAAAAGTATATCTGTGATATTTTAATTCTTCTACACACTCGCTATGAATTGAGCAATGCAGTTTTTGCTAAAGCTCACTACCATTCGTAAGATGCTGTGAACTACCAAATCACAACAGTTTAAAATAATAAATAACCTTAAGTCTTTTATAGTCGATTATAATTGTTCCTATAGTATTATGGACACTTCTTAGGTAACTTTTTTTTACAGTGAAAACTTTCCTGCGTAAACAGACAATTCCTTTTTTGTGGCCATATGCGTAAACGAACGCTGATCTGGCATCAGATCGCGCGTGTATACCAGCGCGTTGGTACGCAACCAAAATATCCATGTACGCAATTAACTACGCATGGTGTCGCAGAAAAGTTCATTTTGACCTATTTTGGTCAATTTACGCGAAAACAAGGTCCGGTACCCCCAATTTTTTTTGCGCGATTTTACAGAGCTTTTTGTTTTTCATAACATATATAAAATTAAAAAAATTTTGTCTCGACAATTTTTTTATACAACGCAAAAGGTGGTATATTTTGGGCAAATTGCTGATTTTGCCATTGAAGTGTACAGAGATTTTTGGAAATGTACACCTCTTTTAAAACGGCTGTAGCTCAAAAGTGAGGTCCGGCACCCCCTGTTTTTTTTCCTGATTTATTATTTACACATATTAATGTACAAAATATGTCAATTTAAAAAAATTTCGTCGATAGGTTTAGTAACGACGGTAAAACCTTAAATGTAATAGCCAGAGTATGCAAAATGGGCAAGTGGACTACGGAGAAGTCTACTTTACATATGGCTCTAAACTGACTACCGTATAATATACTTTGTGTTAGAGATGGATAGTATTTGAGTCAATTGTTCATGCAGGCTGGTCTATTAACTAAACTGCCGTATATAGTCACTTTACATATGGCTCTAAACTGACTATATTATACAGCAAATTAGGTTGAGTATACTGACGCCCTCTGTTGGTCAACGTCATATTAAGGTTACTCTTGCTTTCTTGCCCTATCGGGGCCATGATAATAAATGAAACTACATTAGTTGCAAGTTCTCACTAAGGGAGTTTCCGGTCTAGCTCTACCGGACTTGCTGCCTTGACGTTTTTAAGCCCTGACGGGCTGGGGTCCAGTATTAACAAACCATCAAGGCCGCAAACCCGGTAGAGCTGAAGCCGGAAACCGGGGCCGGAAACTCCCATAGCGAGGACTGGCAACTAATTACGCCAGCCCGCATCTGGTCTAATTTATTGGTTAAGCTTGATCGCTATTGTTTTGGTTTCTTTGTAGCCCTGTAGGGTAACCTTGAACAATATTGAGCGCTATTGTTTTTTACGCTTCCCAAAAAAAATACGAGTACATCTGGTATTTGCATTTAAGAAACATAAATGTTCTGTAACTGGTTGTTGTTATCCTTATTTAGTTGACATTGAACATTATTCTACAGCTAGTATATTTAAGATTATTTAAAGAAATCATTGCCATTATTAAGCCTCTTCACCTGCATTGGCTAATCTGATAATGAAATGCCCACCCACCCGCAGACGTCAAGCGTGTCACTAATTTTTTGTGTTTTGAAAGACGAGTATAAAACGACGCTAACTTGAAATCCTTGTCGACAATGAAACGTGATAATTATTTGCCACTGCCCACTCAGCATATTAGACTTGTCCTTTAAATCTCTGTAGTAACCATGGTAAACGGAGAAATAATTAGCCCGCATTATGTTCACGAGTTCACGAACAAAGAGCCAAATACCGAGGGTGTGGGTGTGTGAATTAGATTATCCACCTTTCACAAGAAGCTCAAACTTTCAGACATTTGATAACGTCCATCCGACGAAAACGTCGCCTAGTCGATCTTCTACCGCTTGTTATTTTCCTCCATTGAATAAAAATCTAGTTGAGTTAAGGGCTGGGGTATGAACGTTTGGACAGTATTTATTTTGGGACATTAGAGCACATCAGACATATCGAATTGCATTCTGAATACGAAGAATGTCATTCTGATATCAAATAATTTTGATTTTTGAAATTCGCAATTTAATACACATTTTATGGCAAATCATTAAAATTGATATTTTGATATTTTAACAGTACTTGAAGTAAACTTTATAAATCTGATGATTTATACTTAAAGTGTATGTAGGTGGGATGAAAAGCCGACGATCAATTGGAAATTTTGACCTTTCGTATAGAAGATATGGATTTTTTTCCCAAAACACCAAAAAAATTAGGTCTTTTTGGGAAAAAAATCCATATCTTCAATATGAAAGGTAAAAATTTTCAATTGACCGTCGGCTTTTCCTCCCTGCTACATACACTTTAAGAATATATCATTAGATTTATATCATTTACTTCGAGGACTGTTATATATCAAAAATTTGAAAAATATCAAATTTTTATAATTTGTCATAAAATTTGTATTATATTATGATTTTCAAAAATGAAAATTATTTGATATCAGAAAGACATGCTTCGTATTCAGAATGCAATTCGATAGGTCTGAGGTGCTCTCATGTCCCACTAAAAATACTGTCGAAAAGCAATAAACGCTCATTTTAGATCCCTTAAGGGATCTGGAATGAAACGTTTTAAGTGTTTCGACAGTATTTTTGTGGGACATGAGCACATCAGACATATCGAATTGCATTCTGAATACGAAGCATGTCTTTCTGATATAAAATAATTTTCATTTTTTGAAAATCACAATATAATACAAATTTTATGACAAATTATAAAAATTTGATATTTTTCAAATGTTTGATATATAACAGTCCTCGAAGTAAATTTTATAAATCTAATGATATATTCTTAAAAAGTGTATGTAGCTGGGAGGAAAAGCCGACGATCAATTGAAAATTTTGACCTTTCATATTGAAGATATGGATTTTTTCCCAAAAGTCCTAATTTTTTTTTGGTGTTTGGGGAAAAATCCATATCTTCAATACGAAAGGTCAAAATTGTCAATTGATCGTCGGCTTTTCATCACACCTACATACACGTTATAGGTATAAATCAGATTTATAAAGTTTACTTCGAGTACTGTTAAATATCAAAAATATCAATTTTAATGATTTGCCATAAAATGTGTATTACATTGCGAATTTCAAAAAATCAAAATTATTTGATATCAGAAGGACATTCTTCGTATTCAGAATGCAATTCAATATGTCAGATGTGCTCTAATGTCCCACAATAAATACTGTCCAAACGTTCATACCCCTTCCCTTAACCAATGATGAACTACACGTGATGCTAATTTACTATAATTGTTATCATATGAATATCACAAATACATGTATATTATGATCCGAGCATTAAAAGGCTCATGTGTGGTCCGACGTTGCGATTGACCTTTTCAGTATATCCCATAAGCCTTTGCGAGTGCACCTGAGATGTCGTCATTTGACGTCAGTACGCGTCACGCCGATGCGCACATCGTTTAGCGAACATAGCTACTGCGCATTGCAAGGGCTTATGGGATTTACCGAAAAGGTCAATTGACGATGCGTTTTCGGTTCTCTTCAGCGATTTTTGGTTCTTGGATGTGAAACATCAAGAACGCCAAAGCCCCAATTTGGGTGGAAAATCAGGGCCGAGAACCAAAAATGTTGTTGTTCGTTTTCTGCGTCTGTCTCTTTAATCGATATTCCTATACACTCATACAGCCTGTCTTAAAAAATTGTGCAAGTGGAAAGCGCCATCTTTGGCAATTAGAAAATACTGTTGTGACATGATGCTTACATCAACGTCAAGGGAGAAGTCCTAGCTTTCAAATACCGTTTGTTTCATTCATTTTGGTTTCGGCAACCCAGTTTTCGGCAATGCTTCACTGTATTTCTTTTTTCCATTCTTTTTTCATTAAAGCAAATCTCGCTGCAAGCTTTCAAAATTCACAATTATGTTGTCAATATTGTTTTAAATCTTGCATACCCCAGCAAACACAAACATGTTTTTAAAACGTTATTTGGGTTGGGTCAAAACGTTTTAAGAACATTAAACGTTTTATGAACAATGACAAAACTGAATTTTTTGTTGAATTATCATCTTTCAACAAACGCCGCATGCCTGCTGTCAAACTTCACATTGGTAATATTGTGATAGCCAAATGTCCATGTCCACCCAAGTTACTTCTCTCTCACGCAGCATAACCTACCATCTCCGTAACATCTCTCACATTCGCCATTTTCTAGACTTTGACACTTGTAACAATATGTTATTCGCTCACTCGTTCTTTCCAGATTGGATTATGGTAACATCTTACTTTTGGGTTCGAATGTCACTGAAATTGCTCGTCTTCAAAGACTAGAGAATTGGGCAGCCAAGATTTTTTTTTTCTTGCAGCCAAGAAAGACCATGCTTCCCCATTGCTCCGTGAATTGCACTGGCTGCCTGTGAGGGAGAGAGTCTACTACAAAGCCATGTTGTATGTTTACAAGTGCCTTGCTGGCTTCGGGCCGGATTATTTGGCATCCTCCTTGACATTATCCCTGGAAGACAAGGCCTTCGATCTGCCACTGATGCCACTCGCCTGCATGTGCCCAAACTCCACTACCGCTCTTTTAAGTCAGCCGCTGATAAGGCTTTTGCTTTCACAGCTCCTAAGTTGTGGAATCAGCTACCTGTTTCAGTCCGTTCCTCCAACTCTTTGCCAGTGTCCAAAAAAGGGCTGAAAACATTTCTGTTTTCAGAAATATAATTGCTTTTTATTGCATTTTCTTATATTCTGTCATATTTTGCTATATTTTTCATGCTATGTTGTTTTGAGCGCTGTGATAATTTGAAATGGCGCTATATTAAAGCCTATTGTATGTATGTATGTATAATGTTGGGTGAGTTCTTGATTTACATGTACAGCCCTCTTCCCTAGAGAAAGTGGCACAATTGTGATTTTACCCTTTCGATGTTAACTAAACATATCTCGAGATTAACACAATCAAATTGAACAGAACAAACGGCATTTGAAAGCTAAGACTGCGCCCTTGACATTGATGTAAGCATCATGTCACATTGGGTGATTACACACGAGAGTTTGATCCGCGTCAATGCGCCTCCCGGGATGCGCATCCATAATAGAAAGTGTCTACAGGGCACTCGAATCCGCATCCGGGAAATTATTGCGTATTAAGCGCAGTGGAGTAGCTCCCGGTGGAAGTGGACGGGCAATTTGGGCCCCGTCATTCCATGAAATTGTAGAGTTGTGTTTCACTATAGCTTTTTGCGGCGTTAGAAAGGAGAACTATTATAGTTAATAAATCATTCAACAATGTATTATAAAGTTGGTGTTACTTGTTGCTTCTCTGTTTTTAGGACTAAGTTGGGCCCGACACTCAACAAAGACTTTACTCCCTTTGAAAGATCCCAACTACGCCGCTGCTCTCCACCCTTTCTCTCCCCTCTCCATCTCCTTCTCCCTCTCCCCTCTTTCATCATCTCCCCTTCCTACATATGTCTACGTCAGCTGGTAGTTTGACGTGTGCATGATCTCCATGATCTATATTCACCACCCGCGCTCAACTCTCAAAATAAATCATCAAAGCAAAATGTAAAAGCAACAAGTCCGCGTATTTCTTATCCTCCGGGGTGAAAATCTCCTGGCTTGTTATGGCAATAACCAGCTAACCGACTTGTCTTCTCACCGTACAGACGTGATGTTTTAAACTCCTCTGACAAATTTAGACACTCTATTCTCGACCGGGATCCATTAGTAATATGGATATTGTAAAAAGGTCACCTGCATTTAAGTGTACGCCCGTAGGGTTTACATTGACGTGCGTTTTAGCTGGACGGATCAACTTGCAAGAAAGACATGGATTCTGAGCTATTATATAGTTACTTGTACAAATGACAAAAGGTTAAGGTTTCAGATGCGCAAGTTTAAACAATTTGTCCATTAAAAAATCAAGAAAATTGTGTGTGCACAAAATCTTGCCAATATGAATCAGAACTATGATGTCATGTATACTTCTGTCGTGTAGGCTTAATATCATTTTCATTTCTCATGTATACTTCTGTCGTGCAGGCTTAATATCTTTTTCATTTCTCCAAAATCGTTGAGTAACATTTTGTTGTCAGTAGTTATAGCTTGACTTTGGTGAGACAAAATCCATTGTCCGTTGTTTTCAACTTTGTATTCTACTGCTTCCAAGTTTGCGTCAATTTTACAGATAGGTTAACCATTAACAATGAAATGAGGTCAAGCAGGCATGCGCACACAAGAGTAGAACAAGTTAGGTTTATCGTTTCACGAGATACCATTGATGAATACTTCCATCAACACCTTCACACTGCAGATGTACATCACTACGTCAAAAAGGGCAGATTATTTTACATGACTGAAAGAAAGGATGATCAAGTCACATAGAATAGTATGAGTTGCCAGCGAAGAGAGGCACACAACACAGCCTGCCTTCGATGGCTACCGATTAAACCTTGCTATTGAAAACTTTCGCCTTTAATGCCGCACATTGAAAATCATTATTTCCCAAGAAAACAGCAGACAGCGGGCCAGCCAGTAACATGAGTAAGGTTATTTCACTTTGAACATGTTGAAGGCATGGATAGTTTTGCAAATATGGGCTAACGTCTGTTTTTCAAACTTTGGTTTGAAAATGTTTGAGGAAATCTAAAACTGTAGTAATAAGCAAATAATTCAAAACGGTCGACTTTTTATTTTTTTGTTTGTATCCTGAATGTGTGGGTGTGTGGATGTTTTTTTGTCCGTTTGTTTCTTTTTTCTGTCAGTTCGTCATGCAAACGTACACTTAACTCACCCCACATTCACACATACGCACCCCGATGAACAGAGGTATATATGATATTGTTGATTTACCGCATTTTATAAAACTATTGATGACTATTTCACAGTCCGTTCGCAATATTTTATTTTGTACATTATTTTGATAAGATAAGCTGATTTTGATAAAAATCGCGTTTTTAGGTAAATTTAGCTTTATTTAGTGTTAAATTATGTAAAAACGGAATACACCCAAATTTACATAAATAAAATCGCACTGAATCTTTCTCTCCCTTTCGATTCCCTCTCTCCCTCTCTTCTATCTCTATCGGTTCCTCTTTCTTATCGTAAATCTAAATCCATTTCCTTCGTCATCGTGAGAACCTTCAAGCAAATCATGCCACAAAATCATTAGCATTCAATTCAGGTCGATTATTACCCCCATTCACAATTGCAAATAGAACACCACATATTAAACATGTACGATAGAGGAGAAAACAATTGTAACCTAAGATCTGTGGTTAATGATTCAACAACTGCTCCGAGTAAAAGTCTGTCTATATGCAGTACCGATGTCATCAATTTATTCGAGTACATGACAGCATAGGAATGTACATCGACTAGTGCATGATTCAACTGGCAGTGCGTAAGATTTAGACCACGATGAATAATTCAAAGATTCTTGAAATACATGTTATATTTAACACATTTCTTACCGAATGATCAAAGTTTTATCACTTCAATTGGGTTGAAGCACACTTTGCCTAATTTCTATCCCCTCTGTAGTATTCTACTCATTTCTAGCGAATCTTGAAGATAGATTGTGCCCCACAATATAATTGAAGACTATATTGTAATTAAGACTGGGGGTCTGGATCAATTCAGCAATGTGCGGACAAAGCCAAAAATAAAGGTTCATGGAATTTGCCTAAATCTTGTGATAGGAAAGGTATTTGGGTCTAATGATTTTGTAACTTGATCAAAAATTCAAAAATCCCTTGTTGCCATGGTAACGGTTCTTTGAAGATTGCCACAGGGAAAGTACATTTTTTTAATTTTACAGTTCGAAAAAGACACATTTTTCTAGCTAGCACTAATGAAATTGCTAGAAGTATGGAACAATTTAAATTGCTGCTGATAAATACCTATGTATTAGACGTTACAAAAATAGTATTGCCAGTTTTCTCACCCACCTAGAATATTGTGTAATATGCAATGCAAAATCCCTCTTTTTTGCAATTATTTTCATTAGCAAAAGTGGTATAACTTTGAAATTCAATAACTCTCAAGAAGAAGTTTGCTGATTAAAGTCAGGGGTTGGATGAGAATGACTATGAATGGGGATGATCAAGCAACCAATAAAAAAATTGGGGTCTTTACCCCATAACGAAGTTTTACTTTGAAGAAAGTTCGCTATTTTCGATAAAAATGAGCTAATTACATAGCACTTTCACAGTATAAAAAATCCTTCATTGGCTTGTGATTTGCAAATAACATACCCAGAATAGTTCATTGACCCATCATAACCATTGGTTATCATTTATTTAAGTAATTTTCACTTAGTAAACTGCCAGTGACCCCTCCCCCAGCCATATGCTTTAATGCATGAAAAATGTGCAAAGTTGGGCGCAAAATGGTTACCATGGGCATTAATTTCTTGGTGGTGGTTATCTGTCTTTTACAATCTCTACTCTTCCTAAACAATGGATAAATCGATTTTAACTATTGAAACCAAATAAAACACATTATATTTCAGTTGGTCACTACTCTGGAGTAGGCTAGGGGTTTTCCATGTATAATAATCATTTCTACTTCTTATTTAGGCCTATATTCACTACTGGACTCATTGATTGACTTTATCTGAAATACCTCACCAATAATCTAAATATGGTTTAAACATAATGAGAATGTGATAATTTCGTGGATTTATAATATTAAAGTCCTTTTTACCAGTTGTTTCTACCTTATCTGGGGTTTATAGCAACAACAGCAACTAACATACCAAGTAATATTTTTCTTTGTTTTATACAGTGTTATCTATAAAGTTAGTTCTAAGGCTGCATGATACTGAAAACAAATCTCAAATGTAAGAAAGATCAAACATTGTACAAAACAATAGAAAAAATGTTTATAAAAACATGGGGGACTGGACAATGCACTTGAATTATTGTTTTTAAAATGCAATGTCACCGGTTTTTTTTTAAAGTTAAATGTGGACATGGTGAAGCCATTGCCAACCCATCATAAAGTGATGCTCAAGTCTTTACTTTGTGTAGATTGTTAGAATTATAAACGGAGTCGCTCATGTGTGGGATTTTCTAATGAGATCATGAACAGTGCCTGACAGATGTCTGTGAAAGTTTTGATGCTGACACTGCTAAGTTTGTCATCTTGTACTCTAAATAATCTATTTGTCCCCAAAGTAATAGGAGTAATGGGATGATAAAATTCTGGTTTCTACACCGCTTGCTTTAGGCACTCTTGATATACCATTGTATAATCTGCAGGATCTGCAAGTTCATCATTGATCTCTCGAAAATAAAAATACTTGTGTGTTGTGGGGTCAGATACTCGTCTTAGATGTAAACCTGCTAAACATGCTAAATGCCCTCTTGTTGCTATTTTACATCCGCCAAAAAACGCATTTGCTTAGCAACAGCAGAAGGGTCTCTCTATTCCCAGCCCGGAAATTGGGTTTGTTTGTTTCTTGCTGACTATAGGTTAAATTCACGGGTTTCAATGGCAAAATGGCTAATTTCGGGTGGACGTTTCTCATATTCAGAACTCTCACAGTTAAATGGCACTAATATCAGGTGAAACTATATGGTTTAGATGCCAAATGATCAAAAAACTCAACATAGGTTGACCTGAGACTTTTCTTGTTTTAACGCACTGAACCATAAACACCTCAAAAGGGCAGTGCGCACTCGAAGCTGAAAGTTAAAATATGGTAGGGCGAATATTTACTAAAAACCGTAGCCGTGCGTATGAATTTTGGTACTATTACAACAAAAATGTCATATAATGAGAGAAAATATACCCTTATGAAGTATCAAACCCATAAAAATACTTTTTTGGCTATACCACTTGGTCAATATCAGCGATTTTAAAGCAGTCTTTTCAGATGCCATGCAAACAAATAGTTACTCGTCGTATTTCCATGTATCGCCCATGTCTATTAGTGGTATATAACCTTTAGGGCCAATTCATGACCTAATCATATCTCTGATTCAGAAAGAATGCATTGCTGTCCGTTTGTTTCCTGACTGAATGTGAGCTACTAGCGTCAATGCTTCATGCTTTATGTATGTCGATGTTCCTTGGGTAACTGAATAGCGTTTGCAATACCTCTTGAATCCACCGTAGCTAGTAGATTCATCTACTGAAGATAAAGCTTCACATACTTCCTATTGCTGATTGGTGTTCTCGTAGAATTGGTGAACACTGTTGATTGTACTGGGTGAGTACTAGTAGCTGCCTGATGTTAAAAGCAGCACATAGTTCATGATGTTGATGATTTTCAAATGTTTCTTGGTTAACATTTTCTGATGTTGAATTCCCTGAAGATCCATCTGCTGGAGATGAAACTTTACATGCTTCCTGATGTCGAGGGCTAGGCTTAAAACTTCCAAACGGCGTGCCAAAAAGAATAGCTTGCCCCTTCCGGCCTGCCAACAAATCTTTGCCCCCCCCCCCGCACATGACATATGTTTGAGTTCCCAATGTGCAAACCTTATAATAATGGTCTAGATGTAGGCCTACATGTATAATGCAAGCGTAGTGAGCAAAGAATTTTGCATATTTGAACATTTCTGCACTGTTTTTCTAAGCCCTTATCAGAGCGTGTCTGTGGTATAGTCTGCCCCGTAAATGTGCTCCCCGTAAATGTTGCCACCTAGCTTGCAGTGGCAAACAAAAACCTTGGCAAATCAGATGTGTCGTTTACCGGTATATTGTCAGTACCCTGTGAGCTCCTTTGCGACGGCTAGGAACCATGGTATAGGTTCATGTACTAGACCCCGCACCCCTTTGACCTGTCAAAATTGCTCCCCCCTGTTTTGGGGGTTGCCAAAAATTCTTGGACCCCCCCCCCCCATATTTACCCTTCCTACAGGGCTTATCATTATTGCACAGCCCCTGATTGGTGTTCTCGTAGAGTTGGTGAACTTTGTTGTTTGTACCGGGTATCTATATAGCTGTCTGATGCTAAAAGCAGTGGCAAACTTACAAAAACCTGGGCAAATCAGATATGTCGTTTACCGGTATATTGACACTACCCTATGAGCTCCTCTGCGACGGCTAGGAACCATGGTATAGGTTCATGTACTAGACCCCTCATCCCTTTGACCTGCCAAAAATTGCTCCCCCCTTTTTGGGGATTGCCAAAAATTCTTGGACACCCCCCCCCCCCCATATTTACCCTTCCTACAGGGCTTATCATTATTGCACAGCCCCTGATTGGTGTTCTCGTAAAGTTGGTGAACTCTGTTGTTTGTACCGGGTAGCTAGCTGTCTGATGCTAAAAGCAACCTGTCTTCCAAGCGCTGCCCTCTATCTGTATTTGAATAGCGCTGCGATTTGTCTAATCTGCTTAACATGCTTAAAAGGCCTGTATGTATAATATAGCTTGTTTGTACCATTTAAAACTGAGACTCATCAATGACTTTCATCAATAGAAATATATTCAATAATTATTTCATTACGGTTATTTAAACACAATCCTTTTAAGCGAAATTTGTCTTTTTTTTGCCATAAATTCCCTTGAAAAATACACATTTTTTCAAAAACTTGGTACTTTTAAAAAGCCAGAACTTCTTTAGAAGTTGAGACCCCAATTTTTTGAAACTATATATCTGTCAGCAAGGGTTCACTCTAGCTATGCCACCATACAATTACAAATATATCAACTTCTTCTTTACAGTTACACCCCTTCAATGTTGGGGTAAAATGACATTTACAATTTTTGCCCAAAAATGTGTTTTTTCTACTTAAAATTAAAGGATCTTTTAAAAGAGTGGCAAGCTCTTTCTTCATTTGCAAGGACTACCAAAGCATGCCCCTATCTGAAGAAAAAAATTAAAAAATTATATCACATGTTATATATTTGTGGCATTCGAACAAACTTTGCCCTTTTTCAAAAATGAAAATTGTAAATTTTGGTCATTTTCGACTAAAATTTGTTTTGTCCGTTACCATGCCAACAGGCCAAATGCAACTTTTTAAATGTCATTTTTAAAATGTCCCCCCTAAACCCTTTCCATGCTAAAAGAATCAAGGATTTCTATTTTTTTGAGTTTGTCCACATATTTAAAATTTTGCTTGACGGTAACAGACAGTGCTACGAGAGACACTTTTGCGCTAGCAGCGCTACATCTTCTATACTGCAATGGTTAGTCGAACATGATTTTCCACTTCTTTTATAATACATGAGCTAAGAGACGCAATTGAGCTCGCCATCCCGAATTGATCTTATCGTTTAACAACCCAACTTAAAGAAGAATAAGACTTTTGCACTAGTTTTATGAAAATACGATCATTTTTGTTCAATTTCAACCTATACATGCCTTAGTTAAAAAGAAGTTTAACATTTAACTTTTTGCTTATAACTAACGATACACCGCATGTTAGTCAAATTACGCTCTTTCTGAAACCGTATTACTGGAGCAACTTTGAGCAGACTACACTTATGTCACGAAGACTAAGTTTGTGATATTAAAACCGATTCTGGCCCTTAATCCTGGTCTTAATAATGGAGTTTTGATCCACCTAACAGATTTGTTCCTACTGCACAAAAACGGACAAATAAGGGCGTAAGGGCACCCTTTGCGATCATTGCATAAGATATATAAGATGGTCGATCAAACTACGAGGGTAGGTTTGTAATATGGATGTTGTAAAAAGGTCACTCGCATTTAAAGTGTACGCCCGTAGGGTTTACATTGACGTGCGTTTTAGCTGGACTGATCAACTTGCAAGCAAGACATGGATGTCGGAGGTGTTACTTGTACAAATGGCAAAAAGGTAACTTTTTAAGATGTGCAAGTTCCAACAATTTGTCACAATCAAAACGACCGTACACACAATCTTGCCAAAATGAATCAGAAGAATGAAAATGACGCACATGCTTTTGAAGTGAAGGCTAAAATCAATCTTTTTCATTTCTCCAAATTGTTGAGTAACATTTCCTTGTCAGTAGTTATAGCTTGGCTTTGGTGAGACAAAAACCATTGTCCGTTGTTTTCAGCGTCAATCTATTTATAGGTATTAACAATGAAATGAGGTCACAAACGCACATGCGCACACAAGATAGTAGAACAGAGATACTATTGATGAATACTTCAATCAACACCTTCACACTGCAGATGAGCATTCTACATGGCTATGAGAATGGATGATAGATAAAGTAGCGAACAGCGAAATCAAGTATGAGCTAGTATGGGATGTCTAATGAAGAGATACACCGATGTGTGGCTACCAATTGACCTTGATATTGACAACTATCTGCTTTAAGAAAATGTTGCAGGAAAATCTAAAAAAATCATACAATTGGTAACAACGAAAGCGAGGTCAAGAAGGGTATCACGTAATAATAAAGTAACGAAATAATCACGTGATCCCTTCTTGATCTCGCTTTTGCCAGAGGATGATTTAAGCACTTCCCACCACGCCACTGTGTTGACTTGCGGTTAGCACAGCTGTGTGAGTGAACATGACACCACTGCTCGCACGTTGCATTGACGGGCATGGTTAAATTTGAATTTGGACTGATATATTTACAATAAAAACGTATTCAAAATGCTAGTCGATTTCACATTTTATGTTACCTACAGAAGGTGTGAATTATCCTTTATGCATATATCACTTTTGTTCTGAAATCGACCAAGTAATAATGACACACGCACAATTCTTAAACAACATCTTTTGCACAGAATTCAATGGGATTTGAAAAGTAAAGTGGCAGTTGAAACTCTAGTGATAACACGTTTGCAGTGCATGATGGGGCTTCCTTAAACCATCCTCTGCGCTTTTGCTATCGTATAAAACGTAATATCGATGTTCACCCCATCAACGGGATTGTAAGAATGATCTATACTATAAGCAAATAATTTAAACTGAATTGGAGTTTTCCATTTTGTGGTGTCCGGAATCTATATAGATGCATGTTTATCCGGGTTTATTTTCTGTCAATTTGTCACGTAAACTTTACACCCACCCAAGAAAAAGAAAAAGAAGAAGAAGAAGAAGAAGAATTTGGCGCAAGGTTAATGAAAATCATAGCATTTTTGTCCTTCATCATGTTCATGTCTGACTTAACATTTGCTGCTTGATTACTTGTAGAATGACAGTTTTACCCAACGGGACCAATCTATAACGTTTTAGCAATAGTACGTGTCTTACAGCTGATTAGATGTTGCATGCGTTAGTGAAAACACCCTCCAAATTTAGCAACACATTTTGATCAAGATGGGTTCTTACATACTCGTAAGACTCTTTGACACATGTTTCACTCACGCATGTGTTCTACATTGTGTACAGTTCTTACAGATGCGACTTGTTATGTAATTTCCTGGGAATGTGTAAAAGGAATCGTCTTATAACTACTTCACATACGAAATGTATCAGTTGCACAGGACACATGCTAAATAATTGAGAGGCCATATTGCAAAAGTCCTGCATTTTAAAGAGTTTACTTCAATATTTTAGCTAGCATCTAATGGTGTTAAAGTTTAATATTCTGCACACATTGTTCTTTACATTTTTATACTTTAATAGCATTTCTAAAGAATGACTTGATTAGGCTTGAAATATATATACATGTACATATTCGCCGTAGAAGTGATGATGTATTAAATAGGATTAACTACCATAGCAATAGATGAATACAATTTTTGAATATATAGCCCTGCACTACAACGTTCACGCGGTACCTATGTATTGAACCATAGATGTCAAAGAAATGCTGATCACTCGCACCTGTAAGATTAGTATCTTTGAAAAGAGCGGTATTGTACCCGGACATACACAGGTGATGAGTGCAACCTGCCTGTAGTGCAGGGCGATATATTCATCTATTACTATGGTAGTTAATCCTGTTACATCATCACTTCTAGGGCGAATATCTTTAAGCTACAAAGAGTCTGTCCTTGTATGAGAGCATGTGTTTTAACGCAGCTGACGGATGTACAGACAAATATGATTTGCTTGCTAGTCAATTACTTCCCCACCAATGCAACACGTCGATAATGTTAATGAAATTACACAATCACATAACACGACAACTGTCTGTCGTGGCCCTGTTGCCTCTACAGGAGTGGCATGGATCGTGATAAATAAGATATCAGAAATAAACAAATAAACAAACGAAACAACAAAAGTAAAAGTAGACATACTTGGCTTCAAATAAAAACGTCTTACATTTTCAGACGTGTCTTGTATTGAGATATGACTTTGTATAATATTTATTCTTAAACAGCATATTTGTGTGCAAATTGAGGGCGCTATTTACATATATTTTCAATTTAATTTTGTCCAATAATAAAATGAGTTAATTCTTTAATTTCATGATAAAAAGTAGTTGGGATATTTCCTTGCTATATTTTACTAATTCTTACGATGTTTTAATGCCATTATACAAGTGTCCACCCCTTGTAAAGATGCAAACAAGATTTAAGATAAATAGCGCCATCAGTTTTCAACTTTGCTTAAAAATTAATACAGTTCTACATACTATCAAACAAGATAAATGTGATATTACTATACCGTTTTTGAGCACGGAAATGTATCAATATTAGGCCCAATCTGGGACTTGATTTAGATGAAGATGGGAGGACGGCTTGGTGTTGGTAGTGGTCGATGTAACACTACGGCCAGGGTTCGATTCCCCGTAGTGCCGTAAGTGAACAATAAGGTGTTGCCATAAGTGGTTGCCGATCTATCTGACCGTTCTCGTAAATGTTTCCTCGGGTAATCCGGTTTTCCTGTATTCTAAAATCGGATCTCCTATAATCCTGTCCCGTCGTATTTGGTTCACGTTGTTGTGTTAAAGCTGCATTTTTATATTGCGCGTCACAATATCTCAGCGCCTTGAGATCTACTTAGTGGAAATAAGTTGTGCGTTATAAATCACTTTTTATTTTATTTATATATTTTATTTTTAAGATCAAGTCAACAGCATGTCAAATTCATATACTTTCATGTATTACCAATTTTATAAGCGAATTCGATGGTTGGGCCTCTTCCAATATGCTTCAGAGTATTATGAATACATGCCCCCAAACCTGTCTCTGCCACGAACAGAGAATAAATAAGTTGCGCAGTGCGGGGGATTTGTGAATCCATCATGAATCTACTTTTTTCTTTCTACATGTACATATACACCACTGGTTGATTCCGAGGGTAAGGTTAAAGGTGAATGATAGAAGTTAATAGGAAAGACCGAACAAACAGAAAGAGGAAACGGGCAAATTCGAATATCCAATTTGCAAATTCTCTTTTAAATAATCAAGGGGCATTGATATTCAGAGCAGCTCAATTTTGTTTGGCATAAATGCCCTCTGCTCATTCTTGACATTTTAGGATGCAATCTCAATGACTTTGAAAAACCAAGACATGTTCACTTCAAATGTTTTTTTGCCATAAGCATGTACACTCTACATAATATTTCAAAACATGTCTTGACAAAATTTATCTTATAAAGAGAACATCAAAAACATGTTGCGGCCCAATACGATATACATGTAGAGCCACTGGTTCTGGTTAAGTTGTTGGTAATTTGCCTGATAAATAATTTGGAAAGCTTTTCGTAATTTAATCTGTGTCTCCACAATGGAGAGACCGTCTAAATAAACAAACAAGCAGATGCTGCACATAGCGTAGTCATCCATAACCTTTTCCACGACATCAAGATGAGCAAACTGTTTGAGGTTAGGCCAATGAAAGTCAATTCATTTTTCATTATTTCATCAGATTTCATTATTGATCTAAAAATGCGTTTTGATTTAAAGCCAAACTCATACATGTGATTTGGGTAAGGACTACACTCTTATTTCGCCAATTAAAAAGTCTTAAACAATCTTAATCAATCTTAAACTCGTGTTAGTTACGTGGTCCTCTCGTCGAAATATTGGTTAAGGGCCCTTAATTTTCTTGTTGTTTAAGGCTCAAATCAATAGTTGGTTAAAACTTTTAACCAATAAATGCATATAGCACTTTAACCAGCTTCAAGTTTAAGTGCTTAACCAACTAGGTTGTTTAAGGTCTTTTAATCAATATTTGCTTAATAACTCTAAACAGATAATGATTTATATGTTCTATTTTATCTAAGGATTGTTTAAGAAATACAACTGCTTAATCAATGGTTGTATTGGATTTAATTATGATTGGGATTTTCTTTCTTGCTTTTTTTTTTAATTTTATACTGAAACATAATTCATGATAGATTTGAAGTCATCAGATCTTGGTCAACTGTGAGATTCGTTCAAAAATACAATTTCATGCATAAAGTTTTTTTTTTTATCAGTTCAACCCGCTATGTATCCGGGCAATGTATCCGAGTAAAAAATTAAAATCTAGTAAGCCTTTCTCTCTCGCATGCATTACGATACAATGCTAAAATACAATACATCAACGCTAATAAATTCACACACTCGATACGGTATCCAGCATACCGATACTTCAATGCATCTCGTCTACATTGTAAGCTATTGTGCGTATGCCCAAAACTGAACATCGCGGTACACACATTGGTGATATACATGTACCGTGCACGTAGAACAGTAGAGTACAGTATCGCTAGAATGTCAATCCCAATGACGTTGTTAAATCTAGCAAATGAACGCATCAATATCCATCTTTTATGTCTCAACGATGTCTATGCATAACTTATCAAACGAATCTCGAGTTTGGTGCACCTGATTGACTCAAACCTACCTATTTGAACGAAGTTTCAAGAGACCATAAGCAGCACGACCAGCATTCACTCGTGGCCGCCATTTGCTTTTGTCATTTTAAACAATAATTGGTTAAAATTCCGTGGCGCGAGATGTATCGTTAAACAGGTAAAGTACAATTCCACTAAACATTACACAGTTTAACGCCTTTTAACGTAACAAAAAATAACCACCTTTATACGCTCGAGTTTAACAGTCTTTTAACATACGTTAAACTTTGCAGATTAAGCGCAAAATCACGCCTTTGAACATTAATTGTTTAAAAATCTTAAACTTTTCTTCTTATACTTGGCGACTGTTAACTGCCGGAAGAAGAGTGTAGAAAAGTTAGAGAAGAGCCTGGTTTTGCTTCCAAGTTATGAATATATGCTTTACAAACAAAAATATATGTTTCCGATTGCTAGAACTGGTGAAAACACTGATACTTTGAAAATAATGAATTATTTTGGCATTTTTGAAAATTTGACGCGGGTATTTTCGGTTTCCAAAAAGTGATGCGGGCGGGGACGATAAACTCGGAATCGACTTTCACGCGCCTTATACGCCAGCAAATTGCCTCTTACACAGTTTTCAATGGGAAAATTAACCTTAACATTATTTTAATCCCCACAAAATCATGAAAATAAATGGATTAATTAATTAATTAATTGCAATAGTTACAGTTTGTTAGAAAACAGTTTACATCTTTATTGGAAATTCAGCTGCAATTGAATTCAAACAAACAGTTCTTAATGGTATATACGCTTGAATTCCACCCAACTTGTCCATATTTTCCATTTTGGCAAATTTATGCAGTGCATAAATGAAGTCAACACTTCATATATTCAAATTGAAAAATTTGTGCCTAAAAAGTGCTTTTAAAAATAAACGTAGTATATCAATTTTTGCCCTACATATATTTTGTTTACTGTAGCTATGGGATGGCAATTACATCATTGCCAGATGCAAGCCATGCAAATCCCTTCTCATTGACAATATGTTGCAGTCACAAGGTAGAAAAATCCCTAAATCAATATATTTATAACAAAAGAGAATCCAGAGAACACAGCACCTATTTCAGCATCCGAGGAAATCCGACCAACATCCCACAATTCACCTGATTTTGACAGAGCTTTCAATGATATAATGGTCTGCTGCAGTACTATAATTATAATTATGTTCATACACTCCTAGATATTGAGAACCAATCAGAGCAAACGATAGTATTTGACTATCGTCTGCTCTGATTGGTCGATTCTGGGCACCTTTTTGAAAACAATGTGCTTTTTATATGGTTGGAGACATTTCAGATTTGGTCTTGCTGTTCTTGAATCTGAATTTGGATGTAACATAAAGAATGTATACATTAATTACCTTTGGATATAAATGGCGAGTAGGCCTACATTCGAGACAGTAAATAAGAGTCCTTAGATATTTACCTTTTAGTAGCACTATGAATTTTCTTCCTATTATATTTAATTTCAGAAAAAATATTTTGAAGGAGGTTACCCACATCTAATTTGAGGACAGATTTTGATGACAATACATCCTGTAGCCTTAAAGACTAATAGCTAGCACCCTGAATTTAACTGCTTTTGAATTCTTATTGGTAACTACTGGTCGTTAACAGCATATCAGAAATGGGATGAGGCCTTTGCGCTTGTGTAGAGAACCAATCAGAGCAAACGATAGTCAAATACGAGGTGGCGCTATTGATGGTTCATAAATAGACTTCTCCTTATAATTTAAATGTTGATATCAAGTTGCTTTCTACTGCTGATATTAATGTCGGTGCGGATAAAGTATGAAGCAGTTTCCCAATTGTTGCATGTTATCGATATGGATGAAGTAGTTATCTACTTCTGATATCGGTGGGAACGAAGCAGCTATCTACTACTGATATTAATTAGCGTGGATAAAATAGCTATATCTACTGCTGATGTCGGTGTTGATAAAGTAGTGCCTTCCAAATCTACCTTTAGCTAGCTATGAGAATGTGAAAAAGAATCAATTTGAAGTTGGGGCTTGCTATCAGTTATTCACTGCAGCTGAACTATCTTTGCAAGTTGAGTGACCATTGCAATGGTTGGCTGATGACCCTCAGGGCTGACCAGCACGTTGTGACCACGTCACCTTCCTTCCTTTTGGTCTTTATAATTTGTCCAAATAATACTTTCTATAAGGGTAACGTACGTAAGCTAGGTTTCACCCCTATTATGACGTTAGTTTTGAATGATATATATATTTAATGTGAGAAGCTTACAGAAAAAATGATTGTAAACACCAGTAAAGAAACTTCGGATATGACATGATGAACGAACTTTTGAAATTATGTAAAAATATTAACACAGAATCAAACGAATAATGTCTTATTTTTCACGTATGTGTATTTGCCACTGTAATTCGATTCAATAGCCAAATATTAAAAATAAACAATTACAGATTATTCTGTTTTAAATTAACATCCATAATTTAGATTTACATCACCTTTAAATATTACTTTCCGTTTACTTATTATTATACAACGCCAGGGAATTATTACGACACGACACGGGAAAGCCCCGCTTGAGCACCGTACAAGGAGATTATTAATTTGCCCTTTTAAACAAGAAGGCAGTATCCCTATTAATAACCACATTACTGATAATTTTCTTACTTGCAGGAAGAACATCTGGGTAAAGTAAGATCGCACTAGATTTCTAGTCCAATTTGACCATGACAAATTTAGCTCAATCCAGTCAAGTTTGTGCAAACGGTGCAGCAATGATGACAATAAGGCTAAATAAATGGTATGTCTCAAACTCCATGGCACTTTCAAAAACGAATGCGGAATGCGTTTCTTATTTCTTTCCTCTTTTTTAAAACTTTAATTTTGAATTAAGATGTCATATGCGAGTGCTCAAAGTACACAGCATAACATTGTGGTTCATTTACACAATCGAAGTAGCCTACAAATGTCAATTGTTTTATGAAATATTTCTCAGTATTTCATGATTTTACGTCAAAACTATTTTTAAAAAGCGGGGGCTTTGCCTTTATTTGTTTTAACCTAAGTGAATTAAATCCTACCTCAAAACAAAAATCAGTATTGGCGATGTCGTTTACTTGTAGATATATTTTACTTAGAGCCGTATACCGGCTACACATGCATGGACATGCCGGGGTCATAGTATACAGACATTGCAATTTTGGCAGTAGTGCACGTTTTCCAGGTCGCGGATAACTATTGTGTTTTTCAAATCAAACGAAATAAGTATTGCTAGTGTTGTTAGTATAATTATATTGTTTTCAAGCAAACACAAAATACATGTATATTTCAAAACGTTTTCAAAAAGTTACAAAACTGTCAAACAAAGTTTAAAAAGTTACAAAACCGTCAATACCATGAAAACAACGTTGTTTATTCAGTAGAGATCTGGGAAGATTATATCATCCTATAAACATGATAAACATAAATTGTTAACTTCAAATCTGGGAATGCAACTTTAAAACCAAACTGACATAATTACAGAAATCGTTCTATCGACGGAAAATCTTTTGCATGTGTTCCGTCTGTTTCTAGTTTCGATGTTTGGCATTTTGAATCAATAATGACGCGGGATTTGAATTTTGATGCGTCCTTCGCCGTCTCCTCAAGGCGCTTAATAAAGTAATACCGAATATAGCTCATAATCCTATAATTCCAACCTTTAATAGTGCCCTAGTGCAAAAGTTAAATCTGTTTTCATCAATGTCGACAATGATCCATGCATTCCACCCTCCAGGTATTATCGAGTGGAAAACATCATATAGTATGCATCTTGTTCTATTTTAAAACCGGCCTCATTAAGTGTGTCATTTTCTTTATATCCTCCAAGGAACAACTTCTATCGATTTTATTCGAATTATCCGTTTTACATCTTGACATACAAACTGTAAGCAACCGATCTTCAGTAACCATGACTACCGAAGACCCTGGATATTTCGAATTCGTGTCTTATTGGCGCTCGGTGAAAAACAATTAGGGTGACTCAAAAATGTAAAACTGAAGTTATACACAGTCGCTGGGCGAAGACCGGTGGATTTTTACGAACCAAGTAGAACGCTTTAATTTCCTAACACACCAGAAAGGCCTTTACCTCACACAGTGTCGACAACCTGTAAATAAATATTTTTCCCTGAAACGAATCACGTCATAATACTCCGTTGGTGAGCGACGGGCGATTGGTATTCCACCGAACGCAAGAAAAGGAGTCCTATCTGATGGGCTAGAAACCGATCGCTAGATCACTCAGTGATGAAGTAAAAACTCAGATGTAGAGATGTATTCAATTCCATTTAAATCAATATTCTATTATTGACGCAGATAAAGAAAGTTGTGTGTCTCACTATGGTGCATTGTATTATAGACTTGTGATTTAATATTCTATAGCCAGTGCTTGTGCTTGAGCTGAATGGGCTAAGCTTGTTCTTTTCATATGATTATAATTCTCAAACAGTTGAATATATCACAATATTATCGTACGATTTAAAAACATTTCGGTGAAAATGCAGTATAATACATGTGTTGAAAGAAAACGATAATCGTATCTTAGTTAATTGAAATTCCAGTGAGTTAATTGAAAACAAAACCGGGGTTTTACCTGACAACAAATCGAATTTTCTTGTAATGGCAACATCATATGGGGTACTGAGCATGCGCATATCGTAAAAACGTGTATGAATGGAAATACTGCGGTATCTCAAATTGTGTAAGTCGCTCGGCCTATCTCGAACAAAATCGCCATGCGTAGCTGTTAAAGAACGAGTGGATTCGCCGTACTATCACGGCAATTTTTGACACGGAGATATAGGGATGATGACGCTGTGCCTCATTGGGTCAAATATTAATCGTTTATCGCTTAGCGACCGAGTGTTGAATTCAACTATTTACAGGCATTGTGGTGGTACCATAAAATAATGGTTGCACATATTATATTCAATCATATTCTGGAAAGTATTTAGGAGTTACATTTGATCCACATCTTACTTGGGATGAGCATGTTTAGTTATCTTTCTTTTAATGTATCAAAACGTATTGGTGTTATTTGTAGAGTGAAAAAGTATCTTCCTGTTAGATCAGTTAAAACACTTGCCCAAGCCCTTGTCTTTCCTCACTTTGACTACTGCCGCTCTGTTTGGTCAAATTTTAGTGCTTGTCACAAAAATGAGCTTCAGATTCTGCAGAATAGACTTGCCCGTATTTTACTTTCTGCAGACATAATAACACCATATGATGAAAGACCTGGACTTGGTTAAACTTGATAGTAGGTGGGAGAATCAGTTACTTATTTTAGTCTTTAAATGTCTGAAGAAGGTTGCTCCACATTATTTGTCATCTCAATTTACTTTCACCTCCTCTACTCATTCTAAGAACACTCGAAGTCAATCTCATAACAAATTGGTTGTTCCAAGGTGGAAATTATCTTCTGGGCAGAGAACATTTCATTATAGAGCTGCTACTTCATGGAATAGACTTCCTTTTAATATATGTACCAATTTGGATTCACTAAGCTTGAATGAGTTCAAGAATGCCTTATAATTTTGTTTGTGTTTAAGACATTAAGGAACTTATTATAGCCTCCCTAGTTAATTTATTAATTTGAAATTGTTTGCATATTTCTATGTTTGTACAGTATATTAATTATTCCTATTCTTATAGTGTTATTTGTATATGAATGTTATGTATGTTATACCAGTACTTTTGTATTGATGGAATTTTCCTGAATAAATAACGAACAAATAAAATAAATAACACAAAGCGGTGAATACTGCAAAACATATCGGATACAAAAAACACATAGAGGTGTTCAAAATGTATCCGATACAGAAAACATTCTTGGTATGTTCCAAGAGTGTTCTTGATGTGTTCTGATTGTGTTTTACAAGAACACATCGACATTCAAGATATTTTACAATGCTTTAAAACATAATTCATGATCTTTATATAACCCGACATTTTAAAAACTTTTTGAATTAACGTTTTAAGAACATTTTTGTGTTTGCTGGGCTACGAATCAGAAAATTATTATTTTAACTTAGGAGACCGATGGTGTTGAATTAATCTGCTCAATTCAAATGGTTAAAGAAGTAAACAACATATCTGACACTGCCGTTTTATACAATCTGGGTTACATATATTTTGAAAGTCTGCTCGCAATGTGAGAAGGCAGAATTAGCGTTATATGCCTTTTACGAGATCAGTACTGTTTGCATGGAAATGGTACCGTGGTACAGACTTTTAAAATAGTCAAGTACAAAATATTACCTGGCTTTTCCAGAAAAGTAAACCTCCCTGTATGCTTTGTGTCTCTTTACCCTCTACTGTAGTGTTTATTTTGACCTTATAAAAATAGAATAAAGTAAATAAAAAAGGACCGCTTATTTATGTTTGATGCTTGTTTGAAGAATTATAAATATGATTGATAATAAATGTTGGTATTTATACAGCGCCTTTCACATGTGAACATGTACCAAAGCGCTTTACATTTATTCCGCCGTCGTTAGAATATGCCAGCTGCCATACAATGCCCAAGGCATGCTCATACCTTTGGGCGGCGCTCAATGGACAGTATTCATAACAGCTCCCCATTTCACACCTGGGTGGAGAGGAGTAATCGAGATAAAGTGCCTTACTCAAGGGCACAACACGATGGCGTCGCCGGGGCTCGAACCCGCAACCTTCAGATTATGAGTCCTAGCCCGTTCCGCTCGGCCACCGTGCTCCCGATTGATAGTGCTATTTATTTTCCTTCTTTG
The DNA here is from genome assembly GCF_039555335.1 of Amphiura filiformis. Lineage (NCBI taxonomy): Eukaryota > Metazoa > Echinodermata > Ophiuroidea > Amphilepidida > Amphiuridae > Amphiura > Amphiura filiformis. The sequence goes on from NC_092631.1 coordinate 71,144,265, forward strand.
TTCCTTCTTTGTTTTTTCTTCTTACTTTCCTCGTACAATATTGATATATTAATTTTATTCTAAGACTGAGTTATGCAAGGTCAGGGGTTTTGATATTTGAAAAAAAAGGTAAATAATATTAATAAAAGATGGTATGCCAAGTAGAAGGTTCAATTCATTTTTACTTACATTCATAGCTGACACTGTTTTTTATACAATCTGGGATACAGATATTTTGAAAGTCTGCGGCTCGCAGTGTGAGAAGGCAGTATTTTCTACCGTTATTTATTCTAGACACTATGCCTCAGTTGTACTTAGTATAGCAGTACATTGTTTGCATAGAAGTAGTACATACTGTTAAAATAGGCAAATATAAAATATTGCCATGCAGGCTTTTCCATGAAAGTAAACGTACCTTTATGCTTTATAACTCTTTACCATCTATAATGTTTACTTTGACCTTTATACAGTATAAAAATAGAATAAATTAAATCAAAGAAAGGACCGGTTATTTATGTTTGATGCTTGTTTGAGGAATTATAATATGATTGAGTGCTGTTGCTATTTATTTCCCTTCTTTGTTTTTTCTTCTTACTTTCCTCGTGCAATATTGATATATTAATTTTATTCTAAGACTGAGTTATGCAAGGTCAGCGGTTTTGATATTTGAAAAAAAAGGTAAATAATATTAATAGAAGATGGTATGCCAAGTCATGAAGTAGAAGGTTCAATTAATTTTTACTTACATTCATAGCTGACACTGTTTTTATACAATCTGGGATACAGATATTTTGAAAGTCTGCGGCTCGCAGTGTGAGAAGGCAGTATTTTCTACCGTTATTTATTCTAGACACTATGCCTCAGTTGTACTTAGTATAGCAGTACATTGTTTGCATAGAAGTAGTACATACTGTTAAAATAGGCAAATATAAAATATTGCCATGCAGGCTTTTCCATGAAAGTAAACGTACCTTTATGCTTTATAACTCTTTACCATCTTTGTTAATTATTTTGACCTTTATACAGTATAAAAATAGAATAAATTAAATCAAAGAAAGGACCAGTTATTTATGTTTGATGTTTGTTTGAAGAATTATAATGATTGATAGTGCTGTTGAAAATTTAATTTCTTTCTTTGTTTTTTCTTCTTACTTTCCTCGTACAATATTGATATATTAATTGTATTCCAAGACTAAGTTATGCAAGGTCAGTGATTTTGATATTTGGAAAAAAATTAATGGTAAATAATATTAATAGAAGATGGTATGCCATGTAGAAGGTCATTCCCAGGAAAACAAACAAACAAACATTCATTTGCATGTTATTGTAGTTTATTTATAACTCTTTTATTATAATATTTTGTATAAAAGTATAATTACAATAAATACATGTCGACTAATGTAATAATATATAGCTATATTAATGTGCGTTGTAAGCTTAACAAAAAATGAGCACACTTAACATTTAGGGCAAATAAATATTAGTACCATTTTTTTCATAATTATGCTTACTAGTATTTAAAAATCTACACACCAAATTACGTGTTATGCCCTGTGATTAAAAGTCATGAGATGTGTACTGTAAACTCTTACTAAAAGAATAAAATCCACGACAGATATCTTGTCTAACTGTACTCTCTATTATAAATAGTACTATGTTCAAACATATTCAGTTCTATGAAGTGGAGGGGTTAAGAATCCTTGACAAAAACATGATTTTTTGACCTCACAGCCCTTATGAAAATTTTTGATACATAATAATGACAACTTCCATCAACTTCTGGTAAAAATAGGTTTAAGTAATAATATAACATTTGTTAAGGAAGATGCCCTCAATATTTTTCAAATTTTTTTTTTTTTTACATACGGTAATTATAATGTACTTCATTAAACTGACATACCCTGCAAAAATCAAGACTCCAGGTGCTGTAGTTTAGTCACAATCCAAGATTTTGAATAAAACGCAGGAACCATCCTTATCGATGGAAATATTGTTCGAACACGCACTCGATGTTCATAACACAATACGATACATGTACATGGCAACACACATAAAGGATCGTGTCATAGCACAACCGAATGGAGTGACCCCAGGGGAGTGACACACATTGACGACATCAGCGCTGATAGTAAATTCCAATTTTCTTTGGTTTACCTCAGTTGTTCAGCTTAAAATTAAAAGGGGACATATGACAGTAAATAATAATAACTATAGGCCTATACTAGGCCTTATATATAAGCCAACTAAAGATTGGTACTCAACATATAATCTTGTTTTGATATATGCGTGTACTTATGATAATGAATCATTCTACCAATACCAGCAATTGCTAAAACAAACAACTTGTTTTTATTTTAAGTAATAAATTAATGATAAGCATTCCCTAATAGGGGAAACCCTATTGATACTCTGTACTCCAATTATTGATTAAGTCTTGTTGTGATGACATATAATCTTGTTTTGATATGCTCCTATTTTACTAATGACAATGAATCATTCTACCAATACCAGTAATTGCTAAAATTGAAAACAACCTTTTATTAATTATTTTAGTTAATCAATTAATAATAAATATTCCAGGGAGGAAACCTTCAATAATTAAGTCTTGTTTTGATGACATATAATCTTGCTTTGACATATATGCTCCTATCGTAGGCCTACTTATGACAATAAATCATTCTACCAATACAAGTAATTAAAGTAATTGAAGTAAAATTTCAAACAAACAACTTGTTATTAATTATTTTAATTAATACATTATAATAGGAGAAACCCTCACTAATATGGTTTAGTTGGTTTCTCAAGATATGCCGAGTAAATATCTTTGACATGTTACAAAATTGCTATGTTCATAACACAGTACGTACACAGCGTACAGGTCGGTTATGACACACATCAAAGGACTGTACTGTAACATAACCAATGGAGTGACACCCATTGGCGGCATCGGAGCTGCAGTAAATTCCAATTTTATTATATCTGTTGTTCGGCTCAAAATTAAACGGTGACATATCTGACAGTAAAAGCTAACATTTTATGGAAAAGAAATACTATAAATCTATATATTTTTTTATGGAAATGTTACAATATGGCTTTAATAATTTGATCGAAATTGCTCATACCAATAACATGTTCTGCAAGTGTTAGTGGTTACCCAGTGTGGATTGCCACTATCAATCTTCTATCTCTATAACTGGACAGGGTTGCGACAAAAAGTCAGCCCAAATCGCAGGTCAACTCATAGGAATGTCAACAATTTTCCTCTTAACCAATGGTTCCTATGTGACATGAATACCCAAAGTTGTGTAGGTCAAGTTCAAAAAGTCGACCAATTTTTTTCTCAGCTATTGGTTTCTATTAGACAGGAAATGTTCAAGTTGCTGGGACATTCTTCAACAGTTGCCCAATTGGGCTCTCAAATTGTGGCTTTGGCAACGCTTTGGCAACCCTACAACAATGACATACTAAAACCATGTGTGTGACCCTGACTTTAAACATACGGTTATTAAGGTACAATTAATAACCTAAAAACCACAAAATATATCATGACAATAATAAAGCTGCTTGTAGTATCATTATAGATTCAGGCAAGTACAAATGAATTATTGGTATTCATATAACAGGCTATAAACTTTTTTACCCTGATGTGCAGTGGCAGTGATGTCAGTGCGCATTTCATTGGGTGCAGCTACAAACTGCTAGTGTTCGCTCAAAGTGCTGGCGTACTCACCCACGTGCGTGCACAAAACAGCTGCCTCAATGCTTTGACGTCACTGCCACATCAGGGTGAAAAATGGTATTTGCTAGCATGTTCATTTTTATCATTCATACTTTTTATTTCAGGCACATTTATTTGCTAGCAGTACTATTAGTGAGAAAGGCTATCAATTACACCATCAAAATCAAAACTATACTCAAAATAAAAGGTTGAAATGTGGGCAAGATCAGTTTCTCTAAATCAAATAAAAAATGTGCAGGTACATACATGTATGTGTGTGACATATTATAATTAGTACTTACATTATAGTTTGGTCACATAATTATAAAGTTTATACATAAAGGCTCAAGTGATTCAAAATCATGCAGTGTGATTTGGTCAAACGTGTCCATTAAACGCAATAATGTGCTCTGTTTGCATCAGAAGGGCAATAAAGCATGACACAATGGGCTAGTCCACTTAATATCCACACACCCCCTGTGGAAGATTTAGCTAAAGACTTCCACAGAGGGAGTATGATTTTCAAATAGAAGAGACAATTGTAACTTCCATCTGCAATACTCACTCCAGTTGTGGAAGATATAGGTAAAGCCATAATACAGAGGGAGTATGGGTTTCAAAATGATTAACCCCGACCAATTACATTTGACAAACATCACAGGGGGAGTGTGGATTTTAAATGGAATGGCCAATGCTACACACATACAATGTTGCGATACATGCTGTCACTTACACTGTGTATATGAATAGCCAATGCTACACACATACAATGTTGCGATACATGCTGTCACTTACACTGTGTATATGAATAGCCAATGCTACACACATACAATGTTGCGATACATGCTGTCACTTACACTGTGTATATGAATAGCCAATGCTACACACATACAATGTTGCGATACATGCTGTCACTTACACTGTGTATATGAGACAAAGTTTGAATAATTATTTACATTTCTACTGCCTTTGACACATTATTTGGGTGCAAAAGATACTGTATAAGGCGACGAAAAAAGAAAACCCTGTTCTACGGGCCCGACTGACCCCGATTTTGAACAAATTGGGGAAACAATTTTTCCTGTACAAATGAATGCCGACCCAAATTTCAGGAACAAATTTTTTTTGTATTTTCTCAAATTGCAAATTATTTAAAGATTTTAGTGATTTTTTTTGGTCATTTCAAAAAAAAAAAAAAAAAAAAGTCCGACCGACCGACCCAACTTGAAAGGTCCGTCCGCCCGTGGAACAGGATTTTTTTTTCGTTGCTTTACCTCTATTTCTTAAATATATGACATGTCATTGTTACAAAAAATAATTTCATACAATCATATATAATTTAGATTTTTTTTAATGAAACTTGATGTACTGATAGTACTTTTTTTTATACTATAAACAGCATATACTTAAAGCCATATTGTAACATTTCCATATCAAATAGATTAGTATCCTTTTCTATAAGATGTTAGCTTTTACTGTCAGATATAACTCCTTTTAATTTTGAGCCGAACAACTGAGGTAAAGCAAAGAAAACTGGACTCTACTACCAGCACAGATGTCACTAATCTGTGTCTCTCCATCTGTTGTGTTACAGCACGGGCCTTTGATGTGTGTGTACCATCACGCACGCCGTGTACGTACTGTGTTATGAACATCATGTACACGTTCGACTAATATTTCCATTGTAGTAATAAAATGATGGCTCCTGCATTTTATTCAAAATCTTGAATTTTGACAAAACTGCAGCACTTAAAGTTTTGATTTTTGCAGGGTATGTTAGTTTAATAAAGTACATTACAATTGTGTAAAAAATAGAATTTTGAAAAAAATTAAGGGCATCCTCCTCAGCAAATGTTACAATATGGCTTTAATAATTCCAACAGTTTGGCTATGTATGCTCAGATCTAAACAAGCAGCTGCCATTCAAAGTCAACAGCCAACTGTGAAGTTCAATGGTTTGCTATGAATTTGATCTACTTCTGTGTTCCCAAAACATTTTCAACAGCTATAATTATAATGCATCATTTACAAAAAACATTAATTTTCTCTGTGCAGCAGTAAGCTTGGGTGGCAAATGATGGGTGGATGGGTATATTAAGCCCTACTACACAATAGTTCTAAAAAGAACCCGAAACCCTAGGTTTATGCACAGATCTCTACACACAGACCAAAGAGCAGCGAAAGACTATAGATTACATTGCTTTAAAAATGTATAAAACTATGACACTATATTTCAGGAACGACTTGTATATAAAACTATGCTCTTTTATACAAAACATCAAGGTATTAACTATAGCATTGTAAGAGAAACCATTTAGGGTTTCTGGATAACGCATAGCAAAGCAGAAAAGATCCAGGGTGTAACTGAAATGAGCTGAAGAGGATATGCACATTACAGTACCAAAGTAAGGTATTTTTGTTTTAAATAAATAACATACATATGCCTTTTTGATGGGGACATATTTTGCACCCATTTGGATCTGCCAAAACAATAAATAACAATTTGAAAGGGTAAAACACATATACACACACATATGGCCAAAAAATCCTGATACACTCCAGGATTGACATGACAACATGACTGAGTTCACCTTCTCTTAAACTCACTGATCTAAATATATGCACATCACACACATATGTGAACTCTCTAATTGAGATCACACACTTGTGATAATTTTCAACATTTTTTTCCTTATGAAGCAAAATTACCTTCATTTAAGGTTGTACATGAACCCATTATTGGCTCCACAGGGCATACCCAATGGAACCACATACACCATAAAACATTGACAGCTCCACAGTATATAACCCTGGAAACATTTACTATATTGGGGCAATCAAGTTACAGCAATGTCCAGTTGAAAACTTTTCTTTATGAACCATTTGTGACATGATCAAGGGAATGAGTCATATGTCGACCCTGGTCTTTGCAAAGTTATGTCACTTGATCAATCGCTGAAAACAATATAAAACAAAAGAATTTTAACACTTTCTTTGCGAATATCTCAAAATCAATATTAGCGACATCTGACTCATTTCCCTTGATCGTGTCACAGTTGTATCTCCACAAGGATAATAATCTCCATAAGGTTCCTAAACCTATAATTGACTCCAATGGACATAAGTGATAAGACCACCCACACACACTATGAAGCACTTACATTATACCTTACCTTATATTTTACCATTTTGATAAATATATTTTATCTACCTTTCTAAAAATATCTATTTTATAATTTTTACAAGTACTTTGTTAAATACAAATCATGTTCAGGCAAGCTGATAATGTCCAATATATTGAAATACACTACTATAGTGTATTTAGATTTTGAGTATTGTAAGCCCCTATAAAATTTCTGTAACATCTATATGTAACATTTATAATATATATCAAGGAACTAGCTTAAAGGTCGATGAAGCCCTTTGAATTGAACTTCTTTTCTAGGATATGGCTAGTTTTTCTCATGTATTTCTCATAACACTGTTGTTATTTTCTGGCTTTGTTACAGAATTGGTAGGAAAGGTCAGCTTTTGTAACAAAATCAGCGCTAACTCCGTTGAGGCTTTTTGGCGGAGGGGAAGGAAAGAAGGAAAGAAAAAGATGAAGAGAATTTTTATTTTCTCAGGTGCAGTGTTGAACCCCCGACCCCTCAGGTACTAGACACGCTCACTGCCATACCTTGCCATGGAGGATTGCCTTGGCCGGCCAAGCTTTCCATCACCATATTTGCTTTCGCATGATGATGCAATCGCATCACATGGAATACTTATGCTTGCACTTTCTTGCTCTTGTAGCTTTTTGTGGCTTTTGGTCATGTTAGGGTTAGTTCCATTGATAGGGCTTCATCTGCCTGGTGGTTTATTCCTTAACCCCCTGAGCACTACCTGCCGATGTAACATTGCCTCTGATTGGTCAATTACATGATATCTTCACTTTAATCACCAATCAGAATGGAGCTTTGCAAATAATTCACCCCAATTTTTTTGTGTGGTGAAATTATTCTAACAATGTTGCTGATTGGTCCAATTGATAATGAAAACTTCTTTTCGACCAATCCGTAGGTAGTTCTCATGGGGTTAACAACTATTGCTTAATACAAAAGGGGAATATCAATTAACAATAAATACAAAATGTTCAGGTAACATTTGCAAAAGAGTGCACAAAGTTTGCCATAAAACATTCTAAAATATTGGGTAACATATAAACGGTTTATTACCACATCTTCGTAACATTTTAAAAACATTGTTAACAGTTGCCACAAAACATTGTTGTTATTTATAAGTCTGTGCCCCTCCAATCGCACCAAAATAAAATACAATAACATTTTGGCAAAATTTTAAAGCAATTTGATACCAAATGCTTTAAAACATTTCTTCTAATCTTTAAGTACACAACATTTGAAGTTCTGTAAACATTTTAAAACTTAAAAATTGTTTGAAAATATGTTTCAAGTACCATTATCAAACCTGCATCAGTTCATTATTATTAGTCATGACTAAAGGACATAAATGATTAATACTGGAGATGACAACCATTTATATTTACCATACAAACAAACCGACAGACAGACAAATAAACACAAAATTCCACTGACCATCCAAGATAAGTACCACTATCATTTTTCTTAGTTGATTATTAATACTATCCATGAACCGCATAAAAAGAATGGCATTGATTTATAGAGAGCACTGCACCAGCAATCCAGAGGTATAGGTGTATATTCTTGCAAAAATCAATACATTTCTTTGATAATCAATGGTTTTCTTCGATAGCCTATTAGTCTTGCTGTGATAAGACAATAGAACCAGAGTAGTTTGATCTTTCGATGGACCATCGATGCTTAGTCGATCCTTATTATTTATGAAATCAATTAATTTACAATAATGTTAATTGTAAAATCCTTGCATGCAGTGATATTAAATAATACAAATTTACCATTATTCTGATTAATTAGTGGAATGCTAATTAAGCATCAAAGAGCATCTAAGGTCGAACCACAGATCGGACAAATTAGGTTGTGGTGCCTAACACATAAATCTATTTCCATCTATCATTGTTCATGACAATTCAAGGTGATAATAAGGTACACACTGTAAAGCACTTAAGTTAACAAGGCAAGAAACAAAAAAATAGCATAAATACAGATAAATTAATTCATATTTATTACAAGATCTGTAAAAAAATGTTTGTTCGCATGGATCTACCACTACAAGTAATATTTGTGACCTTACACTTGGCTGTTTTATACTCATGCACCCTTGACTGTAACCTTAATCTGTAAGATTTTCCTTTTCAGTACTGCTGATAATGATGAGGATATATATAATTTCATGATTCTGGATTCCGGATTCCAGGCTTTCTTCTTCTTCAAACGAAATCACGGTTCAGACCGTCCTAGTGCTGCGGGCAAAGAAGTACAAGATCTTGGTTCTCTTTCTTGAAGATAGGCTGATTAGTATTGCCACTCTGGATGATGATGTTGCGCTGTTTCTTACCAAGCTGGCAGGCTAGGCGGGGTTTCACTATCACCTTTAGCTCGCTATGATTGGTCCTGAGGAATAAACAAAATTAAACAATTATGAGTTCCATCCAGAGTTGGAAATAAGCTGAAATGTTCAAAGACCAAATGGGCTGTAGGTGTAAAATGCTATGGGGCCTTGCACAAATTTCAAATTTGACACATTTACATGTTTCAAGCACATGCAGATGACAGACTTGGTTTACTTTTTGAAAAGGATAAATGTTGGAGTGGAAAACAAGTTTGTCTTTTCTCCGTGGTCTTGCTGACTTTGGTACCCTGGTATTAAACTTTTATGTCCCCTGCAAGCCTGTAGCATGGTGTAATTCACAGGTTAATTGATTCACCCTACTATTGTGGCAATTTCTGACACAAAGATATAGGGATGATGATACTGTGCCATGCTTTACACTGGCAAACTAGACATAGTCTAATATGCATTATTACATTATTTGGAATACCCTGGTAGGGACAGTATGCCCTTGGTTATCATGCAGGTAATTACAAAGGCTGTGGATGACATGACAGAGAGAGACGGCAAAACTGCTCAGCCGTATGGCACTTTCCACACAATCGGAACATGGAAGTAAATCGGGATTGAATTTCGCAGCTGCCGTTGGTACGCGCCATTCAATTTGCACACTGAGTGATCAGAGCCTAACCAACACAGGGAATTTAAAACCGTCACAGCGACTCTCACCCAGTAATAATCAAATTTTACTGTATTTAATTAATTTGAAGGTTAGTTTTGTGGGGTTCATCATAGAACCCCAACGATTTTAGCTTGTATTAATATTATTTATTAACATAGGCCTACTTGTTTGTGATATTTTAAATTTCAAAATAATCCCATTCAATTACACGGCTGACAAAGGAAATTTACTGAATTTAGAGAATGTACGGTGTTCACAACCTGTGCCCCCACACATATTAAAACTTACTGCATGAATTGGTTACACAGTACTCCCACAAGTTCAGGTGCCCTATCTTCACCATTTGGTGATGTCAGACATACTACAATGTCATTGTTGCCTAGGAGATGTAATATGACCAGTTGATCTTTGCCGGTAGACAAACTAATACCTGTCACCTGCATTAATGAGAAAAACAAAACAGAAATATAAATACTTGAGAGCCAAATTATTTTCATTTTTTCTTATTAGAAGAATGGAACAGTGGCATAGGGGCACAGGCACATGTCCCCAATCGATCTGAAAATGGTTTGTGCCCCCCTAATCAGACCTGGTGCCCCCCAATCATGGTTGGTGCCTCCCCAATATGATGACCAATGCTACGCTACTGACGGACCATTCTACAAGTATGCGCTATTATCCATTCCAGCTGTCAATCAGGTTACCCACTCATACAAACAAGGGAAAGAAGACTTCGACATCGTTTACCCTGCATGACTGCTCATATCCATAAGTACCAGACTTGAATCCTGTTTATCAGGGACAGTCTGTGTAGCTCAGTGGTAGAGCGCTCGCCCGACAAGCGAGATGTCTGGGGTTCAAGTCCCGCACAGGCAGGTACGCCTGGAGTTTTTTCTCTGGTATATCTGCCTATGCGTGTAATGTTTCTATTTGTAATTTCACGTTTAATTGTGCTAGTGTGCGATGCGTAATTCTTCTTTCCCCTGTATATATTGATATATTAAGAATAACGTTTACCCGTAAGCATCATTAATTTGATCTCGTGCACTAGTTTGTAATGTTTAAATGTTTCCATGTTCCAGTGTATAATGCGTAAGCCTCTTCCCTTGTTTGCATGCTTATATTAGGCTGGCGGGTAAGCATCATTAATTGATCTCGTACACTGGTATGTAATGAGTTGTTTGTATTGTTTACCCCGCATGACTGCTCATATCCATAAGTACCAGACTTGAGTCCTGTTTATCAGGAACAGTCTATGTAGCTCAGTGGTAGAGTGCTCGCCAGACAAGCGAGAGGTCTGGGGTTCAAGTCCCCGCACAGGCAAGTATGACTGGAGTTTTTTCTCTGGTATATCTGCCTATGCATGTTATGTTTCCATTTGTAATTTCACGTTTAATTGTGCTAGCATGCGATGCGTAATTCTTCTTTCCCCTGTATATTTATATAAAAAGAATAATGATTAAGCATCATTAATTTGATCTCGTGCACTAGTTTGTAATGTTTAAATGTTTCCATGTTCCAGTGTATGATGCGTAAGCCTCTTCCCTTGTTTGCATAAATTATAATTAAAAAATAGTTGCAGCCATAAAATACATTTTAATATCAATAATAAAAATTGATTGAGTTCATTCTTTTTTAGAAACCATGTGACATGGTAAATTACATATCAATGAAAACTATGATAAGATTTCATTCTAATTGATCATTATATTGGTTCCAGTGACTCCTAATTAATTTTCTTGGTAAATAAGGACCACAAACATTTTACTTATCAATTATGATGAAGAATTTATGCTATTTATGGTTGGGTCTGGTTAATTGTTTAAAGGTTAAATCAGGCTTCCTCAATTAGTTTTCCAGAAGTACCCCCCGGGGAAGTACCACATGATGAAATGTTTGTGAGCTGAAGTATGTGCCACTGACCCAAAAGATCAAAGTGTCTTACATTGCGGGGTCCAAGGGCCTGCTTAAAGGCCTTGTGTATGTGGTCCTAGGGCAAAGCACCTGGCAGGGGTGAGCACACCAGGAAGCTCCTGGTTTTTAGGCTTAGGCCCGGGGCTTAGGTTACAGATGGCCCACCTGGCATACAATTTCGTTAAAAATTACAAGTACTAGCGGTCACCCATCTTTTGCAGTTCGTAAATGAACACAACTTGCAAAATGCATTAAACATGTTAAACCACCCTCCAAGTTTTATTGCGAATAATTATACCATCTTTACCAACACCCAAATGTATTGAAGATTGATCAGTCGTTTCATTCATTTTAATCCTGGGATTAAAATCAACTTCTTGTTTGTCCCCCCTCTCATTCTTGCCTTTGCTTTTGTTCCTGCCTTAGCTCGCATCCCTTGTCTCACTGTTTCCTCTTATCCTCTCTCCTTTAATCTGTCCCTCTGTGGCTCTAGTACTTCTGCCCCATCAACTGCTAATAAATATCGTCAACCAATGGCACCCATATAGGCCTACTCTCTTTATTCCATTGTGATATTCCCGTGTTTATTCTACATGTTTTCTTTACTGATGAACATGTCCAATTTTGACTTTATTATATGGCACAATTAATGGAAACCATTGTGTAAATAAGTGTGAAAACAAACACAACCTGTGGGCGTCGCCATACACAAACAAACAGTGACGCTTAAGATATACACGCTAGCTTAGTAACCGTACATTATTTTTTGGACCCTGAATAATGCATTTTAGGCTGTTTTTGCTCATTTTTGGACTTTAATCGCCAAGATTGAAAAAAAAATGATGTGAATATGCAGCGTACCTCGGTGAATGATTAGCATTGCAAAAATGCAATTTGCAAATGCATCACCACCGTTCGAGTTTTTATCACGAAAAGTTTTCCAACTCGGTAATTTGTTATAGATAATGATCCACTTTTATAACTGCAAATTTCAAAACATCCCCAATGTATTTGAATTGATAAATAAGAGTAAGGTAGTTCACCTACCAAGTGCAGTGGCTGAAGTGCTATTTTGAAGATTTGGTCATTTAGATGAAATCTGGGACGTAGGAGGTTGAAGATATCCTCATTATATCTTGTAGATGGTTGTGAGGTAAGCATGTTCTATATCATTTGTTTTTTTATCAAATTCATATTGCTGAAGCTACTTCCACAGATTTTTTGTTTTTTAAAAAATTTATTTATTAATTCAATTTTGTTTTTAATGAACTTTTTAATGTCATGTGCCACAAGTGGCACATGCGCCGCATTTGAGGTTTAATGCTCTACGTGCTAGCCATGCGCTTCAACGGAAAAAGTTCAAGTGTTGAAATATTTTCTCAAAATATCAAGAGCTATCTTAAGAACTACTGAATCAATACTAGGCTTGTTTGTACTCATTTTAATGCATTTTTCATGCTGATTCCAAATATGGTCATGAAAATTTACATTTCTGATATTTGTGAATTTTATTTTTTTGTAATTTGAAACTTGTCGTCTGCAGTCGACACCCACGTGAAGAGAGTTAAGACCTTGGTAGTTGATGTAGGAAGGTGTTCATTTGTCATACACAGTAATGAGTAATCAGATGGTCAATTACATATTTTCTATAATACAATAGACTCTAAATTTAGTTTCGGACTTTGATTGAAGGATGATTAGTTTATAGGTTGATGTACTATCAGTGGCGCATCGTGGCGCTCCTACCGGGGGGCTGAAGAAAATTAAATTTGTGACAGCCCTTCCTCAACAGCCCGAAAAGGTTTGAAAAAGTGAAGAGCAAAAAAAAAACAAAAACAAAAAAAAAAACATATTTTGATGTATAGTACCATTTTTTACTGTTTTTATCCTTTTCACATTTATTCCACCCTTTTTTCTTCCGCCGCCCCCCTTTTTGCCGCCCCTTCTTCTTCCGCCACCCCTTTGTTTTGGCCGCGCCCCCAAAGCCCACCCAAAATACGCTCATGACTCTTGTTTGTTCTCAATGAACAGACGTAAAAATCATTAAATTGCCAATTGTAGGTACATGTATATGAAACTAATAAAAATGGCAAATACCTGAATATAAATGTGACCTGTTCTGACAAAACCAGGAACAAGTCGCATTTTTGACATTTCATGATTTGAATAAAAATGTAAGCACACGACAATACGCTTCAATGTGATATATTATATACATAGCATCAATACTTTTCAAGATATGGAAAACTTACTGAACTGCTAATCTAAGTTATGGCTAATTAGTTTCCTGCTTTACACAGGATTGAATAGGGATTATCATAGTTCAACTGTCAATTATTGATTAAATAAACATCTTTTTAATAAGTACTTTCAAGGATTTGAAAGTCCACTGAGTGCCAAGGTCAACTCAAAAACATGCCTGGCGACTTGTTCCAGGTTTTGTTGGAGCTGGTCACAAATGTTATGCATAAAAAACAATTAATAGATTGAAATCTAATAAAAATACAAAGGGTTAGTATATATCTAAGTCGACAGGTTGCAGACCTTTATTATTGCCTGTCTGTCAGAAATTAAAAAAATCCTGCAGAGCACATCTTTTTGGCCACATTTGATCCTTTGTTTCGACCAAATTCTTACATGCTCTTCTACCTTTCTATTAAACATCCATTTGATTTTGAAATGTTAATTATATCATAATTATGGCACTTTTATGATCACAGCTTTGCAGCTAGAATGAGGTGTATGTATGACAGGAATTGGCTGCCTATGTGAGGGCAGTATAACATCAAGTGTAATGGTAAGTAATAAGAAATCACAGGTGTACAACTCTCTTCTGAGCCAACTGACATCGTCTGGTGTCAATGGCTCAGAATAGCTCAACAGTGCCCCCAATGGGTCTGATGACATCCAAGAGGAAACTGGAAAAAAGCTTCAACCAGGGCCTTAGCAAGATTGAAAAATGTGGGGTGGCCATCATAATGTGGGGCGGCCAAAATACAAATATATGCCCAAATTGAAATAAAGATATAAAGAAAAACATAACAAATTTCTCAAAAAGTGGGGCAGCCATGGCATCCCCTGCCGCCCCACTTGCTACGGCCCTGGCTTCAACTGTTCATAAGAAATCAAATGGTGTGAGAAATAAGAATCCTAAAACAAGTTGAAATGTTTGTAAAATACATTGGTCAATTTGTTGCCAAATTGAAAGTATTATTCTGTAAAATATAATTATAAACCTAGTCTTGTATTATGTTTTTCAGCTCCTTTTTCATCGTCCTCTTCTGCCAAAACTTACTTGCTAATTTGGAGAGGCAATAGAATTTATGATTATTAAGTATATTCATGTCAATAGATGACCAATCCTAGTATATAATATGTGACACGATCTGGTCCATGGAGGCCAAAGGAGGTATTTTTTTAAACTGAGTTACTATAATTATTGCCTTATACAAACATTAGGCTATCATATACTGAAAACACCAAATGTCCAGCACACTTGGTTAAAGTTATGAAGTTTTGTGATGTCTGTTTTCGTAAGTATTTTGTTGTATTTTTATTACTCCATATTTTTGCCTTTATCTAAATTTCAAATTTGCCGCCTTTGGCCTCCATGGACGAGATCGTGTTGCATATATCAAATAGGATTTTGAGGTTTGTACATACCTCTGACAGAGCCACCCCTGCTCTCATTGGTTTGAAACCCTTCTTGGGATCCAGCTTGTAGATACATCTGTCAGTTACTAGGATGGCACGCTCAGCACACTTATTGTGTTTGTTGACCTGAAATAGTATCAGGCAGGTTTGATATTAAGGTTAGCAACTATTTTAAACTGTTGCGATTTGGTAGTTCACAGCATCTTGTGAATGGTAGTGAGCGTTGGCAAAAATTGAATTGATCATTTTATAGTGAAGAATTAAAATATCACAGATATACTTTTGTAGGTCCTGTAGTCTTTGAGTTATGTTGTAAAGAGGGCTGAAACAACAACCCTTTTATAAAACGTACATAACTCATTAAGAACTATAAATAAAGCAAGTTTTTATAAAGTATCAAAACATCAGAGTGGTTTTTTTTTCAAAAATATATTGATTTAGATAATAACAATCAATTTTTTGGTTGTTTCTACCAACAATACCTAGTTTACCCTTAAGTGAATGTGCTCATAGGCAGATTTGGTCTTCTATTGTTCTTAATATTAATTACTTTTTACATATTGATCTCTTACTGATAATTTTTGCACCAAGTTAATCCAAATCATTTTCAATTATGCTGATGTGTAAAGAAATTTTACAATAAAAAGCGCAATCAAGTCTATCAAACACTATACAGTGTACATATGACACCAGGGGTAGCATTTTAAGGGGTCTTGGGGTCCAGGACTCCTTGATTTGGCAGGTCCCCGTGATTTGGACCCCTTAATTGTGTGCGTCTGTGTATAATTAGATGCCTGGACCCCTTTATTTGTCAATTTGGACCCCTGGTCTCGGCAGGTCACCGCTAACCCTGTATGACACGACCATGTTTGATAACTTGTCTCACATGTAATCAAGTATGACACAGCCAAAAGCATATATTACCTTGATTACTGTTGAGGAGAAGAGCACATCTTGGTAGTTGTCTTTCTGTTTCAGCTGATTGCATGATGTCACAAATGGAGCCGTTCTACTGTTCTCATTGCTCTGTTCCAACAAAACATACACAAAAACACATTATTGCAAATATAATGACATTATGTAAGAACTGATTGAACACAAGTTATCATAATTATAATAGTGAACTCTTTACCAGGGTTAGAATTTTGTCAGGCTGTGCGAGTATTCATCTTGATTCTTGGAAATCAATTTTGGTGAATCATTTGAATGATCTACTGCTGATTACATACTAGTTTGCTATCTACTGCTGATATAGACATGGATGGCATACAAGTATTGCAATCTACTGCTGATATAGACATGGATGACATACAAGTATTGCTATCTACTGCTGATATAGACATGGATGACATACAAGTATTGCTATCTACTGCTGATATAGTCATGGATGACATACAAGTATTGCAATCTACTGCTGATATAGACATGGATGACATACAAGTATTGCTATCTACTGCTGATATAGACATGAATGACATACAAGTATTGCAATCTACTGCTGATATAGACATGGATGACATACAAGTATTGCTATCTACTGCTGATATAGACATGGATGACATACAAGTATTGCTATCTACTGCTGATAGAGGCATGGATGACATACTAGCATTGCTATCTACTGCTGATATAGACATGGATAACATACTAGCATTGCTATCTACTGCTGATATAGACATTGATGACATACAAGTATTGCTATCTACTGCTGATATAGACATTGATGACATACAAGTATTGCTATCTACTGCTGATATAGACATGGATGACATACAAGTATTGCTATCTACTGCTGATATAGACATTGATGACATACTAATATTGCTATCTACTGCTTGTAGAGGCATTGATGAGTACGCTAGATTCGTTATCTACTGCTGATACGGACATTGATGACATATTGGTATTAATTGCTAGTAGATCATGTCTACTGCTGATACAGGCATCAAATTATGATACATACTGGTATCATTGATGACAGATTAAGTCCTCTTTTTGTCAAAATTGAATTATGTGCAGAACATGAAAGAGAGTTATAAAATACACATTTTAACCTTTGTTACACATCTGTAGCACGTTCAGGTCTGTAGTTATGGGCCTTTTCCGGAAATGTTCTTAAATTTGAATATAATTCACTATTTTCAAGGCCAAATGGTGGAAATGTGGTTCTTTTATCGTGTATCATGGTACAACATTGATAGGAATGTTCTTAATCAAATGAAATGAAGAAACCTTTTTTGTAAATTGCACACAAAACAAATAGAGCTGCTGATAGACATACTAGCATTGCATCCAGGGGTAGCACTAGGTTTTAAAACCAGGGGTTCTCAGAACCCTGAACCCCCTGAAAGTGTTAAAATATGCGCTCAAATCCTAAAAGCGAGGGGTTCTCTTATCTGTCAAGTATTGAATGTACCATTTTATATGTATCAGTATCAGATTTTGTGATTTTGGCTATAATGATGTGTTACCGGTACCATTGGTATAATAGTTGTTTAGCCCAGCAAAAAAGCGTGATCTCGCTTTTCACGGCACGATTCTCGCCTGTAACCAACTATCTCGCTTTTTAAGAAAGTTCCGAGCAGTTTACTTACTATAAAAGTGTTGCTTTATGCCATAAAAGTTCGCGAATTCCACAAAATGCAGTTCAACTTGCAAAGTGCAGAATTCAACACCATTGGCACCACATGGAAGCAATGCTTTACTCAATAAAAATGACATTTCATTGCAAATGAGTTCAAGTTTAGGCCAAATATTATGATATTTATTGGATTACTGGAGTATTATGACTATAAAACATAATTCAAGGGCAAATTTTTGTCATTTTTTTTTTCTTACTGTCGATCATTGTGTCGTATTTCACTGATGGCATATCTCTACACACCACCCACAAAGCATTTCTTTCCGATCCCTAGAATTAGAAATTACCAACTCACGTACGTGTGTCATCATTCAGTACTGCAATAATTCATCAGTAGTGATTCTAGACAATATCGCAATCTGTGTAATTATGCCGGTGGTGTGTATTTTATTTCTATTTTTAAATTATGTTACAATGCTACGGCGACTTCAATTCAACATTTATGTTACATTGCATTTTATGTTACATAATTTCTGGACGGGCCGTAAATATTGGAGATCGAAGCTTTTATTTTTCTTTCACATGTTTTCATTTTTCTGCGCGCATGAAAACCCCTCAACTGATATGCAAAAATGAATATATGCGCCCAAACTTAAAAATATGCGCTGTACGCGCAGAAACGCAGGTTAGCGCGACCCCTGATTGCATCTACTGCTGATAAATGCATGGATGACGTGCTACTACTACTGGTCGAGACACATGATGACATACTAGTATCAATTGCTATCTACTGCTGATAGAGACATCGGTGATATACTAGTATCGATACCTATACTGCTGATAGAGGCATCAATATACTAGTAAAAGTTTATTGATCTTTTGGAAGGGAAGTAAGTTGTCTATATGCCTTACCAATGAGAGATAGTTTCCATGCCATTGGCGGTTGAGTCCCCAGTTTGATCTCTTGCCATTGAGTCCATCCATTGCAGCAATCTTAATTCTCATCTCGGGCCATTGATCTTGTGGAAGGGATGCAAGAAGACTGGTTGCAACCCATCTTCAACAACAAATAGATCAGACATTTATAACAATGAAAATAAACCATTTTATTACTATGACACTCTCTTTGGTGAACAAGATTTTTGTCAGGATGTGTTTTTTGTTTTTTGTATAATTGTTTCGTTGTGAAGGGTAAAATTCCAAGTTAGCAAAAACCCTGTAAAGCATCAATTTATCCAAGAGGGGCTTATTTGACATCAAATTGAATTCTTTTCATCCCAATTTCAACCAGAAATATTTTTCTGAGGGGACATTCTTCCCCTGCCCATTGCTGGTTACACCACAAGGTAAACAAACACAATGTAAACAAACAGGGCCACTGTGAACTATCCTCACCACATAATGTAGAATCAATTAATGAAGAAATTAGGAAATTAAAAATTATATTCTTTGACGTCCAATGTTAGAAAGCATTTTTTTAGTCTTATTAAAATTAAAAAACTTGGAAAGTGTGGAAAAAGAATAATTCTATGGTACCAGCTAGATCTCAGCATGACCCTTTGTCTACATGAATATCTCACATATATACCTTCTATGAACTTTCTGCATCATCTCAGCAAAGCCACCTAGAACCTTGGGTGGTTCTGGCCATTCCAGACTCTTGCCATAATCTCTCATGTGATTCACTTCTCTAAACATGTTCTGTAGTTTGTCTAAGTAACAGTTGATCTTGTAGCGCTTGTAACATGCCATGATGAAGTAGACGGCACGCTTCTTGTACACCAGCATACGTGCTAGTGTACCTCGCCAATTCTACACATAATCAAGATAGAATAAAAAGAAAGTAAAGAAATCTTGACACTGAAGTTGGAGACTTTTGGTCACATTTAAATTATACAAATCCGTATTACCAGTGTACTCCTCATACAGGCAGGTTATAATTTCCATATGTGACACGATCTGGTCCCTGGGGGCCAAAACTGAGATAAAGGTAAAAATATAGAGTAAAAAACAATAAAATACATAAGAAAATAGACATCAAAAAACTTTAGAACCAAGTATGCTAGACCTTTGGTGTTTTCAGTAAATGATAGCCTAGTATGTATAATGTAATAATTACAGTAACTCAATTTTCAAAAATGCCTCCTTTGGCCCCCATGGACCAGATCGTGTCACATATAACTGCGTAGTCCTAACACGCATGCGTCTTCGTAACATGACTCGCGCAATATCCTAAGCCCCACATGCATACTTCACACACGGCATTGCTGCTGCGTTGTTAAAAAGCAAGGAAGAAACTGGCCTACTTTTCATTAAGATAATCAAACTAAATTCGTTCAGCAAAGTTTACGAACAATTCGGAAGATAATTATAGAATTCATGTTCACTACCCTGTTTGTTCTCACAAAATACGGGAAAATATCTACGGTCTGGTGCCGTATTCCATGAAGCCGCTTGGCTATTGCCAGAGGATGAAAAGAGAGTACCATATTGTCTGTAATAAATGCCACATACCCCCCCATAAATTTTTCAATAAAAAGTGACCCATGTGCATCAGTGCTGGCCGTTACAATCCCTAAATGGCATGGACAAAACATATTCAAACTTGAACTTCCATCTACTTCATTGCCAAATTATGGTAGAATTTCACCAATTTTACAAATCGTAATATTTACCATGATCATATCCTATTAGTTACGTGGGCGCCGCCATACTGGATTTGAACCCGGAAACAAAGCCGAACGAAGTGATCCATACTTTCACATTTGTGCCCTGATTTTTTAACTTTTTTTCACTGAAAATTAGTTCTTTATAAATGCCTCATTCTGAAAAAATGCACACCCCAGGGTGTTTATTACAGACAATATGGTAAGTGTACATGTATTACAAGCTTACCTTCTGAAGAAATACAACAATAGATGGAATGAGTTGACCTCTGGCCTCTTCCAGAGTGAAGATAGTCTTAGGTGTTCGTATAAAGAGCTTGCTGACTCCGTACGCTACATCATGTCCTAGGTTTTGTTCTTTGACTAGTACTTGGCAGCCTTCTTTGTCTTCTCCGCTGAAGTTGGGCCATGTGAACTCTGACAGCATTTTGTATCTGCAGATGAAAATACGATATGAATTGAAAAAGAAAACCTCACAAAATAGAGTTACAATGTTTCAAAGCAGAAATAATCATTTTGGGACATTGATCTACTTGAAGATGGTTAAGAATTTTGCAGCAATTTTGCAATGGTGGCTGTTACCCCATTCCTAATCCTACCATAAGCATAACATCAATCTCAATATTGTTTTTCAACTTATATATCATCTGAGTACACTGGCAGGCAAACATTTCCGTAAGCAAGTATTTTCCTCTTGTGTAAAATCACACCCTAAAAAGGTAATGTGATTGTTTTTACTAAGTGTCAACATGTGACAACAAAAGTCTCATGCAAAAGTCACTTTCTGGAAAGCTGGACTAAACAAGTTCATCTGATGTAATTGAATCCCCATCTTGGTTATAGCCCAGTTTGATCAGCTCGTAATTGGCGGGCCTTATAACATCACGGATTAATATCAATATATTTTATTTGGAGAATTGTCTTGTGACATCTCGCCAAAAGTATTACAAATTATTAATTGAAGTCCTTCTACTTTCTTTATCACACAAAATATAGACCAGGCAGGCTAACTATATCAATCTTAACACAGGGACGGATTTAAGCAGTGGCCCGGTGGCCCGGGGCCAGTTGATTTTGCCTCGGGCCAGTAAACTTTCAACAATACTGGCCCGGCGGGCCACTAGATTTTTGATCCTGATGTAACTCATATGAGGCAAGATATAATCAGCGATGGACACAATTAATTGGACAGTTTCTGCTCCACTTGTCACCTGTGTGTAATTTATATTTTTATTTAATGATATTTCTGATGATGATAGCGATATCGCAAATACCGGATACTTGAACCTTTTATTTTGTGAACTTTTGGAAATGGATTTATTAATTAAGGAACGCCAGGACTTCTGACTGAACTTGTGTTAGTGACTAGTCTCTCTATATTGAGTACGCTCAGTACAAAACAATTAAAAATGTTCAGGTTTGCTTGAATTAAAGTGGCACCATAGATCCTGGAAAAAGATTTTTAGGGTCCATGGTGGCACAGAATAAAATAATGTTAACACACAAGTAACAGTACATGTGTCAAGTTTGGTAACTGGTAGTCTCTAACTTTAAAAGTCGCATTGGAACGTGCAGGTCCGTAACCAGGATTTTTAAAAAGTGGACTTTTGTTCAAAATTTGGTTTTTGACCGACAAGGACTGAAAACTTCTATTTTTCGCTTGCTACGCTCGTGAATGGGACTTTTTGGGTCAAAATGGCATTTGGCGAGGGGTGTTCACCACCTGCCACCTGGTTACAGGCACTCAATGCTTCTTTCTTTGTACTTTTTGCAGTAGAACATATTGAAAAAGTTGGGCCAGTAAATTTATTGCAGGGCCAGTAGATTTGCCGTTTCACTGGCCCGGAGGGCCAGTAGAAAACTGAAACCTAAGTCTGTCCCTGCTTAACATGTGTCTACTTTTCGGCATAGTGATAAAAGCCTAACAATTCCCGCCGATTACAAGCTGATCAAAGTAAAGGCTGTATGACAAACTGGTACACTGGTAAATAATTCCTTTGCTTAATATATAATTAAAGGAAACTACAGCAAAATGAATCCATTTTATTTCACAACCTACCTCTGTAAGAAGCGTGAATAATGTTGTCTGGCTGCAAACCCAGCCCTACGTACACGGACATTCTCCAATAGACCTAAGTATCGTACTTGATGAAGACAGCGCTCATCATCAAAATACACAGGGGACTTCATCTCGTTGGGTTTGACACAGCGTACATAGTACGGCTCCTAAAATAAACAAGTATAGTCTTTGATTTAATTATTATGAAATTAATTAACTTGCCACAGCCCGAGATTCTGTTATTCTACAGTCCTGCTCTTTGCCATTCTGCTCCGTCGATGCCAGCAACATTCTGCCCCTCCCCCGGCATGGATCGTGACGGTCTTTGGCAAGGACTATAATTTGTATTCTTATTGCTGTTGTACTTTTTGTTATAGAGCTTCAAGAAAATGTGCATTATGATTTTAGTTTCATGTGTATATTAAAGTGCAATAAGTTTCTTCTCTGTATCCTAAGAATTAATTTGTTTAACTTTGTTGACTACTATTATGTGTTTTGTAGTCTTTAAGACTGGTTTTTGATATTCGTATCTATTTCTGTAAAGTGCCCAGTGGTCATCGGAATTGGGTGCTATATTAAATCTCTCTTATTATAATTATTATTATTATTATTTGTCATGTTTTGCATCTAAACTCTTTAAATCCTTTATACCAACCTTAGAAGCCATATTCTTAACCAATTCAATCATGGAATTCTTGAAGATTGTTCCTGCTGTCTGTGGTCTCTTGGTTACCTGAAATATAGGAGAAATTACATGAATTAAACCAAGACAGACTTTAAACAAGACAGGTAAATGCCATCTGAATTCTTCCTGCATAATTTCAGTGAACATATTAAAAATATGTTTCTAGGACGCTGTCTCCAATCAGGAAAGAGGTTAGAAAAATGGAGTGCTCGGAATATGTACCTCTGCAAACTATGCAGTAATTTTCAAATGTGTGCATGTGCATATAGGACTGATTCATTTTCCTTGGGAATGCATGTACTGACATTTTATAGACAATTTTGAAATACAAGAAAAAAAGAAATATGTGTCATCATGTATTAATTAGGTTAAAAACTGCATACTACATGGAAACATACAAAACTTGAAATCATTTAAATGTTGGGTTATATAAAGGGTATAAAACATTTAAATAACATTCAAAAACATTTGTGAAAACTTGCTGCAGAACATTCTAACATCATTTAATTCAAATGCTGACAAAATATTTTGCAAAAATGTTTGCCAAAAATGTTTGTCAATAACATTTTTAAAATGCTGTAGTGTTTCTTCATCTTTGTACAAAAAAACCATTTGTAACTTGTTTATAACATTAAAAAAAAAAGCCGGGTAGCTTGTTCTGAATGTTGATGCTTGTCCAACACACCCCCACCCCGCAAACACAGAGTGTGTCATTTAGTTGTTTAATTCCTCTCTCAACAAGGACAACACAATTTTTATGCTGTGAACACTTACTTCAGTGACTTTCATTTGTCCTTCTGGCCACATGGTTGAGATGACGGGATTGGAGCTAGAAAAAAGGAGTCTCTTGAAATCTTGAAATAGTAAATCTTTGTTCTTGTCTATGAAATTAGTCACATCATATCTGCAAAGGAAAATATACATAAACCTTTAATGATTTTTAGTGCCCTAGGTTTTACCCAACTTTCGCATTTAAGGTGTCTGCGCACTTTACAGATTGGGTTATTTCAGTTGAAATCCATATACCCCCAATGGAAGATATAACCGCAATGTCACACACAGGGGGTGTAGATTTCAAATGGAGTCACCCTTTCAGGTAACTCACTCCCTGTGTGGAAGATTAAGGTCATATCTTCCACAGGGATGTATGGATTTCAACTGAATAGCCCATTGCTGCTTGTGGCCCTGAATCACTCCATAACCAGTTTATTAACAACACAACAGGAATTTGCAGCCAAAAAACACATACCCTATGCATACTGCATACAATGTATATAAGCTTCATGGCTAGAATCAATTTCCATATGAGGGACACCTATACAAAAGCAGTATGTTTATCATCAAGGAGAATTTCAAGCTGGCTGTTCTTTTTTCACAAGAGCAAAATAAAGGCATTAAGGTATAGCCCCGACATCTTGCAGGTAATTGGCATTATTTACAAGCCCCAACAGAGACCATTGAGAAAGAGTATTTTGAAAAACATTATAATAGTGTATAACAGGTGTACTTACGTGACATCACCTGCGTAATGTTTGACCTTGAAGTCTCTATTGTGTTCTAGTGATTTTTCTGCAGGATCGGTAGCTCTACTAACAAAGTGAGGATGCTTGGCAAGCTTCTGACTCATGGCTTCTAAGAACATCTGTGAACAAAAATACACAAATCATTTCTGAAGTTTGCTGTGAGCAAATTAATCACAAGACACAGACCAAAGGCTACTTGAAGTGAAATCAATTTTCAAGTAGAATTGGAGTAAAGTATTCGATGGTCTGAAGCTTGGGTACATTTTCGTCATTTTGAGCCATCCTAGGTGACACAAGTGTTTTTGCGCATACCCATTAATTTAATTAAGGCAGATATACTTGGCATCTATGTGTTGCCTTTTTGCATCAAACATTTTTCATACTTAGAAACTGAATGGACCAATTTTGATATGAATTATTTTGAACAAGGCTAAAATAAGGCTCTGCTTGTTTTTGTTTTTATAACCTCTAAAGTTTGTTCGGTTTATATAAGGCGGACATTTTTCGGCTTTTGTTACTGCAAGCATCAATAAAGTCCGACTCACGCTTGCGTAATTCACGTAAGCATGCGTCAGTCATGCATTACGCAATGCACAACTAGTGTAAGCATTGCGCCCAACTGCGTGCCAGCCATTCTATATCAATACACGGTGTTATGAGTCTTATTTTTTCCACCTTATATAAGCTGAACAAACTTTAAGTGTGTACTCCTATACTATCTGAATCATTTACTTTTATAAAATGCAATCCAACAGGGTTTCCTATTTTCAGTCTGTTTCTATCCTTTCCAAACTCAAAGCATTAGGTATGATATTGACTAATAAGTTTCAGTTGTCTATGTTACAACAAATTGTTGTACAAATTACCTATGTGTAAACATTTCATTGCTTTGTTAACCTCTTTGAGTAAAATATATATTTGAGAACATGTGGATATAATTAGGATCAATGATACAATATGCACTAATCATACAGTTAAGTGTAGTATCTAACTTATAACCGAGTTCAAGTATGTGCATGTCAGTGGTAAAAGATGAGTGATTACCCATTACAATTACAAAAAATGGAAACCAAAGAATCAAGTATGCATAACCATAATGCAAGATATTGGTTGAGGTTAGCAAACATCCACTGATCTAAGGAGACATTGACAAATTTAAACCATTTGTCGAATGTTGCACTTTGCCTTCTCTTTAATCACTTTACTTACATCATCAGTGACTTTGCCTACATTCAGACAAGCCTCATCCAGGATAGAGATGACACCTTTATGTTGCTCCTCTACCAAGTCACAGATGATGCGGTTGTTGAAGTAGTCCACGGTAACCCACTCAATCCCTTCCCTTGTGTATTCTTCTTGTTCTTGTTTCAGCACAAGTTCTATGAAAAGTTGTTGCAGCTTCTCATTGCAGTAGTTGATACAAAATTGTTCAAAGCTGGAAGTTTAAAAATATTAAGAGAACTTAAAAAAAAAAGATAATTATGGGGCTGAATTTATAGTATGAATTGTAACCACCTGATTACAGCACCCACATCATTACAGTCGTAATACTGACATCTGTCTTTGGTGGTTTCGATTGATAAGCAGGTAAAAGAGAATATCCATGCTTGTAGGGCTACAGAAAATCATATCGCTCATTCTACAAAATCCGGTGCCAATAGCCTTTTTTCCATTCATTGGTCCACAAACACTTTGTCGAGCATTTAGGGCATCAAATATGTTGTTTTTCTGGTAGAATTCAACGCGATCTACACGGACATACCATATTTCGTCAAATAAACGCCCCCGGGGGCGTTACATTTTCCCAAGGGGGGCGTTTATTAGAGGTCATTTGTAGCACGAAAATTCCCATTAAAATCATTAGGTAAGCTTAAAAGTCACGCTAAAATGACGAAGTATGACCTTTTGACACTGACTTTTGGTTCACTTCCGGGTTCGGATGCAGATTTTCGCCATTTATTGCTGCTACTCATGACCATGTGAGCAACTTGGTAAGCTTACTACACAAGATAGCATGGAAATATCAGAATTTTTGAAACATCTTGGTTGAAAAAAGTGGCGGGGGCGTTTATTTGAGGGGGGGCGACTATTTGGCGAAATGCGGTATATAGTTTTCCATACTTTAAATGCTTTCTTCAGCCTGATTAACCCTTGCAAAGGCTCAAAAATCGATAAAAATACGTTTCCACTGCTCAAGTGTCACATCTAACCCTGAATATTTTCTTTGAATAAATGCGATTTCTTTACATATTTGTTGCTTTTTAATTAGATAACGCACCATCATATTGTTTATCAACATTATTTTTTAGTGATTAAAACGTCTTTGTGTAATTCTAAAATAAATTGCACTTTCCACCAAAGCGCTGTGAGCTACGTTACCTCTTTTTAACACACGTTATTGGAAAGAAGTAAAATAGAGGTATCAATGTAATTTGCGGTTTTTGAAAGGAAACACTCAAAGGTTTTTTAAAATCACAGTAAAAATTGTGATGCTGTAGCATTTTTGGCATAGAAATGTTGTAAACATTGAAATTTCGATCGACCATGTTAAGATTGGTGAGCTACGTTACCAGGATTCTATAGTATGCACTTGTATTACATGTACTTCCTAATAATATGTGAAAGCTACCAGTGGTCGAACCCCATTTATATTAGAATTAACCGACATAACGTTCTAACGTTCGCAAATCACATTAAAAACATTAAAAACCAGTGAACTACGTTACTGTGAGCTACGTTACACACTCATTTACGCATCTTCAAAACTTCTATGAAATGGTGAAATCTGTTTTACATTTCACTCAAGTGATCTTTAGTTTGCTTTTTATGACCTTGGATTGAGTAAAACCAGCCCATTTTGTAGTCTGTAACGTAGCTCACATTACATTGAGTTATAGTGTTAAAAAACATCACGACTTCCTGAAAGAAAAATATGCAAGTGGTGTTGGCAATTTTTTACATCTGAAAGTAGTGATAAATTTACTCTTAAAAAACACAAAAAGCAGGTCTTTTTGAACAACTTTTATTTTTTCGATTTTTATAGTGGATTGGCACCGGATTTTGTAGAATGAGCGATATGCACATTTCAAGAATTTACCTATAAATCAGATCTTGTTGGCCATTGACTATTACACATAAAATATATTTTTTCACATTATCAATGTTAAGTTTTTCCATGCACAGCACTATGCAGAGTGCTATTCAGACGATGCTCAATGTAAAGTATAGAGGAATGTACGTACTAGACAATGAAGTTATGGCCCAGTTTCGGGGCACTCACATGTTAAGGTGATACGGATATGTGCGGCGGTCAAGGGTCCCTTTTTCAGGCTCTCCGGCAGTTCCTTAAGCCCTACATTTGGATCTGCTCCAGTTCTTTGAGCCTCAAACTCCTATTTTGCCCGAAAATCAGTTCTAGTTCCCAAAGTTTGGCGCTCCGCGCAGCACACCCTTACAAAAATTTTAGTTGAGTGCCCCCCAGGCCCAGTTTATCTTCTAGCATGCGTTCTTGCTAGTTCATATTGAGAGCCAGCTGGATATCATTCCGCATACTGCTAAGTACAGAAATCTTAACCCCGATAGTAATTTTTCACATTGAGTTACATGTATATTTCAGGTGTGGAGTAGGTAACATGTATATATACATGTATGCCATGTGCAGAGCACATGTTGTCATGAATCCAGTTGTTGTATTACAATCAACTCTCAGCTTATCACATGACATTCGCAAAGTGCATACAATCCACATCTTAACTAAACCTGATAACATATCTGATTCCACTGTTCATAAACTACAATTGTTTGCTCTGGTTTATTAGATGTATGTTTCAAACATTTAGACTATACTTTACACCCTTTGTTTTACCATTATGCCTACCTATTATCATCAAAGATTTCAAAGCCATAGATATCTAGTACTCCTATGACAGTGTTTTTGCCGTGTTCTAGTACTGATCCTTTGATTTCTATGGCACTGTTGATTTTACCCACAATCCAACAGAACAGTCTCTCATATATTGCCTGTTGGGAAAAGAATAAAGTCAAAGAGTTTATTTAAAACATATTAAAGAAATGTATTTAATTTAATCAAGCATATTAGACTTGAAAGTCTGGACTCGGAATAGGCCATTGTGTAATGCTTAGTTAATCCTCCATATTGAAAATGCAGACAAAAATTTGTTATCTTCAGCAATTGCCAGAATGAGAAATGGAAGGATAATTGATGGTTTCTGTCTTGAGGATTATCAAGATTAGTGCATGTCATAGACACAACACATTGCATGCAGGATGCAAACAACCACATTCTTTCATTTTGAACTGTCCTTCTAGGAGTCTAGACTCTTAGACCCTATGCAATACTACGTCATCAATTCTTAGTCAGTGGGAGTGGTCTAGTTTGTAGACACATAATCTGATTGGACAATCGCATGATTTTGGATGCCGCCTATCAGGCAGTAGAAGACATCATGAGCGTAACACGCTTGTAGAGGTGCGCGTATCTATCGAGTTATATTCGTAGACTAGTGCGGGATACGTGAACGCACTAGCAGTACGGGCAACAGCAGGATTGTAGCTAGCCAAATTTTAGTGCCGGCTAAAATTAAGAGAAAATTGAATTAGAATGCCAATTACTTGACAGAAATGGCATTTGACAGCTGTTTTGAGGACAGTTTGTCATTTTAGTGCTGGTCGGCAAGACCCATAATTCCCTTGAGTGCCGGTCGGTCAGGCTGAGTACTGGTTACTGCCGACCAGAGCCGACCACCGTCGCTAAAACCCTGCGCAACAGA
The DNA here is from genome assembly GCF_039555335.1 of Amphiura filiformis. NCBI lineage: Eukaryota > Metazoa > Echinodermata > Ophiuroidea > Amphilepidida > Amphiuridae > Amphiura > Amphiura filiformis. The sequence continues at coordinate 71,174,006 of NC_092631.1, forward strand.
ATACATACGTGAAGTTGTAAACAAATTTCGTTCATTTTATAATAAGGGGAGTTTATATGACGGTTTTTTGCTTTAAAAAATAATTTGCAGTTATTAAAATAATATTTAACTGACTAAGAATGAGAATAAACGATAGGAATTTTTGTTTTTACTATCCTCTACCTATGATAGACGACAGGCAGGTCCAGTATTTTCATCGTAGTGTGCGCGCAGCCATCCACTACTCAAAATATTGGACCTGCCTGTCGTCCATCACATGGTAGAGGATAGTAAAAACATAAATTCCTATCGCTTATTCTCTAAAACACTAACCCCCCAAGATGGATGCAAGAGAACATTATGCATTAAATATGATTCAAACAGGCAAGACAATTGTCATTCTGTTTAATAGTGTAATACATGCAGTATATACCTCCAACAGGGATGCCATATCAGTTACTACCATTCTCCTTAGTTTATTGCATATAGGGTCTATATTTAAAGCAATGGGTGTCCCTGTCAGAAACATCAAAGATTCTTTTTAATTTCACTCGGCATTTTGCCAAAAGAAATGTGATCAGGAAATAAGACTTATGATTGAAATACTGCACACATTATCGGAATAGTTGACACATTCATGGGTTTGTTTTAATGATAACATTATTTACCTAGTTCTTATCAGCAGATGGTTATCTAAAATAGTTACAACTCAAGTGTCATTGCATTACGAAATGAACGAAATATTAATGACATTTTAATAACAGTGCATATGAAAGATTATTTTTTTTGTTATTCTTGGTTCCTTTTTTGGGTGCATTAATTGTAATACAAATATTGCTGTAGTATTAGTGGCAACTAATCATCATTTTTAGCTCTGTTGATGAAGCATTATACTACATGCTAGTGAAACTAAATGTCCAATATTGTACTAAAAGTACAGACTTCTTGGCAATTGTTTTGAAAGTGATTCACTTTTTTAGAGATAGAAAAGAAAAGTCTCTTCTACGGGAAGGGATATATACCAAAACAAAACTAGAACTTTTCATAAAAACCAAAAGTTTCACAAGCTCAACTTACGGAAAAGATGGACATTACCAAAAATAATAATACACATTGACGGTGTATAACAGCAGCCCTATACTCAAAGCAGGATGGAATATATCAGGGCGCTTTATTTAAAACAAGAATATAAAAAAATTATAAATAAAACAGATTTGAGAGTCAAATTCAGTCCCATGGTCCAAGTTCTTTTTAAACCAACACATACATATATGACGTGTCATGTCAAAAGGAGACACTTTTGGGCTGGATCGTAAATGTTGAAATAGTCAAAAATCTGCCCGGTTGATTTTTTCACAATTTGGGTTTGTTGCGAATTTGTGATGTTATTAATGTTTAAAATTATTGTCTGATAGTTTCAGACAGGAATATAACTGGCATTTTGTATTTTTTGAGACATTTTTCAAGGTAATTCCTACTTTCAACATAGTCAATAATATTTTAAAAGGCAGATATCTCAATTTCCAATTTTATAATACCATAACTTACAAACTCAATATCTTCGCTCAGGAATGTCCGATTTCATTTGGGAAAACGGCGTTGTGGAGCAAAATATTTACATGTAAAAACCTCAGAATTGATAACCTGCCCAAAAGTTTCTCCTTTTGACATGACACGCCACATATTCCCGGGACATATTCTATCACAATATTGATAAGTTGGTCTTGCATTTTAGGTGATGAAATTAAATGACCACATATCACTGTTAAGGGACTACAAATCACAACATTTTTGAAGTGATAAACTTGCACAAAATTAATATTGATAATTACAAACCTACAGGCAGGAGAAACATTCATATCATGATATGATCATTTGCAATTTCCTGTCACTCACAAAATTGCAAAAGTTTCATAACCCACAAATTCCTTGCCTTACACCAAGTATTTTGTACCTTTGCAAATGCATCTCTTCCATAATATGCATCTTGCTTTGTGTGGCCCTTCTCCATGACCTCGCCCCTTGCTGCTACCACTCTAAAGCAGAATGCTTTCTCCAGATCTTCCTTAGTAACACCCAATAGTCCTGACAGGATTTCTTGTTCTTCTGTATTGGTGATATGTGATGATTCATTGTCTTCACTATCAAATTCTACATTGCCCTGCAAAATTGGGAAAAAAATGCAAAAAATAATTTTAAAACTGAAAGCAATTTAGACTTCTACACTACTGAATATTTTTACTCACCAGAAGTTCATGAATACAGAAAAAAAAACTGAGGACTCCATATACATGTGAATAATATACCAAGCAAGGAACAAGAACTTATATTTATAACTTAAACATATAAGAGAGAAAAAGAGTGAAGACACATTTAAAAGATATTATACAAACATTTGACATTGAACACAATAACGGTCAAGTTGCAAGAGTTGCCTGACTAATTTTGCACAAAACTAATACTGGAAAATGCAGCTTCATTTGTAAATAAAATGTCAGACAGCCAATATTTAAGATGATGTACATGTAGATTGTCAGTTGTGTACCATAGTTGCAAATATATTTGTTTGCCAACAAATTTTAATTTTATATCTGCTTGGAAAGATAGATCGGCAGATAATGACCAGGTGTCACCACTTAAGAGCAGGATTCGCATCAAAACGTTTCAAAGCGATCTCCTGGGATGTGCATCCATAATAAACGGAACTCAAATCCACATCCGGGAAATTATCTTATGTGCATGTTTCTTGTAAGTGTGTTACATCAGTCCGTGTGCGTGTAGGGCGTTTTTGAAAGTGTGTTACAGAGTGTGTGCATGTAGGGTGGCAGGGCGCTCATGGCACAATGCCATTTGTGTGTAGGGTGCTCATGATGCGATAGGCCTCCATGCGTAAAAGAGGAGATCACAGTGAAACGCATCCCAGGCATTAGCACCAATCCGGCTTGAAAAGTGAAGGGGACAATCGGCCTGGATTGTCAAAAAGTGCCTGAAAAGAACAAAAAATGGGTCATTTTGCTGAAAGGTGGGGGCACGTCCCACCTGTCCCCCCAGGATTGACGCCCCTGATCCCAGGAATGTGTTTTAAGGTTGGTCTGAACCCTGGAATTATGGAAACTTTCGGACCTCATAACTTCTAAATTGTTGGTCTAAAGTATATAAAAGTATACATATTTAGAATGGCAAAGACTTGATAAGTTCATCTGTGAGGTCAAATTTGGGCCAAAATGGCACTTTTGGCCCAAAATCCCAAAAATAACGGTTTTTGGCCCACTTCTTTTTTTTGTGCACCGTAACAAAAAAAATTCTTGGGCCAAAAGTTTTTTGAAACTAATTTTTAAAAACTAGATCAAAATATCTGGGACCCGTTTTTTTCATTTTTTTGAATTTTGACCAATTTCACCAAAAATATTTGAAATTTGTGCCAAAATCGGGCTTTTTTATGATTTTTTTGAAAAATCAGCATTTTTTGACAATTTTTGGCGCAAATTTCTCAAAGTTAGTTGAAATTCAAAAAAATGAAAAAACGTGTCCCAGATATTTTGATCTAGTTTTTAAAAATTAGTTTCAAAAATTTTTGGCCCAAGAATTTTTTTGTTACGGTGCACAAAAAAGAAGTGGGCCAAAAACTATTATTTTGGGGATTTTGGGCCAAAAGTGCCATTTTGGCCCAAATTTGACCTCTCAGATGAACTTATCAAGTCTTTGCCATTCTAAATATGTATACTTTTATATACTTTAGACCAACAATTTAGAAGTTATGAGGCCCGAAAGTTTCCATAATTCCAGGGTTCAGACCAACCTTAATGCAGAAGCTGCTTCTTATGTGGAGTAACCCATTATATTACAATGTAGTTACCTGGGGATATTAACATTTCACAATCACAATTATCTTGTATCACTAAATTAATCAGATTTCACAAAAAGCATATAAAATGTTTAAAAATAATTGATACCCACAAGAACATTCAACCAAATAATCATTTGTTTTTAATAAGATAATTATACAATAGATTTTTCTGCATAATTTGCCTATGCAGTATGCAGTACTTGACCTTCTGACTATTTAACACTTGTATTGTGTTATTTTTAGATGAATTACCGGTGATGTGATCAAGAGTGTTTGTTGTTAAATTAATTGATTTTGAGATGAATACAAATACAAACTAAATGCTCAAATTTATTTGTATTGGATTGCTTTCAGCTCATGACAATTGTAATACAGGCTGTATCAAAATGAAGGAGGTAGGGTTGAGTGACCGCTTATACTAGGTTGAATTCCCAGTCTGCCTTATCATGAAACTCCTGTGGCCAAGTGGTTAAGGCGCTGGTCTCGTAAACGAGAGGTCCTGTGTTCAATTCCTGGGCGGGATCACTTTTCTCATTTCTTCCTTTAATCATGGCTCGACAGCGAAACTGATAAAATTTCATCACAGTTTGCTTATTCCTGTCAAAAAAAGCCCCTGTTTTTCATATCAAAATGATTGTTCTTCTTGTGTTTTTGAAATGCCTGCCTCTTCCAAACGCTTGATTGGATTGAAATGACCAGAATTTGAAATATAAAGTATAAAGAATAACGTCATGTCATTTCATGTAGATCCAATGGTGTGTTTGGAGGCATGCAGGCTTTTTAAAAGCACTTAAAAAAACCTGGATGGAGAACAATCATTTTGATACAGCCTGTATATGTCAGAAACTCTTGAGTTTGAAGGCGGGTAGCAAGATTGGCAGCCTCACCCCCCCCCCCCACCACCACCACCAAAATGAAGATACATGGTTTTGGTATCAGGTGAAAGCTCTTAGGCCTGCAATATATTTCAATGAACAAAAATAGAAGATATGAACAAAAACTGAGACTAGTATACGTGAATATTAGTCTCGGAACAAAAACATGGTGATACACCATCCTGAAAGTCATGTACTGTTCTATATAGGCCACCGCAATACACATTTTGGTAATTATTATATAGCATTGAAACTACTAGTGCAATTGAACTACAAACTTGGAATAAGAATGTTTGGGTGATAGGCCTCAATGTGAAACCTCTAGAAAATATCATGTGTTACAATCAGACTACCCTTTTAATTTTCATTGAAAGCTTTCGAAAATGCGCTTTTAGGATGGATGACAACTGATTTAGCATACAGTTCATTGACCTCTTTGACCAAGATCTTTTTTATATGAGACCTATAATACAATTGATATCCATTTTTATCTCTTTTATATGGATGAATTATCTTCCTAGCAGAACATGATTTGTTATTTATTTGCATGTATTAAAACATTGGAGGGTCATTTCCTTGTTGGCTGCACTGTTTAGAACATAAAATGTATCTTTGGGGTGTTGTAACTCCTTATGCAGTACTTTATGGCAGAAAATTGACTGAGTAGAAGGCTGTGTCATTCTTGGGTCATTCTTTATTGTGATTCAGATACATAGGAAGTGCATTCATGTATGAAACAAAAGCTATTGAATAATGTATATTCAGTGTAGCAGAAGATGATATAACACGGAAAAACAGTGGCATGATCGACGGGAATTATATAAATAGAAGATGATATCTACATGATATCTTACATGTACATCAACAATCATATCAAGATATCTCAATTTCAATTTCCTTGGTCAAGATACGGAAACAAAAGTGCAACAACCTCTCAGCACTTAAGATCATCAGTTTCTAAACTTAATTAATGGCATGTAATTTGTCTCAACCCACAGTTTATGGACTACTATAGACCACGGTGGAGTGCCAAACTATGTTACAACATCCTGAGCATACTTTAATGTATAATTTCCACCACAGATACTTAAATGTGTTTCCACTCAATCATCTACTCTTAAGCTATTTAAGCAAAGATTTGCCCTTAACTGATCCCTGTTACACCATGGTGGGGTGGAGCAAACAAGAAAACACCATTCTATGCATACAAAATGCGATTTGATCAAGCAAAATGACTTGGACGTTGGGAATATTGATTTTGAGATATAGCCAATAATAGTATTCCTTTTGAGCAACAATAAAATGGCCATATCTCTGGAACAGTTACTGAGTTAGTTATTATAATGGGGTTTTCAGCAAAATAAAGCTGTAAGAATGGCTCATATGTGACATGATCTGGTCCATGGGGGCCAAAGGATGCATTTTTGAAAATTGAGTTACTGTGATTATTACATCAATATACAATAGGCTATCATTTACTGAAAACACCAAATTTAAAGGTCTAGCATACTTGGTTCTAAAGTTATGTAAATTTTTGATGCCTATTTTCTTATGTATTTCATTGTATTTTTACTCCATATTTTTACCTTTATCTCAGTTTCAAATTTGCCGCCTTTGGCCCCCATGCACCAGATCATGTCACATATAGTAAACTTAAAAACTGAATTTTGATTTTGATCCACAGACTCACTTGCATCACAAATGGGTCAGTCCATGTCGAAACAGATTGAGTGTACACCCACCCTCTTGGATTTTGCTCTCCTTTGGCTCAGGGTACCTTTCATGGATCCCTAGGTGAGGTCACAAGAAAAAATTCAAATTCCATTTAGTTTTTGAATGGCGGGCAATCAAAGTTTGGCCACCTCGACCAAAATTGTGAATTTAAGGGGTCCAAATGACCAAGTGCTCTCTTTGAGGGGCACTTTCTTCTTAATTGAATCAGTTGTGATCCTCTTTTTGAATGTGGTCACTCACTGGCTGCGTCTGAAATACCTAATGCCAAAAAAGATAGATTTCGGTATATCGTTGGGATTTCAGAGGGGGTCAAAATCAGCACTTCGTACTGTTCAATCAAATTATCTTGATTTTGAAGGACCCATGATAATGTCACAGTGCACTTATAGGTCCTAATTATGTTCAGAATGGATTAACCATATGCCAATGTCTATGAGCAATTAAAAAAACAGAGAAATTTCTAGACCCCTACAGAATTTTAGGCCACCCCTAAAGTGGTTCAGCCACAAATGGCACTTAAAGTCGGCAAATTTTGATCCCTAATAACTTTAGGTGTACACCAGATATGAATTTCTAGTCTTTTGCATCTGAAAGAATGTAGTTTAATGTTACTAGGAACATAAGATTTGTTTTGTATTTTTTGTGTTTTAGTATTAAGTTGACGCTTTCAAAAATAGTCATTTTTGCCTAACATACCATGCATACAGGATACGGTACAAAATGCCAATTTTAGTATGATATTTTTTATATTTTTGATCACTTTATAGCCATTTGTATTATTTATCCTGATATTTCAAGTTGCTCTTGAGTCAAGTAATAAGAAAAAACTACTTTCTAATCCTCTGTATGGATTTTTAAGGGGGGCAAAAATGCACTTCCTGGCAACGATGCACATGCAAAGTACAGGTTATGGGGGTCAAATTTTCAGAATGCTCCCAATTATGTCAAGTAATATATCAAATTACTCGTATGGTCATGAGGATTCCAAAATGTATAGTTTGTTATGTGTCAGACCTTTCAGGATGGCGCTATGACGAAAAATGTTCATAGGTCAACGACCTTTTTGAAAGTATCAAAAAACAAAAAATACAAAACAAATCTTATGTTCCTAGTAACATTAGACTACATTCTTTCAGATGCAAAAGACTAGAAATTCATATCTGGTGTACACCTAAAGTTATTAGGTGTCAAAATTTGCCGATTTTAAGCGCTATTTGTGGCTGAACCACTTTAGGGGGCCCTAAAATTCTGTAGGGGGTCTAGAAAGGTCTCTTTTTTTTAATTGCTCATAGACATTGGCACATGGTTAATCCATTCTGAACATAATTAGGACCTATAAGTGCACTGTGGCATTATCATGGGTCCTTCAAAATCAAAGATAATTTGATTGAACAGTATGAAGTGCTGATTTTGACCACCTCTGAAATCCCAACGACATACCGAATTCTATCTTTTTTATTATTAGGCATTTCAGACACAGCCAGTGAGTGACCATATTCAAAAAGAGGGTCACAACTGATTTAATTAAGAAGAAAATGCCTCTCAAAGAGAGCGCTTTGTCATTTGGACACCTTAAATTCCCAATTTTGGTCAAGGTCGCCAAACTTAGATGGCCCGCCATTCGAAACGAAATTGAATTTGAATTTTTTTCTTGTGACCTCACCTAGGGGTCCATGAAAGGTACCCCTGAGCCAAAGGAGAGCATAATCCAAGAGGGTGGGTGTACACTCAGTCTGTTTTGACATGGACTGACCCAAATGTAAAATTCAAAATACTAATTTCCACATTGTCCTCAATTCATGTAATAATAATGATTACTAAAAATTAGAGCAGATTGTCTCAATTGATCCCCAGTTTACACCATGGTGGAGTGAGGCAAACATTTGTACAAATAAACAACATGAGCATACCAAATGTAAAATTGATGCCACCAATGTCCACATTGTCTTCTGTTCTTCTTTAGTGAATCCTAAGTCTTGTAGTGCATGCATCACAGCTTTGTAGTCTCTCTTATCATTCAGTGATTTCACCTGCAGGACAAATAATAAAATCAAAATGTGTTAGTTTATATGAATGTTTGATGCTCCATTCAAAATATGAAACTCTTTTGGTCTGACTTCAGTATAGAAAGAGCTTAACAGTCAACATTTACTGCATATGGCCAAATATGAGATTAAATTGGTCAAAATCACACACAGGCATAAATTGTGGCCCCTCCTCGATTGTGGTCCCTGGGCCCTTGCCCACCAGCCAAGTACATAAATAGTAACCTGAAGTTTTCTTTTGAAGCCTAGCTTTCTAAAAATCTTGAAAACCTACATCACAGGGCTGCATCAGTTTTATACACTATTTTTTGTGCAGGTAGTATAAACGCCATCTCTGCTGAGTTAAGGTAAAATAATGTGTCAATAACAACAAAAATTTAACACTATACATGTACATGTGAATGAAGCAGCTGTATCATGCAAAATATCACAAAATATTGAACAGATATTTTTGATGCTCACGCACACACACATCAAATTAATACAAAATTTTATTAATTTTTATAATTTCTTGCCCTGGTCACAGAAAAAGAAACATTATGAACAATCAATAGGAAATGTCATCTTACAATCTGACCTATTACAACCCAATCAATGGGTTGCTAGGCAACAATTTGATCTAGATGAGATGCTATAATTGATGGTATATTTCAGAAATGTAATGGCTTACTTATTTGGTTATATTTTTAATTCTCTAAAAGCAATGGGAAGGAGTGTTTCAATATTTATTATGGGATGTATTTTTAAGAATAATGTGAAATGCAGTGACAAGCTCAGTGCCATCTGATTCCCTCTGAGATGACCAACTGGCTTGGCTGAAGCTCGTTTTCTTTGCTAGAGGGGCGTCGCGGTTTGTGGATAGGGTTACATGTAGTTCTAGGCAGCGACTTGCTGGAAATTGAGGTTTGCCCTTCATCGAAATAAAATTTTCCATTCTAAATTTAACCTGAAAAGATATATGAATTATTATTATAAACAACAGACAGGAATTCAAGGAGCTCACTATTGTTGCTGTGACATTAATTATAAAATTTGATTAAGGGGGTACTACACCCCTGGCCAATTTTGTGCCTATTTTTGCATTTTTCTCAAAAATTATAGTGCATTGGTGACAGGTAAGATATGTATATTATTATTATAGGGGCAAAGACTACAACTACTGCACTGAAAATTCAGCAACTCAAGGCAAGTAGTTATTGATTTATTGATCAAATATTGGTTTTCCTCATTTTTGACTGTAACTCCACAACTGTTGTCTGTGCTGAAATAAAATTTCCAGTGCAGTAGTTGTAGTCCTTGCCCCTATAATATACATATCTTACTTGTCACCAATGCACTATAATTTTGAGAAAATGACAAAATAGGCACAAAATTGGGCTTAAAATCTAGCTTAATCAGCTTCCGTCGAAGATGCAAACTCCCATCTAAATTGACAGGTGACTTACTAATACATTAATTGTTTTATTTAACAGCTTTATAATTAAGTAGCTCAAATTAAGAACAAAAATTGAAGTAGCAACTTCACATAAAGATCATCAGTTTGTAAGATCAACTTTGGATGGGCAGTTTTATTCAAATGGACAGGCCAGCCCCAGTTTTTAGCTAAGACTACCATATGTGATCCGATCTGATCCACTCAGGCCAAAGTCAGAAATCTTGAAAATTGAGTTACTATCATTACGAATTTACTTACACTTACTGATGTTGAATCGCCAGGTCTCCTAAATACTGAGTTGTAAAGTTATGAACTTTTATATGTCATTTTCTTATGTTTTTTATTGTTTTTTCTCTTCACTTTTTGCCGATATCTCAGTTTCATTATTGCCGACTTTAGCCTGAGTGGCCAGATCAGGTCACATATCCACAACAAGGAAAAGACAATATCTTACCACTGCAGCATTCCCCTGACTGACATAGTTATATAATGATATCTTACCACTGCAGCATTCCCCTGACTGACATAGTTATATAATGATATCTTACCACTGCAGCATTCCCCTGACTGACATAGTTATATAATGATACATCTCTCTTGAGCTGGAATTCTTGTAACAGGTCTTCTGGTGTGGCTGACAGGAGTTGATAAAAGGAATGGAAGCTACGTTCACCCTGCTGCTGGTGAATTACACGGGACTGAAAAAAGAACAAAAATATAAAATGACATTGGTGTTATTTACCTGGAACTCTTGAAGAAGGGAGAGCCTCAATTGACCTTTGCGGTAAATCCCATAAGCCTTTGCGAGTACACCTGAGAACTCGTCATTTGACGACGTCACGCCGATCTGCGCCGATGCACACATCATTTATCAAATATTATTACTGCGCATTGCACATCAATGTGACGTCAAATGACGAGTTCTCAGGTGTGCTTGCAAAAATTTATGGTATATGCCAAAAAGGTCAATAGCCTCATTTATATTACTATCACCATGGTCAAGGGTCGAAACATGTAAACCAATGGGTATGGGTTAGGGTTTGAATTAGGGCTAGATTTAAGGTTACAATTAGGTTAGGGCCTAGGGCTAGGTAACTTTAGGGTTAGACAATTCGACAAATGACCACCATTCTATGATTGGGCTGAGAAAAACTAGTGTTTGTTAACCTCCACAACTTTTTGAGGTATGTACGGGTGGGTGGATTTATTTTTTTATTTTTTTAGGAATCATATCATCATAAAAATTTACCAGTAAAACCTAATTAGATGTGAATGAGCATACTTCACTACTATTATGCCTTCATTCATGTTTACAACCAGTTTAGAAGTGTTTTACTAACCATTTTTAAAACTTTTAAGAATTTTTGCCATTATGATTTTAAAAAAATCATAATGGCAAAAAATCTTTAAAAATAAACAAAAAAATATTCAGGAATTTCATAATTAAGGTAGATATTCTTTTGTACAACAAAACTCTTTTCCAATGTGCAGGTGTGGAGGACAACCAGACTTTTTGTCTTATGGGAAAGACATTATTTTGGATTGTCATGAATGGGGGTTGAAGTATAGTGTACTTCTATCAGTTTTCTATACCGTTACGGCAAAGGCAGAAGTTATAATGCAAATAATATATATATCTAAATAATGCATTCAAAATTGCCAGGAATTTAGCCAAAGCTAAATGGCCTTTGTTATAGGTGACACTGGCCACACTATAATACCACAGATGACCACACTATGATAACACTAATATTTATACATCTCTTGGCTCAGATTAAATAAAAACAATCTATATCATGATAGTTGCTATTATAACAACTAGTATGCATTCACCTACTTCCCTTTTACCCTAACATTGATATGGCTTGCTGGTGCCGGGAAATGAAAGAAGGAAGTTTAACAGGAAGAATTTGAATAAAGAAGTTGTTTGTTTCCTTCAGGATTCGAACCTAGACCCTTTCAGGTGCCAAGCACGCCATTGGTGACCGGTAGCCGTGGGTGTGCGTATATATGACATAGTGCACACTGGCTTTGGTTTGTAAGATTTTGTAAGCTTGTTAGGGTTCATACCAATCATTTTATAATATTATTCTACATGCAGAGTCGATGTCCACAATTAAAATAAGAGTAGCAATAATTAAACATTTTAGTTTAATTGTAATTTCTTACCTTTTTCATGGCAAGTTTAGATGTTTCAATAAAACAATTACAATTTTGTGTGTATAGTTTTTAATTGAATGCATGCTAAATAGTAATTTTAAGCATGGTTTGAATGAACAAACATTTGGAGGGAAAAACATAACCAAAGGCATCAAAGGCAATTTTGTCCTATGTGTCCATGCCTTGGTGCCCCCACAAATGTGTACTATGGTATTGGTTAGGGTCTCAGATTTGGACACATGTATGTATTATTAAAGTCCCATTTGGTGATCCCAGCACAAGTGTAAAAAATTAAAATTGTTTACAAATTGCTTTAAGTGATGGATAAGTCATTCAAATTGACATTTGGTATTTTTAAAATGAAACATTGGGCAAAAAATAAAGAAAACAGCAGTATTGACTAAGTTGAAGCCCCATTCAAATACATGTAGCTAATTTATATACTGTCAGTATATGAATTACAGATATAGAATGCCATATTTTGTCTTAAATACACCGCTTTCGACTGAACCATTAGCAGGCTATTAACACATCAATGACAATGACAAAGGTACCAAACTCTGAATTTTGTTATGATCGCGTCCGTCATTCAGCAAATCACTGAATGGTCCTTAAGCATGTGATTGCCCATGGTGTCCTCCCACTAGCTGAATTAGGAATCGCGATTTGGCAAGACATCATCTTTTTATAGCAATTTAAATTCACAAATCCTCTTGCTATGTAAAACCATTATAAATGCACTATTTAGCGGCAATTTAATTTAGCGATTGAAGTCGCTAGCGAAATTAGCAAAATTAAATTGCTAATGAAATTAAGTTGTTTTACAGTACCTGGCTGATCTTGCAAATGCCATACACTTTCTAACCTTCAATTGAACTGGTCAATGAACATGTATATAAAAGAAATAATAACTGGTTATCAAAGCCACAAAATATAAGTCAAGTACCAGAAAGGAGATATGGTTGATTAAAGAAAAGGAATTCAAATAAACATTACTCGATTCAGTGAACATATAGAAGTTTCTTATATTCTGTAATATCACAGCAAACACAAAACATTTTCAATATCATTTGTAAAAGGTTGTCAGAAAACGTTTAAATGTCGGGTTATATAAAGGGCATATTAAGGGTATAAAACGTTTTCATAACATTAAAACACATTTTTTGATAATCTACTGCCCAGCAAACACAAATGTTTTACCAAAAACGTTTAAATGCCGGGTTATATAAAGGGTATAAATTAAAACGTTCCAACATTTTTTTTGAAAACTTGATACAAAACATTCTGAACAGAATGTTATTTTGGGGTTGAAAAAATATTTTGCAAAAATGTTTGCCCAAAATATTTGAAATAATGTTTCATGACCTTTATAAACCCCGACATTTAAATGTTATTAAAAATGTTTTGAAAAAAACATTTTAAGAACATTTCTGTGTTTGTTGGGTGCAAATATTTTAACATAATGTTATTAAGTGTTGACAAAATATTTGGCAAAAACTGTTTGCAAAAATAGTTTACAGTAACATCTTGAAAACATTTTTAAAATATTGTTGTAGTGTGTTTTCATACAAAACATTTTAAAATGTTTTCATGACCTTTATCAAAATATAATTTATTTAAAACGTTTTTGTATTTGCTGGGATCATTGTACCAAAAATACACCATTTGTAGAAGTGTTCAAATAAAATTATTATTACTATAAAGTTTAAATAGTGAATTGTGTAAATTGACCAAATAAATTCCAGACACCCCAACACAAAATCAACACTTGAAATTTTAGTTGCTTTTCATACATTGTCTGGGGTTGAGTCATCAATGTTTAAACTTTTATGTAATATTTTTCAATATTTGTTAACTCAGAAACACTAAACATATATGTGTACTGTCCCCGGAGTGGTGAATTATAGGGGGGGTCAAGCAATTTTTGGCAGGTCGACAGGGGGGGGGCGATTTTTGGCACAGATATTTTGGGCACCTTTCTATGTTCACCCTAAAAAGGTGTAGGAAAACATTAGGAACACTTTCAAATATGCAATATTTGTTAACTCAGAAACACAAAACATATATGTGTACTGTCCCCGGAGTGGTGAATTATAGGGGGGTCAAGCAATTTTTGGCAGGTCAAGGGGGGAGCAATTTTTGGCACAGATATTTTGGGCACCTTTCTATGTGAAAAGGAAAACATTAGGAACACATTCAAATGCAAAATTCCTAAGGTTTTTAAGGTTTTAAATTTGGGTTCCCTAAAATCTTAGTGTGTAAAGGGTGTGGCGCAAAGATTTTTTGGCACATCAAAAGGGGGGGGCAAAGATTCTTTGGCACGGCCAAAGGGGGGGGGGGGGCAAGCAATTTTTGGCAGACCACTTTAAGAATTCACCACCCTGGGGTACACATAATTATTGCACAGCTCTTAACAGACGTATCCCATTTTAAAGGGATTTTTTTAGTCATCTGGGTCTGCTGAACTTTGGTGCAACAGCCAATCTTGATTCTTGCAAAGGAATTTTGTATGAATCATTTGATTCTCACAAATTATTTGTGTAACACTTGTATTTTGATTCACCAAATAGTTGTACCCAAATTTTAACCCTGCATAGGCCTGTAAAATATGGTGTGAAAACCTTAATTGTACATTTTCTGTTTCACTATAAAAAAAAAAAGGAAAAGAAAATCCATTCAAATACAACCCAGGTAATGAATGGTCTCCCAAAAAAAAAGGGAAGGGGAGAGGATGCATAAACATGTTGGAAGTTCTAGAAAACTGCTTTAAATGATGTATTTAATTTTAATTGACATAATTTTAATGAAATGATGGTATGACATGTTTCATGTTTATTTTCATCAAGTAATATAATATGCGTGGGTGAATATGGATGGTAATTTACAGCACACTGCATTCATGCATGTGATGAATTAAAGCAGAGGAGCACTCTCTTTAATTTAAGTGAAAAACACCTACTTCAGCTTATTACATGTCTAGCAGGGGCGGCGGAACGATTTTGAAAGTGGGGGGCCAGTCAGGGTGATGTAAAAAATTAAAATAATGGCCGCGATGCGGCCCTCGCGGCGCGCCTGCACGACACAGGGGGGAGCCTGAGGGGGGATGTGCCCCCCTCAGAAGTGAGAAACTTTTGCAAAATGAAGGCCCAATTTAAGTCATTTGGTGGACCATTCTGGCACTATTATTGTGTACAATTTTAGTTTGAAAAATCCGAAAATGGGTTAAATGAAGGCCCAAATTGAAGCCATTCGTGGATAAGTTTTCACTATAATTGTATAAATTATTGCTTTTAGTGTTGGGTGTCCTAATACAGGGGAGTTGGAAAATTTTGCAAAATGAAGGTCCAATTGAAGCCATTTTGTGCATAATTTTTACACTTTCTTTAAGCATGTTAAGGTCTAGAATAGAGATTTGATTATTTATGTTCACCCAGACATGTTACACACATCACATTATGGGTTAAAAGTGGGGGGGGGCCAGGTCCCCCCAGTCAAAAAAGTGGAGGGGCCACTGGCCCCCCTGGCCCCCCCGGTTCCGCCGCCCTTGATGTCTAGCCAATGTAAAATGTGTTTATTACAAACACATATCATAACCTCTTAATAATGCAAGGTCATGTTACATCCTTTCTTTGTGATGTTATTACTTGAAAAACACCTGAACACAATACCACAGTGACACAATACAGTGTATTGTGGAATTCACCGGCACGGACATAATTTTTTTCCGGGGAATTTCAGGGAGGGGGCAAAAATGACTATTTCCCTAAATTTGAATATTTCTCAATACAGAAATTTCCCATTGTTATTTTGATTGGGGGTAAGTAGGGGGATTTAATGTTTCGAAGGAAAAGGAAAGATATTTAAAATGACAAAAATAGAACAACTTTTCATTAACCCTAACACCCTCACTGCTTTTTGGCGAGGGGGAAGGAAAGAAGGAAGGAAGAAAGAAAGAAGAAGAAGAGAAAACTTTTTTTCGGGTGCGGTTTTGAACCACCAACTCTTCGAGTGCCAGACACAGGCATGGGCCTACCTTGCCACAGGGGTGTAGCTTGTCCGGCCAAGCTTTCCGCGACCATATGACTGTTCGCATGATGACGCAATCACATCACGTGGGAAACCTGCCTGTGCCTATGTTTTGTGAAGTGTGGTTTTTTGTTGTTTGGTATGGTTAGGGTTAATGCTCAGGTTTTAGGCATACTTTTCAGTTGGTTATCGGAAAACATTAAAACATGATTTGGGGAAAAAAAAAAGATTTGAAACCAAATCCTTACAAAGAATATAATTTGTATGTCTAGAAGAAGGGCC
Organism: Amphiura filiformis; assembly: GCF_039555335.1. Taxonomy (NCBI): domain Eukaryota; kingdom Metazoa; phylum Echinodermata; class Ophiuroidea; order Amphilepidida; family Amphiuridae; genus Amphiura; species Amphiura filiformis. The sequence goes on from NC_092631.1 coordinate 71,190,389, forward strand.
AATGTGACACTATTTAATCCTTGCTATGGGTAATTTTTAAATGTCAATTCACACACATGCTTACAGTATTCATACATTAATGCCCTCTCCCACGCCATCCATACATTGTACATGAGTACCCACACTATCCCATTACCATGATCATGATGAGTACATCTTCATCATCAAAGGTCAGAGGCTCCGGAAGATTTTATATATTGGGGGGGGGGAGGGGCAATGGCACCTGGCCCAAGTTATGGGGGGGCTATGCATACTTGCCAATAGCCACCAAAAGTATTGCCCCCACCACTGAAGTCACTGAAGGTAAATTGCCAGGGTAAATTGACACATTTGTCTTAGAGTTAGTCCCTAACCCTAACACCAGTAAAAACCACAAAATACCATGATGAAAAATTCATAACATGCATGCATCCCAGGGTCTGCGATGACGCAATCACCCGAAGTGTGATATGCTCACGGAATTGCTGTCCGCGCAGCAATAACCCGAGCAGCTACCGGTCCGCGATCGTTAAGCTTGGCATGCTGAGGTCAAAGGTTGAATCCGGGGTGCCAAGTCAAAATTCTTCTTCTTCTTGAAAAATTCGGATCTTCTCTGACTTCCGATACCAAAAAGCATGGGTCAGTGTTAGGGTTAGAAAAGATGTATTTTTCCAGATTAGAGTGTCCTCTAACCCTAACACCAGTAAAAACCACAAAATACCACGATGAAAAATTCATAACATGCATGCATCCCAGGGTCTGCGATGACGCAATCACCCGAAGCATGGGTCAGTGTTAGGGTTAATGCAATTGAAAGGCCAGATATTGTTTTGTAATGATCTGAATTTACTATGTACTATACTATCTATTCATATGAATTTATAAGATAAGTATTCAAACCAAGTCTACCGGACATGGAGAGGAACCTGTGGTTGTTTGTATCAAGTCTGGTTTCCTGACTCACGGTGGAAAAGCCCTCTACTGTGCCCTGACCAACATCACTATCATGCAGTGATATGTCCATAGTGTTAAAGTGATACCAGGAAACTTCAGAAAGTTTCCACAAATTCTTTTTTTATGAGAAAATATTTCAAGAGGATGATAAAATCCATAAACACTTTTGAAATAAATTTGAATATATTGAAAATCTAAAGAAGTTCAACGTTTTCATTTAATGCTCATAATATAATTATACAAATGTTATGTTACAACAATATGTACACTCCATTTATACATTATTACTGGTACATATAAAAGTTTATGCAAATATTCAGAATATTTGTGTATAGTTCAACTACAAGCTTTGTACTTCATAGATTCAAATTATAAATGTACTTGAAAATTACAGGTAATTTTAATTGATAACAGCCAAATATCTCTTTCCTAATAAAAAGTAAGTAAATGTGGTAGTTTTGAAATATTCAGATATGTCACGCAGTTCACATTGCCATATGTGGAAGAGGCTCTTCATCTGAAAGCTTCTGAAGAAAGTAAATCATAAAAATATTGTTTGTAATAACACCCAAGTTTATAATATCCACTTTTCCCTTCGTCAGTCTTGCAATTTCCAATTGGTTACAAAAGGTTCTCTGCAGGCAACCCCACGTCAAACCAGCTCTCACTGGGCTGTAATAATAAAGTCCTTATTTGATGTTGATGAAACTTGACTCATCTATATCACGATTCAAAGAAAGACTGATTTTTAATTGTTGAAGTCAACATGGAAAATTTTATGGTTTGGTAAAAGACAACCAGGCCACAGAAGGTGGGATTTTTGTTTGGGGTAGGGGAGGGACCAACTTAGGGTGGGATATGGGTAGATGGAGAGGCCATTTCCAATATGCAGGGGCCCAACTTAGTTCTTGAAACAAACCAGCATCCCCCAAAAAGCACATTAGTGTTTGGACAAAAATCACTACAGCTCTACAACTGCAAGACCTTATAGGGGCTAGCCCAAACGCCAAATTTTCATGGGGGTAACCCGGACTAACCCCTGTTCCTGCTAACTTGCGTAGTACCTATCCTTACTGATTTTGAAACCCTTAAAGAAAAGTTCTTACCTTTTAATATGTCCACTTTATATGTTTTTTATTATTTTATTTTTTTGCTCCTTATGTTGGCCCATACCTCAATTTCGATTATTGCCGACTTGGGTCTGATTAGATCAGATCATGTCACTGTACTTTAACCTGCATGAGCAAACTTTGAACATGATTCATGGAATTATTTAGAGTCAATACAGAGATAAGAAAAATAGTTGAGTTTATTTTTACTGTGAACATTGAACTCATGCATTGACCAAGTTGCAACAAATGCTTTGATAAGAATAGGGGAATCCCCCTGTAGTATTTTGTACTCAGGCTCCTCCCAAAAAAAAAGAGGAAAGGAGAGAAGAGAAGAGAAAGAGGAGAAAAGGAGAAAAAAAGAAGAAAAAAGGGAGAAAAGGAGAAGGGAAAAGGTTAAATTGCACGTATAGTAGGCCCATGCCTAAATCGCAGTCGGGTCAGTCTATAGGCCTATAGGTATGTGATTATTTTGCTTGAAGGCGGGTCCTCTGCCTAAAAGCATGTGAAAATTACGGCAGCCCACCGATATGTAGGGCCCGTCACATTTTGTCACCAAAGTCAGTAGGCCTATTAAGACGGACTCGAGCCGACTTCAATTCAACACCATACATGCTTTAATTGCGAATCTCAAGTCTTAGGCCTATAAAGTGTCCGTGTTATATTTAAAATTTTACAAATCGAGTTGGGCCCTTTTTTGTTTTAAAAAGCAATGATAGTGTAAAAATGGTCCACCAAATGGCTTCAATTAGGACTTCATTTTGCAAAAGTTTCTCACTTCTGAGGGGGCATATCCCCTCAGACACCCCCCTGTGTGCGCAACTTTATGTTTAAATCTAAAGCAATATCGGGTAATTTAAGCTAATTTATTTATAAAGGTTAAAACTTGCCCACGAATGGCTTCAATTGGGCCTTCATTTCGCACATTTTCGGCCTTTTAAAACATAAAATTTGACACAATAAATAGTGCAAAATTGTCCACCAAATGGCTTCAATTAGGCCTTCATTTTACAAAATTTTTCACTTATGAGGGGGAACATCCCCTCAGACACCCCCTCATGTCTTAACTTTATTGGTACATAATTATATAGCAATAATTCACACAATAAAAGTCAAAACTTGTCCACAAATGGCTTCAATTGGGCTGTTTTTCTCAAATTTTGGCTTTTTTCAAACTAAAATTTTACACAATAATAGTGACAAAATGGTCCACCAAATGGCTTCAAATGGGTCTACATTTTCCAAAAGTTTCTAACTTCTGAGGGGGCACATCCCCTCAGACACCCTCTCGTCGTCAAGCAAGCCTCCGGGATGAAGCCATGCCATTAGTTACATTTTTTACAAAATTGGGCCCCCCCCTCTGACTGCTCTGGATCCGCCACTGTTTGTACTTCAGTAGTTGGAAAGTCTTGCACTAAACTGAGTGCATATATTAATTGCATACTACAAACTTGAAAGCAGATAAGACGTGAATATCATCAGAGCATAATTGTTCAAGGTGTTTAATCATACATGTATGTCAATAGGATATCTGACAGTTCATCAATGTTCAAGAGTTGATTTTGCATGATCTGTATCAAAGCCAAAAGGTATTCAATATTAAAGTCATTAAATATACTCTAAAATATCCAAAGTCTTCAAGAGGGAAAGCAGTCAAATTAGAGTTTGGTTGGTATTCTTTGAATTGTCCCTCTGATCTCGACATACAAATTGTATGTAATTCGAGCATTGAGCATGCCAGCGCAAAAACATACCCATCAGTACTTTGGGTTAATACTGGCTATTGATGCTTGACTGGTTGGGATTTTAGGCCACTTTCTGTGCCCCCCCCCCCCCACAGGACCAAACCAAACCAACTTTTTTAGGTTCCTGAGATGACCCCAAAACATAATCAGGATGTTCCCAAAAATATAAACTGGCCCCAAAGGGGGGTAAAAGGTCATCGAACTTTGCATAGGGTCAAAATTTCAAACTTGCTCAAATTGTGTTAAAAACCATTCCAATGTATTGAAAATAAATAACCATTTTTACAGTAACACAGCAGAACTCTGACAACCAATGTTTTTCTATAAACATGTGTACAAGTTTGTAAAACAGTGTGGTAATTGTTGTCTGACTTGTAGGTTAAACCAAAAACTTGTGGGCCATGCAGGATTTAGTCTTCCTCTGCATTTCATCTATGCATACATGTAGATGAAGGATAGCATTGTATGTCACTTGTGTAAATTGTTCATATTTGACACCAAATTAAAACCTTGTTTTCCATCCAAACAATATCAAAATTTTGCTTAACCCACTGTGCCAACAATCACATACTTAGTATTTCTTTGTTAAGGCTATTGAAACTTGATGTTGAGTTTAGCGTCCCATTTTTTTCAGCTCATAATGAGGCAACTATTTCATTATTCATTATTTTCAAAGTTTCATTATCAGCGGCCTTTTACCAGTCGCAATATAAAAACAAATAAACATTTATAAAAGTATAATTATCTTGCTTTTTGTTTTTCCAAGTTTTAAAACAAACTAAATGATTCCGAACTTCCGAAGTATACCATGCCAGTCTTCTTCACTCCAATTTGTACTAACCTCTCCGTATACATTTCAGGATAGGGGAAATGGGGGGGGGGATTGACTCATTAAATAAAAAAATAACAATCATGCAGAACATTATGAAATAAATATTTGGCACCAATTTGTCAAAACTAGGTCTTTCCTAGTTAAATTATTTACAACATCAACAATCTGGTAAAAATATTTTGGCTTGGTTGATTTCACTTCTAGTCTACCCTGGTATCCCAAAGGTATAATTGAAGTAATTGGATAGAGCAAGGGTCAAAAACCTGTATATTTTTAATGCTAAAATATTTAGATGGATTCGTCTAATAGTTTTGAAGGGTTCAAATACAAAAAAAGGGGTTTAAAAATTTTGCAGAACAAATTTTATTTCTGGTTTAGTAGTAATTTGCAAAATAATGAATTATTTTCAGATTTTACATCTCAAACGCAGCACAAAATTCATAACGCAGGCGGTGGACGCTAAACTCAGAATCAAGTTTCAAGTGCCTAATGGTCCTTGTAAAATTGTTACCATGCAATTTTAAGTCAATGGCAAAAATATTACACACCAAAAAATGCCTCCAAGATACATCGTCTCTTGTGATAATCATATTCAGGATTTTACCTTGTTTGAATATTTTTTTGGAAAAATGGTGCAAAACCTCTATTTGGTCCATATTTGCATACATTACAATACCTGGAAAAAAGGAGTAGGCCTTTTTGTTTTGTTTTTCTGGTAGGTTCTGCCCCTCTACTGGTCATAAAACTTTCCTGAAATGTTTCTTATACATTTGTAAGGCTATAGAAGGCTATAGAACTTCTCAAACTTCTTCATTAGAAAGTTATAACTGAAATTTTAGGGAAAAAAAGAAAATTTAAGAATCTTCAAAAAAGGAAGTGGGAGGGGATGCTAAACATGTTTCTTTTTTTACTTGGCCATGTTTCATTTTGACACACATTTTATCATGTCCTAAAACATTCTAACCTTTCAGGCTTTTGTTGCCATCATGTTTCTAAGCATAGCAACAAAACCAAGCACAAGTAAATGAAATCGGAAACCATCCAGACAGTAGGTGGATGTGATAATATTACAAGGTGTGAATTTGAACTTGTGCAAAATATAGGAAGTATTTGCCAGCTATTTTGTCATATAAGATCAGCCCATTTTTTGTTATCATAATGTGAACCCAGGGTCACCATTGCTTCCTTTTATATTTCTTTTCTTTTAAAGCAGCACTGAAGAACTGTTTTCCACTTTTCTTCTCTCTTGTTTCCTTTTCTTTTTCACTACAAAGCAAATGATTAATATATGCCATATTAAATTAAGAGCTATTAAGGGGAATTTATATCAAATCCAATATTACATTTAAAGGCCTATATTCTATATTCACTCAACTCTCTATATTAAAATATATTTTTGTTGTCTTATTTTCACGCCTATGCAGAACTCTGACAACCAATGTTTTTCTATAACAAGGAAACATGTGTACAATTTTGTAAAACAGTGTTTCTTGTACATTAGCAAGGCTATAGAAATCATCTCTACTTCCTAGACATATTGTTTGAAAAGTTATAGGCAAATTTCAAAAAATTAAAATATAATTGAAGAAACCTCAAAAAAGGAAGCAGAGGGGATGTGAAACATATTTATTTTTTAATTTGGCCTTATACTGTGGAGTTCTGTATGAATGCCAACAAATTGAATTGTTTGCATTTTATTTTGAATATATCATTTAATACCAGTGATCAAAAATCTGACAAATAAAATTATCAACAATCAGAATTTTGCAGTAAATATGCATGCAGGTGAAGTGCAAATATAGCCCGGCTGCAATTGTGTAGGCCTATATGGCTAAAAAGGACCCAAATGGGACAAAATTTTACATCAGACATGTTGGACATTTAAAGGGGGGGTAACCCTATCAGTTTAGGATATGGATTGTCTTCAAACTTACATACAATTTCAAATATTGTCCCCTTTATGCATCTATGTGAGAAAAGCGAGAACATTTTCAGCGTAAAAGTGAATAATTAGCACAATTAGTAAGCCAATACGTTGAGTACGCATGAATTGCATTGTGGTCCGCATCCAGAAACAACACTCCCGAGTGCTTCGCCATACCACTACGCTCATCATTCTTGTGACAAAATATCTCATTCTTTTTATTTTAATTTGACCCTGATACATTTCCTTTTAATTTTGTGTATTATCATCACATACGTTTTACACTTATCTTTTGTTTTACGATTTGTTTTAATGAAAAAATGGGGTTTTTTATAATATTTTTAATTAATTAATTAATTAATTTTATAGTGGGGGACATTTTTTCTCATATTTTTTTCATATTCCTCGTATCATACTTAACAAGATAAGGTCTTGTTTTGTATTTTATTTCATCCCTTATGTATTTCTTTATTTTTGATTTAAGCGTTTATCATTATAGCGCCCTCATTATTTCCGTTCGTGCGAATTGGCATGGGAGTAAAACGGCTCTTATTCACGGAATTATTTTTTCCTACCCAGAATGTCGAAGGTGGCTACCAGTATAGCCTGTTTGTTTCTTGATTTCTCCAAAAATACATCAAATTGGATCGTCAAATTTCAGGATGGTAATGATAAAAATATAATCTATTAAATGGTACCAAAAACTCATCAAAAATGAGAAAAATCGGGGGGATGATGCTGTCGATCGGGTCACGGACCTTTAATTGTATATATGGACACTGTTACCACAGTATACAATTGAATTGAGGTTGTATCTTGTCAAAATGCCTGTCTTTTTTCACTTTCGTTTATTTTGCTTTTTCAATAAATACCGTACATAAAGAAACTTCCATATTGCTAGTCTTCAATGTTTTCACAGATATCACTGTCTTTAAGATTGATCTATTACTGTTACCATGATATTCAACTTAAAGGAGTATTTCGTGATCCTAGTATCCTCTTTTTATGACATTTTTCAGTAGATATCCACGAAAAAAGCTTATTCCTGAAATTTCAGTTGATTCCGATTTTGCGTTTGCGAATTATGCATGATTTATGTATTACACTGCTCCATAGACAATGTGTTGTAATTTCGTTCTGGTATACCAGAACGAAATTCAAATTTCACGATATCTTTGCTAAACAAATTTATATCTGCAAGAAATATTTTGTACATAAACATTATGTAGCCAGAGGTTTCCAGTGATATAAAAATCTCAACTTTTTTTGAGAAAAATGGGGATGATGCTGTGGATCACGAAATGCCCTTTTTAATTAGTGCTCTATCCTAATAAGCACCCCAAGGGATTTTTGAGCGACAACTATCCAAGGCCCCCCCCCCCATTTCCAATGTACTAAATTAAATTCTATCAAATGTCTAAATAAACATATCTAAACACTGTAATTTGTATTGTGACTGACAAGGTCCAAAATGGTAGCATATTTGCATGATGAGAAAGAGGACATGTTTTACCTCCCAGACATTGTAGGCCTACTAATTAGTGAACGCAATATATGCAACTTGAACACTATTAATGAATTTAATCATCAGCACTTCTTCAACTACATCATGTATAAAGCCTACAGAGCCAATGCATAAACATGATTCCAAAGTTGGGACTGAAGTTCACGAAGTTCAAAGGCTTGGGGGTATTCCATACCAAAAGTCAGTGGGTGAGAAACCCAGGTGAGAAAGTTAAATGGCCTAGCTGTCAAAAAACAATCATTTGAATCCTGAAGTATACAATTACACAAATAATCATGAAATTCCAAGTATGCACTCATTTCATAGGACTGGTCTTGGGTTCACAAAAATCAACTTAAAAAAAATACAGATCTATATTTTGAAGCATCTATTGAAGTCTATTAAAGAGATTTGCCAATACACTGATAAAATGCTGTTTAAAAGTTTAAACAGCCCTGTTTAATGGGTGATCTGAACAACCACCTGTTTAAAATATGTTAATTGTTAAACAGAATTTTAAATAACCCACACTACTGTTATTCCTTTAAAATTAATTGTTGGTCTAATAAGTAAAATATATTCTTAAACACTTGAGAACGTTCCTGCAATCTCATTGGTTCTTACCCGTGTGATATGACACGATATCACACGGGTCAGCGTGTGTGCATCAACGTAATACGGGTGCTCGCTATTTGAACCAATCGGGAGTCGCATAGCAACAACGGGACTGATCGATTTTAAGCCCTAGGTAGTTCCTTATAAAATGTAGGATTTATTTTGATTAAAATTTGTAATATAGGCTACTTATGATATTTCTATTTGAATTGAAGTGTTTAAGAATGAGTTGAGAATAAAGGTATTGTTTTTAGCCGCTGTAGTGCATCTATCGTCTCATATAACACAGGCGACATCATTATTTTTGGCGTAAAACAACTCGGCTTTGCCTCATTGTTTTACTTAAAATAATGATGTCGCCCGTGTTATATGAGACAATAGATGCACTCCAGGGGCTAAAACCAATACCTTTATTCTCTAACTAAAGTATTTAGAACCTTTTTTTTTTTTGTGGACAACATAATTTTTGTTATTCATTTACTAAAACTAGAAATATCTAGGAACTTCTTTTTCATTTTTTAAAATTTTGACCAGCAACAGAAAATTCTCCTAAAAATGGTTGAAAATATTAAATTTTATAAATAAATCATACAAACGCAAGGAGGCACCAAAGGGATTGGTAACTCTGAACTTATTCTTTTAGCATTGAAAAAAATCACAACTGAACTTTTAACCCTCTAACTCTTGACATCTGTACCTAATAAAAATCCCTTTAAAAAGGGATGCGTCTGGTCCAGAGAAAAGATTGGATGCGTTGTGGTCATGGAAACAGACTTGACGAATCAGGATCCAAGTACTAGTATATTCTCATGACTTTTTATTAATCGACATAAATACAAAAATGAATATAGTTGGTGGTATTTAAATAATTTTTTGAGAATTATTACTTTTTATTGTTGATGGTATTGGACATATGTACTCAAGTAGCAGCACGATGATAGCGACACTGTTTCATCTCGTTGACCCCATATAACCTGACCCCGAATTGTTGATGACATTGATTCATTAATTATTTATTTAACTAACTACTCTTTCTTCTTTAAAAACGTAATATTATAATGCAACCCTGGCACAAAATGGTATAATCCTAGTTGCGGCATGATAGTGGTACTGTTTCACCCCGTTGACCTCCATATGACCTTTGACCCCGGATGACTTCTGATTGATAACCTTTGACCTCGGATGGAATTAATTAATTTATTAATTATTAATTAATTAATTAATTAATTAATTAATTAATTAATTAATTAATTAATTAATTAATTAATTAATTAATTAATTAAATCTACTTATTTATTTATTTATCTTAAAACTCTTTCTGTCTCCATTTATTAAGGGTTAATATATTTAACCAATCCCTGTCACAAAATTAATTAATTAATTAATTAATCAATTAATTAATTTATGTATTAATTAATTAAATCTAGGCTGGTCAAAACCCATCTCTGCTTTCTCTGTCTCAGTATGTCAATGATCACTTTGTTAAATGAAGTGCATTACTTTACCAGCGTGCTTCACAATTTGTGTAATATAATTAGCGTTGGGATTTTAGAGAACAAAAAATAGTTTCAAATTATACTATTTCATATCACTCCCGGGATATCATTAAGTTTGGAGGAACTAATATTATTACAAAAATTACAGCAATATAATGTAATACATTAATATTATGGCAACACACGACTATATTCATGTAATTTTGAAGCTGTATGTACATCTTCTGATTTATTATATTGTACTTTCTAGCGTTGCCCTATGAACCTATTATGGCCACAATTCTTCCTACTAAATTTATGACACCATAAGCCGCCTTACCCTAAAGAGTCATAAAAGGCTGGTTGGTCAAATCCCATCTCTGTATCAGTATCAATTATCACTGTATGTATATTTTCAGCTGAGTTATAACAGATAACTTCTAGAATGTGTCACTGGAACTCCCTGGGGATTTAATCCTGACACTAAATGCATCTGGCCCCTTGGGGCCAGACGCGAAAATACCAATTGTGTGTCCATCTTGTAAATATGAAAATATAAGCAGTTACACCCACTCAATAGAAGTGTATTTATTCAATTCACAAATATGCCAACACAAACATATTTATTGTTACCAATCATGATAAATGATGTGTATACAGTGAACACTGATGTGAACTCAACTGGCAAAATGACTTGCATAAAAAGTGTTTTCTTTCATTAAAAGAAACTATTTTGTTTGGTATTGTACGTTTATTAGATGGAAATTCTTGTGTGAAATTTTTCGCTTTGCCAATTTTGAACTAGTTTAGTTTGGGTTAGTTTTTATTAGCAAGGCTATAGAAAGCATCTCTACTTCTTTATAACTGAATTTCGAAAAATAAAATTGAAGAAACCTCAAAAAAGGAAGCGGGAGGGGACGTGAAACATGTTTATTTTATTATTTGGCCTAAAATAAAAAAAAAATAAAATAAAAAATAAAAAAAAAATAAAAAAATAAAAATAAAATAAAATAAAAAAAATGATTTAAAAATATATAAAACCAAAATAACAAATTAAATGATAAAAAAAAAAAATAACAATATTAAAGTAAAAAAAAAAAAAAAAAAAAAAAATTAATTAAATTAATTAAATTAAAAAAACAGAAGTAGGGGCCTGGCATACAAATGAACTATTTCACTTGTTTTGAAATGTGTGATTCTTTAGCCCCCAATACATTGACCTATACACAAAAGAATATATTTGTGTGTTGTTATTTTTGTGGTAGCTGCTTGTAATGCATGAAGCACGAAAATAAATGTAACATGAAAATTTCCACATTAACATTAGTTCACTGCTTCAGTGCTTGGGTGTAGCAGTGACACAGACCCCCCTGGACCAACCCTCAACGTTTCTGTGGGAAAAATTCATGTAAAAATCCTGCTGTCCCACTCCCAAAATAAATAAAACTATGCAAAAATGATGTAAATGTGTAATTTTTGGGGTAAGTTTTCCCCATTTATGCGGCTGTCAGTTGCAATCCCTCCCCATGACCTAGGACAAGCCGGGACATAATTTTAGAAACTGTTACAAACATAAACATACATCCCGTCCAAGTAACATCAGGGGCAATATTTTCTTGTACATCCCCGCGCAAGTCCTAACCCCACACCAAAAAAGTGGGAAATTATTTAAAAAGCTGTAAAGCACAGTAAAAATGCCAAAAATGGACTGAAAATTAAAAAAAAACCCATATAAATGTTGGCAGGAAATCAGCTGAAAAGAGGAACTCTCACACCCCTGTGTCTAAAGCTTCATTTCTTTTTTCATAGTTCATTTCATTTATTATATTTGCTTAAAACCTATGTGCTATGTAATGGATATGTTCATTTTCTTTTAGTATGTCAAAAACCTGTGCACAATACAGGTTTAAATTTTTAGCCCCCCTCCGCCTTTTAAATTTTAGCCATTCTTTGACATTTAGCCTAATATTTATTTCTCCTATCACTAAAACAAACAAAATATAATATATATCGCACACTAGGCCTACCATGCGACAAATCTGAATTTATAAATAGCTATGCACTTGAGATTCCGATTTTTCCCATGAACTCATGGCATATGTGTGATCGTTTCATTTATACCATTCATTTAAAGGAAATTGATGTACTCAAAGCCTACATGTCGCATATTAAATGTAGTGTATACAATAATGATTTTATTAAATATTTATGACTTAATTAAAGCTTTGAAATTATGCAGCTAGTCTAAAACAACTTGGTGTTTGCAAGTGTGTCATGTACAATTTGCTATAATTACTATCAACTAAATTACTATCTGAGGTAAAAGCACTATTCCAGGGTTATCAAACTCACATTTTTGGTAAGGCATTTGTTGCCCTATGTTGTCGACTCAATTCTTCATAATTCTTCATAAATCTACCAACAATGCATGGTTATCGTGTGATGCAATTGAAAAAGTGTTGGTAGTCAATGAAAATATTCATGTGTGACCCACATCTATGCCCTACGGTGCTATTTTAACAGGATTGCACGCTGAATGTTCTAAAAATATGTCACAAAGAACAAACACGGTAAAAAGGTTACGCAGAATCAGTTTTGGGTAAAAATTCAGTCCTGTCCAACACCAAATTTATCCGCAAGTTTCTCAGTCATTACCCAGAACTTAGACAACAGAGCTAGGGTGTCAATCTACCCTATTTGGCCCTCTCACATTTAGGTTGCTTCTTTTAAAGGCCCATTCAGTGATCCCTGCGCAGGTGTAAAAAAATTAAATTGTTTAAAAATTGCCTAAAAGTGAAGAATAAATCATTAAAATTAATTGTCACATTTGAAATGATTTGGGAAGAAAACAAGGAAAACAACAGTATTGACAAAGTTGAAACCCCATTAAAATACATGTAGCTAATTTCCAAAAAGTATAGAAATCACAGATTCATGTAAAATGTCTTATTTTGTCTTATAATACACAGCTTTCAACTAAACCACAATACCCCAAATTTTTATTTTGCACCAAAGATGTTCTTTTTTATGTGTGAAGACTTCACTGATAGAAAGTGTTTTCAAATCTTTTGTACTATGTTAGTTGTTACTTTTTTAACACCTGCCCCTCAAAAAAAAAAACCCTATCTGCCCCTTAAAAGCTCTTTAATGTGGGTCTTTTAAAAAAGACCCATATTTTGTGCTCATTATTGCCCACACATGCTGCTATGCATAAAATGATGTTGGAAGTTGCCATCACACACACATCACTTTACTATTTGTGCGCTTCCCAGGTAGTCTATACAAAAATGGTTGTGGTTTCTGGTATTCTTTTATAGCGTGTCATTAAAAATTGTAACTATAACCTTTGGTAGCTCCAGAAAGAAAACATTTATAAGTGGTTTGGACAACTAGACAGCATTCATATTTTTAAGGTGACTAAAAAGTGATGCATGCTTTCAACTTCAACTTGTCAACTTGTAACAATACTTGTCTTCTGATTTCATCCCTACATACCCTGTACATTGATATCTGGCTCCAGCTGTGGAGTGTTAGACATTAGGCTGCACTCTATCTCCATAATTACATGATCATTTTAAAATTCAACACTTATTTTGTTCACAGCTTTGAATCAATTTTAGAAACAAAACACTCAATTTGCAAATCACATCACACTAATATTTGGTTTGTTTAGTTTTGGACAAAACTTCAAGCAAGCTAGAAACAGACCACTTAAATAATTCACAAATCAGATCACACTAAGTACTATAGTCTGCCTCACCTCAAGTTGAGAGTAATGCCATGTTGGATTTCATACTAATTCAAATCGTATAGAAAGGCGATTTGTACACTAGCAATGCAACTGCGTAAACATACCGATTCGAGTCTGCCACTACAAAATCCAACACGATGGCGTTACTCTCAACATGAAACGAGACTTAGTATAGCAACTAGTATATATTTTGTTGGTTTGGTTGTTGTTTGTTTTTGTGACAGCTTCAAGCAATCAGAAGTAAAGCACTTAATCCACACAAGTATTAATTTTTTGTTTGTTTGTTTATTTACATACTTTACTTCAAATTCAGGGGCTGTGCAATAATTATGTGTACCCCCGGGTGGTGAATTTTCAAAATGGTCTGCCAAAATCGTTTGCCCCAAAATCTCCCCTCCCCCCTTTTTTGACGTGCCAAAAAAACCTTTGCCCCCCTTTTGATATGCCAAAATTCTTTTGCCCCCCCCTTACACATGCTAAATTTTTGGGGACCAATTTAAAACCTTAAATTGTCTTATCATATAATACGAGCGCAGCGAGCAGGAAATTTTGCATATTTGAATGTGTTCCTAACGTTTTCCTACACCTTTTTAGGGCATTATATCGAAATGGTGCCCAAAATATATGCGCTTAAAATTGCTTGCACCCTCCCTTTCGACCTGCCAAAATTGCTTGACCCCCCCTTTCGACCTGCCAAAATGCTTGCTCCCCTTTTGGCCTGCCAAAAATCTTTGCCCCCCCATAATTCACCAGACCGGGGGTACACATAATTATTGCACCACCCCTCACCTTTTCAATGCAATATTCTGTGCAAGGACACAAATTGCTACAGAACAATAAAGAGTCTCAAATGATTATGTTGCCAATTTGTATGAATCTGAAACATGTGCAAAATTAGCTTTTATTTTTGGGTGTGGTTTGTTTGTCACAAATAAAACCAGATTGAATTAATGTGAAAACATCCTACCTAAAGAATGGAAGCGGTTCAGAATATAATATTCATACAAATAGATTCAGATGTGAACAAAAAGGAAATGGATCAATGCCAGTACTTAATGTTTATGGTCCATGGTTTTGGTTTTGATTTGACTTAGGCTTAAGTTAAGGAAAAATAAAATGTGAGGGGAAATCAAATATCGATAGCACACAAGCTGAGAAAAGCAAGAAAAATATGATATTGTTTTCCTTATTATCATGCTTGGAAATATGTGGAATTCGGAAAGCTCCTTCCAGGGAAATGAATGGTATTTGGAATGAAATTTTGCTTCCCCAAGTATAGAAAAACATAAGAAAGTAATTGTGGGAAATATTGATCTATGGGAAATTTGACTTATCTCCCTGGTAAAAGTATTATCTTACTATAAATAGGGGAATGTTGTATGTATCTATGTATCTATGTATGTATCTATGTATCATGTATAAAGGCTCCGTCAGTTTCGATCAAAATGTCGCCAAATTCATACGGGACATTGAACCATATACCGAGAGCGGTTATGCACGAAAATTTGGTTGAAGCGGGCAAGAATTGGCTGCAAAAACAGTGAAAATATGGGTAAAAACAGGGTTTTTGTTTTGAAAATCGGTTACCAGCCTACGCGTCACTGCAGCTGGCCGGCAGCGCTGTCGGCGTCGCATGCGTAATGCGCATTACGCCAATGCGCGCGTACACGCGCGCAGAGCAACACGATTTGCGAGCCAGAGACCAGTGGACATGATAATACGGAAAGAAGAAAAAATAATAAAGGACAAAAAGGTACATGGACGGGTCACGGGATGAAGCGGTACTGTAAAGAAAAATTAAATTAAAATGAGGACAAAAAGGTACAAGTAATTAGACCAACGGGTTAAAGTAACTAAATGAAGCAGGAACGAAACAATGAAGGAAAGAAACTATTCAGGAAATGTAAGAAAAAAGAAGCTAAAATAATGAGAACAGAATTAAATAAAAAACATGGAAGCGGGGAAATCACAAGCAGCAAATAAACAAAGATGCTAAAAGGGAAATGTAAGAAAGAACAGATTTAGGTTAAATAAATAAATAACATGGAAACGGAAAATCACAACAAGCTAAGCAGAGGAAACTAAAAAAGAAAATGTTAGAAGAGACAGATTTAGATAAATAAAAATGTACCTTTTCAATGATTCTACCTGTTCAGTAATTTTTCCTGTTATAGTGAACGCTCCCATTTACTCATCTAGCGGGGACCCGCGCGAAGCGCGGGTATCCCGCTAGTAATATTTAATCCATATTATATTATAGTCTTTGACTTTTTGTGTGCATTTTCACCTTATGCCAAACCTAAGAGTATTAGCCTATTATATGGGAGATGGGAGACGTACAATAGCGAGTACATTGCGCATGTTGCTCACATGTTCAGCTGTCTGCTGCATCTGTACTACATGTATACTCTGATCAGCTCATAATCGGTGGAACTCATAACATAGTGGATTGATATAGAATCATGGCATCACAGATATTGGAACATCATATCTGTGATGGCATACACACAGCTGAGTGCAGCACCTACTACGTGAACTGCACTTTGCGTGACTGACGCTCGCTTTTGTGAATTTTAGTGTTAGTTTGGACTTTACTGATCGTGCAGTAACAAAAACCGAATAATTCTCGCCTATTAAACACATCAAAAGAAATACATGAAAGTCCCCCTCTGAACATGTCGTCATAACACTAACTTTGAAATAATTATGACTGTTTACTAAGTGCTGGGTGAAAATGAGAGATTTCCATGACTTCAGGGCTGAATGAGCCTAAATTTAAGGCAAAAACTGCCCTTTTCAAAAGTCACAAAGTAGGCCTATGCTTGTCACAAAAGTTGATTCATGGCTTGTTACTAATGGAAAACCCCATGTGTTTGAGTGCAGTTTAAAATCTTCACCAAGTGAACATTTGCTGTAATGTCTATCGATTCTTGATCATTCAGCCATGCAAATCCCCTTGGTGCAGTGTTCAGCACAGTGAGTTGTAAGATGGCCGGTTCCATTCCTTGTCCCAATACGCCTTGCAGTTAACAAGCATAGGCCTACTTTGTGACTTTTGGAAAGGGCAGTTTTGTCTTCAATTTGGGTTCATTCAGCCATGAAGTCATGGACATCTTTCATTTTCACAAAACACTTAGTAAACAATCATATAATTATTTCTAAGTAAGTTTTATTGGTACAAAGTTTTACTTTACGATGTTATGACGAAATTTTCAGAGGGGGACTTATTTCTTTTGATGTGTTTACGAGCTGATCATAGTATATTCAGCTAGGTGGGATGCTGGTGATGCTTCCCCGGCCAGCACCACCCCGATAGCAGCCCCCATGTGCATGTGTACTAAAATTGCAATACACAGCAGTTTGTTTAAAAGTTTTACATTTTATGTAATTCATTTTTCAATATCAATCCATCTCACATTTTCAGAACGAGAACCGCTCCCATCAGAAAACAGAGAAGCCTTTTCTTGACAGATTGGCCACTGGGGATGTGTTTTGTTTTGTGGACAGATATAGCTGGGGTGAATTGATAATCGAAAAGGGACTGTAAAGCAGTCTACACAGACCTTCTTATTCTCTTGTTTTCTTTTTCTCTCCTGTGATTTTTGATTCTCCACTGTGATTTTCCGCTCAAATGATTACCCTTATGAAGACGTTATTCTTCTTCTCAAAATTTTGAGCCTGCACCAAATTATTGTTTGCGTATATTGTCACAACGACAAAACACAAACCAAGATGCAAAACATTAAACCTGCACCTTTTGCTTACCTTTTCTAATAAGTAATTGTTAATGTGTCCACCTATAGGATCACCTTTGAAGTCAAAGTTGATGTCCATGTATTTGCCGAATCTACTGGAGTTATCATTACGATTGGTTTTAGCATTCCCAAAGGCTTCAAGTATAGCGTTGGATTGAATTAGTATGTTTTTCACTCTGGAAATGGTCAAAACAAATACAGACAAAAACATAAATGCTACAGACAGTTTGATTCTCCAGATTTAAATGCTTGGCCAATTAAAGCACTGTCAGTAATCACTGTAAAAGCTTGATAAAATAGACATGACATTTATATGAATTGTTAAAAGTGAAGGATAAGTTTATGAAATTCTCATCAGGAACTTTTTTTAGCCTTTTGGTTAAATATTTTAATCATCTATGCATAAATATTCAACACATTGTAATTATAAGTATCAGTATGTGTTATATTGACTACTTTCTTTTTCATAAAAGAATAAGATATATAATTTATTTTGTTTATTTCTATAACTGTTTTAATTTGCCACATTTTCAATTCAAAATATTTTAATGTTATGAAGGCCTTCGATATCACTGTTAATTCAGTAGCACAGGCATATAATTAAACTGTTTCAAATTTGCTCTCAAGCTCAATGATTAATCAAATATTACTTCTAAAGCCTTGTAGTGAATACTTTCACACATTATGAGACACAAAAAGGGATTCAATGAACCATAGTGCATTCAATTATTTCTCTCATCTGGTTGATTAGGTGCATAGGAAGTGGAATACAGTGAACATTGATCGCACCATTCTCTTGTTTCAGTTTCATTTTATAAACCATAAGGTAATCAACTATAAAGGGAAATTCTAGTTAAAATCCATACACCCCCTATGGAAGACATGAGCTTAATCTTCTACACAGGGAGTGTGAGTTTCAAATGGGGTTACCTGAATGGGTGACTCTATTTGGAATCTACCTCTATTGTGTGGAAATTAAGGTTATGTCTCCCATAAAAGCATTAAGGGGGTACTACACCCCTGCCCAATTGTGTGCCTATTTTTGCATTTTTCTCAAAAATTAAAGCGCATTGGTGACAAGTAAAATATGTATATTATAGGGGCAAGGACTATACAACTACTGCACTGGAAATTTTATTTCAGCACAGGCAACAGTTCTGGAGTTACAGTCAAAAATGAGGGAAAACCAATATTTGATCAATAAATCAATAACTACTTGCCTTGAGTTGCTGAATTTTCAGTGCAGTAATTGTAGTCTTTGCCCCTATAATATACATATCTTACTTGTCACCAATGCGCTTATAATTTTTGGGAAAAAATGCAAAAATAGGCACAAAATTGGCCAGGGGTGTAGTACCCCTTAAGGTGTGGGATTCCCAACTTCTGACAGTCCATTGGAAACAGTAGTTAACATAGCATATAACTCCTGGTCTTACCCAAGAAGCACAAAAATGCTTTTAAAACATTGTAAGTTTTGGTTGTGTCAAAATGTTTTAAGGGTAGACGAGGTATTGTTGGTCGAAGCAGTAAAAAAATCGACTTTCATGATCTAAATCAATATATTATTGAAAAATAACACTTTGATGTTTTGCAAAAGTTCATTCTACAAATCATATGCTTTGAAAACTTACCTGATTTATTGTTGTTAATGAGTTATGTACGTTTTACAAAAGTGTTGTTGTTTCATCCCTCTTTACAACATAACTCAAAACTACAGTATCTACAAAAGTATATCTGTGATATTTGAATTCTTCTACACACTCGCTATGAAATGATCAATGCCATTTTTGCCAAAGCCCACTGCCATTCGCAAGATGATGTGAACTACCAAATCGCAACAGTTTAAAATAGTTGCTAACCTTAATAACAATTAACTGTAACAATTAACTGCTGGCCAATATTTTTATCGTAGTGGATACCGGCTGCGCCGGCATCCACTACTCAAAATATTGGCCAGCCCATCCATTATGACACGATATTGGATAGGCAAAAGACAAAATCCTATCATTTATTCTCTAATTAAAATGTTGTCAAATATTGCAAAATATTTTTGGCAAACATTTTTTGCAAAATATTTTGTCAACACTTAATAACATGTTAGAATGTTTTGCATCAAGTTTTCAAAAATGTTTTCTGGATGTTATTGAAACGTTTTATACACTTTATATATAACCCAACATTTAATTAATTAATTTATTTCAAATTCTGTTTGCTGGGTACTTTTTACTTGCCTGATCATACAATTTTAAAATGACATAAGCAAGGGTATGAAAAAACAATCGTCTAAAATGACCGTTTGGTTCCTTATTTATTACCTTTCAATTTCTTGTTGTTTACTGACATTGGTCACAGCAGCAATATACCTCATGATGATCTTGGATGCTTCTGTTTTTCCTGAGCCACTTTCACCTGTAGCGGCAAAAATTTGACAAGTTGTAATTAAGAATAGATGGTTTAGCATCACATAGTGGGGGATGTCCTGGTCCCCCTTCCCAGGATAGATTGATACCCATGATTGACGTAGATGATAGGTGAACAACAATTTCATAAATTTCAGTTCATCCAAAGTACCCAAAATGTAGGATTTGGTGGTGCGTGCCAATTCTGACTATTATTCAGTCAAAGAAGAGGCAGTTTCGTACTAAACTCAAATTTAACTTATAATAGGGATTTTGTCATAGAATTTGTTTTTGTCAAGTCTCTCCCACACATCACCACCATTGGCACAACCTTAGTGCAAGCTGTCATGTTTGTAGATTTTCACAATGGGTTGAATCACACATTTTTAACATCAAATGAATGGAATACACTGCAATGGAACAGTGCAGCTGTTTCAAATGAGTCCTTTGCTTATAGCAGTTGCCATGACAACATATGGGTCCTGTAGTTCAAGTGCAATCCTGCATTAAACATGAAATGAAGATTTCAGATGCAAAATGTGATCTATTTAAAGGCTGCTTTGTGTATTTTTATGTTAATATTGTAATTGCTAATTAATGAGAACTAATTAGTGATGAGAATGGTATTGAAAGCTTGTGATTATTATTTGAAACAAAAAAATATTGATAAAAACTACCACAAGGCAGCAATATAGCCTGTATCATTTTGCACCTGAACCCTTCAAATGGAACTGTGCAAAGGCATAATTATTACTTGAATCTACATAGATACCTGTTTGATTCATCCTGTTCCATATTTCACCGTAATGTTTTGGTGACATTAACATGCTAAGACACCTGTTTCGGGAGCGCATCTATAAAGTGTCTTTACACGTGTGAGTGTGTACATCAGAGCTTTGAACAAATGCTAGCAATTTGAACCTGCATCCAATGAAAGATATGCACTGATGTCACTGCCATATCAGGGTGAAAGTCTTCAAAGATGTCAGTATTTTTCTAGCAGATGTACATTCCACTATGAGCCATTATTATGTTTTGATGAATCACAATATAATGATAAAACTGGATGCTTAATGCTGGTTCATACTACCCTGCCGCTTGCCGCTGAGCGGCGTGGCGCACTCCCATTGCAGACAAACGGACACAATCAAGGCTTGTCATTGGTTGAAACGCCCTGCTGCTTGCCGCAGCGGCAGGAAAGTCTAACGTGGGCATTACACCCAATATTTATTGGTCTCGCTATGAGTTTTAAAATATTGGACTTGACTACATCTCGTCCAATATTTTAAAACCAATAGCTCGACCAATAAATATGCACTCAATTGATAGAATTTTATATCAAAATGGTGTCACTTCCCATGGCAAAGTCCAATAACACTCAGTTAACAAGCATAACATAAAGGCTGACCTCAGGTTGTGGAGGATGAGTTTTAGTACCCAAAACATCCCAAGTTCATTATATTCATGTACAATGTAGAAGCCTACTGGGGTTAAAGAAATACAGAGAGATGGGCATGTTTGAGAGCCTAGTAGTGTAAGATAGTCAGACCTGGTAATTCTTAAAAGTTACCAGCCTTGGGAACAGGCATCACCCCAGGAAGTCGCCATTGGCGAAAACTGAACTAGATACCTCATGCACCAAAGACAAGTACTCTATTATATAGCCTATAGGCCACACTCTCTATGTATGCAATAACACCCAAACCCTCTAAATACATTGTACATTACCTGATATAACTATACATGTGTCCCTTGCGCGCCTCTTCATACTCTTATAAGCGGCATCAGCAACGGCAAATATATGTGGTGGCCTTTCATATATCTCCCTGCCTCTATAGTATTCAACCACATCTTCTCCATAGATGTCAACTGGTTTGTAGGGGTTCACTGACACTGCTACTTCTCCGATATATGTGTAAACTTTTCCTTTTTGGTATCTGAAAAATAAAATGTTGTCATAAAAATAAACTCATTAGTTTCATAATCAAAATGGCTTGAATGAATAGTTCTCCTTTCTTGGCCTTCAAAGGGCATATCGTGATCCACAGCATCATCCCCCCTACTTCACTCGAAAAAAGTTAAGATTTATATTTCACTGGAAACCTCTGGTTTCACAATGTTTAGAGTTATAAAAAATTTCTTGCAGATTAATTTGTTTACCAAATATATCGTGAAACTTGAATTACGTTTTGATACACCAGAATGAAATTACAACACACTGTCTATGGTGCACTGTAATATACATATTCATGCATAACTCGCAAATGCAAAATCGGAATCAACTGAAATTTTGGGAATTTAAACTTTTTTTGTAGGTATCTACTGAAAAGTGTCATAAAATCCTCCTTTAAATGGCCTGCCAAACAATATATTTTCCACCCTCCCATTTGCAACATTTTTTGGGAACCCAGTTTATATACATGTATATTGAAAGCGATGCAAGCAGGAAATATATATTTAAACATTCTTTAATGTTTTCCTAAAGCCCTTCAAGACAAACAATAGTACAGTATTAATAAGTAACAAAAACATGTACAAACAAGCACTCTTATTTTGTTGCCATAAACATTATCCAAAATTGAGTTTACATCAATGAAAATTTTATTCATTATTCCTTGCGATGAAAATCCATTTCATGTTTACAAAAAATGTCAATATATTTTCTCCTTTTGTAAATGCCAGCACTATTTATAGAAAAAATGCAGTCTAATTTATACAAGTAGGATGCATAGTAAACACAACAAATAATAGTAATGGTTACAATACCGCACTGAGAGACTCAATCACTCAGTCAATTTGGCGATCAAATTATGCAGCCTTAATGTAGAATGTATAACACATCTACAATAATATACAGTGTACCTAGATATACAACATCATTCATTATATTATTATACAACCCAAACTGCAATGTGTAACTTGTCATTATATTAGAAACGGCCATAGGATGTATAGAATTTGATATGGTGAATATTTTAATGTTTTGAACTATTTTCCTATGCTTTTTCAGTATGATCAGTTGGCGTAGCATCATAAGGGCATAAGGACAATCGATCACAAAATGTAGAAAATCCCATAGGAATATTGCCAACAAATGGCTTGTGCCCCAAGCATCAGACCCGTGCCCCCCATCATGTTTGGTGCCCCCAATCGGATGACCCACACTACTCCACTGAGTATGATATCATACTGGTCCCAACATGGTCTGACAAACCATATAAATCATTGTTTATCATCATATTTTGTGGTGAATTTGCACCCTGACTTTGGAGCTTTACGGGCGATAAATACTTGATATTTTTGGCCTAACCAATTCATACTGAGCACCTAAAGCAACCCCTCACCCACTGATGCACACCTCAGATTCAAAATAGTGATTTTTTTTTACAAATTATTCATTATTTTCCTTTCCAGTGTCATAAATACTAGATTTAGTAGGTTTTGATGTGATGGGCCATAATTATTATCATTGCAATGCAATACAAGAACAACCCTAACAGTGTCAATAACAACCTACACTTCAAATTACGTTTTAATATTCCATTATAAAAAAAATATGATGATATAAAACACATTGTAATGACAATTTCAATTTTGCATGGCCTTGGAGTCCAGTATGAAATGTCAAATTGGTTCACTTCACTTGTACACTTCTGCTTGGTGCCATGATGTATAATAAATACGTATTTTCAGTACACAAAGATCACACATGATTCTGTTATCAAATGTGACCAAATCTAAGACTAAATGTTGGTCAAATTTGCACTATTCAGGTTAATTTCTGGTCTTATTTGACAAGAAAATTGTGTGAGATCTTTAATGAATTTACTCCATACACAAATGCAGTGTCAACTATGTAGATATCATTGTTGGAGTATCATTTTGCATTTATATAAAACCAAAAAAGGTCACGCAAGTGACGCAAGTGACGCAACCAATATTAAATTTGGTTAAAATGAGCTCAGTGTTTTTTGCACATTTAAAATTTTGTGTATATCTTGTGAAAAAAAAGATGATAAATAAAATTACTTTATCTCTATTATCAGCAATAATTTCTGGTCTACTTACAAAAAATGGATGAGTGCAGGTTCTAACATACATGTACATACTTGATTAATTTATCTCATGTACATGAAATAAACGCAAAAATCTTGCAATGCATGTGTATGTGGGTCGCGCGATTAAAAAGGTGACAATTAAACTGGCTACTGTACTTGTACATGCTGGCAATGGCATTCAATACCAAAGGCAAATAATGTCCAAACCTTACCTGACATGACATTTTCCATTAAAGATTAAAGAAGACCTGTGACTTGTCAACAAGCCTTTGGACTGTGCAGGGAGTATAAAAACCATTTTCAAATGAGTCCCCATCCATTATCCATCCATATTTGGGTTCAGGGATGCACATTTTAAGATTTCCGCAATAAAAAAAATCAGATATGATATGATTGATTCAATGTGAAGCAACAGAAATCCTCCAATATAATTTACCACATACAGTACATATCGAGTATGAATAAATTATGTACATGTATAATAAAATATAATTAGTAGACCATGGTATATTTTTTCCTGACCAAAAATGTATCAGCGAACCCGAATCAG
The DNA here is from genome assembly GCF_039555335.1 of Amphiura filiformis. NCBI lineage: Eukaryota > Metazoa > Echinodermata > Ophiuroidea > Amphilepidida > Amphiuridae > Amphiura > Amphiura filiformis. The sequence goes on from NC_092631.1 coordinate 71,215,039, forward strand.
GCTTCAGACATTAAAGTGATCATTTTAAATTGCTTTTGTTAATGACAAAAGCTTCAACTCTCAATCAAATTTTGACATGTCCTTGAATTTGCTACAAAAAAAATTAAATTATTGAAATATCTATAAATAAAAAACAAATATAACAAAACAACAAAATTTAATTAGCTCAAACAAACTGCATTTTTGATGCACATCGCATTACATTTTAAAACTACAGATTATACAGTGAGACAGACTCAGTAATACAGCATCTAAAAATGTATAATATGTGACACAATCTGGTCCATGGGGGCCAAAGGAGGCATTTTTGAAAATTGAGTTACTGTAATTATTACATTACACATACAAAATAGGCTATCATTTACTGAAAACACCAAAGGTCTAGCATACGTTGGCTTTAAAGTTATGAAGTTTTTGATGTCTATTTCTATTTTTTCACAATTTGGGTTTGTTGCGAATTTGTGATGTTATTAATGTTTAAATTATTGTCTGATAGTTTCAAACCGGAATATAACTGGCATCTTGTATTTGTGAGACATTTTTCAAGGTAAAAACCTCAAAATTGATAACCTGCCCAAAAGTGTTTCCTTTTGACATGGCACATCACATAATATCTTACGTTTCCAGTGGCGTAGCTGCCGGGGGTTGCAGGGGGGTTGCAGGGGGTTGCAGGGGGGCAATTGCCCCCCCCCTGGCAAAATTTGCCTATTTGGGCCCCCGCCCCCTAGTGCAAGGAAAAAAGAGGAAAAAGGAGGGAGAAAGAGGAAAAAAGAGAGGAGAGAGAGGGGGAGAGAGGGAGAGAGGGGCAGAGAGATGGAGAATCCATACGATATGCAATACCATACGATTATTATCAATAAGCCTGGCAAAAATTGTCTATTTGGGCCCCCCCCCCCCCAAGTGCAGGGAACTTTGGTGGATTTGGGGATTTTGGGCCCCCGCCCCATACAGGCTTGCCCCCCTTGGAAGAAATCCCAGCTACGCCACTGTATGTTTCTGTTATAACAATCAATCAATGGCTGTATTTTTTCTCCTTTCCTTTCACAAACTCACAGTTAACATTAAATAAAAATTTATTAACACTAGAGAGTTATTAGGTCCAAATAGCAATAAAATATCAGAAATGTGCCTTTCCACTATTTCCCATAGCTATGTACATGATGTACAGTAGTATAATTATAAATATAGAGTATGTACACAACAAATTGAGGCTTTTTTTTTCTCTGCATCTAAAATTCAGGTCAGCTCATACAGAAGAATGTTAATGCTGTGATTGAATTAAAATTCAGTCTTCAATTCAATTACAGTATTTGATGTAATTGGAGCAATTTACATTTTATGAATTGAAAAACGATTTGATTTCATACCGATTTAGTAGGTGGTACTATGTTTTTTAATGATGTTCTATTTCTAAACAGGACCATCTTTATAGTAATTGCGGACAAATTATCTGTATCTGATTAGCCAGAATATCTTTGGTAGATCCTTACTTATTGGTTAAATTCGAGCGATTAATCAATCAGTCAATCAATAAATCAATCAATCAATCAATCAATAATTCAATCAACAATCAATCAATCAATAATTCAATCAATTTTGTTCCTGCTTTGCTGTTGAATTTTTAATTTGTTCCTGAAACAAGTTCTACTGTTTTACAACAAAACACTCAGTCAGAAACACTTGATACCATGATTTGATCTTGCAACATATGTTGCCATATTAACAGAATTTATACAAATGTATGTATTGAAAGTACAATTCTATGAAACAGAATTGTGACCCAAATATGAGTAACTGAGCAGCTGACAGAAATGATAAAATTGAGATTTTAGTCACAGCATGCAAAATATGATATCTGTATCTTATCATTCTTTTACTGTTTTGACTCATTAGGAATTCAACCATGTTACACACACATAAAGATGTGTGGTTTACTTTGCTTCTAACATTACAAATGTTACTTTTTCAGATAAAACACACTACATTGTGTAAAATTGGTGCAGCAAAATATGGCTTTTAAAACTTGGGGCTTTGGGTGAAAAACTTCAATTTCTGAGGAAGTGCACAACCGAACCCTTTCAAGACACCCCTCCCCCTGCATTGTGAAAGCATGAATGATGTGAGGTGCTGATGGGCCAAACCTGCCAAAGTGCACTTCTCATTTCTTGGCAAAAGAGAAATTAATTTTAGCATCCTTCACACCAACCATGTACATTTGGGTGCCTACCACTAATTTGCATATCCAACATCCATCTCCCATCTCATTCACTGGCTTGGTATGATAATTGGTAGCATCTGGTACTTTAGAATGTCATCATAGATCTATTCATAAAATCTGTTCTCTAAAGTAATTTGTCCCTCAAAGATATACAACATGTACAGGTTAAACATGACATTTAGCAATCAACTTGGCTTTTCACATTTAAAACTGTGATATGTATCTAGACCTTTTAACACTGAATTGGATACAAGGAAAGGTAGTGAATCTCTTTAAACAAATGTCAAAGATATTCATTCAGTACAACAGATATAGTTCATAACTAGAGTCAACAGACGCTGATACAAGCCGCAATTTGACCCCTATAACTTGACCCCTGGGTTACGGATGGGGTCAACTGCTCTTGCATTGTGCTTAGGAGGTCATAAGAAATATTCCTGGTGAATTTCAGCTTAATCGGAACTTATACATGGATTTTGATTTTTGAAAATTTTGATTGACATTTTGACCCCTTAATGACCTTTGACCTCAATGAAAAAAAACCTTGTATACACCGACAAAATGCATTGTTCCAATTTTAATTAAAACATTCTAACATGTTTATTTCTTGAGATAAAAATTCTTGAAGTTATTCAGCTAAAAACAGGAAGTGACCCCTTACTGACCTTTGACCCCCAAAATAAAAATACCATGCATACATCAGGGAACACTTATTCATGTATGTTGGTTATATTATTCTGGTCTGTTTACATTTTGAGATAAAAATGTTTTAAACATTTTTGATAATTTTCGTTTTTGACCGGAAGTAACCCCTTAATGACCTTTGAGCCCAAAACTGTAGGCATCCTAAAGACCCTGGCTAGTAGCAATGCATGTGTGCTAATGGCGACTCTCTGCTATATAATTTGTAAAGACAGTGATTTTTTGAATATTTTTACAAATTTTTCAGACTTTCACCGGAAATGACCCCTGAATGGCCTTTGACCTCTTTCTTTTTTAGGAAGTTTTGAGGACGGCCACATGTTGATTCATATGCATGAGTCACATGATCATTGCATGTAATTTGTGGAAGGAGTAGCATTTTTTTTGAAATCACATTTTTGACCATTATAGCTAGGTCAAAGGTCACAGCGAGGTCAAAGTCAAATGGAAGGTTTGGCCTAGCCCAATGGTCATTTGGGTCAACTTTGGTTGAAATCTGTCAATCCCTTGCGGAGCTACATGCAGTTGATTGCGGTTGCCAGAAGAAAGAAAGAAAGAAGAAAGAACTAGAGCTAATTGCGCATACACATATACGCGACCTTAGCAATAGCTAATTAACTAGGCCTATAGCTAATTAGCCCAACTATATAGCATGGATACATGTAAGCAGTAGTATATTGCTGATTTTACTGAGAGAGGTCTTTTTTTTAAATGCACTATAACTTTGGAATTTGGCTAGAGACCAAGGTTAATTTGTTAGCTCACCTATAGCATATGCAAGTTCAAAAGGTCCAGCATATGTATAATTCATTGGAATATACATGTATGAACAGATGTTTGTAGTATTATATTATAATCATAAATTATATTACATAATTATTTTCCATACTATTACAGTATGTAAAATCATTTTGATAAGGCCAAGTAAAAAAAAAATAAAAAACATGTTTCAAAAAGGAGGAAGAGGGGGATTTTTAATTTTTATCGTAAAATTGGTGCAAATACCCATAATTAGAACTGAACTGTTTTAGCGCACACAATAATGCCCGGAAAAAGGAGGAGGCCTCTATTTATATCTTGTTCAACGAGATAGGCCTCCTCTAATTATCACAAAACCTTCCAAAAGTGTTTCTTGTATATTAGCAAGGCTATAGAAAGAATCTTTACTCCCTAGACATATTTTTTTTAAAGTTATAACTGAATAAAAAAAAAAAAAATATAAATTGAAGAAACCTCAAAAAGGAAGCGGGAGAAGACGCGAAACATGATTATTTTTTATTCGGCCTAACCAAAAATTATTCAATATTCATGTAAATATTTCTGTGCAACTTTGGTCATGCGCTATTATAGTGCGACTTCCTAAGGTATTTTGCTACATACTGGAAGTAATACCTACATGACCTTTGACCCCAATGACCTTTGACCCAATGACCTTTGACCCCAATGGATGTATGCAAGTAATGTCATGCTATATTATAATTTGTGGAATGACTTAGAATTTTTAGTAACAGAACAGAAAATCACATCAGCCATAATGACCTTCGTATGACCTTTGACCTCAAGGCTAATGCATGTGTCAAGTGACGTCATCTTGCTGTGTAATTCGTGTAAGGAGTAGCAGTTTTAGTAAAAATAATAGGAAATAACATTTTCGGCCATAATGACCTTTTCATGACCTTTGACCTTGAGTTGGTCATGTGACATTTGTGCCACCAGCTATTGGTCCTGATGACCAAGTAACATTGTTGTACTATATATATTTGCGACAGCATCAGCATTTTAGGGTATTTGGTCATATACCGGAAGTATCCCTTAATGACCTTTGACCTCGATTCTGGACATTAACTTTTAGACACTGGGTATAGCTGATGCATGTACCAAAGTGCCATCATCGTGCTGTGTAATTTGTGGAAGGAGTAGCATTTTTAGTGAAATCACGCTTTTGGCCATTGACCGGAAGTGGATGACCTTTGACCTGAAGTTGATCATGTTTCATTTGTCCCCCACCCAATGGTCCTAATGACCAACTTTGGTCAACATGGCTCAAAGCATATGGCTACGGTGGCTCATTATAAGATCGACCGCAACAAATAAAGAAAGAAAGAAAGAAAGAAACAAAGAACTTGACAGAAACAGACCTTAGCAATTTTGCAAATTGCTAAGGAACAATTTTGCAAATTGCTAAGGAACAATTTTGCAAATTGCTAAGGAAAGAAGAATTGAGAAGAGACAGAACAAGCCGACATTCGTCGTCGGCTTGTAATCACAAGTTGCTGGGCCTGGATGATGGATCTCAATGATAGAGAATCAAACTATCAAAGTTAAATGTATTGCTCTTTCCTATTCCCTCAGTGCTCACCATGAAGCACCTTTGTCATGGAAAACACTGTTATGCTCCCCTCATGACAGAACCTTGACTGAGTTGCTACAATGTTCAGAAAATGGGAGAATTTACATTCACAATCAAGTTCTACCCAACTAGACCAACATTTGCCGTATTTGAATTCCTATAACATAATGAAATCCCTGCCATACTCTTTTTTTTTCATCTACATTTCCCCAACATTATCTAGCATACATCATCATTATTTGTCAATATCTGAATCTGCATTTGAATTATTTCAAGAATAAAATTTACCAGATTACAAAGTTAGACAAGCAGCCTTTGTGGTGAATATTTTAAACATTCAATTTGAACAAAACGTATATGAATAGTTCAGATGTAAAACCGATATAATTTTTTTCTCAATTTGAGAGAGAGGCAAATAATTGGTAAAACATGATGAAAGCAATAAATAAAATAATATGAAATTATTGTGCTATTTTCGATCATATGTGTAGATTCAAACAAACACCTTGAAATTTGTTAAAGTAGGTTGTCAATTTAAAGCTAGGAATGAAATGTTATTTTGAAAATGATGTTTATCGACTTAAATTGCATCTAGATCAAATCTCCATTCAACAATATACATGTAGTATTTTTAGTAATAGTGCCATGCAGGGGGACATGGGGTGAATTTTCCCAAATTTTTGGGTTCTGTGCTCTTCCCCCAGTCAAAATAAGAAATTGGACAAATGTTTGGATTTTTTTGAGTAAAAAAATCTTGCCACTCCCAGAAATAAATTGCTTAAGTTGTCCTTAAGATGTATGATGTATGAGGTATGATGTTGTTAAATATCAAATACATTCAAAGGTCATTTTATGAATGTACAAGCAAATTGGGGTTAAAGACCTGTGTAGTGGAGGTTTGTGTTGTTGTCATTTGTTATTATCTGATTTCTGAAACAGTACTTCCTCATTCTATAGACTTTGTATCTTGAAGGTTGAAGGAAGACAAATACTCACAAAATTTGAATAGTATAATGAGAATAATAAAGAAGAGTGTAAATTTATTGATGTGCATTGCCTATCAATAACACGTACAGAATAAGGAAGTTTCAGAAATCAGAACTTTAGTTCTACCAAAATCTGTGATTATCTACATGATGTATACTACCAATTATATAGCTTTATACTGAAGAAAAGATTGAAATGAAGGACAGATCTTCAGTGACAGCACCACCTTTATGGTGGAATCCAATTCATGAATGAATATGTTCCTGGTTGCTGGTTTTTTATAGTGCTCACTTATTATGCATTTGATGTGCAATGCCCATACCAAAAATTTACTTGGTGTTTTGAATTCTTGCTGTGAAAAATATAATTATTTATTTAATTGTTTGTGTATCTATAGGTTTTATCATTGTATCTGCTATAATTGAACTTTAATAATGTTTCTTTTTGTGTAAATTGTATTATGCTTTGAAAACATCTTGTTTTGATGGTATGTGCATTGTGCACACAATATTTTAATCCCTTATTATTATTATTATTAACTCTCTCTGTGTGGGTGTCGACTGCAGATGACATTACGACAAGTTTTCAATTTTGTTTTAAAATTCAAAAAATGTCAGAAATTTAAATTTTCAAGACCATATTTGGAATCAGCATGAAAAATGGTTATTGTATTAAAATTAGTACAAATAAGTCTCATAACTTAAGATAGCTCTTGATATTTTGGGAAAGTATCTCAAAACATGGACTTTTTGTCTTGAAAAGTTGTGAGTAATATATGAAGAGTCAATTTTTATCCAACCATAGACTGTGATCCCATTTCAGACTCATATGTCATAATTTATATTCTTTGTATCTACTTGTTTGAATGTTTCTTGCATAAAAAAAACATAAAAGACTCTATTTTTAAATCGGTTATAGGTTTCAAATAACTTTAAATCTAATAAACATGATAAAAGTCTAACCACATTACCGTAATATGGGCTGGCAAAGTGACTCATACACAGAGCATGTATTCTACCACACACATGGTATTTGTTGACAATGTTCCACCTAACCGCCCTTTAACATGAACTTGAATGTTCTCCTTTCTTTCATGTTATGACAAATAGCATTCCTGTCTTTTCAAGCTGACATTAAAAAACCTTTTCACCCATAAAGCCTCTTTATACAGCTTAGTATTGTCACAGTACCCAACACATTGTACAAGGTCGGTACCAACAATACTTCAAGATATTTATCAGGTACCAGAGTTTTAGCGAGTTTTTTCCCCTTTTTAAAACTTCAGCCTTTATCCCCCGCCCCAGATTTTCTGAAAATCAGCGTATATGGCGGGCTCATTTCAACCAATCATATTTTGACGTAAAAAATGATCCAGGCTGATAACATAAAAAGTTTTCCCTGTCCATTGTCACCTTAAAGAAATCTCACTTTTCAAGAGTCGAACTGACTAGAGAGTAGAAACCATCTAATATTTTATTTTTTTCACTATTTTGTCAATTTATCCTGTGAAAAAGTATTTCCTTTATACATTACAAGCTATACACTATCAATTTCCCAATTTTTTTGTGTGCTCACAGAATCACAAAATCCCTTTTTAGTTAAAAAAACACAATTTGAGCAACACAATTTGAGCAATAGTTTACTTTTTTGCTATTAACTACTCTCTTCACAAATCAGAATAGCTGGGCCAAGCAACTGCCAGGCTATATAATAATGCATGTATTATTTTCTACTAATATTAAATTAATTGATTTAAAAAGTGCAAGTAGCTTGATACCAAAAACTGCTTGATGACACCTTAATTAACAATTGATGAAACCCCTGGAGACATAGATATCAAATTTGTCCTGGAACAAACAACAACAAGCATCCCAAACAATTAATTTTTAATACATCAATTATGGTGACATTGACATTTACTGGCAGAGGCCATAATTCAATGGTCAAGTTCAAACCAATTTATGAATTCCATAATTGACATTTTGAGTTTATGAATTATGATGGGACTTGGAATCTTCTGAGGCAGCTAAGGATTTCACTTTTTTTGAAATTTGCTCCTTTTAAAATCTGTTTGAATGTTGTTGTTGTTGTTTTTGTTTGTTTTGTTTTTTGTTTCGTTTTGTTCAATTCAACATGGTTTGGTTTCAATTTGTTTGCATTTTTTCTTTAAAATTTCTGTCCAGAGATACAATCAAGAAAAAAATAGTACCTGTAGGGGTTTTACCAAAACTTCGCCCTGACGAACGAACTCTTGGCCTATTTGAGACAGATCTTTCCCTTGCAGAATGTACCTGGGATTCATAGAACATATGCACCAAACACGCTATTGACTTAACAAATACTTCTTTATTACTCGTTGATTATTCACAATGCTGTAAAATACTAACTTAGCCTGTTTTTAGTCATTTTAGTGTGCTCAGTGGTAGAACAAATTGTAATTACCACGGGTAACTTTCCGCCATTTTGTCTGTCTGATTTGTTTACACGACTTCTGCGCAAGTCCAGAGATGGGCTAAATTTAGATCGCTTAAGGGCGCACCACACTCAAAAATGCTTAAAAGCCTAAATTGGCACCAACAGTACCCACACTTTGACAGTTATGTTAGTTCAGTGAAATTAGTAAAGCTGTTTGATGAGAAGTACAAACCTTTCCTGTTACCTCCCCCTTTGCCCTTCAATCAATGTTGGGGAGACTGGAGAAATGTCAAAGTTCTGTTCATCAACATTTAATTGGGGGAGAGGTGCAGCGATTTACAGTTAGTGTAATGTGCCAATATCATTTTGTAGGTGTTCATTTCAATCCTTTTCAATTCATCCCGGGGTACTCAGTACAAATGACCATACGCTGGATGTGCCGCAAACATGGGTAGCATTTTCAGCCTTCTGGTATATCAATGACCCCTTTTTCAAAGCCTATTTTGGTATATGAATGGGTCCTTTTTTCAAAATTTTCTCAATTTTTTCGGAAAACACCCCAATTTTTCCTTAATCTAGCCAAAATTTTCAAAATTTTCCCAAAATTTTTGGAAACTTTGTATTATCTTAGACAATTTTGGGTAAATTCGCCAAAAATTTTGACTTTTGGTATATCAATGGGTCCAAATTTCTTGAAAAATTGGTATATTTATGGGTCTACTTCCAAAATCTCAGCGGCACGTCCCTACTAGTGATGTGGTCGACATGCCTTATGTCGACATAATGTCGACGTCGGCACGTATGCCGACATGTCGACATCAAAAAATCATGTCGACAAAAATTTTTTTTTTTTTTTTTTTTTTTTTTTTAGTTTTCAAAAATATTTTTGGCCAGAAAAAGCAAGTTATAGGCCCAAACTGACTTGTTATTCAAGGTTGAAACCAGAGAAATACTGCTACTAACAAAGTTGGATGAACTTGTACATTTTGATTACCTTTGCTTCTATTGAACAGTCAGGGACACATTGAATTAGTATGCATTGCTAGCTGTTCAATAGAAACAAAAGTAATTCAAATGTACAACTTTTTCCAACTTTGTAAAAAAAAAATGGGCTTTTTTTTTTTGAGTAGCAGTATTTCTCTGGTTTCAACCTTGAATAACAAGTCAGTTTGGGCCTATAACTTGATTTTCTGGCCAAATATATTTTTTGAAAATTAAAAAAAAAAAAAATTTATTTTTTTTTTAGAATTTTTTTTATGTCGACACACTGTCGACGTCGGTATACGAATTATCCCCCCCCCCGGGAATTCATCATTCAATCATGTTCCTCATCCTTCTTCAATTTCACATTTCTTTTTAATTTCTGGGCAGTGTCGGCACCAGGAATTTTTGGGGGCACTGAGGGGCAAAGGGGGGAAAAATCAACAAAATCAATTTTGTGCACAATTGTCTCAAGAAGTGGTAATGATCAATGAGTATCTTTGGATAAATGAACCATTTAAAATCTACCACATTTGTCACTGTTGATATCAATATCTGAGCCACTATCTCATGTGTTAATGCTGGTGATACATACATAGCTCCAACATTATTGCAAGCTTCACTGGCTATTTGAGAAAAGGTTGGATTTTTATATAATGATGTGCTAGGGTGACCTACATTGTGCATCAAACCACTTCCTCCTTGTGCAATTGTGAATAGCCACAGGAAAAGATGATAGGAATTATTTGAATCATTATTAATATTGATTATATACAACAACAAAAAAACATGTTTACATGTTTTTTTACAAGTACACAATGTTGTTTTTAAACCTATAATTGTGTATGGTCTATGACATGACATCATTGTGAAGATATTCCAATAATTATTAATAAGGTTACCAGGGTTACCTCCAACCATGCCCATCCCACAAAAACATCAACTGATTGCCAGCTATAGAACAAAAAAAGATTATCAAATTTAAATCCCAGGAAGTTGTTTTCTATACTGCTATAATAAATTTCGGCTGGCCAAAATTTCTTGCCCCCCCCCCCAATTTTACCCTCCCCCAGGGCTCATAATAATTGCACAGTCCCCTTACATTTAGGGAGGCTATGTCCCAATTTCCTCCAAAAATCTGAAAATAGTGCAGATTTTCCCTTGGGGCTAAAATTTCCGTCGAAAGGTGGGGGGTCCCAAATATACAGGGGGGTAATAATTTTTGGAACAGCTGACCACAGATAGTGTTTATTTTATTCAAAAAGACTTGATTTCAATACAATTTTAGCCTGTTTTAGGGGTAAGGTGTAGGGGGTCATAAAATTTTTGTTGCCAAAATACATGTGGGGGGGGGGGACTTTTGCCAAATATTTTTGCCCCTGCATTGGCAAAGGGGCAAAAATATTTGGCAAAAGTCCCCTTTGCGTGTAGTTGTAGGTTTTAGGGTTTTCCCCGGGGTCTAGATCTATTCGATATATCCACCATACAAAATTAGCACAAAATTATATTTATGCCTAGCCTTGCCTTGGTCATATAATTTCACTTTCAATCAAGTTTGGCCGGATACGAAACTAGCAGTAGTGTGATTGTATTTAGCGTCACGCTGTCATTTCAACCACCGGTTACTCTCCGCCCACATCTCATACAGCGACCCGTATCATCAGTGTGAAACACTGTGTACTCAATGTAAATAAACCAGAATACAGATGGAAATTACACCTGAATTCCATTACGGGTAAGGAATCGAATTTCGAGAATCAAATAAAAATATGATTTCTTACCTTAGCTTTAAATTTGCCATAAAATCATCTTCTGTTATATTATCTAAAAGGACGAAATCGCCCTTTCCAAATTCTGGTCCTTCGTGCTCGGCCATGATGATGCCTACAGTGCACTGAGTACACAATCACGGCCGCTATGCAGCATGTGTGACCGCAACTGGATCATCTTCTAGTAAAGCAGAAAACGACAAGATTTGTCAGAATCGGGCATTTCCTGAAAAAAGTGTTAAAATCAGCGCGAAGGTAAATCGGGAGGTAAATGAGTAAATGTGTAGGATGGCATAGGCCTACAGCCCTACACAGGGACGTCGCCAGGTTGTGGGGGGGTAGGGTGACACTGTCACCAACCCCATCCCCAATGTTAAGAAGAAATCTACGCCACTGGTCATATAGGGCATGGTGGCAAGTCAGTCCCATCTCCTGATTATTCGGCAGAAAGGTTATGACAAAATTTACGATTTGCATCTCCTTTTACTCTATTTTAGACCCAAAATTAATCTATTTTGGGAGATGTCGCATTAATATGTCAAATTGCCGCGCGCTTCGCGCGTTTGTCTCAGGAAACCCATTCTGTGAGTAGATCTGCAAATTGGAAATTTCTCTTTTTTTCATCTCAAACTTGAACACGATCACGAAACTCAAAAATGAGAGTTATAATTCCATCCTTTCTGTTATGTAAATTATTAATATGCGTGCTTGGGCAACTCCTCTGATGCCATAATAAGCATATAAAACTCATGAGCTGGATCAAAATACCGGGACTAAATTAACCAAAAGTTGTAAAAGGCCTATATGCATCTTCCTTTGGCACGATTTATTGTCCTCAATTGTATTCATTTTAGCATGTTTAGCATTGAAATTGCAATTTTTTTCGCGCGCTTCTCGCGCATTTGTCCAGGTAATGTTGTTTTAGTAGCAGATCAGTGGGACGATAAGGAAATTTTGCCCCTGGTTCGGTAACTCCGGTACGTCCCCCTTTGAATTTTGGTATTGAAATACCAAATTTTCGCGCGCTACGCGCGCACTTTTATCATAAGCCTTCGTGCACTTTTCCCCGGTAAAGGAATTCTGGGGACCTTGGATAAACTTGAGTTACAGTGTGGGGGAGGGGTGTCTTCTATCCGAAGAGCCAGGGGTGGCAATCATGTTGCGCAGGGGTCAGCAAAAGGTAAATCCGGCCATCAGCAAAATTTATTTCTCGACACCCGCCCCCCTGAGGAAATGGTCTAGCGACGGCCCTGGGCCTACATTTAACATTTTGTTCCCAAAGCCAAATGTGGACCTCAACTAGGGTGGGGTGGGGGGGGGGTCAACTACTGCAATCAGAGAGAGGTAAGTGGCAGACTGACAACACCCGGGGGAGGGGCTTTTCAATCAGCGCCCCCGCTGGCGGCACTATAATTTTCTTTCCCCCTTGCCTTGACAGCCTTAAAAAAAAAACCGAAATTTTTTGGCGTCAATTTTACACAAATCCCCCCTTGAAATTCCCCCAATGCCGCCCCCCCAAATAAAAAAATTAATATTCCTTCACTACGTGGATTCCTTAGTCGTTAATTTTAGGCATTTCTACCCCGACCCACCCGCCAGATTTCACCCCCCCCATGAAAAACAAAACAAAAATGCTGCAGGTGTCACCATTATTATGATCTGAATGACAATTTGAGCAACCGTAGGCCTAAATATTTGTGTGTTGTGTTGGCTGCATTTCTCTTCCAGAACATTCAAACACGTTACTTTCCTTAGCTACACAATGCCCATTTAAGAACAGCTTGTTGTTTAATTTGAAAAGTGCAAGGCGTGTTTGTTCTGTTTTGTCCTTTTTGGTGTTAAAAAATTTATATCATAAAATCAGCCATCTTTTATATTGTAGGCCTACTATTTGTTAATAAATCAGTAGACAGTAACACTATATGGCTGTCGAAAGATTAAAAAAACTTACCTTTTAACACAACTTGCCCCATCCTCCCAACCTCTCCTCAACCCATTTTTAGGATAAAGGGATGGTAACCCAGTTGCTAAGGTGCTGCTGCTGCTGGTCAGTCAGTCGGTGTTGTCAACGGCGCGCGTTTCTTGCTAGGAGCGGCATCTTCAAACACGAGTCGCGTGATCCTGTCTGAGATCGCGGAGACTTGAGGCAAACTCCACACCTAAAGTTTGCCCCCAATTTCCAAATACAAAATTTAGCATGTTTAGCTACAAAATTCAAAATTTTGGCTCTCATTCGCAAATGTTGGCCAAGACAGTTATTTTTCACCCAAATGACACCAAATTTTTAGCCATTGTCACACGCTAAATGTTTTCTTGAGGACATGACCCTCTTTTTATATTTGAAGAAATCCTATACACCGACAGGTCCATGGATGTCATACTGCGGTAGCTCTTTCAATTCCAAAGATTGAAATTTCTCAATATATTTCCCATTGTTTCGGCGAATGAAAATTACATCACTCCATTCTAAGATTGGAAATGTCAATCTTCGGAATTAAGAGGCCAATATTAGGCCAAGTAAAATAAAGAACATGTTTCACGTCCGGGTTTTTGAAAAAAAGGAAGAAGAGGGGGCTTTTTATTTTTTATTTTTATCGCAAAATTGGTGTAAATAGCCATAATTAGAGCTATTTTAGCGTATACAATAATGCCTGGAAAAAGGAGGAGGCCTCTTTTTATTTGTTGTTCTGAGAGATAGGCCCCCTCTAACTATCACAAAGCCTTATAAAAGTGTTTCTGTAGCAAGGCTATAGAAAGCATCTCTACTTCCTAGACATATTTTTTGAAAAGTTATAACTGAATTTCAAAAAATAAAAATAAAATTGAAGAAACCTCAAAAAAGGAAGCGGGAGGGGACGTGAAACATGTTTTATTTTTTATTTGGCCTTATTATTCGAATAATTATAATAAGTATAAGAAACTTTCATAATACTCAAAAAAGATTATTTTCCAGAAATACTTCATTGCTGCACCTCTGCTAAGATTTTTATGCCAGGATGTGTTTTAGCAAATAAGCCTATATTTTATGGCGTATTATACTGTTGTAATTTGTAAATATTTTGTACTTTGATTCCCACTTGCCTGGAGTCGGAAAATTATTAAGGACACCATGCTGAGTTGGGGTTTTCTGTGTGCTTCTTTTATAAAACAAAAATATGGAAATATAGGTCAAAGGTTATATACTATACGGAGCAGTATTTTGATATAAAATTGGATTGATTGAGCCATATTCGGGGCCATATTTATCGGTTATTTGAGTTTTAAAATATTGGACGAGCGTAGGACGAGACGTAGTCGAGTCCAATATTTTAAAACCCATAGCTAGACCAATAAATATTGGGCGTAAAACATCCAATTTTATCATTTATTATGTGTTGGATCCAATATTTTCACACACTTGCATCAAAACATAATAAAGGCAGGCCCGTAACTTTTGGGGGGGGGCGTGGTGTGGTGGTCTGGTGGAGCATGCGGGTGCCACCACTCAACCCCCAGGTGGGGGTCAAAGGTTATATTGTCACATATAAAGGCCATCTTTATACATTTACCATTCTTCAATAATTGTTCGTGACCACAGAGTCACAGGGGTGATGGCATTTGCATTAGAATTTTGGGCCTGCAGCCTGAAGATGGTCTTCAGTCAAGTATTATATCGAAGTCATAAAAGTGAACTTAATCATGTTAATACTAAAGGTGTGTCCGATACACGATGTTTTCTAGGAGAATACATAATAAATATGCAATTCACTGTCTTAATTTGCTATCACAATAAATTGTTCATACCATTAAATACGAAACGAAAAACGTATCAATGTATCATGCGCCAAAATTGTACTTATGGGTCATAATTAATTAGTTTCCATTTTTTGTTGGGATAAAGTCTGGGATTCAGGTTCATATGGGTCACACACGTAGGCCTATGTAGTGCCCAGCACTATGTTGAACAAAGGAGAAGTCGTGCGCTTTCTTTGTTAAAAGCAATTTCTCAATTGATTTCATTGCATTGGAAGGCAAAGATTGAAATAAAACATGTTTCCATTTTTTTAAAGACCGTTTAGTCCCTAAAATCCAAGATGGCCGCCGTGATTGAAAATTTGCCATATTTTACTCATAAGTAAAGTACAGAATGGAAGTCCCCTTCTCGGGTTGAGTACAAGAAGTTTTGAAGGTGTTTCTTTATAGATTTGAGGACGCTGAATAAAATGTGAGAAGTCTGCACCATCGAAAGGTGTGGGAATTCTTGGTAGAGGGCGTTTTTCAAGATAGCCGCCAAAATCCCTTAAAATCACCATAACTTGGTCAGAGAAGCACCCAGCAGCACGATTCTGATGTCTATACCCATGTTTTCAGGGTCAAGGAATCCAATAGAGTAATTTACAACTGCCTAGAGCCTATCATTCCAAGATGGCTGCCAAAATTTCAAAATGGCCGCCAGTGAAAATTAATTTGGCTATATCTCGGGTGCAAAAAGTCCTAGAAGTATGATGCTGGTGTCTATACCCATGTTTACAGGGTCTAGAAATCCATTGGAATAATCTAAAACAGCACAGGACCTTAAATCCCAAGATGGCTGCCAAAATTTAAAAATAACCACCACTAAAATGCAGAATTTTGCTTATATTATTATCTTATCGGTGGTTTATACGGTTTTATACGGGTTTACGATCTTACCTGGGGCTAAGATACCTTAACCTTAGCATAACGCAGTCTAAACCCCAGGTAAGGTATCTAAACCCCAGATAAGGCGCCGTAACCCCAGATTAAGGGACGTAGACTCCAGATAAAGCAGTCCAAACCCCAAATAAGGTGCCTTAACCCTAAATAAGGAACATAAACCACAGATAAGGCATCTAAACCCCACGGAAGGTGCCTTAACTCTAGATAAGGATCGTTAACCCCAGATAAGGGTCGTAAACCCTAGATAAGGCATCTAAACCCCAGATAGGGCACCTTAACCCCAGATAAGAGACATAAACCCCAGATAAGGCAGTTTAAACCCCAGATAAGGCGCCTTAACACCAGATAAGGAACGTAAACAACAGATAAGGCATCTTAATCCCAGATAAGGCGCCTTAACTTCAGATAAGGATCGTTAACCCCAGATAAGGGTCGTAAACCTCAGATAAGGCATCTAAACCCCAGATAGGGCGCCTTAACCCCAGATAAGAGACATAAACCCCCGATAAGGCAGTTTAAAAACCCCACTAAGGCACCTTAAACCCTAGATAAGGAACACAAACCCTATATATAGGGTGATTCGGACAAGTATGGACTAGGCAGATGATCAGTTATGCTGCCCTCAGGTAGTTATCGTTAGCACTAAACATCTGAGTGTCAATGAATTTTTAAGACAACATTATCAGCCTCCATTTAGAAACTTTCTCCATGAAATTGGGGCAATATTTTTTCATTTTCAGACCATTTTATGTAGGGTGAACAAATAACTTCTGGTTGCATCTTTGATTTAAAGGCAAAATAGTCATATATTTCCCTCATACTGGGACGAGATTTTTGGCCAAGAAACAGCCCTGATCTCAATCCAGTTGAAAATGTGTGGTCTATAATGGAAGAGAAAGTCTACTCTCCCCCATTTGCCACAAACAAGAACATGCTGGTCAAAATAATCAAGGATGCATGGGATTATGTGAAATTGGGAGGCCATACGATTCATAGGGCCTGCACTTTGGCTCGACATTTGAAAGGGGCGTGAATTCATTTTTGGATACGCCCCTATTATAATTAGGTAATACTCGACTCACACACATTCCCTATATGTATATACATGTAGTAAATCTGCCTGCTTTATCTGTATTGTGCCGTTCTTAAGCAAATACGGTAGTTAAACACGATTTCATCAAACATTATAACAATAGCTCTTTTACAGTGTGCAATCATCCCGGGAAATAATTGGGCAATAATAGAGGATGTGCGTGAAATTATTGATTGGCTCCATACAAAGGAATTGAACCGGTGTCCTTCACCGTAATCATGGCGCAATGCAGTGCATTCAATCAAACGTTGACGTCAACCTATTTGATCGTATAGTGCATTTGTTATGTGTGTGAAGCTGTGTTCACACATGCACTTATTACCGGTAATATTTTATCCAGGCTTATGTCCGATCGAATTAAATATTTCCGCTAATCCCTTAGTGCGTCCACATTTGTCGGCAATTCAGTATCGAAGTTACGTAATGTTACTATGTCAACGGGATCACGCGCTAGAGTAATGAACCACGATCGAAATGATCACCACATAAAGTATATGGCACTCGAAGGCATACCAAAGTAGCGTGATCCGGTAACCAAGAGAATTACGTAACCACTTCGATGCTGAATAGCGCTATACGCTGGCGAAGTTACGTAATAATCGGATTAACTACCATAGCAATAGGTGAATCATGCTGATTAGTTGCACCTGTAAGATTAGTATCTTTGAAAAGACCGGTATTGTATTCAATCTTGCAGACATACAGGTGATGAGTGCAACCTGCTTGTAGTACAGCGCGAAATGTTCAAAATTGTTTTCACCTATTGCTATGGTAATTAATCCGATAAATGACGTAACTTCGCCAGCGTATGCCCGACGTGTTATGTCCGTTAAAGCCTATTACCGGTCATAAATCTCTTCTTTCTACATGAGCATCATCAGAAAATTTAACCCGATTTTAAATGTTTTCACTGAAAATTCACTTTCAATAAACGCCCTCTTTAGAACAAATTACAGACAATGCGGTAGGTATGTCATGTAAGAAAAATGCAAATTCAAAAGTTCCAAAATTAAGACCAATTTTGTATTTATGTAGGTTCTATTATTATTATTATTATTATTATTATTATTATTATTATTATTATTATCATTATTATTATTATTATTATTATTATTATTATATTATTATTATTATTATTATTATTATTATATTATTATTATTATTATTATTATTATTATTATTATTATTATTATTATTATTATTATTATTATTATTATTGTTATTATTATTATTATTTTAGTTTGACAAATTAGTCCCATTTTACAGTAGACTTAGCTCTATATCGCATTTTATACATGTAGGCCCTACTATGGTGGACATCTTTGAAAAAATGACAAAAAAAAAAAAAATTACACTGACTCCCATCATCATGCTATTTTTTTCTTGGTGGGGGGTCCCAAATTTACAAAAAGTCGGCTTCAATAAAATTGCGACCTCCCCATATTTCGGCAGCAAATATTTTATGACCCCCCCACCGTTTACACCCCCCCAAAAAAAACAGGCATCAGTCAAAAAAACACACTATCTGTAGTCATGCTGTGTTGTGACTCCCTACATTTTGCTCATCAAAAATATTTTATGACTCCCCCTATTTTTCTTTCCGTATATATTTGGGACCCCCCTAATCATCTTATAAAATGCAATTGCATGCCTTTCTGTTATCATGCTTATGGCTTAATAAATTTCATCTCCATCTACATCCAGGGCCATACTGCCCCCCCCACTGAACCCTCTGGGGTTAACATTTGCTACCCCCCCCGAAACTCGTGTAGGTTATCCCAATAAGGATGGTCAATTGCTCCTGCGCTTGAATTTTTCACCCGATCCTGGAGGGTGCGATGGAGAGTTTTCAGTGCCTTTATCACTACAGGTATCTGCTCCCCCGACCGTATCGGGACCCCCCCCCCCCCCTTGTCATGTAATAGCGTGGCTATCTCCTCCCAAAGCTTTTTTATCCCAGAAATACTTTCCGTGTCTCTCCAAATTTTGAGTATAGCCAATGTTTCCTTGTCATTCCAATTGACCCCTCTATGGAAACGGGAAATCACAAGCAGCAAATAAAAAAAGAAGCTAAAAGGAAATGTAAGAAAGAACAGATTTTAATGTTCATTTTCAATGATTCTACCTGTTCAGTAATAATTCTTCCTGTTATAGTGAACGCTCCCATTTACTCATCTAACGGTGATGTCCGAAAAAAATACTCGCATCCCCAGGCCTTGCCGTTTGAGGCGAGCGATCGCTCTCGCTCGCCGCCGCTCGCCCAAACTCGATTTTTAGTGAGCGATTTTCCACTCGCCATAGACACTAAATATCACTCGCTGCGAATCTCCCAAAATCAGCCACTGAATCAGCCATTTCAGTATTTAATCGATGCTGTACTCCCTCCAAGCGTAGAAAGTGAAAAATGTTAGCGCGCTTCGCGCGCATTTCAACATAAATGTACATAAATACCGTGTCTAGACAGAAACTCTACTTGATTATTTCCTAAATAAGTGATATTTGTGAAAATTCGACCACTCGCCTACAATCATGCTAGCGAGTGATTAACCACTCGCCTTTAAAATCTAAACGGCAAGGCCTGCATCCCGCTAGTTTATATTAATATTTGCAGCTGCAGCCATAAATTACTCTGCTTAAAATTTTCCGCGAGTGATATAGGCCTACTCACAATTATATCCGACAGCCCAATAGTGCTGCGTGTCCACACGTAATTACTATTACCGGACGTAACGTTTCGATCGGTCTTAACAGCTCTTAACTCTGGTCATCTTCAGCCTTAAATTGTCGGATTTAAAGCACATTACGTCGGATATAGTAATTTTTTTATATCCGACGCTCATTCACACTGCCACTTATATCCGATACTATTACCGACGTAATTTAAGTCCGGTAATAGTCCGACTGTGTGAACACGACGAGTCGGCAATAGCTCTATATCCGACGTGTTTATATCCGAGCTATTACCGGTCATAACTAACCGGAAATGGTCAGCAGAGCTAATGTCTCCTTCTCTTGTCAGTTCATTCCTCTATTGCGTTTGATATTCGCACCTGCATCCATGATGATTTTGTTTTATCTCTCACTGGTCACACTATTTATACTCTGCTTCAAATCAGTTGCGCGAGTGATTTAATTTAACCCGGAAGTGTTCTTCACGCTGAATCACGCAGAAAGGTGAAAGGTCACAGTTATATCCGACAGCCCAAAAGCGCTGTTCAGTGTTCACACGTAATTACTATTACCGATCGTAACGTTTCGATCGGTCTTAACAGCTCTTAACCCTGGTCATCTTCGGATTTAAATTGTCGGATTTAAACCACATTACGTCGGATATAGTTATATCCGACGCTCATTCACACTGCCACTTATACCCGATACTATTACCGACGTAATTTAAGTCCGGTATTAAGTGGTTTAAGTCCGACTGTGTGAACAAGGCTTCAGACGAGCTGTCGCGGTAGATTGCAATAGCTTGTAATCATGCTTTTGTTGAATGAATTTGAGTACTCCGCCATATTTACGGTATGATACGTCATAATCTAGGTGATTATTTGCATTGGATGTCTTGAATACGCTGGCGAGGTTGTGTAATAATCGGATTAATGCTATAATAGTAGGTGAATACAAGTTTTGAATATATCGCGTTGCAAAGCCCCATTCAGTGATCCCAGCGAAAGTGAAAAAAAAAATCAAATTGTTACTTTTATAAAAAATTTAATGAAAACAATTGGCAAAAACCCAAGAAAACGGCAGTATTGACGAAGTTGAAGCCCCATTCAAATACATGTAGCTAATTTATATATACTGTCAGTATATAAATTACAGATTCACGTAAATGCATTATTTTTGTCTTAAATAGGCCTACACGGCTTAGGGCTGAACCACTAGCAGAAGACACCAAGTTGATGTTTTATGACCTATGACATTCTTTTGTGGCGAGTGACATGGTCAGTTCAATTCACGCCGTGTGTCCTTGACAGGTTTAACTCTGCTTCAGTGGTCATGAAAGAATTCAAAAGATAACCTCTGCCCCAACAATCCCAAGCAATTGTCTGAAACTGCTCTTCGGACGATGTATCATAAGAACTCAGTCGTCAAATGATGATAGTCATATAATGACCAAAAGATTATTACTGACTATATCATTGAAGACTGAGTTCCGCAGTCTTGTACAAAATCTGAATTTTGATGATTTTTACGATCGTCCGGATGAAAAAAAATCACTGAATGGGCCGTTAGTTCCCTCCTCTCCTTACACTGGCAATATGAATCAAAGAAAAAAAAAGAAAAAAAAGAAAACAAAAAAAAAAAAAGACAAAGAAAAGAAACAATAAAAGAAAAACAAATATGAAAAGTTCGAACAATATTTGGTTTATAAAATTAATGTGACCGTGATGAGGCTCGAACTCACCACCTTCCGATTTAAAGTTCGAAGCGCTAGTGTACCAAATTCTGATGCCTTACCAAGTGAGCTGTGCTCCTGAGATACGAAATAAAAATAAAATAATACACTGTATACCTGCTTGTGTCGGTAATTGATTTACTCAAATTCCATAATGGTACAGTGCAACAGAGCAAAAATGCCCAAATTTTAAAAGCTATATAATTTATGACCACTATACACTACACATAAAAATACTAATACAAGGGAATTTCAACGTAAGAATCCAAACAATTAAGTACCAACATGCACAGCATTGTCGTTATATCACATTTGGTTTTTAACAAAATGTTATCAAACCTCTACTGTGATTGGCAGCTGCACAAGGCATCTCTTTGATAGTTGATAATGGCCATCCATTCAGCAAGTGGCTACTAACTGACCTTGACAGGCTTGAATGAGCACTGTCATCTGCTACAAAACCATCACACTCTAGGACCTGGTCACTCCATAATGCTACAGGGAGCACAGTACTTTGACAATGGAGTGAAAGACTATTATTATTGATTAGGCGCGGATTTTAAAAGTACAGCTCCTATGCGTGTATAGCAAAAATCATGTAACTAAAGTACTAAATGCATTATGCAAAATGCGCTCTGACCAATTTATAAAGCATTTCATTAGCTTTAATTTGACATATTGTTTGACATATTTGGAATTATGGTAAATCATTAAATAAGATATTTATTAATTAATCAATTATGTCAATTAATTAAAATTTAATGCAAATATGCATATTTCTCTGACAGAATTGTAGGATTTGACAAGAGCCATCTTTCTTGTAAGTTTGATTCTTATAACATACCGGTATCGTATTGCGTCCCGTTATAGTTGCAGAAAAAAATACGCGTGCAGGACACCCCCCCCCCCCCCCCACACACACACACACACCCCCCCAGAGGATCGTACCGTTTTACAATCGTATAACATTCATTGGCGCTAGTAGTAGTAAATTCCAATTTTCTTTGCTTTACCTCACTTGTTCTGCTCAAAATTAAAAGGGGACATATCTGACAGTAAAAGCTTACATTTTATGGAAATTATGTTTAACTATTTGCTTAAACAGCACAAAACAGATAAATCAGACAAATTTACTATACATAGGCCTATACATGTATGGTATGCCAAGGACTGTTTAAGAATATAACATTAGATATATGATATTTACTTCGAGGACTGTTATATATCAAAAATGTGAAAAATATCAAATTTTAATAATTTGTCATAAAATTTGTATTATATCGTGAATTTCAAACAATGAAATTTATTTGATATCAGAAAGACATTCTTCGTATTCAGAATGCAATTCGATATGTCTGATGTGCTCTCATGTCCCAAAAAAAATACTATCGAAACGCTCAAAACGCTCATTCCAGATCCCTTAATTTGGTTAATTTTCTTTGTCTTTTTTTTTTTCTTTTCTTGTTTTATTTATTTTTTTCTTTATTTTTCTTTGATTTATATTGCCAGGGTAAGGAGAGGAGGGAACTAAAGGCCCATTCAGTGATTTTTTGATTTTTTTTCATCCCGGCGATCGTAAAAATCATCAAAATTCAGATTTTGGATACTAGATTGCGGAACTCAGTCTTCAATGATAGTCAGTAATTTTTATATTTTGGACATTATTATGACTATCATTTGAGGACTGAGTTCTTATGATCCGAGGAGCAGTTTCAGACAATTGCTTGGGATTATTGGGGCAGAGGTTATCTTTTGAATTCTTTCATGACCACTGAAGCATAGTCAAACCTGTCAAGGACACTCGGCGTGAATTGAAAGACCATGTCACTCGCCACAAAAGAATGTCAAAGGTCATAAAACACCACTTTGGTGTCTTCTGCTATCTAAAGGCCTATGGCTGATTTTGTACCTTTCGTCATTGTCATAGATGTGCTAACATAGCTTGCTAGTGCAGTGGTTCAGCCGAAAACCGTGTGTCTAAGACAAAAATAATGCATTTACGTGAGTCTGTAATTTATATACCGGTACTGACAGTATATAAATTAGCTACATGTATTTGAATGGGGCTTCAACTTCGTCAATACTGTCGTTTTCCTGTTTTGTTTTTTTGCCATTTTTTTTTCATTAAAAAAATTTATAAACGTAACAATTTGATTTTTTTTTTTTCACTTTCGCTGGGATCACTGAATGGGACTTTATAGCGCGGATTATTCAAAACTTGTTTTTACCTACTGCTATATAGTATTAATCCGATTATTACATAACTTTGCCAGCGTATTCAAGACATAGGTTATGTAGGGATAAACTGTACATGGGTATAGAGGCCCTGCATGCTTTTATCGATTGGCTCCAAACAAAGGATTTGAACCGGTGTCCTTCACCGTAATCACGGCGCAGTAGCCTACAGTCCATTCAATCAAATGTTGTCAGTGTGCGAGACGAACGATGTATAAATCTGGAGGTCACATTATCACTTATCATGCTTATTGTAAAAAGTTTGTCCAATGCATATACTGTGTGTATTGTTCCCGGGTATTGTCAATGCAGTCAAGCAAACAGGTATTATATTTTGAAAAGGCCGCTATAGTATATTCACAGGGGTCTCTTGAATGGCCAATCATATGGGACATAATCAAATTGCAGTGACTGCTTCCTTTGTTACCACATGTCAGTCATCTTGTGATTATTGGACCATGTAAACCTGCAAAAAACGAGCCAAAGTGCAGGCCCTATGCTTCCTAATCTTCTCGAGGGAGATCACGGGTGGAAGAATCGCTGCCGCAAAGTGATAGAGAACCAGGGAGGGGAAAGTTTGTAAACATTCAGTTCTTCAGTTCATTAACTTCATATAAAAGTACAGTTTTACCATAATTCATGTAAATATATTGTGTTTTATTCATTTAAACATACTTTATGATATAGGTGGTCCATTCTTATCCGAATCACCCTATATAAAGGTAGTCTAAATCCTGGATAAGGCATCTAAACCAAGATGAGGCGCTCTAACCCCAGATAAGGGACCTGAATCTAGGATAATGCAGTCTAAACCCCAGATAAGGCGCCCAACCCCAGGTAAGGGACGTGAATCTAGGATAATGCAGTCTAAACCCCAGATAAGGCGCCCTAACCCCAGATAAGGGACGTGAATCTAGGATAACGCTGTCTAAACCCCTAAACCCATTACATTGTTGTCAATGGGAAAATGGCTGATTTCGGGTGGAATGTTCTCAAATTCAGAACTCTCACAGTTAAATAAAGTTAAACGCCACCAATTTCAGGTGAAACTAGATGATTTAGATCCCAAATGATCAAAAACTCAACATAGGTTGAAATGAGACTTTTCGCAAACAAAATGGCATTGTGCCCTTGAAGCTGAAAGTTACAATTAATTAGATAGGGCGAATATAATGCTAAAAAGTGTCATATAATGAGAAAAATATACCATTTCGAAGCATCAAAACCCAAAATGTACTTTTTTGGCTATATCACTTGGTCAATTACAGTGATTTTAAACAGTCTTTTCAGATGCCACGCAAACAAATAGTTCATCATTTCCATGCATCGCCCAGGCCTATTAGTGGTGTATAACCATGTACTAGTGCCATGAGTAGGTACTGTGCTTTTGGTTCAAAGACATAATTATACACTTGGAAACGTGATCATAAAAACAAACTCATATACATTTAAGCAGTATATAAGCAGCCTCACATTGATCCTTTACTGAGAAGCAACCAGTCTGGCTTTAGATCAGGTCGAAGCTGTGCTCAGCAAATACACATTTTGAGGAGGATCGTGGAAGGCTTCAAGGAGTACCTGAGACTAGTATACCTACTAGTCTCAGGGAGTACCAACTTCCCTTGACAGTCACTTTTGTGGACTTCAAAAAAGCCTTTGACTCCATCAACAGGTCCGTCATGTTCTCAGTGCTGCGGCATTATGGAATACCAAAGGTTGTGGTCAATGCCATCCAGGTGCTCTACAAGGACTCCAATAGTGCCGTTATGATAGATAGAAGTATCTCAGAGCCTTTCCAAGTAACAACTGGAGTGCTTCAGGGTGATGTGTTGGCACCATTCCTGTTCATTATCCTGGTAGACTACCTCCTGAAGAAATCAACTTCTGGAATTGACGCTGGAATTGTTACCTACCCACGTCGGTCAATCATGTATCCTGCTAAGATGCTGAATGACCTGGATTTTGCTGATGATATTGCCCTGTTGGAATCTTCTATAGCCCGGGCCCAGTAGGACTGCAACAGCAGCAGCAGATCTAGGCCTTGTCATCAGCGCACCTAAGACAGAATATATGACTGCAAACTGTAACGCCCAGCCAGCACTTGAAGTCTATGGTAGTACCATCAACCATGTCACAGACTTCAAGTACATGGGTTCCAAGATGGGCTCTAGTGTTGGAGACCTAAAAAGAAGAAAAGCACTAGCCTGGGCCGCTTTCTGGAAACTGAAACGCCTTTGGAGAAGCCCATCCCTGCCAATCGGAACAAAAATCAAGCTGTTTGAGACAACTTGTGTCACTATCCTTCTGTACGGGTGCGAGTCATGGGTAATCACCAAGGACATGGAAAACAAGATCAATGCCTTTGCAACATCTTGCTACAGAGTCATGTTAAACATCAAGCGTGTGGATCGGATCCCAAATGAAACCATCTACAATCTGACCAACACCACTCCACTGGTTGCCAGAGTCAAGATTCATCAACTCAAATTTCTCGGCCATATACTGCGTCTTGAAGATGACGAGCCTGTGAAAGAATATGCCCTTTATATTCCACCACATGGGAAGAGGAAACCGGGACGGCTAGAATATTAAATATATCTTCAAGTGACTGACACAATGCTAGTTCCAGTGTTTGAAATTTAGATTTTGAGCATACTTTGAGAGAGATATGTGGCTTTTTTGCATGTGTCAGCCAGTTTTAAAAGATTTTGGCGGCCATCTTGGATTTTATACCACTTACCCCGAAATATTACATGTTTCTTTGAGTGTCTGACACAAGGCTACATAGTTCCAGTGTTTGAAATTTACATTTTAGCATATTTTGAGAGCGATATGTAGCTTTTTAGCATGTGTCAGTCAGTTTTATAGGATTTTGGCGACCATCTTGGATTTTACCAGTTACTCCGAAATATTAAATCTTTCTTTGAGTATCTGACACAAGGCTACATAGTTTCAGTATTTGAAATTTACATTTTGGCATATTTTAAGAGTGATAGGCCTATATAGCTTTTTGTTGCATGTGTCAGTCAGTTTTATAGGATTTTGGCGGCCATCTTGGATTTTACCACTTCCCACGAAATTAAAAAATGGAAACATCTTTTTTTCCATTATTTACCCCCACAAGAGACAAAATCAAGTGAAAGTTTGCTTTTAACACCGAAATCGCACGACTCGACATAGTGCTGAGCACTAATGATCATTAGTGTAAAATTCAAACTTTATAATAGCCTATTGCATATAAACTAACTCACTGATTTGGTGAAATATGACCTTAGGGCTTATAGTTGGACTCACATTTATAATAATCATATGTCTCATAGCTAACGTTATGAACATACACAGCTTTATCACAATATCAACGATATTTGATGTTCTTGATCACAATTCGCTCCACTACAACGTATACCAGTGCTCCGGTTGGCTGCGCTGTTTATAGAACAGGATGACAACCAGCCTAGGCCAGGCCTGATTTAATAGCAAAATGGATTGACATCCACAGTGCACCAATAAATTATGAAAAAAAACGAAGAAAAGAAAAGTACACCAAAACACTTACATTTCCATTTTGTTCTCATTTGCAATTTTTTCACCAGCTTGCGTTTAAGATACCTGCCTGCCTGTTTGGGTTTTGACTCGTCCAACTCGTCAAAAGTTTTATTCTTTAATAAATACTCAAGACTCGAACACTTGGCACTTAAGCTTAGGGAGTGTTCATAAATACTTTGGTTGGGGGGGCTGGAAAATATGTAGGGGGGTCATAACATTTTAGGAGTTCTGAATAGGGGGGGTTAAAAAAGTTTTGGGTGTATGAACAGGGGGGGTTAAAAAGTTTTTGGGCACGGAGAGGGGGGGGGGTGTAAAAACTTTAGCAACATTAGTCCTGAAGCAAAAAATATAAAATAGCCTGAAAATTTTTCGCGCGCTACGCGCGCAAATGTTCAAGTAATACCAGTACAACAGTTCATTCCAGATAAGGGTATTTGATCAGGTCTTTTATGTATTTTGACAAGTCATTCAATAGTCAAAGATATGTATGAAGTGTTAAAAATTGTCTTGTTGTCTATAACTTAATTTTGAGGCTTGTGTCAGATCCTTCTGGTCTGCTCTTTAAATCACTAAAAAGCTGCAATATCTTTGCTCTTCTTTAGTGTTGACAATTTTTACAATAATGTTTCGTGCAGTAGGCCTACAGATTACTAATTTATTATCACTAAAATATACAACTAAATCATGTTGCATTACAATCATAGGTGGAGGAAGCTTGTAGCACCGGGGTACGTTTCCACCCCCCCTCAAAATCCTATAGGAGAAAAAAAACAATTGCCCTATGCAACTTTTTTAGCACATCGAAAAGCACCGTGTTTTGGGCCCAAATAGGGTAAAATTGCAAAATTTTGCGCTGCGCGATCGCACGAACTGGCCCATCAAATAGTAAAACACACCATTTTGGCAGTAGCGTAGCCAGGGGAGAAAGTGCCCCCATGACAAAGATGAAAGAAAATGTTCCCCTGACAAAAAATGAAAGATCAAATCTGGAGGGCAAAGGAGCCCCTTTTCCACCCAAATTCACCCCGGCCAAAATAGTTTAAAATACAAAACGTTTGCGCGCTGTGCGCACATTGTCACAATAAAGGCATTTTCATCCCCATCATGGGCGAAAATAGTGTAAAATACAAAATTTTTGCACGCTACGCGCACACATCATCCCAATAATGCCTTTTTCTGGAAGCTCAAATACATGAAATGCTCAAATACAGTCTCTTTAAAAGACTTCTACAAACAAAACCGGTGTATTTGCAACTGCAATCTTTTTGTCAACTGTGCCCCCAAAATTTTATTTTGCCCCACCCCCCAAGTTCTGGTAAAACCAGAACAAAATATACTCGTCCCCGACCCCCTAAATTTCAATGCTTCCATTGCCACTGATTCCAATCATAAATGAATGTTTTTTAATACTGGGTTGCATAAAACACACATGAGCTACTTGAATGTTAAAATGATAAAACATTTCCAAAATTTCACATATTTTATATCAATGACATGGATGTACAATTTCATTGCACAAAACAAATTTTAGTATCATTAATAATCCTTTGATGTAGAATGGTACATTAAAATGAGGGGGGGTCAAAATAGTTTTGAACCTAATATGAGGGGGGTCAAAAAAGTTTTAGGTCCATTAAGAGGGGGGTCAAAAAGTTTTGGGTTCACGAAGAGGGGGGGTTAAAAAATTTTTCGACATGAATAAAAATATTTTCCAGCCCCCCCCCCCACCAAAGTATTTATGAACACTCCCTTAGCTGCATTTCGGTTTATCATGCATTCAGTCTAAGGAATAGTGTAGTTAAAACTTAATCATGTTAATGGTAATACTTTACATGTAAAAATTATTTATCAGTATACTGTTTTTCTCATATACAAGTTATATAATTATTTTAAATAATTTGTGGTGTTGTTTGTGTATTTGTGATGCTTTATAATGCAAAATATTTTGTAATACTATGGGCCAAAGGCCTGAATGTATTTAATAAAATTGAACTTGAACTAAAAACAACAACTGATATTGGTAATAATTATAACAACAAGCTTGATTTCCCTATATTTGACGCTAAGTTACTCAAAGATAGACTTTTTTACCTATAGGCCTATATAAATCAGGTAGTATTAGGGACCGTTCACAAACACTTGTTAGGGGAGGCCTGATACAAGAAGGGCCCTTAATTTTTTTTTTACCCAGGGGGGGCTAAAAATGACCACCAATTTTCCTGGGCAAATTGAGTTTATAATTATTCTTTTCTATGGGGTTGTTGACCCATAATTTTCATGTCAAAGGGGGCCAAATTTTTGAGGTCTGAAAAGGGGGGGGGGCGAAAATTTTTCGTGATGAAATTTTTTTGCATCAGCCCCCCCCCCCCAACAAGTGTTTGTGAACGGTCCCTTAGTAGTATTTTTTCTGGGACATGAGAGCACATCGGCCCATTCGAATTGCATTCTGAATAAAAAAGAGTGTCCTTCTGATATCAAATAATTTTGATATTCTAAAATTCGCGCTAAAATACAAATTTTATGGCAAAAAAAATTCAAATTTTAATTTTGCCATAATTTGTATTATATCCCGAATTGAAAATAAATCAAAATATAAATTCTTGACCGCTTTCAACCAAATAGGCCTACACTTCCTTGCCGTCTCGGTATAATATTCCTCGATCTCCCGTATGAATTTGGCGACATTTGGGTTACTCCTACATGTAATTGTAGGCCCTACACTACACCCCACGAAATTAGGGTTAGGGTCCCGGGGATTAGGGTTAAGTTTAGGATTAGCCTTAGTTTAGGGTTAGGATCAGGGTATATGATTAGGGTTTATTAGCATTAGGGTTATGATTATGATTAGGGTTAGGGTTTGCCTGGGGATTAGCTTAATGACATGAAGGATCGACCGACGACGACATTTGGATCGAAACTGACGGCGCTTTTCAAATACATACCTAGATAAATGGTCACAAACATACAACTTCCCCCCTATTTACAGTGGCAATATGTTCCACATCTTAATCTAACTGGTCTCAAATTGTTCCTTTGACAAAAATAAATCAAAATGAGAAAAGTTGCATTGTTTTGGATGTTTTGTTACAAAGGTAACATCACAAAATAGGTCAAGGTCAACAGGGCTCAATGGAATTCGATCTTCTTTGGCATGTTACCAAGGTGCCAAGATATGGCAAACTATTCTTTTTTAATGTTTCTGCAAGCGGAGCAATATGAAACCATTTTGATCAAAATCAGAGTATTTTTCAATTTTTGTCCCCCTGTGGAATCCAAATTGTCACATTTGACCTTTCCCACATAACTCAAGAAATGTACATCGATGATAGGTCAAACTATACTTTTTCTGAATCCTTATGACGAAAGAAATACACGGTGACCAAATTTGAAATTTCACCCCTGCATAAGCGGCCATTTTGGATTTATACAAATTTGGCACTGTTTCACTACTTGGACTTTTGGGAAGGCTTTTATAGGCATGTCACAGTGGCTGCACAATACTTCTGCCACACTGTGCATGCAAGCATAACAGTAAATTGAAAAGCGCGCGCATGAAAGTTGTTCAATTTTGGCAAACATCCATGCCGAAAAATTAATTTCCTCATATGTGCTATTTATCACAATTGTTTGAATTTTTGATATATGGTGTGTGAAACCTTTCAGTGACTACCATCGGGTTTTTTAAATAAATATTGCTTCGTTTAAGAGCTACTACCTGTTTTTATGGATTTTTGAAGATCCCTCATAAATCAATAAATATAGGCCTTTTGAAAAATCAAGATCTACCACCATTTAGCTGAAATACTAATCTTTCTAAGCATGTAAATTATTTCCGTCGACAACGAATGGCACACTTGAGGAAAACGATTTGAAACAAAACATTTTTAAGTGAGTTTAAAGGGAGTAATATTCCAAACCACAATAGCTCTAAGCCATTGTGCGTGTCCAAGGCCACACCATTTTTGTATACGCGCTATAATAGAGGGGCTATTCCTTTTACCGTTTCTCTTCCCATGTTAATCCAGATAACAAAATGTTAATTTAAAGTCTCATTGCAAATACATTTTTATTTTTACTTTTCGGATTTGGCTTTGAGCAATGGTGACACATACCATATTTACAGAAAAAATTAAAATATTATTCCAGACACCGTCAAAATGTCAAAGTTTGTATTTTTTGTATTATATTAAAGTAATTAACTGCAGATTCTTACTCAACATCATAACAGGTTCATACTTGACAAATTCATGATGAATGAAAATACTTTCATTAAATATCGAAAAAAAACACCAAAATTACTCATGCCTAATTTACATAATAATATCATGAATACATAATTAGCTGTAATAAGCTAATTTGCATAATTGATTACTTTTTGTGTATTTTTTGTTATCAATTGAAAGAGCTTTGTATACATATGTTTGTGAAACAAAACGCACTCTGATATCATGTACGATTTTCTTTTGGCATCAATTTTGCATATTAATTAGCTGAACTTAGTCATTTTTTCAACTTTTATTTGTCTGCAGATTGGCCGGAATTGCTAAAATAGTAAATTTGGTTAATTCATTATAATTATTCAATGATAGATTTTTTAATTTTGTTTTCTTTGACGAAGTTAAAAAAGATAGGCAATAGGGTGCATCAGATGCCCCTCATGTCAATGGATTCATCTGTCCCTAGTCTTAAAATGTTCCTATTGTCACAAAACTAACATGTGCCAAGTTTGAATTAATTCGGAGGTCGTCCTGAGGGGCCACCGAGAGCCTAAAGTTACAATGTGTGTTCCTATGTAGTAAAGTTCGTTGACCCCTGTACAATTCCAATTAGAAGCCGATCGAACAATTTAAAGTAGCTGATATATCAAAACCGTTTGGATTTAGAAGCTCAAATCTTGGGAGCTAAGCGTACTGATAATCATCTTTGAATCTGTGATGAAAATCCATCTCCAAAGAAATGACCGTGTGTGTTTTATTGTCAAAAGCGCCCCCACAGTCCATATTCTTGGGAAAATCTATAATTTCTGTCTTAACCAAGTGCTATAATACTTTATTTCACACTGAAAGTTGTTAATATGTATTATATATTGATCTAAAGTTCAGAAAATCTGCTTTGTAAAAGTGTTATGACAACCAGGACATCAACATTTGTAAAATTTGAGGTAAAAATTACCACAAAATGCCTATTTCACTGAAATTTTGTATCGAGGGCGCTTGTGCCAATTCCACACATGCTCATTTTGTTGGTGATTAATTTTTATCACCGATTCGAAGATGATTATCAGTACTATAAGCGCAAAAGATTTGAGCTTCTAAGCCCTAACGGTTTTGATATGGCAGCTACTTTAAATTGTTCGATCGGCTTCTAATTGGAATTGTACAGGGGTCAACGAACTTTACTACATAGGAACACACATTGTAACTTTAGGCTCTCGGTGGCCCCCCAGGACGACCTCCGAATTAATTCAAACTTGGCACATGTTAGTTTTGTGACAATAGGAACATTTTAAGACTAGGGACAGATGAATCCATTGACATGAGGGGCATCTGATGCACCCTAATAGGCAATTAACCTGTGATACTTAAATTAACGTTGCTTTTTCAAGCAAGTGTCCAAATAAACCTTCAAAATCTCGAAATGTGCCAATTATGTCATTATAGCAATTTGTGGCAGATTTGCATTCCATTTATGAGCATCTTAAAATTGACACTACGTCACAATGCATTGACCGATTTCAATTCGGTTTTTTGGTTTTTGATGCTTTAATAAAGGTCATTCATGTAGAAACATTTAATAACGTGTTTCTGCTGCCCTTATTTTTGAGGTGATATACCTACATACGTTTACACATCAAGTTGATAACCCCTATAGATTGGACGAAATTTAGTAGGGCCTACATTTGGATGAAATTAAATGAACATTGTATGAATCTTTTAAATCAAAATATGAACATGTTTGACCAAAGACGAAATTTAAGTTTACAAACACACATTTCCAAATTCTATGGACGAATTCAGACTTGACGGGATATGAATGGTGATTAAATGGTTTTAGTGTTGCAATTAGTGGTGAGTCATTTTTTAATTTGATTGGCCTAATACGGCCTGCTATGAAATCATTTACTCGGAACTCGCAAACAGCGTGTTCGGAAAGTATTTTGGCATCATGTTTTTCGCTATCTTCTGAAGATAGCATTGCGGGCCTAATAAAGCAACACAGAAAATATTTCACACATTTAGAAGAACGCGTGTTAAGAAAGTTTATTTTGATGGAGGTTTTTTTTTCGTTATCTACTCAAGATAGTATTTATTTATAAAATACAAAGAAATTAAAAGTTGAAAAGTTTGTTATCTACTAAAGATAGCATTGCGATTGCCCAATCATTATAGCTTGTTGCGACATGCATCATCTTCTGTTCTGTGAACCCATTCTCGCAAACAGCTATACGCGTGATTTTGACATCATGGTTTTTTCACTATCTTCTGAAGATATAGCATTGCGGGCCTAAATAAAACAATACAGAAAATATTTCACACATTCACAAGAACGCGTGTAAGGAAAGTTTATTTGATGTTTTTGATTCAGCATGAGACGATTTAGAAATGTTAAGTATATTTTTAACATTCAGAGATGCCAGTCAGTTTCACTCAAAAAACCTGAAAAGCACGGGACGTGAATGCAGGCCAAAAAGCCCAAAAACAGGCTGAAATAAATAAAAACGCGGGAATTTGAACTCACAAAAAACCTGACAGCTCTGAACATTTGTTTGTTATCTACTCAAGATAGCATTTACGGCACGATTGGTCAATAGGCCCGTTGCGGGATAGCTTATTATATTAAAACCGCGTTAGCGGTGCTAGTATCTAGATAGCACCACTCAGGGCACCACTAGGGATAGCACCACTAACGCGGTTTTAAAATAATAAGCTATCCCGTTAAAATCGTCTCATGCTAAATCTATGATTTTTTTTGGTATTATTTTACAAGGTCCTAAATGCTATCATCAGTAGATAACAAAATCGTTTGAACCTTTTTTTATTTTATTTTTTGCATTTTATAAATAAATGCTATCTTGAGTAGAATAGCGAAAAAAAACACACCAAAAAACATCAAAATAAACTTTCCTTTCACGCGTTCTTGTAAATGTGTGAAATATTTTCTGTATTGTTGTATTTAGGCCCGCAATGCTATCTTTAGAAGATAGCGAAAAACCATGATGCCAAAATCACGCGTACAGCTGTTTGTGAGTGGGCATGCGAGAATGGGTTCACAGAAGATGCATGTCGCAACAAGCTTATAATGATTGGGCAATCGGGCCGTAAATGCTATCTACAGTAGAAAGTAAAATCTGCATGAAAAACAAAATACTGAAAATAAACAAACTGACTTTTCCTTAGTCAGAATAAATTATTATCAGGGAATAGGGCCTAATTAAAAGTTGTGTAAGGCAGTAGTTTGATATATTTCAACTAATATATTTCTGCTCATAAATTCGCAAGAAAGGGGAGAACACCATGAACAGAGATGAGAGCATGTTCTTTTTAAGTCATATCTTTGATCCTCTACTCAAGACCAACGCTGGAGACGGGAATACCACTTCAGGAAAATTAAAAACATCCGGTCAAGGTTCCCGCTCCAAAGCAGATGGATCAACGCTTTGCGAAAGCCAAAGGTTTCTGGAGAAACTGTCTTAACTCAAAATATTGCGGTACGTTTTTGGTAAAGCTATACTTGTTCCATAGCCGATCATTGATTCGAGCCAAGGTATTTCATTATTTACCAATCTTTCATTGATGTTGAATCTTTCTTGTGGATTATGCAAAATATATAATCTCACTACGATCAGCACAAGTTACCCTATGCAGCGATGCCAACATTTACATTCTATTCAGCAATCAGAATTACATGCAACCTAATGGGTACAAAACCTTCTTGAATCAGGGATGTTATCAAATTTGCTTGTAGGAATTCATAAATTTCAGGGAGCCTCGGGGAGGGTTGGTATCTCTGAATATGAAGGTACTATTTTGACAACTTACAGTGGCATGCTCGAAGAGGGGGATACAAAATGTTTTGAACAGATTGGGGGAAATCAAGACCTGTGGCCCCGACTTTTGAAAACCTGCAGAAGCCACTGATTACTTACATCTTACTTCAAGACCCTTCACAGACATATAACACAAGAACCAATTAAGATTTTTTTTTCTTCAAACACATTTCCACATTGGCAATTTATTTCAAGAAAATGTTTCATTTGGTTAAAAACAATCTGCAGTTCTCAAGCATGCTTTAACTATGAGATAAAACCAAGTGTCATGCCAGCACAATACAGCACATAGTGCATTAATTCTCATTTACATAGCTAAAGTTTGCTTGAGACAGAGTATTTATTTTATCATTCCTCTCTGACGGTGTCACACAGTGAAAATATATTGCAAAATACTGTTTGGTAATAAAAGCTGTTGATGGATTAACAACTGTTTTGGAGATATGAAGAATTGTCATACATTGTACTTTTAACTGTTGAGTGAAACCATACACTTGGGATCTGTTTCACTAATAGACAGTTTCAAATCAACATCGTAATCCTTCGGAACACCAGTGAAACACATTATGCAAAGTGGAACTAGCATTAGTGCTGCACCCAACAACTGCATGATTCATGTCATGATATAAACTGGGTCATCAGAAAAAAAACTGCTTTCGGAAAACCTCTGATTTGAAAATGTCTATTGAATGCTAAAAGATGTCAGCATAACAACATCTACATTACTTACTGTACATCAACGATTCAACACCAGTTTCAATTTTATTGCAATGGTTAAATGAAGAAGGTATGTAATCAGTAGTAACAAAGTACTTCATAATTATAATCTTCTTACACTCAAACTGCTGAATTTTGTTCCGTCATCAATTATACTGGTCCCATATTTTAACTTTTTTCTTTTAACAACTGGCCAAAAATGACACTTACAAACTTGGGACAATGTAGAATAATACAGCATTGCCCAATTCAAATATATGCATTGTCATACCACATCAACTCATGAATTTCCATTTTAAGTATTTTGCCTCTCAATGAGCGTGTTTCTACAGGCGCACCACTAAGTTACCGCTAAATGGATAACGCTATCTTACCGTTTAACCTGCTGTTTCCACAGACAGGTTTTTGCCGTTGGCGTGTTCATACCGTTTAATCTGAATGACAAACATGTTTTAAAAGTGTATTTTGTCTTACCTTTTACGATAGTATGGCCAAAGGCCTAGAATTAATGCTAGAATGGATTGTTTAATGGTTGATTATTGCTAAATAATCACTTTTTTTGTTATATTTTGCAAATCAACAGCAAAGTTTTACATTTTACAGTTTTTTACTATTTTGTACAGAGCATTGTAGCATTTACAAATTTCCGTGAGCAAACCCCGAATTCCGTGAATTTTTCTGTTTTTCCGTATCACGGAGAAATTGTGGCTTTACATAATAGTTTGGACTTGTTATGTTGCCCAGGCTGTTATTAACGTTTTTGCCATGGCGTCTGTCCAATTAACATGTTGATTAACAGCCATTTTGCTCAATAATCGGCAAGTTACCGCTTAGGTCTGTTTCCACAGAAAATCTACCCGCTTCGTCAACGGCAAAAACCTACTCCAACTAGGTTTCCGTTGGCGATGAAAAGGCGTTGCAAAAAGGCGTTGGAGGCTGTTTCCACAGGAGTGATTAACGGTTCCATACCGTTTCCGAAACGGTATTTGGCTCTGTAGAAACACGCTCTATGAATGATACTGCAACAAATCAAACTAAACTAAAGAAGTCAAAATTTCACAAAGACATGTTCACGCCCACAGGTGCTAAACCCCATCACAAAAAGTGATGTTGATATTTATTATGTAGCTTTGAAGAACTTAAAACAGTTCTTCATTCTTTATAATAAAACTAACATATAAAAATGTACCTAGCACATGACATGTTGGCATCATTCATGAAATTCGTATTGCATCATTTAATATTCACTTCACCACATGAGATAAGTATTTGAAATAATTCAATTCAACATTGGGAACTATTCAAAAAAGAAAACACATTGAAAAACAAAAATGTCCAAACACACACAATTACAATCTTTCGGCAACGTCACATACAGCTCTAGCTATTATCCGGAGGAGGCCATTGTTAACTATAACCCGTTAGTGCTTTAACCAGGGCTAGAAATAAGCAGGAGCAAGGGGCAAATTTACCCCTGCTAAAAGGCAAAATGCGCCTGGTTCTGAAACAGACCCTGTGTGTATTTGTATAGACCAGGGGCAATATTTACACAAAAACACCCAAAATTGCTCCTGGATCTGAAATCCTTATTTCAAGCCCTGGCTTTAACTGTATGTAGACATTGCCAACAGAATTGCTAATATGTGAAAATAAAATACATAAACCATCTCAAATAAATTAACAATCATTGTCTACATTTTTAATCAATTAAAAATGCACAACTGTGGAAATAATAATGTACAATGTCCAGAAGGTTTGGGTCACCTCACTCTTATCACCTACAA
Organism: Amphiura filiformis; assembly: GCF_039555335.1. NCBI lineage: Eukaryota > Metazoa > Echinodermata > Ophiuroidea > Amphilepidida > Amphiuridae > Amphiura > Amphiura filiformis. The sequence goes on from NC_092631.1 coordinate 71,252,962, forward strand.
ACATCCACACAGACAGGGGATGCATTATATCTGCATCTCAAATTGAGGTACAGATATGCAATTAGTAATTGTTAATAAAATGCATTTGGAGTGAGCCTTTTTAACATAAGTTCAGGCTCTGCAAATACAACATAGGATATTGCGGTCAAACAAACATCAACCTAGTCATTCTTCCATTTATAAACGGTTTTATACTGCAGTCTTTATGGAAGATATTTGTTATAAGTTAAAAACACACACATAAGTTTTATTTGAAAGGAGCGAAACAAATGATACCAGTGCTAGGAAGTTTCATCAACAGTTCTGATGAAAGAGATTCTTTAGAATGCAGCATATAGAACATGGTAACTTTTAATTAACAGGTGATTCTTTTCTGTACATTTATTGTTCACTTTGATCAATTAAAATCAATTTGTTTGAATACAATGTATGTACAGTTTTTCTTCTTCAAAATTCAAATGTGGATTAAAATTTCTTGCAATGTATTGATTTAAGTAACTAATCGAATGTACAGATGGTAGTTTTATGTGACCAATAAATAAATTAGTGCCACATGTGCTTCATTTTATGCAGAAATTGAAATAAAGATGAAAAAACCTGTTATCATTAAGAAAGGTGCAGTATCTACAGCTTGATAACATCAATAAATACATCTCAACATAACACATCACACTATGGAATCAAGCTGTTTACTATATAGCACACCTTTCTTTAACCAAATGCTGGTTAAAACCAAATATTTAACGTTAACAAAAACATATCTACAGTCTACAGATAGAGAACAAATCTTAAAATATTTATTGTAAAATATGTTGCCCCATGAAGAAGATTGACAATATTAAGGTAAAATGAATGAAAGTGTGTAGAGTGGACTGCAAGGTAGGATACAACAGTTTATAATTATGGACATTGCTTCTAGTGTAACTTGAATGTAGTTCTTTCAATCATGAAAAGGAAACAAAGAAAGACAACTCTTTACTCCAGAGTCCTGAAAACCTGATAATGAATATCCAGAACCTCATCAGAAGATCCTATGTACATTCCAGTTACAGTTCAGCCCAGAAAACAAATATTTCAAACAAAGGTTTATAAAATATGCATTATTAGGTTGTGGTCGAGTAAGAGTGTCATATTGAGCTAAGAGTCTATCCAATTATATTTTTCCTTGTGTAGCCTCCCTAAGGTAGGCTATAAGATCAGCTCTTTCCTTCTTCTTCTTGAGACCAGCAAACACCATCTTGGTTCCTGGGATGTATTTCTTTGGATTCTCAAGGTAGACCCAGAGCGTGTCTTCACCCCATGTGATACCTGTATGGAAAAAATAGACAAATAAATGAAAAATTTAACACATCACTCTCCACAAATGGGCTGTAATGTCACTATTTTCACTTATTGAGATGCCAGTGATCCTACCCAGGATGCATGTTTATTTTTTGCAACCATAATGGGCTAAACCTAAACCCAAGGGACCGTGGTATTGTGGCCCATTTTGGTTGTCTCCGTCCCAGCCGGTTTGTGTTTCTCCGTCACTAAACAAACCGTCCGGCGACAAACCCGAAATGACAATCGCTGATTGGTTAATGAATTTCTAAACAAGGCGGTTCTTGAACCACGAGTCTCGCCTGCTTTCGCGACCTCCTAGCTTTTGCGATTAATTTTGGTAGAGGTAAATTTGGCGGTTCTTGGCTGTTGCAAAAATAAATTACGCACCCAGGACATGGTGAGACTCATCATTAGCTGACAAAAAAACAATTCACTATACCAATGTTTTTTATGTCCCACCTCCCATTTACTAAAATCAAACAAATAAGGCCCTCCTGAGAAAATCAGAGACTTGTGCGCTTGCTTTTTGGCCTAAAATAAAATAAATAAAACCGATTCAATTAACTTATATCTTCGATCAAGTGTAAATAGAATGGGCTCTGTATCAAATTTGTGTTTGCACAGCACATTTAAAACAAGGTAAGTAATTGACCTGTGATAACCATCAAAAGGCAAACACAATGATTACTTAAATGCTAACAATAGTGTCACATCTAGGTCTCTGGCAATGGAATTTGTTAGTCCCTGGCAAAAGTGCATTTCCTTGTCTGGTCAAAGTTCACTAGCAAAGTTCAACCAAAGATCCAACATGTTTCCTGCTTAAAACTTTGTAAGTGATAGTAAATATCTTGCTAAATTTGTATGTTTAGAAAAGGCAGCCTGTCTACATGCACTATATTTGAACTGTTTCTAATGTGCTGAACAACATTTTGATTTTTGAAATAAGACACGACATTGCAAAATGACAGCACTTTTATATTACCATCATGAATTACTGAAAACAACACAAATGACAAAATGTGACCTGCTCCCACAAAATGAACGTAAAGTTGCAAATTGGTAGTATCAAGTCTTGTGGCTGCTATCTGTATAAACCAGTATTATGTCCTTTGTGAAAACCCCATTGTGGATGTTGTGCCCTATTCACAAAGGACACACTACTGGCTTGTAGCATTCTCAAATCACAAGACATATTACTGTCTTGTAGGTGGTGCATGCCAAACAAAGAACATCAACTCAGCAGCCAAATGGTCTTGAAACTACCAATCTGCAACTTAACACACATTTTGTGGGAGCAAATCACATTATAAGGTCAAGCATATCAGTTTGTATGTTGTGTTTTGTCATTGAATCAAATGTTTTCTGCATCGGGGCAATCACAACAGCAAAAACGCAAGCGAAATGTCATACTATACTTCCTCAAAAAAAAGTACTGGTATTTATGTTTTGGCACCAAAACCATATTCCCAATCTCACCTTTATTCTTATTTGCATCTGTGTAAGCAAATCCTGGTGCCTGACCAGTCTTGCGTCCCCATAGACCCATCAAATTGGGACCCTGCTTGTGTACGCCAGTGGTGGTGATTTGATGGCACTGAGTGCACTTCTGCTTGAAGATTGCTGCGCCCTTGGTGACATCTCCTGCTGGAATTTCTGGCATTGTGAGTGTTGTTATTGAGTAATTATACTGATCAAATGATTCTGTGGTGCAAAGGACACAAGAAAATTACTTATTAATTGCAAAGATTTAAACATTGTGTTTTAAGCACACATAGGTTACAAACAGATTTTTTAATTTAAGTTTTAACAATACACTCTAATAATAATAATAATAAATGCTTTATCTTGTATCTTCATTTTTTTTTCAGTTAGGGTATTTATTTTTTGGTTTTGGATATCCCTGGACCTAGAAGCTTAATGCTACGATCAATCATTCATGGTTGATTTTAAAAAAGGTGGTTTGTGAACACAAATTATAACTAAATTATTAAAAATACAATTTTAAGTCAACCATGAATGATCCTAGCATTTATAGCTCTAGGTCCAGGGACACTCCAAAACCAAAAAAATAAAAAACCCTTGGTAATCTACTTCTTAAAAGAATGGATGTTCTACAGATAACATGCAGTGAATTTCTCATCATTATACTGACATTTCGACCATGCAGTTAATTAACATTGTACAGCTGATGCAATTTAAAATGTTAAAACTACTCAACATAAAATCATGTCAAAATCAATTGTCATAATGTCTATAACACACACCCTACAAAAATGATGTGATAAATTCTTTTATTTTTTTAATTAAATTTTTTTTCCGGAACAGGATTATTGCAACATTAGGCTTTTACATTGCAAGGGAAATGTTCAATCAGTAAGTTATTTCAAGTGGGATGAACTGTTAATTCATAAAACTCAAAGTTGTAAATTAGTAAATAATGATTCACTGAACTTCTGAAGCAATGTTTAGTAATTAATCAGATTGGTTCTGACACACTCAAGGTCAAGGATAAAGTGAATTAGTGATGCAATAACTGGGTTAAATTTCAAGACAATCAAATTCACTATTCTGAAGCAAGGTTGCATGCTCTGTTACTGATGCAATAACTGGGCTAAATTTCAAAGAAAATCAATACCAGTACATGTACTTCAACTGCGTGTTTTATATCAATTGCTATGCAATACAGCGCTTGCACGAAAGGTTAAAAGGTTGATAAAAATGACCTCCATTGAGAGTCAGTCAAGTGCGGTGCCGGTGGAGGACAAACAAACTATTATCATCCTCTGTGAATCTTTGGCGTGTTATTCAAACCCATGCTTTGTTAGGAATATTATCGCTCTGTAGGCGATATGATATTTCATTTTCACATGCTCCAATATCGTTGTTGTGCCTCCAGGGCTAGTGACCCGTGGCGTACATGAAACCTCCCTATATACCGTATGAAGCTGAGCCATGTACATGTTACATGAACCAGAACTCCAGCCTGACTGTTAACAGGAAGTGATATCATGACTCACTGTGCAAGGAAACTTGAGGGTCAATTGCATGGATAGGTCACACTTCATACATGTAGGAAATGACCTGTTCTGTAGGTCCTATGATTTTAATTCAACTTCCATTCTACTATGAATCCAAATCATGAGGATTTAACTGTACACACACTTCAAACAAAGGGGAACTGATTTTTTAACTGATAAAGCATGCAGATTGCATGCCTTATCCAATGGCTTCTAATGAAAGTTTACTTAAGTTTTACTTCACCCAACCGGATCACATTTTCATTTTGGCCAAAACATGATGGAATTGAAAAAGTCGATGTATCAGAAAATTGAGATGGAAATAATCAACATTTAGGCCTAACCTCTCAAAATGTCAGATGCTCTGATGATGATTTCAGAAGTTGTCAGGTAGAGGATGTTACTGAAGGTCGCCCTTAAACTTACTGGACATGCCTAATCATGGAACCTGCTAGGATTCATCCACATTGGCCCCTTTATAAGTACTACACCCTGCCCAATTTTGTGCCTATTTTGCATTTTTCTCAAAATTATAGCGCATTGGGGACAAGTAAGATATGTATATTATAGGGGCAAGGACTACAACTACTGCAATGGAAATTTTATTTCAGCACAGACAACAGTTGTGGAGTTACAGTCAAAAATGAGGGAAAACCAATATTTGATCAATAAATCAATAACTACTTGCTTTGACTTGCTTAATTTTCAGTACAGTAGGTGTAGTCCTTGCCCCTATAATATACATATTTTACTTGTCACCAATGAGCTATAATTTTGAGAAAAATGCAAAAATAGGCACAAAATTGGCCAGGGGTGTAGTACCCCCTTAAAGTTTATCACTATTTTTAACAACCAGAACCAGGGAAGCTCAATACAGTATGGAGTAAGCAACCAACTGCAGTACTTTCAGGGGCGCACAAACAGTGTCGAAGATAGCTTCCAGTTCCACCACCATAATTAATCCTCCATCATGTTCATGGGAAGTTGACCTTAGACTTCTTAGTGAGTAATTCACTATCAGTACCAAAACAAGTTCCTAAGGCTAAGACAGTTCAACTTCAAGTTCCCAAGTTTTTGCAAGGCACATGATGCACAATCAGCATTCTTACTAGTCCGATGACCCCTCATTTTTTTAAGTTAAATGATAATCTTTTCAATGATGAAAGCAATTTTGTATGATTTTATTGAATTTCAAAATTTTATGAACATGCCTGTACTGTTAAAACTTGGCATCAACAGAGTTCAAAATACAAAAGACAGTAGACATTGCGAGCGGTCCGAATTTTAAATTAAGCCATTATTAAGTTTATGTGGTGAACTAAGTACGGTACCGTAATGCACAAATCAATTGTAGTCCGGCCCCCAGGGGCCGGGATATGAGGACTTACCGGGATTTGGCCGGGATGTAACAGCTCAATGTGTCCCGCAGTGCGGGGGACGTAGCGGGGCCTGTACGGGATGTAATGCCTCTCAAACAGGCCAGGATCTACCCCGGGAGTGTACCCGGGACGTAATAGAAGAGTACTCACAACTGTACCGGGTCCTATGAGGGGGAAACACCCGTCTGTTCTAGCAATTTACCCGGGAATACACGTTTCTCAATAATTTAGTTTTGAGCTCGTTAAATACAGGCGATCGCCATTTGGTTCATTTCCTATCAAAATAGGAGCACCGATTCACGTGGTTTTGTTTTTCAGACAGTGGCAGACAAGCAGAGAACACAGCCAAGGTTGCCATAGTAGGCCTACAATTTTTCTGTATTTCGTACGGAAATGGTCAAGAATACGGGAGTACACGGATAATGGATTTTTGTCCTAAAGTACGTTTTTCAAAAAGTTCGATATGCATTAAAAATATTAAAGGCTATTCAGAGATTCAAAGATGCAGAAACCATGTGGTGGAAAGATTTGGGTCAATATTGCCAAATATGGATTGGTGACGTCAGGTTTTCCCCCCCGGGTTTTTCCGTTCGAAAGATTTTACCGATCCGACATGCGGTTCGTGTATGCCCCTTAACTTAATTTTTAACCTAAAACATGGAAGTAGTATTGCTAAATATGTTTTTAAATTTATTTTCTTAATATTATTATTAAAATAAAAAACGATGAATAACAGCAATTTGATTAAACTAGTATTATTTCACATTATAAAAACATCAATCATACGTTGATTTGACAAAAAATACGGAAGCGTGGGGAGTGTTTTGAATAAAAGAGTTTGCATTGAGATGCTCCTTTTTCCTTAAATAACGAACAGAAAAAATTGGTGGAAAACACAGACGGTAGGCTAAATGTTTGACGGAAACCCACATTTATCTGTCATTTGAGCGCTGGTTCTATCATTTCTATACAGACAATTTAAGTAGTGTTAAAAATATTTTCATCATCAACGATAGACGCAATATATACGGTGTGAAGAACTATGGCCATCGGCAAGTTGATGATGTTCTTGCTCGATACAATCACGAGATTGAGAGCCTGTCCCGGCCCCTTAGGGCCGGGGAGTATGTGGGGACTTCGAACATGGTGCCCGGGGCTAGGGGGCGGGGACTTGGCCTGGGATGTACCCCGGGATGTACACAGAAATAGTGCCCGCCCTGCGGGGACTAAGCCGGGACTGTACATGTTTGTAACAGTTTCCAAAATTACATCCCCGGGTAGGTCCCCGCTATTCCCGGCCCCCTGGGGGGCCGGGACTACAATTGATTTGTGCATAAGTGACAGTTACAGTCATGACACTGACAGTAAAGAAGTTTGCTTGTGCCAGCACATCCATGAACAACGCTGATAAATGCTGTTTTGTTTTTTAATTGTTGCATTAAAACAAAAGTTGGCTGAATATTTTTGATGAAAGTCAACCTTGTGACAAGATCTATCTTTGTCTTTGGCTGCTACGGAAGGAAATCCGGAAAGTCAAACGTCTTAAAGTGCTATTGACAAAACGGTTTTCAGTTTTAGCTTTCTTTACTCAAGAAGGGCTATAATTTGATATATTATAAAATGATGTGAATGTAAGGTTTGATCCATGCATGCATGCATGGCAAATTTGAATTCACCTTCAGCATGTTCAGTTTCATACCTGCTTTACTATTTCATTATTCAATCATGACGTATTGGGTATTGCATACCTTTTTTGGAACATTTTTATGTCATCATCGACAAAATATCAATCATTATTTTACACATTTTTGCAAAATTATTCTCGGGGGACGGGATTGAGTTTTATTGTTCATGAGTTATAGTTTATACGGTTATAAAACATGAAAATAAATGTCATGAATTCCGGTAAGCTTAACAACATGTTAAAAATTTCAATCGACAGAACAGACTTGTTTTTTTCAGTTCATAATTACTTGACAACCATAATTTGTAACAAACTCAAATCCCACAAATCAACTCTTGAATCTATGCTAAACAATGCGTATCGGAAAACAGCACTCAATATTAGTATGTAAGAAAAATGCATAAGAATAAATACTTACAAAATTTGTCCTTCTTGAACTGTCACGTCGAGATCGTGCATGCGAGAGATCGAGAAATTTCGTAAACCACATTCGTAGAACGCATGCGTGACCGCGTGTAGTAAATTACGTCATCAAAGGGTTTCCTAATATGGAAAATGCCGGTAATGCGACAATTTCATTGGCTAAAATAATACAGTAAAGTTTCATCAAAACTCGAGTTTTCATGCATGTATTTAGCTAAATTATAAATCTAAATGTACATATTTTATTATCCTGTCTATTTTTTAGTTGAGGGATGAATTTGAATTGAAAATTAAAAATTAAAATAATTTTCTTTAGAGGGACGATTTTCACCGGGTCAGAGGTCATTGTTTACATCAGAGCGATTGTCGCGATCATGAAAGTTACCTAAGAATGTCATCATTTTTAATGTGAATTACATAAATTTGAAAATGATTCGTTGTGCAAGTGCCGTGCGCTCACAAAGCGCTATCAATATAACCAAGGTAACCATACATTCAGTCAATATAACTGCTTCAAACTGATCAAAACTGATCACGAAAAAAAAAACGGTGTCGAATTCCTCACCTTTGCTTTGGCTTTGCTTGCCAAACTTGAAGTGAACTTGCCTTCAGTCTTCAGTAGTTTCCTCCTTATAGCAGCCATTCTGGCTAAACTATAGCCAAAATAACAATTTCTCGATCATGAGAGGATGTACCTTCTGCGTCAGCGTACTTTTCATAGAATAACACGATCTTGCGACCTGCATCAGTGCATGACCGAACCTTGTCCTTGTCAGGGTCCTTGTCCTTTGCGTGCGCCCTAGCTAGGCATGTTCACAAAATTTTCAAGTAGGATATTTCACATTGAAATTATTTTGTTTAAAAAGGTAATTATTTAACTTAAAAAATGAGGGGTCAACCATGTCTGTAGGTCAAAAATTAGCGAAGTTATGGGCAAATGGCTGTTTTTAAAAAAATACACTTTTCTGCGCCCATCATTGACAATGCCTTACACTGACTTACTGTACAAAAAAAGCATGTAATTCATCATTTTTTACCACGATGATCCATTTTACACAAAGGCGATTTTATTTTATGAAATGTAACTTTCACTGCATGCTGACTTCTGTATTAAGGATAAAGTACCAGCACTTTTTAGACTACGTCGTCAAGTTTCTGGTGTCCAAATTTCAAATTTTTGTATTTCCCTATGGGGATTACACAGTTAAGCCATTGACTGTGAGCTACTGTGGACACAACTTTTTGGATTGAATGTCGCCCTCTATATTAAGCAATGTGGACATGTCTACCCTAGCAACGACTGTGTGATTCTCAAAAGCTGTGTTTGCGCCATAAGTGCCGGTATTTGCGTAGTACGCTCTGCGCAAATAACTGTGCGTACCCAAGTTGGCTCTCATGATCGAGAATTTAATATTTTGGCTATAGGAGTGGTGATCGATGACCTTTTCATCCGGTGCGGTGGAAACTCGGGGTGCAAGACGATCAATTAAAACGATGAACTCAAAAAGTGTGCCAAAGAAGGTGTATACAAAGTTGTGCTGGTGCTGGTGAGACGTGACATGTGATGCTTAGAGACTTTTAAGGGTTGGTGGCGTCCGCATCTCCCTGATGGCTGGAAGAGCTGCCGTCTTGAACATCTCAGCTGATGGAACACTCACTGCTGAGATGGGTAGCTTGTTCCAAATGCGGACTGCTCTTGGGTAATATGAAAACCAAAAGGCAAACCTTCGTTTAAGGGTATTGACCTTTTTCCCTCTATCCCACAATGCACTATTCCAGGGGGGTATGACGTAGTTCATCAACCTCATAGATCGTGTGCATCCGATGGTCTTTGCCAGGCCTTTGCAATACTGATTCCATATATGCGGATTATCGTAAAGGCCATCGATGTTACTAATTATGCAATTATTGAATACACGAGTGATGCAGTTACGGAGCGATGCAGAACATCTGTGTAAGAGATATTTGTTTACGTCTTATTTTCATCTCTGAAAAAAAAGTGAAACGGACGCCGACAAAATATCACTGCGTGTCCCGTCATTAGTTTTTCACCATTATGTCTATAAAATGTATACAAAGTTAGGTTTCAATAGCAGGAAACTTTTTTTTTTTTTGGTGACGACAACATGTCCATAAGGCATAGAAATGTTGTTTTTTGCCCCTGAAAGGTATTAGTGATCGCGAGCCATTATCGTGATGATCGGGGATTCCTTTTTTGTGATGAAGGCACCAGCAGAAATGTCCGTATTCCAGAATGTAATGAACATAACTCTGTACTCCCCCGGGGAGATGATGTATTTTGCGACACTCATACCCCCCTGGAATAGTGCATGACGGGAAAGAGGGAAAAAGGTCTATAGACCTTTCTTTTCATATTGTGTGAATCGGCATCGGAAATGTTTGCAAAATAATCACATGCACGCGAGCGTCTTCACGCTCGCGTAAATACACTTACACAAACGCTTAACTGTGTGCATTATTGACACAATGCTGATGCACAACTGGCGTAATAAGTGCACACCCAAGAACTGCGTATGATGACCCATTTTTAAAAACTGGGTCATCACTTCGGTATGAAAAGGTCTATAGATAACTTTCCTACTTTACGTGCAAAATAGGGGTTGCGTTTTAATTGCTTCGGTGACTCGACTTATGGCCTAAAACGCTACCCTTATTTTGCACATAAAGTCTATGGAAAGCTGTTTTGTGTTATGTACCCATATTGGCCCAAACACAATACATAACATAGGTATGCAAGGTGAATTTAAATTTGCCATCAAACTGCATCATTTGATTCATTTTATATATCAAATTAAAGCCCTTGAGTAAAGAAAGCCAAAACTGAAAACCTTTTTGTCATAGCACTTTCCGTGGCAAAGTTACATCTTTTCAAAGATCGACTTTTATCAAAAAGATTCTGCTAGCAAAATTCCCCAAAACAGCATTACGGGGTGTTTCTAGATCTTAGTCTCATGATGATAGCAGCTTTTTTTAATGGAACTGCTATCAAAATCCCTCTAAAATTCCATGTGTGAGTGTCTCATCACCATAAAAAATCATATAGTTGGGTCAAGTGAAGTATAGAAAACATATTTAGGTTTCCTTGACCGACCTGTTCTTGAAAAAAATTGAAATTTCTATGTAAATATGTATTGTGTTTGGTCCCCGGTCTAGGCGAATTTCGCTGACTAGCAAATGTGTTAACTAAGGTTTGCCTGGCATACCTACATAACATAATGTACCGTACATAGAAAATTAAAAGAAAAGATAGGTCAAGGAAACTTGCATATATATGTTGTGTACTATTACTAATTTAATATACCTGTACTTCACTTGATTTATTTTTGTGTTCAGAGCAGGGTCTTAGCTAGAAATTCAGGTTTGCCTTTCATTTGAATAAATTTGCCTGTCCCAATTTGACCTTTAAAACATTTACCAGATTTCCACCGCCCATTGGGGGTTCAAATATGTGCTGCTATAGCCTTGTTTTACAAACCTGGTCCACTAAAAAGGTCAATAGACTTTCTAAACTCCTACAATTATAATGTGGCATCTGTCAAAGGCATTAATTTTGCCCGTCCCAGGAGCAAACTCCCCGTCTAAAATGATGGCCAGACGGGTGGCTAGCTAAGACACTGGCTCAGAGAATCGCACATGGAACTTTAGAGGGATTTTAATAGCAGTTCCACGTATAGAAAAGCTGCTCTATCATGAGACATTGCTGTTTTGTTTTGCAATTGATGTATGAAATGTTGACTGAACGTTTTTGATGAAGTCAATTTCAATGAATTTAAAATGGTGTTCTGGCTATAAATCACTGCTTGACCATTTAATGCTTCCTAAATTGGTACCGTAATTCTTTTCAGAAAATCTTATCATCAACATCATGCCAACAATGCGGAAGTAGACGTGACATACACAGGGAACCTCTGAACCCGGAGTGGACAGGGCTGGCTAAGAAACAGTTAAGAGGAGCTGACCCAGAAGAGAAACTTACGTGGCATACTCCTGAGGTATGAGGTATTATAGTGGACATGTATGAGGTATCAGGGCCATAGCAAAGTTGGAAAATGTGGTGCGGCCATATATTAAATGTGGGCGGCCAATATGTGCCAAACTTGCAATAAAGCTTTAAAGAAAAATATAACAAATTTCTCAAAAAGCAGGGCAGCCATGGTCTCCCTGGCTGCCCTGCTTGCTATGGCCATGTGAGGTATTGTGATTAGAGCTTTGAGTGAGCCTGTTTGTATCTAATCAAACCGTGTAGGAAATGGAACCAATCTGCCCATCTGTGAGAGGGTTTTTACTTACCCATCTTGATTGATGTCCTAAAAATATGCCTGTCAGGTCAGAAAAGTGTTTTTGATACCATTTGCCTACAAATGTATGTGACATGATCAAGGGGAATGAGTCACATGTTTGCAATTTTCAATTAGAATTTTTTTACATTATTTTCTTGCAGTTTACGAATACTTCATTTTTATGCAAACACCATCAGAATTGGATATCTTGTTACTGAGTTATGAGCAATTTAGTAATGGCGAAAAACAATATAAAACAAAAGAATTTGAACACTGTTTTTGCCAATATCTCAAAAACAATATTAGCGACATCCGACTCATTACCCTTGATCATGTCACATATGTGAGTGTCAAAAAATGTACCACAGTTCAGGCGCGGATTCAGTAAAATATAGTGAACTTTTTCTTTTATCTCCAGTTAGGACTAAATGAATGATTAGGATTGAGCTATGTTTCATTTGGCAGAACTTGTTTATCTCGCAACATGTATCGCTCGCTCGTAACATGTATCTAGACCATTTAATGTTTGTAAATTGGGATCCCAAAACTGCAGGGGGGCAAAGAACCCCTCATAATTATTGCACAGCCCAATATAAGTGATACATTCTTATATTATTTTGGTTGTTCAGGGCATAAACATCAAGCCGTTGTATAGTAGACAGGACACAGCTAACCACCCAGATGAATTGCCAGGCAAATATCCCTACACAAGAGGTCCCTATCCTACTATGTATACAAACAGACCATGGACTATCAGGCAGGTAAGAGGTCCCTATCCTACATGTATACAAACAGACCATGGACTATAGTCAAATGCAGCAAACCTTTGACGAGCGCGACTACCGTGATGTTGCAAATTCGGCGCTAACAATGCGTACGGCGCACAGTTCATTCATAAATTTCCACTCGGCAACAGCAGATCGCCTCAGCAGCCAATCAGAGACAAGTGCGTCCAACACAGTAAATACGCGATGTATACTTACAATACGCGCTCGTCAAAGGTTTGCTGCATTTGAGTATATCAGGCAGGTAAGAGTGTTGGTAGCAAGGCAATATTTTGTGATGTGTTGCATGAAAATTTTGAATATTTTAGATTGAATTGGAGAATCAAATTGCATTGAATTGTATCAGATTTTTTCATTGCTATAAACATAATGCTTTATAAAACACAGGCTATACATGAAATGTATCACCTTTAAAAAAATTTTGACTTGATTTTGTCCTATAATGTCAAAAAGTTAGACAATTATTATTAGCATTGGCAAGTTTTTTTGAAGTTTTTGTCATTAATCACATAAGACTGATTGAATCACATTTGTTGAGAATTGATCAAGAATGTAATTATGCTAGGAATGAAACATGCTTCATTAGTTGTAATTAAGGGTTTTGAGTAATTAAAATCCAAATGGATCATCACTATTCTCATTTCAGTATGCTGGATTCAGCACAGTGGAAGAGAGCAATAAATTCTACCGAGCTAATATCAAAGCTGGGCAGCAGGGTCTTAAGCGTAGCTTTGACCTCATAACTCACAGAGGGTAAGCAATTATCAAAGCTGGGTAGCAGGGTCTTAGTGTAGCTTTTGACCTCGCAACTCACAGAGGGTAAGCAAATATCAAAGCTGGGTAGCAGGGTCTTAGTGTAGCTTTTGACCTCGCAACTCACAGAGGGTAAGCAATTATCAAAGCTGGGCAGCAGGGTCTTAGTGAAGCTTTTGACCTCGCAACTCACAGAGGGTGAGGCCAAAAACAATTAATTGTTTGCTTGCCCACAGCCAACCGACCGTAACATTTGTGCCGACTGTAAAAACTTTTTTTTTCTTTTTCAAAAAACGTTCTCCTACAAGGACAAAATACCTTTGAAAATGCTTAAACATCCACTCGCAAGCAGAAAAATAATTAAAAAAACATCTTCCACAATTGCACAGTAGCAGACCTACGTGTAGAGTTGCAAGTTTTGCAGTAGTTGCAAGTTTGGAGCCTAGATTTAAGAGTGTAATCATGGGTAATTTCAATATCCTGGTACGTAAGATAACAGATGTGATGATGGAGGTAGAACTTTTTGAATGACCCTCATAGTTACAATTTAATATTGAATTTTTTTCCTTTTCAGATATGACTCAGACAACCCAAGAGTGTATGGTGATGTTGGCATGGCAGGGGTGGCCATTGATTCAGTTGAAGATACAAATGTTAGTATATAGTTGTGTGTTCTATGTTTCCATTTTATTTTTGAATGCTAAGTAATAGCCCGGGGGGGCCACTGGTCATTGACAAGGGGGTATCATGCGTGGCCATGGAGTTTCAAAAAGCACCCTAAACAAGTATGTGCAACGACTGAAAATACACCCCTAAACAAGTATAACAAGTGTAATATCCTACCCTAAACAAGTATTGGCGTTTTTTAACCCCTTAGCAAGTAAAACATATATTTTCGACACCCTAAGCAAGTAATAGGCCTACTAGGCCTACTTGAAGCCGGGACTTGCGGGCGGGACTTGAAGCTCCATTTTCATTGATTTCTTTAATAGTAACTCAGAATGGCTCTCAAGTGCTACCAGGGCAGAATATGAGCTATTTTAAAATTATAAAATAAACGTTACATTATTTTAAGCTGATTTATAGTATCAGAGAGCCTAAGAGGGAATTAACTGAAAAGAAAATTTACAAAACAACAATGAAGAAAAGAAAAAAGAGAAAAAGATATATTAATAATTTATTTTATAAGCTTAAAATGACAACAATTAAGGCCTACTTCTGGAAGGAATCGGATGAATAATAGTGGTATTATTTCATAAGTTGAATAAAGTATTAGGATGAAAATAAGTCGGTAAATAACAACTGAGATGCATGGTGCTCAATCAGTTCAGCCAAGACTTGCAGGATTCGTGTATGACTGCAGAATTTGATACCAATCCAAAAACGTATTTTAATTCTGCACCATATCCATCTTACCTTTTAATATTCATTTGATGTTTTCACAATTTATTCAAAAGTTTAAAATTTGTTTTGTTTAAATAAAATCAAGATCACTTATTGTGACAAAATTCTGACAAAAATATGATGCTTTTGACGAATAATAACATGCATGTTTTTATTTATTTATTTTGTGGATAATAGGTCACAGGTCAAGTCAATCAATCCTCTACCGTAGATATTTGTGGTTAAATAATTGTATACAACATGAAAATTAGCTTGAAAATCTTTATTTTTTATCCATAATACAAGATAGAAAATTCAAATAATAGTAAAAATATTTTTAAATGAAATATGAGAAACTTTGGACTTTATAAAGGAGAATTGAAACTCTTAAAATCAGAGTATGGCTCAAAATATGCTAAGGTGTCATATTATAGCCATATATTTTGACATCTTTTTTTTTAAATAATAATTATAGAAATGGAATATTTGCTAGTTTAGTGGCAAGTTTAGGTAGTAAAGACATAGCATACACAATTTAAGTAAAATCCTTTCACTCTAAATAATAAAAATAATAAAAATAGCTGTAAAATGCCTATTTTTACACTTTTATTTGTAACATGCCAAGAGACGCCTTTTTTCAACAGCTTTTAATTTTTTTTATGGATCCTTATAGAAATTCATGTGACCTGTTTTCCAAAATGGTGCAGTAAAAAAATAAAAAAAACAGAAAGAGGCATTATGAATTATAAGTTAACAGATCAAAAAAGGATTTAAAAGTTTGCCTTTGCGTATGTTACTATTGTCTGTCAAACTTTTGATTGATTTTGAAGTCCCTCGGTTTTTATAAACAAAGACTTGAAGCATAAACTAAAGGGTAAATCTATTGTAAATAACTTCATTTCTCCATATTATAATCAATTTGTAAGTGGCTGCCATCTTTTTTGAACATATAACAATTTTAAAATTTTTCTTGAAATGTCTGTCAAATAGTAACATACGCAAGACAGTGCTGTAATTCCTGCTAAACTAGGGTGATACAGCTAATTATGCTACATGACATAGCATTTAGCTCCACCTAGCTTTGTGGCACTATCACTTTGTGAGGAGAAGCTTTTTTGATGACACAATCCATTGTTAAGTGTTGTCTGTCAAACATTTGTACGCATAAGTAACATACATAAGATTTGTATGTGTCTGTCAAAAGTAACATCATACATAATACGTTTAAAAAATTAAAAATCACTTGATGTTCACATTATGATGATAGTTTAGAGTTTATAAAAGTGTTTTAAAACATGTGATTTATAAACTGCATGTGATCTTTATTCAATTTCCCATCTTGAACTACTGTTTTTGCCAAATTATTATTCTGTATGTTACATTTGACAGACATCTTGCGTATGTTATGGCTTGACAGACACACATATTTTATTTATAACAATTTATCCTCCTTATTGTAATATTTGGACACATTTTTTTCCACAATCAGTTGCTGTAGGTCCTACACCTAAATAACCACAAAATACCTTATAAATGTAATACTTTATAAATTTTTATTTGATTGCAGAAAATCATCAAAATTGTGTCTGTCAAATATAACGTACGCAAGGGCTAGAAAATTAAATTTGTGAAGTAAATGGTCTATAACTTATCTTTCTTTTAGTGTATTATGAAGCGATATATGTGCATACTATAATTTAAACCTGGTTGGAGACCAAAAGAAAAGAGCTGGAAAAATAATTGTGTGTTACACTTTTATGACACCTTAGCTTATTTTGAGCCGTATACACGTGCTGTGCATGTACAATGTACATTGTACATGTACTGCATGTGTACATCACCATTGAATGTTGTAGAGTTGTGTAGCATTGAATGGGTTAATGGAAAAATATTAACAGGGCCAGCTGGGTGAAAGTCGGCAATGGACTTAAAGAAGAGACTAAACAGAGAACTACACAGTCAAGTCTAGGGATAAACATGAAGGACATGAAACTTATGAAGGACTGGAGTCTGGACGGACCCTAAATACGTAAATCTGTTGTGAAAAAGATACCCTTTTCTCTAATTTCCATGTTTTTGACACCCTATTCACGATACGCACGTACAGTGCCTGATCGTGAAAAAAGACCCTTTTTACGTGATTTTTTGGCCACGCATGATACCCCCTTGTCAATGACCAGTGGCCCCCCCGGGAGTAATAGCAATAGGATGGAATGATTTATCCTTGACAGACCAACATGCTTTTTATTTGAGGAACCAATATTGCATGTAAGGTGGTGATGATTTAGATATTATTAATTATTATCAAATTGAAGAATTTAAAAAATGTTTTTGATGCACAATTCATATCTGATTCATTCAATTAAACAGTTCATATCTGGTTATCCTCAATAAATTATACTACTGTTCCAATATTTAATTCTCGGACACATGTACTTTTACTTTTGAAAACAACAAGTGCGTCCCACAAGCATTGGACAAGCAAATGATGTTGTTAACTGCGCACAACTATATTAACACAAAATTGAATATTAATATTTGAATTCCAGAACATTGGTTTGAGTATATATTCAATATACATTTTAAGGAAGTTGGTCATTGCACAATGTCATGTGGGTTTAGGTGACAAATCCTTTACAATGAATGATAGTAATGCAATATCAGTTTTAAAAGTTGTATGTGTGTGTGTGGGGGGGGTGGGTGATGATTTCCAGATTTCATCAGGCATTCATGATTTGGACAAGGTGACAATCAAGAAACCTGAAAATGTATGTGTTAAGAGCCAATCTCCCTTATTATGTACCCATCTGTGATACAAAAAAAAATAGAATTTTCTCTAAAAATAATTTTGGTACATATTAGCACCAACAACTCACATGTAAAAATATGGCGTGCACAGCGCCCTCGTTCAACTTAAAAAATTCTTGAAATTTCAGCCTCTCTGAGCCTTACTTGCAAATGGTAAACTTTGGAGGTGCATAACATCGCATGCGCCATCAATATCCCAACCTGCATTTGCATTTTTTAAAGTACCAAATGGTTACATTACAAAAACCAAGAAAAAAATTGGGATCTTGATGGCGCACAAAATCAACAAATCAATGATTTGATGAAAAGCGCCCTCGTGCAAACTTCAAAGCATCATAACGGGCTGCGCCATCAAGATCCCAAGTCCGAACAAGTTTGAAATTAAAGACCTCCATGGCAAGTTTCATTTTTCAGCAAAAATTTTTTGGGATTTCGTTGGCGCTGGCACAGAGTTAACAGAGGTCAAAGGTCAAAATTTCCTATTTTAGCACATTTTTGCACGCCTGTATTATTGCGGCAAGCGTCACCTGACTCTCCGAATAGGATTTCATCAAAGAAGAGGTAATTCTCTGCAAGAACTGAAAAAAATTAGCTTGGGATCTCTTGATCTTCATATTTTTCTGATTTTTTGAAAATGGACTTAGCCTCATTTTGGAGGTCAATTTGACCTCTTTTTCCCACTAAGCTGCACAATGTGGGCTTTTTACTGCATCCTCACAAAAGATCGCCAACAAGATCCCAATTTTATTTTTCATCGTATAGCTTCTTTGGCGACCAGTAGACAAAAAACAAGCAACAGCTAATTGGGATCATGTGGGCGCACTAATATAAAAGAGGTCAAAGGTCACGCTTTGTGCCAAAGTGATGCATATTTGCCTATGTGCAGCACGAAAGTGGAACTTTGACCATAATAAAAATGTGCGTAACAAGATCCCATCTTACTTTTTGGATGATTGGATAAAGGGGCTTATGTATAACTGATAACAAGTAAAAAAAAAAGTGGGATCATGTGGGTAGCACTAATTCAATAGAGGTCAAAGTTCATACTTTGTGCGAATTGGCATTACTTTGCCTATGTGCAGCACAAAAGTAGAACTTTGACCATAATAAAAATGCGCCAACAAGATTCCATCTTACTTTTTTGGATGATTGGATAAAGGGGCTTATGTATAACTGATAACAAGTAAAAAAAAAGTGGGATCATGTGGGCGCACTAATTCATTAGAGGTCAAAGTTCATACTTCATACAAAATTAAACGATTTTTGCCTAAAGTTGCCGAATTCAGCAACCTTTCACTCAAATTTTGCAAAATATGACTAAGTATTTTGACAAAATTTTTTTTTACTCTCACCAACTACCATGATGGAATCAGCATCATCTGAAATGCACTCACACAAGTTTCTATGAGACATGTCTGGTGATCCCCATTGAAAAAAAAAATTCGACACCAAGTATGAACTTTGACCTCTATTGAATTAGTGTGCCCACATGATCCCACTTTTTTTTTACTTGTTATTAGTTATACATAAGCCCCTTTATCCAATCATCCAAAAAGTAAGATGGGATCTTGTTGGCGCACATTTATATTTGGTCAAAGTTCCACTTTTGTGCTGCACATAGGCAAAATAATGCCAATTCGGCACAAAGTATGAACTTTGACCTCTATTGAATTAGAGCGCCCACATGATCCCACTTTTTTTTACTTGTTATTAGTTATACATAAGCCCCTTTATCCAACCATCCAAAAAGTAAGATGGGATCTTGTTGGCGCACATTTTTATTGCGGGTCAAAGTTCCACTTTCGTGCTGCACATAGGCAAATATGCATCACTTTGGCACAAAGCTTGACCTTTGACCTCTTTTTATATTAGTGCCACATGATCCCAATTAGCTGTTGCTTGTGTTTTATCTACTGGTCGCCAAAGAAGCTAGATGATGAAAAATAAAATTGGGATCTTGTTGGCGCATCTTTTTGTGATGCAGTAAAAAGCCCACATTGTGCAGCGAGTGGGAAAAAGAGGTCAAATTGACCTCCAAAATGAGGCTAAGTCCATTTTCAAAAAATCAGAAAAATATGAAGATCAAGAGATCCCAAGCTAATTTTTTTCAGTTCTTGCAGAGAATTACCTCTTCTTTGATGAAATCCTATTCGGAGAGTCAGGTGACGTTGGCGCACAGGCGTGCAAAAATGTGCGAAAATAGGAAATTTTGACCTTTGACCTCTGTTAACTCTGTGCGCCAACGAAATCCCAAAAAATTTTTGCTGAAAAATGAAACTTGCCATGGAGGTCTTTAATTTCAAACTTGTTGGGACTTGGGATCTTGATGGCGCAGCCCGTTATGATGCTTTGAAGTTTGCACGAGGCGCTTTTCATCAAATCATTGGATTTGCTGATTTTGTGCGCCATCAAGATCCCAATTTTTTTTCTTGGTTTTTGTAATGTAACCATTTGGTACTTAAAAAAAATGCAAAATGCAGGTTGGGATGATGATGGCGCACGATGTTATGCACCTCCAAAGTTTACCATTTGCAAGTAAGGCTCAGAGAGGCTGAAATTTCAAGAATTTTTTCAAGCTGAACGAGGACGCTGTGCACGCTCATATTTTACATGTGAGTTGTTGGTGCTAATATGTACCAAAATTATTTTTTAGAGAAAATTCTATTTTTTTTTGTATCACAACCCCCCTGATTTGGGTACATAATAAGGGAGACTGGCTCTTAAATGAAATCTTTATTCTAACTATGCATTAAAATAGAGTTCTAACATCTGTTTCATTATAGAAATTATTTGAAGGCATTCCACTTGATAAGATGTCTGTTTCCATGACAATGAATGGAGCTGTTTTACCTTGTCTAGCCATGTACATAGTAGCAGCTGAAGAACAGGTAATCAAAGGCGCTCATTGCAGTACAGTGGGTCAGTGTTCACTCTTGAGCTGCCTCAAGATTTAAGAGCAAACAGTTCTTGTCCTTAAATTGCTCACAGAACATTGTCCCATCTGTCCTCTTTGCACAAGCGTGCGCATAGTAACCAGTCTCAATGAAGGGGAACTGCGCATGCGCACATGGGTTTTACAAGGCTTTTTCTCTAGTGTAACGTCAGCCCAGACCAAGAGAATGCTTCTATCTGTTAGTATATTTTCAAGAGGGATGCACCTGTACACAAATCTTCTTAATCTCCCCAACGTAGCAATCCAATATGGCTATTTTCCCATAGCATTACGCATGGGGCTGTAAAGCGTACAAGTTCTCCCATTCAAGCCTCAAAATAAGCAGATCTGGACCAGGAGACACATTTGGAAAAAGCAGCTCCTGGTCCTGAGATTATCTAATGAACCAGGAGCCATTTTTAAAGAGCTAAGAGTAATTAAAATTTCAATTGTGCACATTAAATACAAAACCTGCTTTAACTACCAGTGGTACTGGTTCATATGATTTTGTTGTGAACCAGGAGCCAAAATGTTATAACAATTGTGTAATTGGCTCCTGGATGCCTGATTATTTTGAAGCTTGCTCCCATTCTTATTTTGTTGAGTTCTTTATCTAATTTTGTTGCAGGGAGTCAAACAAGAGCAGTTAACTGGGACGATACAGAATGATATCTTGAAAGAGTTTATGGTACGCATAACACATACATCTACCCTCCAGACCCGTCAATGAGAATAATTGGAGACATTTTTGAATATACTTCCAAAGTAAGTGTGGACACAATATCACTCAAAGTTTTGTTATGTTGATCACCAAAGTCAAAACCTATGAATTGTGGTACTTATCTACAATATGGATCTGACCCACAGCAGCTGAAGGGAGTATCCCATTATGATTTGCAGTACCATAATAGAACTGAATGTGCCATAGAAAATGTACACAAAATCCCTCACTTCAACTTTAAATAACTAGCTTAAATCAGGGAAGCTTAGACTTTTGTTTGAAAAAATATGATCTCTAAAGTATTGTGAAACTAACCATAGCTCTCAATATCTATGCGGCTCTTGTTTATATTTTGTATACATTTGCTATGGAACATGCAGATATACTGCAATGCATAATGGGATACTCCTTTCTGCTGCTGTACGTGGATCTGACCATTTATGACATACGATATAAAAATTAAAAAGATTTTTCCCTTGTTCTTAATTTGGTTAGTTACAAGTTGTGTATTGATTTGTAAATGGACTTTTACACTACAGGAACAGTTGTGTTTTTTTTTTTTTCATACATGCTTAGAAGAGTGCAACAAGAGCAAAAAAAAGAATTTGACACAAAAATGTTCACTTAAGTAATGCAAGTCTTTGTGTTATTGTATTGCATTCATCATGTAAAAAAGGTTGTTTGCTTAATAGTTGACATTGCTATTCCCATCCAATATACATGTATTACCATCAGTGAGTCCAGCTTTTGAAGGAAAAAAAATGAAGTGCTTGATAGTTTCTACCATTTCTTATAAAATGCTGTGCAATATGTTAAGAACCTCCGCTTGCCTTTGCCAATGCACATGTATGTTGTTCGCGTGCAGGGAAGAGACTGTGTTTAAATGTGACTTGAACTTAATGTTAACCATTTTGACTACAGGTAAATTAAGTAATTCTTGGCCAAACTCGAACATTATGAACGCTAGTGGCTCCGCAATAAACACGCACAGATAGCGTCGTACAGAAGAAAGCATACACGCGCCTTACATTGCGTACATGCTTAGTACGCTACGCAATGCGCATGTCCCAGCTTGGCCAAGAAATACTTAATTTACCTGTGGTTAATGAAGAGTTCAGGTGCAAAATGTGATAAATGTCATTTTCAAACTTTTTGAGGTATTGCCTCCAACATAATGATAATAATTTACACTTTAGAATTGATTGTGTTGCAGACAATAAAAAAAATTTCAATGCACTTTACACACCATAAAACCTTTTACATTATGATAGATTTATTGACACCCTTCTTCAAATTCCAAGCTAATGATCAAAAAGTAGCACTTTAGATTCTTTATTGGAAATATGCAAAACATCTCTTAAAAATTAAGGTATGGAAAAAAATAAGACCCTGAATAATGTTTATATAAATTATTTGCTCACATGCTGATTTCAAATCGGTTCATTTGATCAATCTCTTCAGCATATGCCGAAGTTCAACTCTATCTCCATATCAGGCTATCATATGCAAGAGGCTGGAGCTGATGCTGTGTTAGAGATGGCCTTCACAATTGCTGATGGTATTGAGTACTGCAGGACAGGTATGTTTGGTGTTGGCTGTACAAAATATACAGCAGTGTCCAACTCATTTTTCTGTGGACCAGAGTCAGCTTCTGATAGGGATTGGTGGATGGCACTTTCCCCCGTTCGTGAACAAAGGTTCACCTAGAAAGTAATTTTCAAGATCAGAGCACTCTACATGTAATTTTAGTAGGGTATCTAAAACAAGCAAATTTGAGAAAAGGGGGTATTCTTGCTCAATAAATCAGTTGTATATAAAGGTCTTTTGAGAAAACAGTTGTATGAAATCGGGTAAACTGTCTGACGTTGTGAGTTTAATTGTTTGATAATGCAGGGTTTATAGTTGAGAAATTAGATCATTTACTTGCTTAGGGAATAAGATAATGGCAATATTTGTTTAGGGTATACAAATGACACTTTCAATGCTTGTTTATTGGAGGTGCATTTTCAGATCAATGCTTATATACATGCTTAGGTCGCTTTTTGAAAGGCAGTGTTCATGATGATACCCCCTTGTCAATGTCAGTTGGCTCCACAGGCATTTTTCACCACTTGACCATCATGTATGGGGGGTTATTTTATCAAAATATTATTGAATGCATGATGGTAAGAAAAAGTATAATGCAGGCAATCAAATGAAATCATGGTGTTTATACTATATGTGTTTAGGGGAACATATTGACAAAATGAATATTTAAAGTTGATATGAAGAGCAATAAACTATATTTGGGCATTGAATTGGTCCCTTATATCCATGGTGGGCCAAAAAATGACATTTTTAAAATGGGAACATGCCACATGATTTGAACAGCAACAACTGTGAAATGTATTAGCTTATGTCAACATTCAGCTGGTGGTGGGTTTCAAGACATGTCTCAATTAATGAAGAGTGGCAAATCCTCATTAGACTTTGATCAACTCGTAATCGGCGGGAATTGTTAGGCTTTTACCACTACGCCGAAAAAGTAGACCCCCCGTTAAGAGTGATATAGTTGACCCGTCTGATCTATATTGTGCGTGTTAAATAAAGGAGACAAAGTACAGAGGAAGGTTTTATTTCAAACTCTAATGGTGACCCGCAGGTCAAATTGCTAGAATTGTACATTAAATACACCTAAACAGACACAATGCAATTTGCAGGCAGCAGCTTAATCAGCGCCAATATTGCAACATTGAAACAAAAAACTATACAAACATCCAATCCAACCCAACCACATCCCCCAGTAGGCAATGAGGATAAAGTGCCTTGCCCAAGGACACAACACGTTGGCACGGGCGGGACTCGAACTCACAACCTATGTATTATGAGTCGGGCGCCTTATCCACTCGGCCACACATGCTCCCACAGATATTGATATTAATCCGCCGTGTTATAAGGCCCGCCGATTACGAGCTGATCGAACTGTACACTAATGTTACTGAATGTCCGCATTCCATATAGAGCTGTACCATTTGAGAACATTGCTGTTCAGATCACCGTGGCATATTGACATCTGTACAATGAAATCATACTTTTTAAGTATATTCTCAGGAAGTCCCAAAAAAATATTAATAATCTTTGTCCAATAGAGTAAACATGGTCGTTGCATTGTACATGTATACAATGATTATGTTACTAAATGTACATTATCATTTTACTAAATTATGTCTTGCAATGCAGGTCTCAAAGCCGGTATGGTCATTGATGAGTTTGCCCCTCGGCTCTCTTTCTTCTGGGGTATTGGTATGAATTTCTACTTGGAGATTGCCAAGTTGAGAGCTGCTAGAAGACTCTGGGCACATCTGATGAAGGAGCTTTTCCAGCCCAAGAATCCTAAATCTATGGTACTTAGATGTCATTGTCAGACATCAGGATGGTCACTTACAGAACAAGTAGGTGCAGTAATTACTTCACCCTCCTAAGGAAAAATTTTATCACAAAACACATACTGCCATTAATTTGTTTTCTGGAGACTAGTGATTTTCAATCAGCATGCTATGAAGTTGAACGTTTGGAAAGGTCAACCCTTGGTGCGAATAATGTAAACCGCAACCCTTATCCTAACCCTAATACATAACACTAGAGACACATAATTCTAATATTGTACCCGTTGTTTGTGTGAAGGTAGGAATAACTTTCCAAACTAAAACTTACTATAAATATGTTTAGTACAAATGAAACTGGACAAAATTATGTACCATTTGTTGAATAATAGCTTTTCCCTGCCTCTCTGGGGTTTTGTAAAATTAAAATTAAGTGACCCCTTACATTCGCATTTTGAACCCATCTTAACAATCTATTTTTCTCGTTTCATGTCTTTTATAGGATCCCTTTAACAATGTAATCCGTACAGCAGTAGAAGCCATGGCAGCCGTTTTTGGTGGTACCCAGTCACTTCATACCAATGCATTTGATGAAGCTTTAGGTCTACCCACAGTGAACAGTGCAAGGATAGCCAGGAATACACAGATCATTCTTCAAGAAGAGAGTGGAATTCCAAATGTATGTATATACAGACTTGAAATATATTTGTCTAGGGATGTAAAATTTCCAGATTAATCCAGAATATTTGATATTTAGTTTTAAAAACATGAGGCTTCTCAGATTTTTTATGAATGGATTTTATAATAATTATACAATTTGTATGTACTACTCTATCTGGAAATATCCAAACATATTAATGGATTCACAGTGCCTCAAGTTTTGGTAACACTGACCTGAACCTATTGTACGTAACAAGTAATTTTGTAATACGTTTATAAGCGTGTTCAGTTGCAATTTTCATAACCAACTTGTAGCAGGTGGAAACTCTCTGTCTGAGTTGAAATTGTAGACTTTATATCTTGTACTAATTTTGTCCTGCATTCAGGTAGCGGATCCATGGGGAGGCTCACATATGATGGAATGTCTAACAGATGAAATGTATGAGGCAGCTAAGACAGTCATTGATGAGGTATGTCTGTAGACTATTATATTCTTCACAGTAGGACTGTTAATTTACTGGCTAACAATTATATTTTTAGGTTGCAGTGATTACGGTAGGTTATACCTATTGTATTTAAGATTTGAGGGCCAGGACAGCAGTCTGTCATACTTTAAAATAAACTATATTCTGTCATCGGTCAATGATTAAAAAACGGCTGAGCCTAACTGACCCAGATTTTCTGTTTTGGGATTAAAAAAGAAAACAATTGAATTGCTGTACGCATTTTAAATCAGCCGTTTTTTGGAAAAGTGGAATTAGTTTGACAGGTATTGCCGTACATGTATGTGCATGTCTAATCAGCTGTTTGAGGCAAAAAGTAGAGTTATATTGACTGAATAAAACACAAGTGGAGTGAGGGGTAAAACATTGCAACTATTTTTGGTGATTTTTAGAGTAATTTCTAAAAGACAAAAACGCTTGATTGAACTACCCTACTTGAAAATTATGTCTGCCTGTAGAAGAGGCGTTTATTTATTTCTTGTTGCCTTATGGCTATTTTACCTTTGTTTCATAAACACTAAGGTATATGACATTTTTTGTTTAGGCTATAGCCCCCTTTTCAGAATTATTTTAATTTCATCCATACTTGCTTAATTAGCATTCTATATGGATTTTGTTACACAAATGTAAGATGATTTACACATTTGATGTATGACAGTCAGATGACAGACTTCCTTAATTAAGTTTGACAGTTTTGATCAAATATAACAGCATTGAACAGAACTCCCAGCCTATGACATTTTGGTCATTTAGGATCTTATCATGCAGTTTCATCTGGTTTGAACTGGGAGTGTTCTGAATATAGAAAATCTTGCATTAAAATTAGCATTTTTCTGTTGAAAACTTTGTAATTAGTGAATTGGTTATATTTGACCAAGTAGTGATTGCTTTCCCTTTAGGTTGAAGAAATGGGTGGAATGGCTAAAGCTGTAGTTGAAGGTTACCCCAAACTGAAGATTGAAGAGTGTGCTGCTAAAAGACAAGCAAGGATAGACTCAAATCAAGGTAGGTAGGATTGGGTGACTCCAGTTGAAATCTACACCCCCTGTGTAGAAGATAAGGGTTGTGTCTTCCATAGGGAGTTTGTGGATTTCAACTAGATTACTGGAATAACCAATTTTTGCAAATATGGCCTGAGAAAGGCCAAAACGAGTTCTGAATTGAAAACAATGTAAGATGTGAATTTAAGTTTTAACTTCAACACTACTCTGTTTTTCGCTCACCTGGAACGTTTTCACTAGTCCGACTAGCGTCTTCAGCAGATGGTTAATGCTGTGATGATATCTTGTAAGATTTACAATGTACCATAACAAGTGCAACTTTAATGATTTTATTTCACATTTCTTCTTGTGCCATTTCATTTTTTATGACAGAAATTATAGTAGGAGTGAATAAATACAAGTTAGAGGAAGAGGAATCAGTGGATGTATTAGCCATTGATAATACTAAAGTGAGAGAAACACAGATACAGAAGCTGAAGCACATCAAAGCTACCAGGGATGATGCAGCAGTAAGTATCTTATCTTAGGCCAAAAAAAAATATTGTTGTGTTGCCCTCAAGTGTGAAAATGGGAAAGTTGGGTCGGACGGTCGCATTTTTTTTTTTAAACCTTCAGTTTTTAAAAATCCCCTCAAATATTAAATGTTGCTTCTTCAATTTTGACTTCTAGATACCTGTTAGACATCAATTAAAGACTAGTCTTTCAATAAAATATTAATTTTAAGTGAAAAACATTGATTTTTAACCAAATCTGTAAAAATCATCATTCAAAAAAAAAAAAATTAGACCCTGATTTTTCAGGATTTAGTGTCGGACGGTTGAGGGCAACACAACAATATTTTTTGGCCTTTTAGTAGTGTGTGTGTGTGTGTATCTTTTTTAAAACACTTGACAGTGACTAAAGGGTTGTCTTGTCTCAAGTTGTGAGTAACGCGATGTTGGATTTTGCAGTGGAAGATTTGAATTGTGAACTAAGTTAATCCCACAGACCTTAAATGCACACGTAGAAGGGCAATCTGTCCGTACGCTGGTGATGCAACAGCGTAAACGCACTGATTTGATCTTCTACTAAGAAATCCAACATGATGTTACTCTCAATTTGAGATTGAGACAGACTACATTAAATGTCTATATCAACAATTAATATAGCATGCTAAATCTGTTGTCAAGATACTAAAAAAATAGTCAAAAACAGGCAAATTACTATAATTGATCCCCCAAAGAATATATGGAAAGGGGACTATAAAATGAGCTCTGATGTATGTGTGTATGTGCAGATAATGTTTACTTTTTATGTTAAACTTGTGAAAAAGTGTTAACCTTTGGCATCTTTTGTTGATTTCTCCAACATGCTTAAAGAGATTTCCTTGGGAGTTGGACACAATGACCCTTGGGTACATTGACATGTCAACAGGTGTGATGTCAAAGGTCATATATGGGTCACTTGAAGTCATTTTACAAATATGTCAATATTTTTTGAACTCAGATCCTGTCAATCAAACCCTCACATCATGTGATTGGTTAGTTGAGCATAAAATGGAGGTATATTCATCTGGTGGATGATGTCAGCACTTTTACAAGGCTAAAAGTAACTTTTCTAGGCATGGTTGATGCTGTGTCTTTAGCAAAGGAAGTTTACTGTTACTAAGACTTTTGAGACAGTTTGTATGTTTGAAGGTGAAAAACTAACCATAGGGCATGCTGTTTTTCCACTGCATTCAGAAATGTCAATCATCACGACAAATTGTAAAACAAACCGCCTTTGAGTTTGATTGACAGGTGACATCAGACCCGAACTAGTATTTTTTTTTATCTCAGACTTTTATTATAGATAGTATTTTGGAGTTCACCTAAAAAATGCAATGTTGCTTCATTATATTTATGTTTGTTTGTAATAATTGCAGGCTAAAAGTGCTTTGGATGCTATTATCGAATGTGCCAGGCATGGTGAAGGGAACTTACTGGATTTGAGTGTTAAGGTGAGTATAACAGTAAATATACGATATCTTTTAGCTGGAAAAAATGATCAGATTTTGTGGATGTGGAATCATACTTGGATGGCCAACCAAATGTGAAATCACCATGACCAAACGCAACTAAAAGTTTGCACAACTAAATTTCTTGGTGTGATAGCACACTAACATCGGTAACATAAATAACATACTAACTACAGTTTCCCATTGGTGTTATTAACCAAAACCCTACTATACCATTGTTTACCCTGATGTGGCAATGACAGTGATGAGGCAGCTGTTTCTTGCGCGCATCTATACGATGTCTTTAAGCGTGTTAATGTATACACAAATGCTTTGAGCGAATGATAGTGATTTTAATCTGCGCCCAATAAAATGCACCTTGGACGACCCCAGCCGCCCCAGTGTTAGGGTTAATAAGAACACACCGTAACATTTTCTCTTACTCTCAACATTTGTACCACTTTAATTTACAGCTTACTCATCTTCCCGCACCTGTCATACTGTAACATCATTTCATTGGGGTAACACATAAATATTTCTTGCCTAAAAGCGCTCCACAATCTCCAAAAGAATGTAGTTTGCCTCGCCACTCTCTCAGATTACTAGACACCCACAGTTTCCTTTATTCAAAACACTGTCACTCAGCAACAGTAACAAGCTATAATTTGCCTTCCTTCGAGACAGTAGCATCTGTGTGATACATGCGCGATCAAAGGCGGTGTTGCACAGTCACTTTGCACCGCATTGCGTGCTACAGATTCACTACCTTTGATCACACATGCATCATATGCAGATGCTACTGTCTAGAGAAAGCCAAATGGACTATACACACATATTGCACTATTCATGCACAAATTCACTGCTCGCTCTCCCTTACCATTTGCAACTTGTAATTCACTTATAACATTGATATCCACAGTGTGAATTCCTCACCCACAATACTTACCAATCTAACTGTTTTTTCTTTGTTAAATCACAAAATATAGTGGTGTTTAATAAAAAGCCCATTGTCATCTTATGTAGGTATAATGTGTTGGTTAATTTACAGCAAGACCTAATCTGTATTACATGTACCTACCCTTGCAGGCTGCCAGAGCTAGATGTACAGTAGGGGAAATCTCTGATGCTATGGAGAAGGTTTTTAGTAGACATGTAGCTACAGATAGAATGGTCAGTGGTGCTTACAAGTCTGAATATGGTGAAGATCATGAGCTACAAACTTGCATGGATAGAGTTGAGGTAAGGTAATAGAGAGAAAGCGGAAATCCTGCTCTACTGACAGGTAGACCTTTCAAGTAGGATTAGTCCGTTGGGCAGTCATTTTTTTATTGTCGGATTTTGCAAATGACCATAAAAATCAAAATTTATTCACTTGCTTCACTCATGTTTTAATGTACTTTTACCAAACCAATGGTTGATTTAAAGCCATACTTTACGATCTTATATTAGAAAGTAGTTAATTTTTTTTAAACCTGATTTTGTGGCATATTTGTAATGTTTACACATGTCCCAACTTACACCTAAATGGAATCAGGCTTATATGTTGTGTTTGTATGTCAACAGAGCAATTTTGACATAAAGTCAAAATTATGACTTTATGTCCGCCATAGAACTCCATGTTAATTGACCAAAATAGCCAGTGGGGTTTCTTTTTCCTTTGTTATTTAAGCTTCCTGGCCGTTATTACTATTTTGTGTAAAGAATAACAAAATCGTCTTACGCCCTACCAGGGTGAAGCATATAGGCCGCCTCCTTTTTCATTATTTAAAATCAAAATTTGACGAAAATTGTACATCATGGTTTTAATATGCATAGCACAGAGAAAGAAACAAGAAACTCCGTAAAATGCAAAATCTGGGGCAGTTGGGACGTTTGTCTTGGTTAAATGAGTATCAAATGAATGGCAATGAAATAATTAATAATGTAGAAAAGACTTGATGCTTCAAAGACATACAGCTAGGGGTGAGTATGGCTTACAAACTAGAGAATTAAAAGCTGTCTGCTAATTTTATGTCTGATAGTGATAATTCATTGTTGTCGTCTTACTTTTATACGATACACAGATGCAGACTGGCTTTTCAAACCGACCATAGCAAGTTATTCTCAAGCAGCCCTTGATCCCAAATTTGTGAAATTGTTGATTCCAATTTGTTTTTAACTCATAGACCAGCCTGTTGGGTGGTGCTGCCTATATGGGGATTACCAAATCGCCACTATCGCCAGGCCCTCATTACCAAGTATTACATCTTTGATCTTTGTTTCAGTCTTTTGAAAAGAATGAAGGCAGGCGTCCACGTATATTAGTTGCCAAGATGGGACAGGATGGCCATGATAGGGGAGCCAAGGTAGTGGCTACCAGCTTTGCTGATATTGGATTTGATGTGGATATAGGACCATTGTTTCAGGTAATTGAATTTAAGAAGAACACACAGTTTCTGAAGGATAAAATTTATTTGGGCTATTCCAGTTGAAATCCATACACCCCTAGTGGAAAACATGACCTTAATCTTCCACACAGGGAGTGTGAATTTCCAATGGGGTTACCTGAATAGGTGACTCCATTTGAAATCTACACCCATGTGTGAGAGACTAAAGTCTTGTCTTCCATAGAGGTGTATGGATTTCATCTTGTACAAAATCACATACAGTAGCCTAATATTTATGCTAAAAATAGCCTATATGTATACTCACGATGTTTGCCCCTACTCTTTCTCTTCTCTCTTTCTCCTTCTCTCTTCCCCTCTTTCCCCTTCCCTTTCGCTCCCTCTCCTTTTTTACCCGGGGGCCCCCCCCTTCGCCCCTCCCCTGGATACGCGCCTGATAGAGGTGTATGGATTTCATCTTGTATAGCCTAATATAGCATGCATTCACCCTCATTGTTTGACAGAATAGAAAGAGAGAGAAATGTGACAATATGGTTTGGTTTTCATGCTCTTATTAATCTCACAAAGTAAATGTTTTAATACTTCTGTGGTCTATGCTGTGTGTTGAGCGCACAGGAGTGATAAACAATCATGTTGATTGGCTGATCAACAGTCATGACAGCAAGACAGTTGACCCATTGGTCATCTGTGCATAGAAGGAGTGGAGACATTGCCTCTTCTACACGATCAATCATCAATATCGTGTACCCAGACCATAGAAGTCAGTAGTCTAGTGGTTAGGGTATATGCCTATCATGCATAAGGGTGCGGGTTTGATTTCTTAATCTGTAGTTTTAACTTTATGTGTGTTGCTTATCTTCGAGTTTCGAGTCTCGAGTCAAATTTTCGAGTCTCGAGTTTCGAGTCACGAGTTTCGAGTCTTATTTTTCGAGTTTCGAGTCTCATATTTCGAGTTTCGAGTTATATTTTTCGAGTTTCGAGTCTTGTATTTCGAGTTTGAGTCTCATATTTCGAGTTTCGAGTTAAATTTTTCGAGTTTCGAGTCTTATATTTCGAGTTTCGAGTCTTGTATTTCGAGTTTCGAGTCTTGTATTTCGAGTTTCGAGTCTTATATTTCGAGTTTGAGTCTCATATTTCGAGTTTTGAGCCTCATATTTCGAGTTTCGAGTCTTATATTTCGAGTTTCGAGTATCGAGAGTCAAATTTCGAGTTTCAAGTTTATAATATCGAGTTTCGAGTCTCAAATTTCGAATATCGAGTGTCAAATTTTCAAGTTTTGACTTTATAATATCGAGTTTCCAGTAATACAAAAAAGTATTTAAACAAACAAAACAAGCAATCACAACACATATTCACAGACATACATATTAACACACATATTCACAAAAACGTGCATTTTCACGATAATGAAATTCAAATTCAATTCACAACGGACCCTTTCTAATGGACAAATGACATTTAAAAGCCACTCATAATATTTCTTGGTAAAAAATATTATAAAGTAGGTAGAAATAACTAATTAAATTTTGCCTCCTAGACAGTTATAATCAAGACTCGAAATTTAGACCCAATTTCGAGTCTCGTCTTTTTAAGAAAACTGACCTTTTTTAAAGGACAAATGACATTCAAAACCCACTCATATTATTTCTTGGTCAAAATACTATAAAATGGGTGAGAAATAGCTGATTAAATTCTGCTTCCTAGAGAGTTATAATCGAGACTCGAAATTTAGACCCAATTTCGAGTCTCGTCATTTTAAAGAAAACTGACCTTTTCTAATGGACAAATCACATTTAAAAGTCACTCATAATATTTCTTGGTAAAAATTATTATAAAGTAGGCGAAAAATAACTAATTAAATTTTGCCTCCTAGAGAGTTAAAATCAAGACTCAAATTTAGACCCAATTTCGAGTCTCGTCATTTTAAAGAAAACTGACCTTTTCTAATGGACAAATCACATTTAAAAGTCACTCATAATATTTCTTGGTAAAAATTATTATAAAGTAGGCGAAAAATAACTAATTAAATTTGGCCGCCTAGAGAGTTATAATCGAGACTCGAAATTTAGACCCGATTTAGTCTCGTCATTTTAAATAAAACTGATGGACAAATAAAACTAATGGACAAATGACATTTAAAAGCCACTCATAATATTTCTTGGTAAAAAATATTATAAAGTAGGCTAGAAATAACTAATTAAATTTTGCCTCCTAGAGAGTTATAATCAAGACTCGAAATTTAGACCCAATTTCGAGTCTCGTCTTTTTAAGAAAACTGACCTTTTTAAAGGACAAATGACATTCAAAACCCACTCATATTATTTCTTGGTCAAAATACTATAAAATGGGTGAGAAATAGCTGATTAAATTCTGCCTCCTAGAGAGTTATAATCGAGACTCGAAATTTAGACCCAACTTCGAGTCTCGTCATTTTAAAGAAAACTGACCTTTTCTAATGGACAAATCACATTTAAAAGTCACTCATAATATTTCTTGGTAAAATTATTATAAAGTAGGCGAAAAATAACTAATTAAATTTTGCCTCCTAGAGAGTTAAAATCAAGACTCGTTTTTTTTTTCCATGTTCGGGCCTCGTCATTTTAAAGAAAACTGACCTTTTCTAATGGACAAATCACATTTAAAAGTCACTCATAATATTTCTTGGTAAAAATTATTATAAAGTAGGCGAAAAATAACTAATTAAATTTGGCCGCCTAGAGAGTTATAATCGAGACTCGAAATTTAGACCCGATTTCGAGTCTCGTCATTTTAGATAAAACTGATGGACAAATAAAACTAATGGACAAATGACATTTAAAAGCCACTCATAATATTTCTTGGTAAAAAATATTATAAAGTAGGCGAGAAATAACTAATTAAATTTTGCCTCCTAGAGAGTTATAATCAAGACTCGAAATTTAGACCCAATTTCGAGTCTCGTCTTTTAAGAAAACTGACCTTTTTAAAGGACAAATGACATTCAAAACCCACTCATATTATTTCTTGGTCAAAATACTATAAAATGGGTGAGAAATAGCTGATTAAATTCTGCCTCCTAGAGAGTTATAATCGAGACTCGAAATTTAGACCCAATTTCGAGTCTCGTCATTTTAAAGAAAACTGACCTTTTCTAATGGACAAATCACATTTAAAAGTCACTCATAATATTTCTTGGTAAAAATTATTATAAAGTAGGCGAAAAATAACTAATTAAATTTGGCCTCCTAGAGAGTTATAATCGAGACTCGAAATTTAGACCCGATTTCGAGTCTCGTCATTTTAAAGAAAACTGACCTTTTCTAATGGACAAATGACATTTAAAAGCCACTCATAATATTTCTTGGTAAAAATTATTATAAAGTAGGCGAGAAATAACTAATTAAATTTTGCCTCCTAGAGAGTTATAATCAAGACTCGAAATTTAGACCCGATTTCGAGTCTCGTCATTTTAAAGAAAACTGACCTTTTCTAATGGACAAATGACATTTAAAAGCCACTCATAATATTTCTTGGTAAAATTATTATAAAGTAGGCGAAAAATAACTAATTAAATTTGGCCT
This sequence comes from Amphiura filiformis, assembly GCF_039555335.1. Taxonomy (NCBI): domain Eukaryota; kingdom Metazoa; phylum Echinodermata; class Ophiuroidea; order Amphilepidida; family Amphiuridae; genus Amphiura; species Amphiura filiformis. The sequence continues at coordinate 71,287,916 of NC_092631.1, forward strand.
CCTAGAGAGTTATAATCGAGACTCGAAATTTAGACCCAATTTCGAGTCTCGTCATTTTAAAGAAAACTGACCTTTTCTAATGGAAAAATCACATTTAAAAGTCACTCATAATATTTCTTGGTAAAAATTATTATAAAGTAGGCGAAAAATAACTAATTAAATTTGGCCTCCTAGAGAGTTATAATCAAGACTCGAAATTTAGACCCAATTTCGAGTCTCGTCATTTTAAAGAAAATTGACCTTTTCTAATGGACAAATCACATTTAAAAGTCACTCATAATATTTCTTGGTAAAAATTATTATAAAGTAGGCGAAAAATAACTAATTAAATTTGGCCTCCTAGAGAGTTATAATCAAGACTCGAAATTTAGACCCAATTTCGAGTCTCGTCATTTTAAAGAAAACTGACCTTTTCTAATGGACAAATCACATTTAAAAGTCACTCATAATATTTCTTGGTAAAAATTATTATAAAGTAGGCGAAAAATAACTAATTAAATTTGGCCTCCTAGAGAGTTATAATCAAGACTCGAAATTTAGACCCAATTTCGAGTCTCGTCATTTTAAAGAAAACTGACCTTTTCTAATGGACAAATCACATTTAAAAGTCACTCATAATATTTCATGGTAAAAATTATTATAAAGTAGGCGAAAAATAACTAATTAAATTTGGCCTCCTAGAGAGTTATAATCAAGACTCGAAATTTAGACCCAATTTCGAGTCTCGTCATTTTAAAGAAGACTGACCTTTTCTAATGGACAAATGACATTTAAAAGCCACTCATAATATTTCTTGGTAAAAATTATTATAAAAAAAAAAAAAAATAACTAATTAAATTTTGCCTCCTAGAGAGTTATAATCAAGACTCGAAATTTAGACCCAATTTCGAGTCTCGTCTTTTTAAGAAAACTGACCTTTTTAAAGGACATATGACATTCAAAACCCACTCATATTATTTCTTGGTCAAAATACTATAAAATGGGTGAGAAATAGCTGATTAAATTCTGCCTCCTAGAGAGTTATAATCGAGACTCGAAATTTAGACCCAATTTCGAGTCTCGTCATTTTAAAGAAAACTGACCTTTTCTAATGGACAAATTACATTTAAAAGCCACTCATAATATTTCTTGGTAAAAATTATTATAAAGTAGGCGAAAAATAACTAATTAAATTTGGCCGCCTAGAGAGTTATAAATCGAGACTCGAAATTTAGACCCGATTTGAGTCTCGTCATTTTAAATAAAACTGATGGACAAATAAAACTAATGGACAAATGACATTTAAAAGCCACTCATAATATTTCTTGGTAAAAAATATTATAAAGTAGGCGAGAAATAACTAATTAAATTTTGCCTCCTAGAGAGTTATAATCAAGACTCGAAATTTAGACCCAATTTCGAGTCTCGTCTTTTTAAAGAAAACTGACCTTTTTTAAAGGACAAATGACATTCAAAACCCACTCATATTATTTCTTGGTCAAAATACTATAAAATGGGTGAGAAATAGCTGATTAAATTCTGCCTCCTAGAGAGTTATAATCGAGACTCGAAATTTAGACCCAATTTCGAGTCTCGTCATTTTAAAGAAAACTGACCTTTTCTAATGGACAAATCACATTTAAAAGTCACTCATAATATTTCTTGGTAAAAATTATTATAAAGTAGGCGAAAAATAACTAATTAAATTTGGCCTCCTAGAGAGTTATAATCGAGACTCGAAATTTAGACCCGATTTCGAGTCTCGTCATTTTAAAGAAAACTGACCTTTTCTAATGGACAAATGACATTTAAAAGCCACTCATAATATTTCTTCGTAAAAATGATTATACAGGAGGCGAAAAATAACTAATAACATTTGGACTCCTAGAGAGTTATAATCAAGACTCGAAATTTAGACCCAATTTCGAGTCTCGTCATTTTAAAGAAAACTGACCTTTTCTAATGGACAAATCACATTTAAAAGTCACTCATAATATTTCTTGGTAAAAATTATTATAAAGTAGGCGAAAAATAACTAATTAAATTTGGCCGCCTAGAGAGTTATAATCGAGACTCGAAATTTAGACCCAATTTCGAGTCTCGTCATTTTAAATAAAACTGATGGACAAATAAAACTAATGGACAAATGACATTTAAAAGCCACTCATAATATTTCTTGGTAAAAAATATTATAAAGTAGGCGAGAAATAACTAATTAAATTTTGCCTCCTAGAGAGTTATAATCAAGACTCGAAATTTAGACCCAATTTCGAGTCTCGTCTTTTAAGAAAACTGACCTTTTTAAAGGACAAATGACATTCAAAACCCACTCATATTATTTCTTGGTCAAAATACTATAAAATGGGTGAGAAATAGCTGATTAAATTCTGCCTCCTAGAGAGTTATAATCGAGACTCGAAATTTAGACCCAATTTCGAGTCTCGTCATTTTAAAGAAAACTGACCTTTTCTAATGGACAAATCACATTTAAAAGTCACTCATAATATTTCTTGGTAAAAATTATTATAAAGTAGGCGAAAAATAACTAATTAAATTTGGCCTCCTAGAGAGTTATAATCGAGACTCGAAATTTAGACCCGATTTCGAGTCTCGTCATTTTAAAGAAAACTGACCTTTTCTAATGGACAAATGACATTTAAAAGCCACTCATAATATTTCTTGGTAAAAATTATTATAAAGTAGGCGAGAAATAACTAATTAAATTTTGCCTCCTAGAGAGTTATAATCAAGACTCGAAATTTAGACCCGATTTGAGTCTCGTCATTTTAAAGAAAACTGACCTTTTCTAATGGACAAATGACATTTAAAAGCCACTCATAATATTTCTTGGTAAAAATTATTATAAAGTAGGCGAAAAATAACTAATTAAATTTGGCCTCCTAGAGAGTTATAATCGAGACTCGAAATTTAGACCCAATTTCGAGTCTCGTCATTTTAAAGAAAACTGACCTTTTCTAATGGAAAAATCACATTTAAAAGTCACTCATAATATTTCTTGGTAAAAATTATTATAAAGTAGGCGAAAAATAACTAATTAAATTTGGCCTCCTAGAGAGTTATAATCAAGACTCGAAATTTAGACCCAATTTCGAGTCGCGTCAATTTAAAGAAAACTGACCTTTTCTAATGGACAAATCACATTTAAAAGTCACTCATAATATTTCATGGTAAAAATTATTATAAAGTAGGCGAAAAATAACTAATTAAATTTGGCCTCCTAGAGAGTTATAATCAAGACTCGAAATTTAGACCCAATTTCGAGTCTCGTCATTTTAAAGAAGACTGACCTTTTCTAATGGACAAATGACATTTAAAAGCCACTCATAATATTTCTTGGTAAAAATTATTATAAAGTAGGCGAAAAATAACTAATTAAATTTTGCCTCCTAGAGAGTTATAATCAAGACTCGAAATTTAGACCTAATTTCGAGTCTCGTCTTTTAAGAAAACTGACCTTTTTAAAGGACATATGACATTCAAAACCCACTCATATTATTTCTTGGTCAAAATACTATAAAATGGGTGAGAAATAGCTGATTAAATTCTGCCTCCTAGAGAGTTATAATCGAGACTCGAAATTTAGACCCAATTTCGAGTCTCGTCATTTTAAAGAAAACTGACCTTTTCTAATGGACAAATTACATTTAAAAGCCACTCATAATATTTCTTGGTAAAAATTATTATAAAGTAGGCGAAAAATAACTAATTAAATTTGGCCGCCTAGAGAGTTATAAATCGAGACTCGAAATTTAGACCCGATTTCGAGTCTCGTCATTTTAAATAAAACTGATGGACAAATAAAACTAATGGACAAATGACATTTAAAAGCCACTCATAATATTTCTTGGTAAAAAATATTATAAAGTAGGTGAGAAATAACTAATTAAATTTTGCCTCCTAGAGAGTTATAATCAAGACTCGAAATTTAGACCCAATTTCGAGTCTCGTCTTTTTAAAGAAAACTGACCTTTTTTAAAGGACAAATGACATTCAAAACCCACTCATATTATTTCTTGGTCAAAATACTATAAAATGGGTGAGAAATAGCTGATTAAATTCTGCCTCCTAGAGAGTTATAATCGAGACTCGAAATTTAGACCCAATTTCGAGTCTCGTCATTTTAAAGAAAACTGACCTTTTCTAATGGACAAATCACATTTAAAAGTCACTCATAATATTTCTTGGTAAAAATTATTATAAAGTAGGAGAAAAATAACTAATTAAATTTGGCCTCCTAGAGAGTTATAATCGAGACTCGAAATTTAGACCCGATTTGAGTCTCGTCATTTTAAAGAAAACTGACCTTTTCTAATGGACAAATGACATTTAAAAGCCACTCATAATATTTCTTGGTAAAAATTATTATAAAGTAGGCGAAAAAATAACTAATTAAATTCGGCCTCCTAGAGAGTTATAATCAAGACTCGAAATTTAGACCCAATTTCGAGTCTCGTCATTTTAAAGAAAACTGACCTTTTCTAATGGACAAATCACATTTAAAAGTCACTCATAATATTTCTTGGTAAAAATTATTATAAAGTAGGCGAAAAATAACTAATTAAATTTGGCCTCCTAGAGAGTTATAATCGAGACTCGAAATTTAGACCCGATTTCGAGTCTCGTCATTTTAAAGAAAACTGACCTTTTCTAATGGACAAATGACATTTAAAAGCCACTCATAATATTTCTTGGTAAAAATTATTATAAAGTAGGCGAAAAATAACTAATTAAATTCGGCCTCCTAGAGAGTTATAATCAAGACTCGAAATTTAGACCCAATTTCGAGTCTCGTCATTTTAAAGAAAACTGACCTTTTCTAATGGACAAATCACATTTAAAAGTCACTCATAATATTTCTTGGTAAAAATTATTATAAAGTAGGCGAAAAATAACTAATTAAATTTGGCCTCCTAGAGAGTTATAATCAAGACTCGAAATTTAGACCCAATTTCGAGTCTCGTCATTTTAAAGAAAACTGACCTTTTCTAATGGACAAATCACATTTAAAAGTCACTCATAATATTTCTTGGTAAAAATTATTATAAAGTAGGCGAAAAATAACTAATTAAATTTTGCCTCCTAGAGAGTTATAATCAAGACTCGAAATTTAGACCCAATTTCGAGTCTTGTCATTTTAAAGAAAACTGACCTTTTCTAATGGACAAATCACATTTAAAAGTCACTCATAATATTTCTTGGTAAAAATTATTATAAAGTAGGCGAAAAATAACTAATTAAATTCGGCCTCCTAGAGAGTTATAATCGAGACTCGAAATTTAGACCCAATTTCGAGTCTCGTCATTTTAAAGAAAACTTGACCTTTTCTAATGGACAAATGACATTTAAAAGCCACTCATAATATAAACCTACTCATAATATTTCTTGACCAAAATACTATAAAGTGGGTGAGAAATAGCTAATTAAATTATGCCTGCTAGAGACTTATAATCAAGACTCGAAATTTAGACCCAATTTCGAGTCTCGTCATTTACAGAAAACATTCAAAACCCACTCATATTATTTCTTGGTCAAAATACTATAAAATGGGTGAGAAATAGCTGATTAAAGTCTGCCTCCTAGAGAGTTATAATCGAGACTCGAAATTTAGACCCGATTTCGAGTCTCGTCATTTTAAAGAAAACTGACCTTTTCTAATGGACAAATGACATTTAAAAGCCACTCATAATATTTCTTGGTAAAAATATTATAAAGTAGGTAGAAATAACTAATTAAATTTTCAAAGCGTACATCAACTTTCTAAGAATACACATGTCAAAGTCAAAGATGTGTTACTTAAGTGTTGTCAGGACAAAATTGTTTATTTTCATTTAGATTTTAACGTGTAACCAAAATTTGACCTCCATTCCAAAAAAAGATTGTTGCCATATCAGTTTCAAAGGGTATGAAACCAATGCAATAAAGTTGTTGTACATGGGACCAGGCCCGATCCGATCCGATCAACTGAGGATTAAGTTAGCAATCATAAAGACCGGAAGTGAACCCTTAATGACCTTTTACCTCAAATAAAAAATACCACGTATACACTGAGTATAACATAAATTCATGTGTGAACATACCGTTACCGTGCTATGTTTTTTTTAGCTGATATAATTTTTGAAGGTATTTCGTTTTATACCGGAAGTGACCCCTTAATGACCTCTGACCCAAATAAAAATACATTGAGTACTTTTACTTTTTACTTTTTCAGCCATTATCAATCCACTGCAGGATGAAGGCCTCAGCATGATGTCTCCATGTGTCTCTGTTTTGTGCTTGTTGGTACCAGTTCACTTCTCCCCAGTAGTTTTGCAGCTCGTCCCTCCATCGCTCCGTTGGCGTCCTCTATTTCGCTTCCTCCCATAAGGTATCCAATGTGTGAGTGTTGAACTCCAACGATTGTCTTATATGGCGGCCCAGGTCCATTTTCTGCTTTTGATGGTTTCAAGATGTCTTGAACTTGGGTCTGCTCCCTGATCCATTTGTTTGTTTTCCTGTCCTTGTAGGTGATGTTTAATATACTTCTCTCCATGTTGTGCTGGGCTGCTGCTAGTTTTTTTTCCATTTTTGATGTTAAGGTCCATGATTCTGCCCCATATGAAATAGCTGGGAGGATGCATTGGTTGTATACCTTTCGTTTAAGGCATATTGGAAGATTGCCTTTCATGATGGTGCTGTATCTTCCAAAAGCTTGCCACCGGCTTTAATTCTCTTTCAATTTCAGAGTCTTGGTTTTTGTCTCAAGAGAGAAGCGTTGTCCAAGATATACATATTCCTCGACCTGCTCAATTTCAACCCCTTTTACTTTCACTGTCTTTGGGACTGTTTCTAATCCTTTCATGACCTTTGTTTTCTTCATATTCATTTTTAATCCGGTTACCCTGCTTGCCTCATCCAACTCTTGCAGCATTGTCTCAAGTTCATTTAAGTTGCTTGATATTGTGACAATGTCATCTGCAAAGCGTAAATGGCTCATGTGCTCTCCGTTTATGTTGATTCCTTTCTTGCTCCAGTCGAGTGTTTTGAAAATTCCTTCTAGGGTGGCTGTAAAAAGCTTCGGTGAGATAGTGTCCCCCTGACGCACGCCCTTCTTTATCATAATTCTGTCACTGTCTTTGTGCATTTTGACTGTGTTGTAGCAATCTGAGTAGATGTCTTTGAAGATCTTCAGGTATGCGTTGTTGATTCCTTGTTCTTTGAGTGCATTCAGGACTGGACTGGTTTCAACAGAATCAAATGCCTTCTCGTAATCTATAAAAGCTACGCAGAGCGGAATGTTATACTCCTGGCATTTCTCCTTTAGTTGGTTGATGGTGTGGATGTGATCCATGGTTGAAAAGCCTTTCCTGAAGCCTGCCTGTTCCCTTGGTTGATTTCCGTCTAGGATGATTTCAAGTCGGTTTGTTAGTAACCTTGTGTATAGCTTGTACAAGTTTGAGAGGAGACTGATGGGTCTATAGTTCTTAAGGTCTCGCTTGTCCCCTTCTTGTGCAAAATGATCATAGTGGCTTCTTTCCACTGATGTGGCACTCTCCTTTTTGCATACATGTTGTATACAGCTTTGCTAGTTCTTTGGTTATGATGTCCCCTCCTTCTTTGATTGTGTCGATGAGCACATTGTCCGGTCCAGGAGACTTTCCTCTCTTCATTTGGTTTACAGCATGCTGTACCTCCCAATTTGTGACATTGGGTATTTGCACATCCGCCATCGGCGATGTGCATTCTTTTTACCGCGTTCTTCTTCTTCTTCTTCTTCTTTCTTTCTTTCTTCTGTCAACACTATGATCAGCCATCGTAGCCACATGCTTTCAGGCATGTTGACCATACTTGGTCAGTATAACCGTTTGGTGGTGCCACAGATGTCACATGATCAACTTCGGTCAAATGTCATCCACTTCCGGTCAATGGCCAAAACTTGGATTTTCACTAAAAATGCTACTCCTCCCACATATTACATAGCACCGTGACGTCACTTACACACATGCATCATCTATAGCCAGTGTCTAAAAGTTATACCACAAAATTGGAATCAAAGGTCATTAAGGGGTCACTTCGGTAAAAGTCTGAAAAATTTGTAAAAATATTCAAAAAATCACTGTCTTTACAAATTACATAGCAGAGAGTCGCCATTAGCACACATGCATCGCTATTATCTAGGGTCTTTAGGATGCCTACAGTTTTGGGGTCAAAGGTCATTAAGGGGTTACTTCGGTCAAAAACCAAAATTATCAAAAAAGTTTACATTTTTTTATCTCAAAATGTAAACAAACCAGAGTAATATACCCATCATACATGAATTAGTGTTACATGGTGTATGCATGGTATTTTTTATTTTGGGGGTCAAAGGTCATTAAGGGGTAACTTCCTGTTTTAGCTAAATAACTTCAAGAATTTTTATCTCAACAACTAAACATAGTAGAATTTTTTAATTAAAAGTGGAACAATGCATTTTGTCGTTGTATATAAGGTTTTATTTTCATTGAGGTCAAAGGTCATTAAAGGGGTCAAAAGGTCAATCATAAATTTAAAAAATCATAATCCATGTATAAGTTCGATAAAGCTGAAAATTCACCAGGAATATTCCTTATGACATCCTAAGCACTATGTAATATTTTTATGGGTCAAAGGTAATTAAGGGATCACTTCCGGTTCTCACAGATTCGGAGTCATAACTCATTTGTCACTGCTGGCTGTGCATCCTCATGATCGCAGGCTTAACATAATCAGATCTCGTTTACATTATTGATTTTTATTTAGGGTCAAAGGTTATGAGGGGTCACTTCCGGTGTTAAACAAAATACCTTCTAAAATACCTGGCGGTTGTGCATGCTCGCGGTCGCAGGCGACCGCAGCCAGATCTTGTTCTTCTTGTGGTTCTCCTGGTTCATCTGTTTCTGTGTCACTGGCATATAGTTGTTCATAGAATTCTTCTATCCTTTTCAGAATTTCGTCTTGGTCTGTGATTTCTTGCCCATTACTATCGAGGAGGCTTGTAATTTTCTGTTTCCCCTGCGCTAGTTTCTTATATGTTTTCTTCAGACTTTTGTTTTCCTCAATTGTGGATTTGATCATCTTGGTGTTGTAGCTCCGTATATCTTCCCGTAGCTTTTTTCTGATTGTCTTGCAGGTTTCTGTATATTCAACCCGCTGTATGTTTGTTCCTCTGCTTTCATCGATCTTCTCTTCTCCATGAGTGTTCTGGTCGAATCTGATATCTTTGTTTCTCGGGTCTTTGGTTTCTTTCCTGCAATATCCATGGCCAGTTTTTGTGTTGTTTCCACTATCTGGTCATTCCATAATTCTAGAGTCCTCTCTTCTGGACATTCATCTGCCAAAAGTTGGAACTGGTTTTGCAGCTGCAGTTGGAATTCTATTCTCTTTTCCTGCAACTTCTCTAGGTTGATGCTGCTCTGCTTTGGTCTTAGTAATTTATGTCTCTCTAGTCTGGTGTTGATTTTTAACTTGCTCATTACCATCCTGTGGTCACTACCTCACGTTCACTTTGTTGACTGTCTTTACGTCTTGAATGATGTGTGGACTGTCTGTGAGAATGAAGTCAATTTCATTCTTTGTGCTTCCATCTGGGCTTCTCCAGGTCCATTTCCTACTTGCTGGCTTTTTGAAAAAAGTGTTCATTATTTTCAGCTTGTTACTGATTGAGAATTCGATGAGTCGGTCACCCCTATCATTTCGTTCTCCACTCCCAAATTTACCAATTGTGCACTCTTCTCCATCCTCTCTTTTTCCAACTTTGAGTAACTGCAACACATATGTGAACATACCGTTACTGTCATGTTTTCCTTAGCTAATAAAAAAAAATTGAAGGTATTTCGTTTTATACCGGAAGTTACCCTTTAATGACCTTTGACCCCAAATCTGTGTACACCCTATAGACACTGGGTAATTACAATGCACGTCTGCAAGTGGCATTACTGTCATACGTAATTTGTAGAAGATGCATTTTGAGTTAAAATCACGTTTTTGACCACTATGGCCCCTGTGTGACCTTTGGCCCCATAACTTTCATGTGACATGTAGGGGCACGATCAGTGATCATTGTGTCCAAGTTAGGTCCAAATCGATGTAAGCATGTGAGTGCTAGAGCAAATGTAATGGGCGACAGAAGAAGAAACTAGACTTAGCTGTGGTCTAAGACTACGAACACAGCCGTTTTGTGACCCCTTAATGACATTTGACCCCAAAATATATGAAAATCCCATAAACATTGGCTAATGTCAACGTATGTGTGCCCGTGGCATCACTTTGCCATGTTATTTATGGCAGAAGGGGCATTTTGAAGGCTTTTTTGTCTCAGACCGGAAGTGACCCCTTAATGACCTTTTACCCCAAATAAAAAATACTACGTATACACTGAGTAACATCAATTCATGAGTGAATGTACCGTCTCTGTGCTATATTTTTCTTGGCTGATAAAGTTTTTTGAAGTTATTTCGTTTTATACCGGAAGTGACACCTTAAAGACCTTTGACCTCAAATCTGTGTACACCCCATAGACACTGGGTAATAACAATGCATGTGTGTAAGTGGCATCACTGTCCTACGTAATTTGTGGGAGAAGATGCATTTTAAAGGTATTTCGTTTTATACCGGAAATGACCCCTTAATGACCTTTGACCCCAAAAAAAAAAAAAACATATATACATTGGGTAAATACAATTCATGTGTGAACATACCATCACTCTCCATTTCTTAGGTAATCAAATTTTTTGAAGATATTTCGATTTATACCGGAAGTGACCCCTTAATAACCTTTGACCCAAAATCTGTGTACACGACATTGACACTGGGTAATAACAATGCATGTGTGCAAGCGGTGTCACTGTCCTACGTAATGTGTGGGAGAAGATGCATTTTAAAGGTATTTCGTTCTATACCGAAAGTGACCCCTTAATGACCTTTTGACTCCAAATATAAAAATACCACATATACATTGGGTAACTGCAGCTCATATGTGAACATACCGTTACTGTCCTATGTTTTCCTTAGCTAATAAATTTTTTGAAGGTATTCCGTTTTATGCGGAAGTGACCCCTTAATGACCTTTGACCCCAAATTTGTGTACACCTTATAGACATTGGGTAATTACAATGCATGTGTGCAAGTGGCGTCACTGTCCTACGTAATTTGTAGAAGGTGCATTTTTAGTTGAAATCACGTTTTTGACCCCTGTGACCCCTGCGTGACCTTTGACCCCACGAGTTTCATGTGATATGTAGGGGCACGGTCAATGATCATTGTGACCAAGTTATGTCAAAATCGATGTAAGCATGTGAGTGCTAGAGCAAATGTAATGGTTGACAGAAGAAAGAAGAAGAACTAGACTTAGCTGTGGTCTAAGACCACGAACACAGCCGTGTGTGCAAGTGGTGTTACTGTCCTACGAAATTTGTGGGAGAAGTAGCATTTTGAGTCAAAATCACGTTTTTTTCTTCTGTGACCCCTACTTGACCTTTGACCCCACGAACTTTATGTGACATGTAGGGGCATGGTCAATAATGATTGTGACCAAGTTAGGTCAAAATCGGTGTACGCATGTCAGTGCTAGAGCAAATGTAAAGGTCGACAGAAGAAAGAAGAAAGAAGAAGAAGATCCTGTAAGAAAAAAGTTACACAGCCGTGACTAACGTCACGGCTGTGTAACTAGATCTACGATACCTTGTGCACACAGAGCACGACCCTTAGCCAGTGATGTTTGATATGTTTCGGTTTTGTTGATAACGGAAGTGATCCTTAATTACCTTTGACCCGCAAAAATATTACATAGTGCTTAGGATGTCATAATGAATATTCCTGGTGAATTCCAGCTTAATCGGAATTTATATATGGATTTTGATTTTTTTATGATTGACCTTTTGACCCCTTAATGAGCTTTGACCTCAATGAAAAAAAAACCTGATGTACACCGACAAAATGCATTGTTCCAATTTTAATTTAAAAAGTCTACTATGTTTATTTGTTGAGATAAAAATTCTTGAAGTTATTTAGCTAAAAACAGGAAGTGACCCTTAATGACCTTTGACCCCAAAATAAAATACCATGCATACATCAGGTAACACTGATTCATGTATGATGATTATATTACTCTGGTCTGTTTACATTTTGAGATAAAAATTTTAAAACATTTTTGATAATTTTGGTTTTTGACGGAAGTAACCCTTAATGACCTTTGACCCCAAAACTGTAGGCATCCTAAAGACCCTGGCTAGTAGCGATGCATGTGTGCTAATGGCGACTCTCTGCTATGTAATTTGTAAAGACAGTGATTTTTGAATATTTTTACAAATTTTTCAGACTTTTACCGAAGTGACCCCTTAATGACCTTTGATTCCGATTTTATGGTATAACTTTTGGACACTGGCTATAGATGATGCATGTGTGTAAGTGACTTCACGATGCTATGTAATATGTGGGAGGAGTAGCATTTTTAGTGAAAATCCAAGTTTTGGCCATTGACCGGAAGTGGATGACATTTGACCGGAATTTGATCATGTGACATCTGTGGCACCACCAAACGGTTCTACTGACTAAGTATGGTCAACATGCCTGAAAGCATGTGGTTACGATGGCTGATTATGATGTTGACAGAAGACTAACGTCACGGCTGTGTAAAGAACTAGACTTAGCTGTGGTCTAAGACCACGAACACAGCCGATGTTGTTACCCTTAATGACCTTTGACCCCAAAATATATGAAAACGCCCATAGACGTTGGCTAATGTCAGCGCATGTGTGCACGTGGCATCACTTTGCCATGTTACTTGTGGCAGAAGGGGCATTTTGAAGGTTTTTCGTCTCAGACCGGAAGTTAGAGCCAAATTTTAGAAGGTCATTTCGAGTCATCTGGGTGTCACCAGGGGTCATCTGAGGTCAAATTAGTACAAACTGTCATATGGACAGGAAACTTGTTTGGTACAGTATTGGGTGATACAAAAATGATTATTTGCAGGTCATGATTCTTTAGTAGTGTCGATTCATCTTAAAGAATAAACTTGCTGTATTATTATCTTGATATGTGTTCTTATAGTTTGCGTTGTTGTCTGAGGTCCGAGTTTATATAACCCAAGAAATGATGTGAAGTTTAAGAGGAGTGAGGACCAAATGTCACCCTACTTGCGTGACCCGACTAGTAATTTTCTCGCCCACTTTATAGTATTTTGGCCAAGAAAAAATATAAGTGGTTTTTGAATGTTATATGTCCAATAGAAAAGGTCCGTTTTCTTCAAAATGACGAGACTCGAAGTTGGGTGTTAATTTCGAGTCACAATTATAACTCTCCAGGAGGTAAAATTAAATTAGCTTTTTCTCGCACATTCTATAGTATTTTGACCAAGGAATAATATGAGTGGCATTTGAATGTCATTTGTCCATTAGAAAAGGTCCGTTTTCTTTAAAACGATGAGACTCGAAATTGGGTCTAAATTTCGAGTCTCGATTATAACGCTCTAGGAGGCAAAATTTAATTAGTTATTTCTCGCCCACTTTATAATATTTTTACCAAGAAATATTATGAGTGGCTTTTAAATTTTTGTCCTTTAAAAAAGGTCAGTTTTCTTCAAAAAGACGAGACTCGAAATTGGGTCTAAATTTCGAGTCTTGATTATAACTCTCTAGGAGGCAAAATTTAATTAGTTATTTCTCGCCTACTTTATAATTTTTTTACCAAGAAATATTATGAGTGGCTTTTAAATGTCATTTGTCCAATAGAAAAGGTCAGTTTTCTTTAAAATGACGAGACTCGAAATTGGGTCTAAATTTCGAGTCTTGATTATAACTCTCTAGGAGGCAAAATTTAATTAGTTATTTTTTGCCTACTTTATAATAATTTTTATCAAGAAATATTATGAGTGACTTTTAAATGTCATTTGTCCATTAGAAAAGGTCAATTTTCTTTAAAATGACGAGACTCGAAATTGGGTCTAAATTTCGAGTCTCGATTATAACTCTCTAGGAGGCAGAATTTAATTAGTTATTTTTCGCCTACTTTATAATAATTTTTACCAAGAAATATTATGAGTGACTTTTAAATGTGATTTGTCCATTAGAAAAGGTCAGTTTTCTTTAAAATGACGAGAATCGAAATCGGGTCTAAATTTCGAGTCTCGATTATAACTCTCTAGGAGGCCAAATTTAATTAGTTATTTTTCGCCTACTTTATAATAATTTTTACCAAGAAATATTATGAGTGGCTTTTAAATGTCATTTGTCCATTAGAAAAGGTCAGTTTTCTTTAAAATGACGAGACTCGAAATCGGGTCTAAATTTCGAGTCTCGATTATAACTCTCTAGGAGGCCAAATTTAATTAGTTATTTTTCGCCTACTTTATAATAATTTTTACCAAGAAATATTATGAGTGACTTTTAAATGTGATTTGTCCATTAGAAAAGGTCAGTTTTCTTTGAAATGACGAGACTCGAAATTGGGTCTAACTTTCGAGTCTTGATTATAACTCTCTAGGAGGCAAAATTTAATTAGTTATTTTTCGCCTACTTTATAATAATTTTTACCAAGAAATATTATGAGTGACTTTTAAATGTGATTTGTCCATTAGAAAAGGTCAGTTTTCTTTAAAATGACGAGACTCGAAATCGGGTCTAAATTTCGAGTCTCGTGTATAACTCTCTAGGAGGCCCAATTTAATTAGTTATTTTCGCATACTTTATAATAATTTTTACCAAGAAATATTATGAGTGGCTTTTAAATGTCATTTGTCCATTAGAAAAGGTCAGTTTTCTTTAAAATGACGAGACTCGAAATCGGGTCTAAATTTCGAGTCTCGATTATAACTCCCTAGGAGGCCAAATTTAATTAGTTATTTTTCGCCTACTTTATAATAATTTTTACCAAGAAATATTATGAGTGACTTTTAAATGTGATTAGTCCATTAGAAAAGGTCAGTTTTCTTTAAAATGACGAGACTCGAAATTGGGTCTAAATTTCGAGTCTTGATTATAACTCTCTAGGAGGCCAAATTTAATTAGTTATTTTTCGCCTACTTTATAATAATTTTTACCAAGAAATATGAGTGACTTTTAAATGTGATTAGTCCATTAGAAAAGGTCAGTTTTCTTTAAAATGACGAGACTCGAAATTGGGTCTAAATTTCGAGTCTTGATTATAACTCTCTAGGAGGCAAAATTTAATTAGTTATTTTTCGCCTACTTTATAATAATTTTTACCAAGAAATATTATGAGTGACTTTTGAATGTGATTTGTCCATTAGAAAAGGTCAGTTTTCTTTAAAATGACGAGACTCGAAATTGGGTCTAAATTTCGAGTCTCGATTATAACTCTCTAGGAGGCAGAATTTAATTAGCTATTTCTCACCCATTTTATAGTATTTTGACCAAGAAATAATATGAGTGGGTTTTGAATGTCATTTGTCCTTTAAAAAAGATCAGTTTTCTTAAAAAGACGAGACTCGAAATTGGGTCTAAATTTCGAGTCTTGATTATAACTCTCTAGGAGGCAAAATTTAATTAGTTATTTTTCGCCTACTTTATAATAATTTTT
The DNA here is from genome assembly GCF_039555335.1 of Amphiura filiformis. Taxonomy (NCBI): domain Eukaryota; kingdom Metazoa; phylum Echinodermata; class Ophiuroidea; order Amphilepidida; family Amphiuridae; genus Amphiura; species Amphiura filiformis. The sequence continues at coordinate 71,303,444 of NC_092631.1, forward strand.
ACCAAGAAATATTATGAGTGGCTTTTAAATGTCATTTGTCCATTAGAAAAGGTCAGTTTTCTTTAAAATGACTAGACTCGAAATCGGGTCTAAATTTCGAGTCTTGATTATAACTCTCTAGGAGGCCGAATTTAATTAGTTATTTTTCGCCTACTTTATAATAATTTTTACCCAAGAAATATTATGAGTGGCTTTTAAATGTCATTTGTCCATTAGAAAAGGTCAGTTTTCTTTAAAATGACGAGACTCGAAATCGGGTCTAAATTTCGAGTCTCGATTATAACTCCCTAGGAGGCCAAATTTAATTAGTTATTTTTCGCCTACTTTATAATAATTTTTACCAAGAAATATTATGAGTGACTTTTGAATGTGATTTGTCCATTAGAAAAGGTCAGTTTTCTTTAAAATGACGAGACTCGAAATTGGGTCTAAATTTCGAGTCTCGATTATAACTCTCTAGGAGGCAGAATTTAATTAGCTATTTCTCACCCATTTTATAGTATTTTGACCAAGAAATAATATGAGTGGGTTTTGAATGTCATTTGTCCTTTAAAAAAGATCAGTTTTCTTAAAAAGGCGAGACTCGAAATTGGGTCTAAATTTCGAGTCTTGATTATAACTCTCTAGGAGGCAAAATTTAATTAGTTATTTCTCGCCTACTTTATAATATTTTTTTACCAAGAAATATTTTGAGTGGCTTTTAAATGTCATTTGTCCATTAGAAGAGGTCAGTTTTCTTTAAAATGACGAGACTCGAAATCGGGTCTAAATTTCGAGTCTCGATTATAACTCTCTAGGAGGCTAAATTTAATTAGTTATTTTTCGCCTACTTTATAATAATTTTTACCAAGAAATATTATGAGTGACTTTTAAATGTGATTTGTCCATTAGAAAAGGTCAATTTTCCTTAAAATGACGAGACTCGAAATTGGGTCTAAATTTCGTGTCTCGATTATAACTCTCTAGGAGGCAGAATTTAATCAGCTATTTCTCACCCATTTTATAGTATTTTGACCAAGAAATAATATGAGTGGGTTTTGAATGTCATTTGTCCATTAGAAAGGGTCCGTTGTAAATTGAATTTGAATTTCATTATCGTGAAAATGCACGTTTTTGTGAATATGTGTGTTAATATGTATGTTTGTGAATATGTTTTGTGATTGCTTGTTTTGTTTGTTTAAATACTTTTTTGTATTACTGGAAACTTCGATATTATAAAGTCAAAACCTGAAAATTTGACACTCGATATTCGAAATTTGACACTCGAAACTCGATATTGGAAAGTTGACACTCGAAATTTGACTCTCGATACTCGAAACTTCGAAATATAAGACTCGAAACTCAAAATATGAGGTCAAAACTCGAAATATGAGACTCGAAACTCGAAATATAAGGCTCGAAACTCGACATACAACTCGACTCGAAACTCGAAATATAAGACTCGAAACTCGAAAAATATAACTCGAAACTCGAAATATGAGACTCGAAACTCGAAAAATAAGACTCGAAACTCGAAGTATAAAACTCGAAACTCGAGACTCGAAACTCGAGACTCGAAAATTTGACTCGAGACTCGAAACTCGAAGATAAGCAACACACTAACTTTATACACATATTTGGTATGTTTGCAACAAACTGACAAATTTACAGCAGAGCAGTGGCATTAAATTTATATTGGCTTTTTAATTTTTATCGCAGAATATGAATGCTTATCACAAAATATATTGCTATCCTGTTACTGGTATTGTGTGCGCTCATTGGTGGTATGGACAGCGAAATATTACACTTCCGATTTAAAATTTGGTGATAACGACATCACTGGTTGGTACCAAAAGACCTTACAAAGGGTTAAAGGTTATTTATAGGGTAAACTGTTCTTTCTGTTATCATGTAGTAGTCAGTCGAGGCTAATGTAGTACAATTAAGATTTAAGTCATTGACGTAAAGCAGAATCGTTGGTTTATTAGTACCTATTTTCCTGAAATTTCCAGAAGGATTTGTGGATAATAAACACAATGTTGTCTAATTCTGTTTTCTTGTAGACTCCACATGAAGTAGCTCAACAAGCTATTGATGCTGATGTCCATGTTGTAGGAGTAAGCACATTGGCTGCCGGACACAAGACATTAGTGCCTGAACTTATTGGGTCACTGAACAGATTAGGGAGAGGGTAAGTGGCTACTAACAAATTCACCAGAAGTAACCTATTCACCTATTGGTAAAAATATAATAATGATTAAATTATGACAAAAAGGATTGAAAGTCAGATGATTAATATCTCATTATCTTGATCTTGTTTTTATTTTCATGACAGAGACATAGGCGTAGTTGTTGGTGGTGTCATCCCACCACAGGATTATGAATTCTTGTATGATCAAGGAGTCACGACCATATTTGGACCTGGTAAGAAATATTATAAAAACTAACATAATGTTAACAGTTATGCCTATATCAACCCAACCTGCAAGGGTGGTTAAAGTGTCCATTCAAGGTAAAGGGGGTGGGTCAACCCAGGTGTTTTATTTTGTTGCATTTGGTAGATTTAGGTTTAGAAAGATTCGAGCTAGGTGTACATGTACCAACTTGGTGTGGGGAACAAGACAAAGACAAGATAAAAACTAATGCAGTATGTAAACCATGATGGTGTACACTGTTACTGCACTAGTAAAAATCCAATACCACAGGGATAGTAGACAAAGTTAAACAAAAATACAACCAACGTTTCAAGCAGATAAACTGCCCTTCCTCAGGGACAAACAACAAAAAATATATACAGCAAATAATTGATAGTAGATAGCAAGCATACAAATTAATCAAATCATAGCAAATAATTAAATCAAGGTAGCAAGCAAAATATCATAGAGCCAGAAATATAGCGTCTCTACAGAAAGAGAAAAAAAAATGATCAAAAAATGATCAATTTTCAAAAAAAATCATAAAAAAGCTTAATTTACGGCCAAATTACAAATATTTTTGGTGAAGTTGGTCAAAATTCAAAAAAATGAAAAACCGGTTCCTAGATATTTTAAATTATTTAGTTTTTAAAAATTAATAAAAAAAACACCTGTTTTGGGGGATTTGGGGCCAAAATGAGCCCAAATTTGACCTCGTAAATGAATTTATCAAGTCTTTGCCATTCTAAATATGTATACTTTTATATACTTTAGACCAACAATTTAGCTGTTATGAGGCCTGAAAGTTTCCATAATTCCAGGGTTAAGACCAACCTTAAAAGGGAAATATACAACACCACAGATGTGAAATAAAGTTAAAATATTTTCTTTGGAAATACGTAAAAGAGGAAATAGCATATGAAGATGAAATTGTGTGATGATTAGGTCTTTCTTTCTTTATTTTGTTTTTAACTATTTATAAAATTAAAAACAAACATATGGAGTATCACTTTATTGGCTAAACCAGTGTGTGAAGTTGTCAAAAATGTGTTCTAAACCGAGGTGAAATAACATTAACATTAACGTTGAAAAAACAATAGTACATCTGGCCAGATTCAAACCAGCGACCTTCTCTGTGACTGCATCGTTCATAGCCTACAAGCTTATTACCGTATTTCGAATTCGGCATACTTAACATCGATTTGCCAACATTGATTTGTGAACTATGAAACCACTAGCCTACAGTCGCAAAATGTTGTTACAGATCAATAAAAGTGTGATCAACAATGACAGTTTTTCTCGCTTGGACAATTGTTCATGGAATAAATTGAAAGAACTAGATATAAACAAGCGTATGCGTGGCAGCCGTGCGGTAGAAATAAGATTAAAGTATAATTGACAATTCAGTGACAAGAATACGTCGTGATGATTGTTTTACACCAAAGTCAAGATGTGTAAACAAAACAATCTCATTCCAGTGAAATTTTCTTCCTGCTATAAACAATCAATTCGTACGCGTTTCTCCCATTGGGCGCTTCGATCTATTGGAAACAAAACTGCATCTATATGTGATTTTGTGATTTCAAATAAACTTGATGTATTTGCTATCACGGAATCGTGGCTGAATGGAGATAGCACAGATGATAAAGCCCTCGCCGATCTGCAAAGTACTTTACCCGACTTTGACTCTTATAGTATACCACGGTGCGATCGTGGTGGTGGAGGTGTTTTTCTCCTCTTGCGCAAAGGATTTAAAGTCATCCAAAATCCATGTCTCAATTTCAATTCCTTCGAAATGGGAGATTTCACGATTGCTTCAGCCTCATCTTCAGTGCGATTGGTTGTGGTCTACAGATTGCGACCTGACAAGAAAAATAAACTCACTGCAAATATGTTCTTTAATGAATTTCCAATCCTATTGGAATCACTTGCTACTGGTTCCAGCAATTTGCTTCTCGTCGGAGACTTTAATTTTCACGTAGATGTTTCAACTGATCGTGAAGCAATTAAGTTCCTTGACCTTCTTGATTCCGCAAATCTCCACCAGCACGTGGTGGGGCCTACACATATCCATGGCCATACATTGGACTTGATTATTACGCCAAAGGATGTATCTCTTATCTCAGGAGATATCGCAATACAACGTGAACTGCCCTCAGATCACTTCGCCACAACCTGTAACATCGACATTGCTCGACCTGCGTCAACAAAACAGCGTGTAAAAGTGCGGCGTTACCGCAGTGTTGATATAACTCAACTGAAGCAAGACATTCTAGCATCATCTTTGACCACGGATCCTGAAAATGACATCAATTCGTTAGCTGTGCAATATGACGCTGTCCTAAGAGAGCTGATGGACAAGCATGCTCCTCTGAAAACACGTACGCCGATTCTACGACCCCACTCACCGTGGTATTCGGATGATCTCCGTGCAAAAAAGCAAGAACTTCGTCGCAGTGAAAGGAAGTGGATCTCGTCAGGTCTTGAAGTTCACCGACAGATCTTCAATGACAAGTCAAAGCAATACAAGACTATGCTTGATTGTGCTAAGACAGCATTCCATAGATCTCAAATTTTGGATTGTGATCACAGCAACCTGTTCAAGGTGGTCAACAACATGTGTGTCGCTAAGGTTTCTAACGTGTTGCCATCTCATGACTCTTCTCAGACACTGGCTGACAACTTTGTCAAGTTCTTTGACGACAAAGTTAAGAACATTCGTCAGAACCTTGACTCTGTTCCATCTTCGGACACATCCTACAATTCGTCACATCCACATTGCGCAGCTGAGTTTGGTGGTTTCCACGCGTTAGCTGAAGACGATGTACGGAAATTGATCTCCAAAATGGCATCAAAAACTTGCTCCCTAGACCCTATGCCAACGTGGATGTTGAAACTTTGTTTGAATGAATTGCTGCCTGTCATTACGCGTATTATCAACTATTTGCTCCTCTCTGGTGTCTTTCCAGATTGTTTCAAGATAGCGCATGTCATTCCATTGCTTAAAAAAGCAACGCTGGATGCTGAACAGCTGAAGAGTTATCGCAGTGCGTCCAATTTGTGCTTCATGTCGAAGGTTGTGGAGAAAGCAGCTGCTGAACAGATTCAAGCATATCTCATCAATAATAACTTGTACTCTAATCTCCAGAGTGCCTACCGAAAGCACCACAGCACCGAATCGGCGTTGTTACGTGTCATGAATGATATTCTTCTTACTGTTGACAAGAGGAGGACGCGGTACTTGTACTACTTGATCTCAGTGCGCGTTCGACACTATTGACCACACAATCCTCCTCCAGCGTCTGAAGCATCAGTATGGCATCACTGGTACCTCACTTTTGCGTGGTTTGAGTCATACATGCATGGGCGTAAGCAAGCTGTCAAGATTGGTGACACTTTATCATCATTCTGTGATCTTACCTGCGGTGTCCCGCAAGGTTCGGTCTTTGGACCACAGATCTTCACGATGTATACAGCTCCCATCGAGAATGTTGTTAGAGATCATCAAGTCCAGGGAATGTTCTCGCGGACGACAGTCAGCTGTATGTGTCTTTCAATGCTGACAATAGGAATGATAATCTTGTAAAACTTGAGGCTTGTGTTAGCGACATCAAGAAATGGACAGTTGAAAATAAACTTGCACTCAACGATGATAAGACTGAGGTCATCCATATACGCTCGCTCGTGGATTCTGACCCCATCGGTGACTTCAAAGTTGGTACATTTAATGTTCCAATTGCCTGCATAAACAAAAGACCTCGGTGTTGTAGTCGACACGCACCTCACCATGACCTCGCACGTCAATCAAATCTGCAAAAAAGCTTGTCTTGCCATCAGGAAAATCGGCCGTGATTAGGAAATACCTGGACAGAGAGAGCACAGAAAGGCTTGTGCACGCTGTTGTTTCTTCTCAGCTGGATTGTGGAAATAGTTTATTGTTAGGTCTTCCTGAGTTCCAGCTAAGCGAAGCTGCAGCGTCTCCAAAACTCCAGCGGCTCGGTTGGTAACACTTACCAAGCGGCGAGCATATTTCACCAATTCTCCGTGATCTTCATTGGTTGCCGGTGAAAAGCAGGATCACATACAAACTTTTGCTGACAACATACAAAGCACTTCATGATCTCGCCCCAGCTTACATCCGGGAACTTGTCGTCATCAAAGATCCTGTTCGCTCGCTGAGATCTAACGTGGCTCCTCAACTTCATCATACATCTGTCAACACTGTCACCCTACGGACAAGCGTTCATTCAAGCACGCCGCTCCCGAACTCTGGAATCAACTGCCACCACACATCAGAAATTCATCTTCACTTGCACTGTTCAAAAAGAAACTCAAAACTCATCTGTTCATACAACTCGAAGCACCCTGACTCACGAACTTGAACTGGATTGTTTGTTTTTCCCATGATTATATATGTTTTTAAAGTGTGAATAGTGTGTTTAATTTCGTGCAATAATGACTGAGTTATACATGTACTTGCAGAATTCTCCAGCTTTTTGCTGTTTTTAATATATAGTTCTTTTGTGTATAAGTTGTTTTTGTATTTTACTTGTTTTATAATAGTATTTCCTTAAGGTTATGTGTATTTTGTAATTAAGGTATTTTAAGGCTTTTCATATAATTATTTTGTAAAGCGCACTGTGACGCTCCGTGAAGTGCGCTTAATAAAAGTGTGTTATTATTATTATTATTATTATTCGTATTACTTATACTATTGCACGAAACTGTTACCAATAGAGCAGCAGAGGCACGATGGAGAAGAGCAGAAGATTGAAATCTATAGGTATTTGCGTTCCTAATGGAAGGTGTCAGAACTGCATATTTATAACAAATAATCAAAAGTCACATGTGACTCCGTGTATACCTAAATAGATTTCAATCTTTGGCGCTTCTCCAGCCTGCCTCTCTTGCTCAGTTGGTTAGAGCTTTGTGCTTGTAATACAAAGGTCGCCAGTTTGAATCCGGCCAGGTGCACTAGGTTTTTTTTTCAATGTTAATGTGAGCTGGCTGCTCTGCTTGCAGATTAAATTTTGTTCATCTTGTTAAACCAGAGAACTAAATATAATGATTAGAGATAAACTTATTGTGCTGTTTTCATTTTGTGTGTCTCTTTTCAGGTACAAGAATACCAGTAGCAGCTGTCAAAGTTATTGAAGACATTGAAGATTCTATCAATAAGAGAGCAAAAGGAGTCAACTGAACAATGATACAGTGAATTTCATCTATTTCTCTAATATGAACTGAAGTATTATCCACATAATGCAAGGGTTCAAATCAGCCTATGAAGGAATTGAGGTCAATATTGATTCTGTTAAAACCGCACATAATCTTGAACACATTAGGTTGACAAAAGTCACTTGACTATCTGCTGGTTCTTTTGGTGAGAATCAGAGGAATTTAATTCTGACAAAGTTTCTCTTAATATGGTTGTTCGGATCAGTACTGATTCTTCTAAAAAATTGGTAGCCTGACAGGAGTTAAGCGTGCAAAGAATTTGTTTTGATTCCTGCAGTGTGAAGAATGAAACCTCTTCACTGGGATGCAAACAAGGTGGATCTTCAAGCCAAATGCCTCCAAGATTACATTAAGGCTACAAATGTTGGTAACTTGAAGCTTTAAGGCTTGGTGGTACTTGAAAATTACACAAAGGAAATAAATGCATTGCTCACAGGGATGGAAATAAGGTGGAGCCAATTGCATTTGTGCTGCAAACTTTTAACCTTAAGCCTTAGAGGCACTTGGAGATTTTCACAAAGCAAAGCAACAGAAGAATTACATGTAGTGTACACACAGCTGTTGCAGAAATAAATCCACACTGTGCTTGAGCTTTGGCATGTTATATACTGTTATGATGTATAGTTGACACTATAGAACTAAGTATTTCATGGAAGATAGTTTATTTATTACTGGTTATAATCAAATTTGCCTATTCTGCCCAACTACATCACACACATTAATTTTTAAAGTTTTGGATTTCAGGTTTGTGTTGAACTTTGGTGTGTTTCATATAGGCTGATACCAACAATCTGAAGTCATTAAGAGGAAAATCAAGGTTAACAAAAATGTCCTTTTCACCCTTTTGTTGTACTGACATTGCACTATACCTGGCATATAGAGTGAAGTAACATTATGACTTAAAGCACTTTGAAGGGACATGCAGAGATTTGACGTTCATTAATTGCACCACAAATTGATCAGTAACACATTAGACAGTCGTATTTGATCATAAACGTTTGAGCTGCATACTGTAAATAGCTGTATTGTATTCAAATGGCATCTAATTGCGCTCATGTATTAAACATGGTTTCCAAATTCGACAGCCTTGATCACCATCTTTCTTTCCTTATTTCGACCGCAAAATTTTTTGTAAAAAATGATTGATTTGTGGAAACAAATTTCTTCATTTCTCTTTAATGTGTATTTTCTTTGTTTAAAGACCCATTCAGTGATCCCAGCGCAAGTGTAAAAAAATTAAAATTGTTTATAAATTGCTTAAAAGTGAAGGATAAGCCATTCAAATTGTCATTCGGTATTTTTGAAATGACAAGAAAAGAAATCAGCAGTACTGATGAAGTTGAAGTGCCATTCAAATACACGTAGCTAATTTAGATACTGTCAGTATCTAAATTACAGATTCGTGTAAAATGTCTTAGTTTGTCTTAAATACACGGATTTCGGCTGAACCACTCGCAGGCTATGTTAGCACATCTATGACAATGACAAAGGTACCAAAATCGATTTTTTACGATCGTCCCGATGAGCAAATCACTGAATGGGCCTTTAATGTACACTTAATTGTGTTCTAGGAATTACATTGAACATATTGAGGGTTGAGAGCCTGAAAGCCTTAACTCATAAGGACCTGATCCTACAAAATGAGCATAAAGCCAACAGGGCACTATAGAAGATACAGTCCATTAAACATGACAAAATTCAATAATAAACAAAATAAGTTATGGAAGAAATATTGATTTATGTTGACCAAAACAAGGAGCCATCCTAACATGTTTGGTATGATTTTAAAGGGTATAAAATAAGGAATTCTAATCTGGAAATTTTCAGAAAGTTCTTTTTTCAACTTTATGCTTATATTTTGTGAGAGCAGTACATTGTGAGTTAAGGCTGTCTGGTTCTGAACCCTCGGTGTGTTGAAATTATAATTGTGATTATGACAGAGTATACAATGTACACATCACCTTTGTTTCTTAACCATTGAGGTATAAGACCTTTGATTCTTGAAGACAAGCCCAGATTAGGGAATCTTAGATAGAATTGAATATGTATGTGGATACTCTACCAACATCCTGTTCACAATGGAGAAAATAATATGGTATGTGTTGATTAAGCACCATCAACTTCAATTTAAGCCAAAGGCTTGCACATAAACACCTTTTGAAAGATGCATCTAACTTGTGCAATAAAATGTGCACATGCTGTTTTGTAAACATACAGGTGAATATCAATTCAATAGTAGACTAATCAGGGTCCATTCTTTGGATTATACAATGTTATCTCCATAGCAAAATGGTGTGATGTCATTGGAACTAAGGTAGTATAGTGTCACAGTGATTTCCTGCGGGATGGCCTGAATCACATTTGTTACATATGTGCAGGCATGAGAATTTTCCTGCCCAAGCAGGAATTCCTCCAAGCAGGAATTCCTGATTTTTGTTGTTCAAATTTGGGAATTTTTATAAAAATCTGTCCCATTTTATGTGTTTTTTCTTGTTTTGTCATGGAAATCTAATCTCATGCCTGCCTGTTTGTGGAAGAAGCAAATGTGCTAACAAACATACGTATGAAAAAGTAATAAGAACAAAATCTGGCATTAAATATGAAAGTATAAAAGTAAGGTAAGCAAGGCAGTCAAATTCGGAAACCATGTTTAACATATGAATGCGAGAGGGCAGTATTGTGATGAGCAATTCAAAGCTATGTGAAGTTATTGCCAAACTATGAGCTATTATGATCAATGTTGTCTTTTTGTACTATTTGCTGAATTTGTGGAGCAGTATGGTCAACCATTTTGTGCAGAAAATCTCTACATGTACATCTAATTACAATAATTGTATTGTTAGATTTAACATAATGTCAGTCTTGTGCTGTCATGTATTTCATTGGTTTGTTTGTATGTATACATGCATGTATATATTTTTGACTATCTTTACTCTGAAAATGAATTAAAAAACATGCAGCACACAAATATTCATATTAACTTCAAGTTCCAAGACATATTATGTATTTCCATGCTTCAAAATATGTGTTTCAACTCAATGTGAACCCTATGCTTAAACTCAGGTGGAATGTTACCATATTGCAGTAATTGAATGACTGAAGTTGCCACAAATCTTATTTTGTATTTATAAAAAAGTAATATTCAAAACAAATGCTGATTAATTTGTTTGTGTTTTCTTTTTACTTTGCATTTACTTTACTTTTAAATGTCAATGCTGATCTACCAGAAAATGCTAGCAATGAACTCTAGCCTTGAATGCGTAACTATTGTGTGCAAATTGAATACCTGAGTGGAAGAAGGGCCCAACTCCAATTTTTTACAAAAACGAGTTAGACCCAGCATTTTATTGCCAGCAGACTGTTCTTCCATGTGTGTGAAAGATGAGCCAAAATCCACTCTCTAAATAGTCTTCCACATACACTTAATCATGGTTTTCATGGAAGAAAGGCCAAGTTGGGCCCTTCTTCCATAAATATTGGATTAAAGAGGAATTTTGTTCATCCATGAAATCTGCTTTTCACTGCAATAAACTTTCTTGCTAACCTATAACATGCTTCTACTTGTGCAATTAATGGATAATTACCAAATTTCTGTAGCTATTTATAACACATCTGCTTACGGAACTGACACTTGCAGTATATTAGTGGAAGAAGGGCCCAACTCCAGCTCAGTATTAAGACCTGTACCGTTGCCATGGAAACATCATATATAATTTCGAATGTATGTAATATTGTATGTTCATGTATTAAAGGTCCCCTGAAGATGAAAACATTCTATCTATAAAACTTTTCCAAATATAAAGTTTTTTCTTAATATCTCAAAAACAGTTTTGATGGAGTTGGGCCCTTCTTCCACTCAGGTATTCAATTCAAAGCTAGAGTACTTCAGTTTTGTTTTCAGGATATTACAGCCACCTCCATTTTTGTTTAAACCAGTAGCTTACAATATTTTTGTTTCATTATTTAAAACAAATTTCCATGCACGTGTAATTTGTGCAATTCAATTTGAATATTAGAGAGGGTAGGAGGTCCATTATTATTTTTATACAAAAAAAGAAGAGTCACTAATAGTGTACAGTATATCAGTATTTTAATAGTTCTATGCTATGTTGTAAAGTTACATATTTCAAATGGTCGCATAAGGCTTATATTTTGATTTCATATTGGAGCGTTGAGAGTGTTACGATCTAGCAAGACCAAAAAGGTCAAACAACGGTTGATCCTTCATGTAATTATTTTGTGTAAGCTAATCCTAATCCTAAGCCTAATTATAATCCAAACCCTAATCCGAACCCTAAAATAACCTTAACCCTAACCCTAATTTTGTGTACAATTACATGAAGGAATAACCCAAAAAACACCTTCCCCCTCAATCATGACATTTTCCATTATGTCATTCACATATTATATTCTGGGGATTTCCCCAAAGGGCTTTCCCCTTTTGGCGTTTCATCTCCTCTTTGAATGATGTCATATAGAAACAAGGAATTTTCCAGGTTGATCTCTATCAGATGTCACGCTTGCATGATTTCCCAAATTAGATTATACAGGAGTACCGGGTACATCACAGAAGGAATTTCAGAGCAAAACTGTAACAGTTCAATCTCTCTAACTATAACTTTTTTTTAAAGTGAAACACCACGAGGGGCAAAAAGTGTCAAAAATTACTTTTTTCACTTCAAAGTGAGACTACTGTGGCCTTCAGGGGCATAGAGAAAGATAATTTCAAATACACAAGTCATCCAAAATTAAAGGATCAGACACTGACAATGCAGATTGCCATTCTTTCATTTCATAGTGCTGACCAAAGTGTTTTTCTGTGTCATAGGACTTCTCAGCAGTGCAAGTATTCTTGCCCTGAATATGACAGAATTAAATGACACTTAAGTAAATGATCAAGTACTTTTTGTGCAAAAATACAACAAAAATGTATTATACCCTGGTTTATTGTCATAACATAAAAAGACAACACGAGTACATACGAGAATACTGCATTGGCTGCAGGTAACTCATCGCATTGAATACTGTTGTTAATTCTCAAATTAAAAAAAAATGTTCACTCTGCCTTAACTCTGCTTATTATTTGGGCAATCAACGTGGTCTTGTAGGAAGCTGTTTGATCTTCATAATCTTGATTATGTTTTGCACACAGTGCACGATGTGTAAATGAAAACATTGCGCATGAAATTAAAACAAATTCCAATTGAAATTGATGTCTTAATGATTAATTTGTACATGTTTGTGTTTTTTTAAATTTATTTATTTATTATTGTTGTTGTTGTTGTTGTTGTTGTTATTATTGTTATTATTATGATTATGATTATTATTATTAGTGTTATTATTATTATTATTATTTCTACCAATGAATAACTTTTCAAGAGAACCTCAGGTGGATACCTGTGACTACCAGGAAAAGTACCACTTGACTACTGGAAAGACAGTTGACAGCTGGGAAAGTTGGCGCCGGGGAAAGAGCCGGTTTGATCTTGCGACAGGTTGGCAACCTTTAGATCTCCGATGTATCTGCTTATAAAGTTACGTCCTACGAAGATTGTCACCCCTGGGTCCGTGCGAGAGAGCGGAGGAAGATTGGACCAACCGGACGGATATTAAGGCAACAACCTCTGGACTCTGACCACAGATGGAGGAGCTGTTCAGAAAGGTACTGGTGCAACCTGTCCAACTTGTGGAAAGTTGAGCCTGAGAAATGTCAAACTTCATCAGACAAAAGCAAAATGTAGAATGAGCTCATCGCAGTCAAGCTATTCAAATGAAAGCAAACGTAAATCAAACCAGTTGGCACACCCAAGTACCTCAACGCATGAGGTGAGAAGATGGAGTAAAACCCACAGCGCTTCCAAGACGACAGGCTAGAGCTACCACCACCAAAGAAAGACCAAGGAGAGTGCCACTTGAACTTTTTGTAAATCTCAATGTCAAAGCGTATATCAACCTACCAAAACCATCTGATAATGATGCATGGAAAGCTGTACGAAGAACTACCAACAGAAATTGGAGGATCCCCTGCCGAGCAGCTAACATCTTAGAGAATCACGTCCACAAAAGATTAGTGGACAGATTCGGGGTGAAACCAGCATCATCAAGCAAGGCAGATAAAACAACCCCAAGACGTCAAGACAACAAAGAAAGTTGAGACGTCTCAAGAAGGAGACAAAATGCCAATTCAAATTGCCGCTAAAAATTGGAGACAAGGTGGAGGCTAAGAAGCTAATGAGAGACTTCCATTAGATCATAAGTCTACACAACAAAGTTCGGAAGCTGGAGCTGAAAAACCCAGGAAAAAATATCCAGTAGCACAGCTCAACATATTAAATTTCCGGAAAAATCCTCACCAATTTGCCAAGAAACTTGATCAGAATGAAAAAAGAACTCAAACCTTCCAGAAACCTGTAGCAGAAAAATGCTTCAATTCAGTCAACAATGACAAGAAACGTGGATACAAATACCACCACTAAAGTGGACGAGAAGACCACCACGCCCAAAGAAACCATTCAATACCAAAGTCTCGCCAAATTTACAAATATTATATTTTGCTGAAAAGAAGAAATTCCAGTGCTCCGGGCACTAACCGCATACCCTACTTAGTATGGAAAAGTGCCCTAAACAACAGCACTTCTGCACGAAGTAATATGCAGTATTTAGAGGACTGGAAATACCTTTGAGTTGGAGAATGGGTGAAACCATCCTTATTTCCAAAGACGAGGGGACCTCGGATCCCTCCCACTTCAGACCAATCACACTGAACATGCTGAAGAACTCCAGTGGTAATCTTGGAATGGGAATCCTAGCTCAAAGGACCAGCACCCACCGGACTGAAAACAACTACATTGACAAATACATTCAGAAAGGCTTCATGGAGAAAGTATCCGGCTGTGTAGAACATACAGAGGCACTAACCGAGATGCACCTGGATGCCAAAAGAAATGGAAATCCTATTGTCACAACATGGCTTGATCCCCGAATGCGTATGGCACTGTACCATACAACTTGATTCAGTTCGCATTGGAATGGTACCATGTCCCTGTGACAGCCGGTGGATGATCTTTAAATACTACGATGAGAGTTACATTTGTGTAGAGACAAAGATTTGTACAACAGACTGAATACGCTGTAGTGTTGGTGTCTATCCTGCATCCTATTGGCTGTCTTCAACACAGCCATATTGGGTACCGAATCCCCTGCTAAAGCCTACGCAGATGATCTCACGCTGATTGCCAAAGCCCAGAAGATTGCCAGAAGTTGATCAACATAGTCATTCCTCAGGTGGACAAGCATCATGAAAGCCAAACCAATGCCGGTCGCATGCAGTGTAGAAGTTCATCCCAAACAGTATACAAAGACCAAGACGAGAAGGACAGAAAACTCAGTATGCCGCATACGACGCCTATGTTAACAGTTGATGGAGGAGAGATGGCCAGCATCCACAGTCAGTTAATCTTTGAAGACTTGAAAGACCATGCCATTAGACAATCTGTGAAAGGCAAACTGGCACATAATGCTAAAAACAACGGACAATTAAGAGCCAACTCAACGGTATCATGAAGATGTGGATCTACAACAACGCAATTATACCCAAACTGACATGGGAGCTCACCATCTATAACTTCCCAATTACGTTCCTCGATAATCTGGAGTCTACCTGCACCAAACACTTGAAGCGATGGGCTGGAGTAAGCCGATGCACTACCAACACCGCCCTATACCGAAGTAGGAATAGATACGTAACAGCTAAAGGCCCGGTCACACTATGACGAATAGGGGTGAACGGCAAGCGACGTTAAGCTGCGAATTGCAATTTTGAATTTACCGCCACTCATCGTGGGTTGCCGTTAGTTGTCGCTGACGAATCCGTCTGCGACCGCAGACGGCCGCAATTATTCGTCGGGAAATTTTCAACATGTTGAAAAGTTTGTGACGACAAAAAAGTAGTTGTGATTCCGTTCAAATTTCGTTGGAGACCGCAACCCTCATTTCTTTGGCGTCTCTAGTCGTTTTGAGGTCGTCACAATTTCGTTGGTAGTCGTTGTCAACGTCCATTGACGAATAACCAACGGCAGGCGACGTCACATCTCGAACCCTGACGACACGTTGCGGCAAGCAACGAAATTGTAACGATCTTGGTGCGACAGTGACTTGTCCGGAGAGTGACGGATATTGTTTGCGAGTATCGTTTGCGAGTACCTGCGGCATTGAAACGGTGGTCTGCGATGGGTTACGATTTTTAAACGATGGTCAACGATTTTAAACTTTTTGTGCGATTCATGAGATAGATATATGCATTTGTAGGATTGTAGAAATTAATCAAGTTTTTTTTTATGGTCGTTGACAACGACTACCAACGAAATTGTGACGACCTCAAAACGACTAGAGACGGCTTCCCACGGTATGGAAACGTCAAAGAAATGAGGGTTGCGGTCTCCAACGAAATTTGAACGGAATCACTTTTTGTCGTCACAAAATTTTCAACATGTTGAAAATTTCCCGACGAATAATTTCGGCCGTCTGCGGTCGCTGACGGATTCTCAGCGACAACGAACGGCAACTCACGATGAGTGACGGTAAATTCTAATCAAGTCTTTTTGTGCGATGTTTGACGTTTTATTGACGTCAGTTCGATTTCAATAGACTACCCGGCACGATGCAATTTTAAAGTTCATATAAAAGAAAATAATATCAATAATAATCAAAAATATTAATATTTCTGATTATTATTGATATTGATGATAGTATTTTTGATCATTATTGATATATTGATATAGATATAATAGTTTGGATTATTATTAATATTGATTTTCATATTTTGATTCCTATTGATATTTATATTAATTTTTTGATTATTTTTGATATGTGTAAATATTTTTTATTATTATTGATATTGATATTAATATCTTTGATATTATAATAGGCCTAATTGATATTGATATTAATATCTTTGATTATAATAATTGATATTTATTTTATTTTTTTATTTATTTATTGAAACATACACTTTTGTATCAGTGGCACACGCCTAACCAGCGGTGCGTTCAAAAACAACATTATAATACAAGAAACAAATTTAAAAGACAAATGAATATGTACATGTAAAATTGTGGCATTAATACGAAAGCAAAAGAAACTGTCTGTCTTAACCCAAGTTGGTTTGAAATGGGTCGTTAGCAGGAAATAAAACAAAATGTAGAAAATGAAAATATAAAATTAAATTACATACTGGCATGACATGACAATTAATGGACATTAAATATTCTTCAAGACAGAGGATCTCAAAGACCATGCACGTTTTAAATAACTTTTGCAAGACACATCAAAACAATTGTTGACTTCTTCATTCTCACAGTCCCAGGGGGTTCCCAACATAAGGCACAGTTTTACATCCAAGTCCCCTGCCATAAAAAATTGCCAGAACATCTCTAAATTCTGGTCCGAAAGATTACGCTCTAGCTCGGAGAATTCTTCAGTACGTATATCATTCAGGGCGGTGCATGTAAAGAGGAAATGGCGAAGATCTTCTGTACCATTTTTGCACAAAGGACAATTTTCGTCCATGCCTACAGTCCAGGAATGAATTCTACCATTAAGGGGAAGAGTGTTAGACCGTGCCTTAAATTTGAAACTTGCTCCGTGGAAATCGTTTTTTCCAAAAGATACTTCTCCATTCTAAGTTCTTTCTTATACAAAACATAGTCATTAAGAGAAGATTTAGCTTTGGCGTTATCATACCAATTACTCTCGTACATTTGTTTGTTGGCTTCCTTAAAAACGTTTTTTGCCCAGCGTGGATTTGCTGTTGAATCGTACCCAAAAATATAGTCTAAATCGCATTTATTAAGAGCGGATCGGACAGAAGACAGCCATTTAAATCTAATTTGATCGATATTACAGTCAAGACTTAATAATGCATTGAACAGTAATTTGGGCCATCGATGCATGTCCATACAATTAAGGCGCGCATAGAAATTTACCTTGATGCGATCTTGAATAGTAGCAATTGACTCCCAGCCCAAGTCCCCATAAAGAGCAGCGATAGGGGTATTACGAGAAGCCTTCAGGATGGATCGCGCCATTTGAGTTTGCAGATTTTCAATACTTTTGGTATCCGCTACATTGCAAATCCACACCGCGCTAGCATAATTAATACACGGAAGGGCTAGATATTGATGTTAATATATTATTGATATAGATATTAAAAGTTTAGATTATTATTTATATTGATTTTACTATTTTTTATTATTATTATTGATATTTATATTGGGTTTTTTAAATATTATTATTGATATGTGTAATATTTTTGATTATTATTGATATTGATGTTAATAATCCTGATTATTATTGATATAGATAATAATTTGGATTATTATTGATATTGATTTTACTATTTTTGATAATTGTTCATATTGATGTTAATATATTTGATTTTGATTGATATTGATATTTTTGAGTGGATGATCAGAACGTTGTGAAGAGTGGGAACGCCAAAGGGGACTATACGACCCGCACACACACAGGCTTTGATGTCGGCTGCTGAGTCACGTCATCATCACCGCAATCCACCGTCAGTTGCCGTTCCTTGCCGCAAGCAAATCCGCTGCCAGCCGTCTGACCTCGTTGCTTGTTGTAGGGTTCCGTCGAGACTTCGTCACTCATCGCCCAGACAACGTACGGATTTGGTCGCTAGTCTCAGTTTCCTGCCGCATCCTCTCGTCCCTTGCCGTCGTGTTGTCGCTAAAGGTCGTTCCCACTCGTCACCGAATCTGGTTTTTGCTCTTTTTGTCGTCGCTTTGCCGTCAACATTTTGTGATTTTCAAGTTCGTCACCTTTCGTTGCTTATCGTCCGTCACAGTGTGACCGGGCCTTAAAGAGGCTCATCACTTCTGTAAAGTGCATGCATGTCACCAAGTACCATCTCAACAAATACTCTATAGATGGAAGCACTCAAACTCTGTACAAAGACTGTCTCCAAAAGACTGGAGGATGGGTATAGGTTCTCATACTAAGACACACATACCGTAATGCGCCGTAATGGCGGTTTGTTGGCACGTTTCTGTCAATAACGTTATAACTAAACTTAGCAGATAGAGCAAATTATTCTTTGGTTCACCTCAAGTGCGGTTTTGACATTGGTGCATTATCGCGGTTGCGCTACAAGCGTGCCAACAAACCGCCATTACGGCGCATTACGGTATGTGTGTCTTAGTATGAGAACCCATACCCATCCTCAAGTCTTTTTCTTAATACGGACATCAGTCGTGGAATTCTCCGACCGATGTCCATAATTAAAAAGATGAGAACGGGTATGGGTTCACATGCGTGTACTGTCTACGCGATTAATGTTATGTGCGAGAGATGCGCACCTATACCATGTATACGTCACTACCAAACTTAAGGCGAACCAATGTATACTTTTTTGGATTCCTTTTTGGCCAGACGAATAATTGAACATTATTTTCAATTTTTTTTTCAATTTTGACCCCATGTTTAACCTTAATTGACCCCTATCAAAAATTGCCAGAACTTTGATTATGTTGAAGAAGGCAGCCCAAGCCAAATTGTTCAGCATCCTTCAGGCAAATCAAAAACACTCTCGAACCATAATGATTTGATCACAGAACATTACCGCTGCGCTCCTACTACATTATGCAAATGAACCTCAATGCACACCCTGTGTATATTAGCATCACTAATCACAGCATCACTGTAGAATTTACTGAATACGTCCTGCAACATGATATAGATATCATGCTTGTGACAGAATCCTGGTTGTATAATGACGATCATGTCGTCATAGGCGAATGTACACCACCGGGTTACTCATTTTTGAACATACCAAGACCATCAGGTAGATGCGGTGGCATAGCCGTTTTGTTCAAGAGTCAACTCCAGCTTCGCTTGAGATCAACCACAATCACTACTACCTATTTCGAATTTGCCTGCATTACTGACAATGTCGGACTCCTTAACCTAGTTGTCATATATCGACCCCCTCCATCACCAATAAATGGTTTTCGGCAATCTGACTTCATAGTCGAATTTGATAGTTTTATGGATGATGTTGTGTTATTCCCAGGACAACTGCTACTCGCAGGTGACTTTAATGTGTACTGGGATGAACAAGATAGATCTGATGTGAAGCAATACTCCAGCATCATTGCTTCTGCAAGTCTTCATCAATATGTAACCGTTCCAACTCATAGGAGTGGCCACATTCTTGATCACGTGCTATGCTGCCCTGATGAAAACTTCATCCAAGACTTTTCAGTGCATGAAAATCCTTTAACATGGCATCACTGTGTCCATTTTAAACTAAACTTAGCAAAACCGGTACCCCAGCGTGTCACACAAACTCTAAGAAATTATAAGAGCATTGATGGTGCAGCATTTTCACAGGCTTTAACCGATCACCTGAACCCTATTCCAAATGTTAATAACCCTGGTGAGCTGTACAATTGGTACAATGGAACTGTATCTGATTGCCTGGATGAATATGCTCCATCTGAAACCCGAACCCGGACTATTAGAAACCGCCAACCATGGTATAATCAAACCATCCATACTGCTCGTCAAGACCGCCATAGAGTAGAAAGAAAATGGCGTAAGTCACGATCTGAGTCCGACAGCCAAAAGTATGTGACTGCCAGAAATAATGTCACTAAACGTATTGTCGAAGCTAAACAGTTCTATTACTCTGATAAACTTTCGGGAGCAAACACAAAGACTGTTTTTCAAACTGTGAACAGTCTCCTAAACAGCAAAGTTAAACCCTTGCCTGTCCACAATGACCCAAAAGACCTGGGAAATAAATTTGCCCAGTTTTTCAAGAGTAAAATCTATAGATTCGCAAAGAACTTGAATCTTCATGTGAAAATGTCGACCCCTCTCAGTTTGTTGACAGTTGCCCTGGGTCTTGCGAAGTTCTCTCCCAGTTTCGCCACATGACCGCAGACGAGATCCGCAGAGTAATCGCAAAGGCATCCAATGCTTCCTCTGTGCTAGATCCTCAACCAACTTGGCTTATGAAGCAGATTGTGGACATTAATCTAACTGCCCTTACTACCATAGTAAATGTTTCATTACAGACAGGTGAATTTCCAACTCTGGCACACAAGGCAATTGTGAAGCCACTGCTAAAAAAGCCATCTTTGGATAAAGATGACTTAAAAAACTACAGGCCTGTCAGCAATTTGAATTTCACTGCTAAGTTGATTGAGAAATGTGCTTCCTCCCAATTAGTTGATCACATGGATAGCAACAACCTCTCTGACCCGATGCAGTCTGCGTATCGCCCAAAGCATAGCACAGAAAGTGCTTTGATCAAAGTGAGCGACGACATCATCAATCACGTCGACTCAAAGAGAGTTACCTTTGTGGTACTCCTGGATCTAAGTTCAGCGTTTGATACTGTGGACCATGCAATCATTCTGAACCGCTTGCAGAATCGTTTTGCTATCACTGGTTCTGCATGTAAATGGGTGCAATCTTACCTTAAGGGTTGGACTTCTCAGGTCAGCATTAATGGTCAACTCTCTGACCCTGTTTCAATGGATTTTGGCGTACCCCAAGGATCGGTCCTGGGTCCCCTTCTCTTTTCTGCATACACTGTTCCGATAGGTGACATTGTTCAGAAGCATGGAATCAACTACCACATTTATGCAGATGACTGTCAATTATATGTATCTTTTAATCCTCGGATTCCTGGTGACAAGCAAAATGCTCTTGACAAAATCTCAAGTTGCATATCAGAAATCAGAGCCTGGTTAACTGTGAACTATTTGAAACTCAATGATGTTAAAACCGAGTTTTTTGTCGCTGGTTCTGCCTACAACATCACTGCATCTTCAGTTAGCTGACATTGAACTCACTATTGGTTCATCAAAGATCACACCATCTACAGTCGTCAGAAACCTCGGTGTCTATTTTGATAGCACAATGTCACTCAATTCTCACATTGACAACCTTCGCCGCTGTATTTTATTCCACATCAGAAATATCTGGCGAATCCGGAGCTTTATTGATTCAGACACATGTCATCACACAGTTCGTGCTTTGGTCATTTCACGCCTTGATTACTGCAACGCGCTTTATACTCGCCTGTCATCTAAGAATATGAGCCGTTTGCAACGCCTACAGAACAGTGCAGCGCGTGTTATATATGCTGTTGGTCGTCTAACTGAAGCTGCGCCATTAATATCAAAACTGCACTGGCTTCCTGTGGCACACAGAGTAACTTTTAAGATCTTGCTTCTTGTGTACAAGGCACTTCATGATCAATCACCTGCTTATATTGCTCAAATGTTCTATTATTATGTTACTGCTCGCCCACTCAGATCTTCAAATGATCCTTCACGTCTTGCAATTGACAGATTCAACTCTGTTGCTGGAGAACACAGGTTTCCTGTTGTTGCTGCCAAAGCATGGAATGGTCTACCACAACACATCAGGGGAGCCTCATCTACAATCACTTACAAGAAACTCTTATTCCGACTTTCTGGTTGTTATCGCTTATGTATTTTGCTCATGTTATTTTTGTAAACGCAATGTTGCTTTGGCGAATTGCGTCCTAAGAAACTTTTGTATGTTTGTATGTATCACCACCGTGATATCATAGTATACCACGACTCTATCACCAGTGGACTTCGGGTATATATATAAATGCGCTTTTATAAATGCGCACGTGACATCTACAAGTCGCCATACCGTGTTCAACGATGTAAGGTACCCGGATGTGCACAAATTCCACACGCAAAAGTATAGGCGAAAATGACAGGTTACAAGGAAAATTGCTTTTGCAAAATAGTGGCATTGATTGCAAAGGGCAAAATAATTTGACCCGAAACATAAACTCTTTATTTGGATTTTCCAAAAAAAAAAAAAAAAAATTAATGACGGAAAAGCTAGATATAGCTGATTTAAAACTTATATTTCATTATTTCCGTGCTAAATGGGCGTGGCAATTGGCCATATTGATGACGAAATGTGATTCTTACTGGCATTAAGGTCAGAACTGAGTAGCTGCCGATGATGTTATTTGATAATTTTGCACGTGATGATAGGGAACTTAGGGGCTGTCATTTTTCGGAAGGAATGGGTCATGGATTTATTTATTTGAGATATATACCCCCCCCCCCCCCGTAGTGCCGCCATTACCCTGACCCTAATTTTAACTAATAGGCTAGATGTCCCCGCCCGACCTCCTCAACCCTAACTTACTCATTCGCTCGCTCACATCACAGATGCACCTTTTTGTGTCCCCCATGCTAAATCGGTGATCTGTACACCCTTTGACGTACAATTTAGAGTATAAACACGTAGATGACTGTACATAATCTAATCATCCCGGCTGGAAGATGTTGAGGAAGACTCGTATACTATACATCACGCTCATACGTTATATGACAATTTGACGTACAATCACGTATGTGATGCATGGTTTGAGGTTTATTCAGCTAGTAAGTTAGATCTCGTCATACACATTATTGTCATGGTATTATATTGTAATTGTATACGTCAATTTTGTTCAGTTTGATTCAACCGGCTTATAAAGTTTTACTTTACACGGAAGGGGAAAGTTAGCAAAAAACAATTAATTTATGAGTGTAAAAGGGGGTAGGGTGGTTTTGGGGGAAAGGGGGGTTGGCAAATAATATTTATAAAATTATAAGTAAGGCGAGAAAAAAAGAAACCCTGTTCTACGGCGGACGGACCTTTCAAGTAGGGTCGGTCGGTTGGTATTTTTTTAAATTTTTTTTAAACAAGCCAAAAAATCACAAAAATCTGTAAATAAATTTCAATTTGAGAAAATACAAAGAAAAATATTGTCCTCAAATTTCCGAAATTTGGGGTCGGCATTCATTTGTACAGGAAAAATGTGTTTCCCAATTTGTTCAAAATAAATAAATAAATAAATAAATAAATAAATAAATAAATAAATAAATAAATAAATAAATAAATAAATAAACATTATTTATGTTTGTACATGGGGGGGGGGTGCTGTGCAATAATCATGATCCTTCGATATCCATAATTTATCCTTGCAAATTTATAGCATCGAACCTCCAGCCAATGTTCCTTGCCAGTGCTAGCCACGAAACAAGGTCACAACTGTAGCCACTCCTTCAATGGTCGCCATTTCAGTGATTGACAGTGATGTAATGCAAATATGGCGCTGGCCATCTGGTCACGTGCGCATTTATAAAAGCGCATTTATATATACAACCGAAGTCTACTGATCACTGTCAAATCGTGAAGAACTACTCCTTTTTCACGTCAACTAGATCATTGCGCAGCACTTTCTCTCCCTCTACAGCCTGTCTTTAAAAAAATTGTGCAGGTGGAAAGCGCCATAAGTGGCAATTACAAAATACTGTTGTGACATGATGCTTACATCAACATTTTTTTTCAATTTTGACCCCATGTTTAACCTTAATTGACCCCTATCAAAAATTGCCAGAACTTTGAACATGTTGAAGAAGGCAGCCCAAGCCAAATTGTTCAGCATCCTTCAGGTAAGTCAAAAACGTACACTCTCGAACCATAATGATTTGGTCACGGAACATCATATAGGCGTAGATCCGGGGGGACCCCCATATTTTGCCAGGGGGGTGGTCCATACAATCATCCACCCCTCCCCCCAATGTTGACGCCTGTATGTGGGTTTCTTTTATTTATTCCACTTTTGCACCATATTTCATCAATTTAGTTTCAATATGGCAAAAATTTTCGCGCGCTCAAGAAAATTTTTCCAACCCCACCCCCCCCCCATGTCAAAAAGTTTTACAGGAGAATGTGAAATATTTATTTATCTTTAATCTGTGGCAAAAGGGAATCATTATACCTGTATCATGATAAAACAGTAAAAACATGTACAGCCCTATTCCCTAGTAAATGTGGCACAAATGTGGTTTTACCCTTTCATTGTTAACTAAACATATCTCGAGATTAAAACAAGCAAATTGAACAGAATAAACGTCATTTGCAAACTAAGACTTCGCCCTTGACGTCGATGTACACATCATGTCACAACAGTATTTTCTAATTGCCAAGAGGGCGCATTTTACTTGCAAAATTTTTCTTTGAGAGAGGCTCCCTAGAGAGAGGCTGTATATCCGTTTCTCTCCATCCTCTTCCTCTCCCCGCCCTCTATCTCTCCCCCTCCTTCCCCTTTCTTAACTTTCCTTTTAGACAAAATATTTAATTCAGAGCTTTAAAAGTTTATCCAAATAATTCAAACCTTTTTTCCTATACATCAACCAGAATACGAAATACGGTCGTGGTCAAACCTGTTTTGAAATAATTGCGAAATGCTTTAGAAAGAGCCTTTATCTGATCGTGTTTGTTTTTGATATCTACAAAATGATTGGCATAATAGCCACCGGAGACGTGTTTTGCCAAACACCAATAACTGTCACTTTGTATGACAAGACGTTATCTCCGCATCGAATGATATCGACTCTTGTTTAGTTGACGGTGTTCTATAAAGGCGGACAACCCGGGGGGTACTCACGTACAAACGCTATACGGGGATGTGCCGCCCAAATGGGTTACTTTTTCACAGACAATCCTTAGACATGGGTCGGTCTTTCAAGACGAATCCTTAAGAATGGATTTACCACAAAAATCCTTCGACATGGGTCCCTTTTCTGAGATCTTCACGTAAAAAATCTCTGATGATCAAATCAGATGTAAACTATGCACTGAATACTAAAGTAGCATCACATACTGTAATATTTTTGGTCTTTCGATAGAAAGTCACAAGATATTTAACTTATTTAACATGTATTTAAGGAATACTTGAGTTTACAAAACCTTAGACAAGGGTTCATATTTCATGAAAAATCCTTAGACATGGGTCTCTGGTTTTTTTTTAATGACCCTTGGAAAAGGGTAAGGGTTTTGCCTTGGGCCACACACCCCCGTCGAAGAATATTTCAAGAACCCCCTCCCCGGAGCGGACAATAATTTCTAGCTACCATTATGTCATATTTCAATGACACAACTAAAAGCCCTGGAATCGTCTTTATAGAACCCATAACAGGCTTTTTGTGTGTCAGCTTTATTTGTCTCAATATGTGAGTGCAAACACCGCTATGTCACGCTCCCTCCGAACTATCTTTCCCGGATACCTGTGTGACTAAACGCCAATTATAAAATTTATTTCATTAATGGTGCTAGAGACATGATCATTTTACTCTCACTGATTACTAGCTTTACACACACCTTAATCGTGGGAAAACAAATTGCAAATTTTCGCTCGCTTCGCGCGCATTGTGCCCTTCAGTTTATTATTTCATCATTTACCTTAAAATTGGCAATTTTTCCGCGCTTCGCACGGAGTTTGTTTCAATAAGTTCAATCTGGGAGCAAAAGTCGCTGATTCGAATTGCACATTTTTGCGCGCTCGCGCGCATTTGTCCAAATCAACGGTTCATACTTGGATCATTTTAGCTTCAAGTAGCCTTAAAATTGGCAAACTGGGGGGGGGTGCTGTGCAATAATCATGATCCTTCGATATCCATAATTTATCCTTGCAAATTTATAGCATCGAACCTCCAGCCAATGTTCCTTGCCAGTGCTAGCCACGAAACAAGGTCACAACTGTAGCCACTCCTTCAATGGTCGCCATTTCAGTGATTGACAGTGATGTAATGCAAATATGGCGCTGGCCATCTGGTCACGTGCGCATTTATAAAAGCGCATTTATCCTTCGATAAATCCTTCGACATGGGTCCCTTTTCTGAGATCTTCACGTAAAAAATCTCTGATGATCAAATCAGATGTAAACTATGCACTGAATACTAAAGTAGCATCACATACTGTAATATTTTTGGTCTTTCGATAGAAAGTCACAAGATATTTAACTTATTTAACATGTATTTAAGGAATACTTGAGTTTACAAAACCTTAGACAAGGGTTCATATTTCATGAAAAATCCTTAGACATGGGTCTCTGGTTTTTTTTTTTAATGACCCTTGGAAAAGGGTAAGGGTTTTTGCCTTGGGCCACACACCCCCGTCGAAGAATATTTCAAGAACCCCCTCCCCGGAGCGGACAATAATTTCTAGCTACCATTATGTCATATTTCAATGACACAACTAAAAGCCCTGGAATCGTCTTTATAGAACCCATAACAGGCTTTTTGTGTGTCAGCTTTATTTGTCTCAATATGTGAGTGCAAACACCGCTATGTCACGCTCCCTCCGAACTATCTTTCCCGGATACCTGTGTGACTAAACGCCAATTATAAAATTTATTTCATTAATGGTGCTAGAGACATGATCATTTTACTCTCACTGATTACTAGCTTTACACACACCTTAATCGTGGGAAAACAAATTGCAAATTTTCGCTCGCTTCGCGCGCATTGTGCCCTTCAGTTTATTATTTCATCATTTACCTTAAAATTGGCAATTTTTCCGCGCTTCGCACGGAGTTTGTTTCAATAAGTTCAATCTGGGAGCAAAAGTCGCTGATTCGAATTGCACATTTTGCGCGCTCGCGCTGCATTTGTCCAAATCAACGGTTCATACTTGGATCATTTTAGCTTCAAGTAGCCTTAAAATTGGCAAACTGGGGGGGGCTGTGCAATAATCATGATCCTTCGATATCCATAATTTATCCTTGCAAATTTATAGCATCGAACCTCCAGCCAATGTTCCTTGCCAGTGCTAGCCACGAAACAAGGTCACAACTGTAGCCACTCCTTCAATGGTCGCCATTTCAGTGATTGACAGTGATGTAATGCAAATATGGCGCTGGCCATCTGGTCACGTGCGCATTTATAAAAGCGCATTTATATATACAACCGAAGTCTACTGATCACTGTCAAATCGTGAAGAACTACTCCTTTTTCACGTCAACTAGATCATTGCGCAGCACTTTCTCTCCCTCTACAGCCTGTCTTTAAAAAAATTGTGCAGGTGGAAAGCGCCATAAGTGGCAATTACAAAATACTGGGGGGGGCTGAGCCTTAAAATTGGCAAACTGTTTGCACTTCGCGTGGAAGTTGTTAAGAGGAACTTAATCTTTGAGCAAAATGCCACTTTCAAATTGCAAATTTGTGCGTGCTTTGCGCGCATTTGTCTCCTTCAATGTTCATAGTTGATTATTGGCAGCTAAACATGCTACTTTCGCTCCGCTTCAACATATGTTCGAGGATTTTACACCAACCTATCTCCCCATATCACAAAGAAATTTACGCCACTCCTGCCCCCCCCCCCCCACCCACACACTTATGAAGTCCTGCACCGTCACCACTGATCAAAGGGGCCCGTGCGTTCACATTGCCCCCGGGCCCGTAATGGCTCTCGGCGGCACTGCACCCTAATCAATCCTTAACCTATCCTCAACCATTGCCCCAATATAATACAACTCCAACCCGGAAAACTAACATTTACTTAAACCCAGAACCCTTACCCTAACAGTATTTTTAGTCTTATTACACATAAACGTGCTACTTATGTTTTAATTACTTAATTATGTCTTATTAACATTGATTGAAATTGGTATTTTTATTGCTGAGAAACCTTTCACAGAATTTGGTAAAAAAATCTCGAGTGCACAAGCTTTTTTCTGCTGGATTAGAATTTTTCTTGCGTGTAACTGCTTTTTTCTTGCATGTTAGAAATTTGATAAACAGGTCCATGCGTGAATTTTGTATGGTGACCTATTTATCAAATTTCTAACCTGCAAGAAAAAAGCAGTTGCACGCAAGAAAAAATTCTAATCCAGCAGAAATAAGCTTGTGCATTCATTTTGTTGTTGTTGTCATTTTATAGAATTGTCGATTTTTTCAAAATGTTGTGAAAGGTGTCTCCTTTATTTTATTAGCAATAGAAATAGCAATTTTGATGACATGAGGCTAAATAAAGTAAATAAAACGTTATTACAAATTCATGCATTGATAACATTTACTATGTCCGATTTACAGGGGAAATCAATTTTTCCCCTGATGCCCTTTTTGTGGTTACGACAATAGTTTTGAATTAGCTTAAAGGTTAGTTGGGCTTGGTGGGTTTGTATAATGTTCGCAGAGTTTGTGTAAGGTTAGGAAAAACTCTCCAATGCCGGGGAAAACCGTAAAAAAGTGTTCTATTTTTTTGGTGTGAATGAAAATTTCCTGGGAGCTTCCTGATTTCACCTTTTTTTTTTCCACCATGTTAAATTGTTTTATAATACATTTCATCTTGTCAAAACCAAAAGTTATTTACTGACCTGACAGTTTCGACCATCTTGGGCGATGACCATCTTCAGAGTGATGTTTTTCTCTCCAACTTCTGTTTACCAACAGAGGGCGCACCAGCGCCCAAAAGTGGGTCATATACGTGACTAAGATAATGGGCCACCCGTCTCTGTTCATTGTGTTCGGTGCTCTCTTCCTTATCCAGATGGCTTCTCTGATACGACGGGCTCCTGAATTACATTCCTTCTCAAGTACTTGGGCATCTTTCCAGTCAATCACATGATTTTGTTGAACGGCATGGTCCGCGATAGCAGATTTGGACTGTTCGCTAGCCGATTGTTTTCTTGTTTGACGAGTAAAAGTTCCTTTCATGATGCAGTCATGTCTACAGTAGAATTCATCTCGACCTTTGCAGGACTTAAACCCCATTAAAAGCTATTAAACCAAGATAACACTCATTGAAACAGCTCAACTGATTAAATCGGATCTTCTCTGCTTGTGCACATGTGTCTGTTTTATATGTGCGATATCGCTATGAGGTGCTATAATACAGCTTCAGTTGGGTAACTGATTATAAAGGAAACGCAAGGAAACAATGGTATGTGGACCTTTGTTCACGAAATAAGACAATGGCCTGCTTTTTGTTAACCAGCATTCTTGAAAATGAGCAACATAATGATTGTTGACTTAACACGGTTTGGAAATAATTTCTTCATATTTTTGGTGTTATCTGTCGTTTACATATCCTTCCTAAAACACAAAGTGCGACTATTTCCAAACACCTAAATTAGCTAAAAATGTAGGACATGGTACAAAACTATATTTTCTAGAATTTCATAGAATAGTTTAAATGTAGCTTGTACCGTTTTTTTGTGGCATCCTTCAGAACGGAGCGGGCCGTTACCAATATAGCTCAATATTTTCGGTCAAATCTCCATTCAATTAACACGGGGAGTTGGCTAGCTATGAGCTAGCTATGCTTTGCCCTCACTCATATTCTACGAAAGTGCGACTATTTCTGAACATCTAACCTAGCTGTAATTTTAGGTCATGTTAGAGAAATATATTTGCTAGAAGTTTGGAGAATAGTTTAAATATTGGCCGGTTATTTTTCACACAGTGATGTTAACTAGGCAAATGCAATATACTTCTAACATACACTATTTGTAAAGGTCGCGCGTCAATGGTGAGAGCACTGTGTATTGTGTATAGGAAAACGGACAGTAACTGCAGTATGTACTATGAGCTACTTTCTCAATTTCTTTTTTATGCTCTTTCAGTCTTGTTTCAAAGCGACGCCCAGTTTCACCTACATAAGTATTATCACAATTTGCACAAGGAATTAATTTCATAAATGCAGTCCGTGGTACTCATGGGGTCTCTTTTGTCCTTTGGATGCACCAACAATTTTTCTTAAAGTGGTGTGGGGACGTACTGCAGTGGCTATACCGTGTTTTCTAAAAATGCGAGTGGCTGTCTCTGTCATTTTTTCAACATAAGTTATGACCGTATGATCACAAGTCCTTTGCTTCTTTCCGTGGAATTTTTGTTCTTACTTTGCTTTTTACATTCCATCTTGCGCGCTTGACATGATTAAAAGTCCACTCAGGTCTTTGTCCTCCTTTTCTGAAACAACACTGTTCATCCTGTCCTGTGATGTTGGTATAAAACAGAAGTTGGAGAGAAAAATATCACTCTGAAGATGGCCATCGCCCAAGATAGTCGAAACTGTCAGGTCAGTAAATAACTTTTGGTTTTGACAAGATGAAATGTATTATAATGAGATTCTACAAACCTAATGAACCTCTTCAAGAATACATGTTAAATTTGTCATCATTTTCGTTTTATTCAGTCTATTCTGTTTTCAGCTTTTTAAGGGTAGACGAGGTATTGTTGGTCGAAGCAACCTAAAAATCAATTTTCATTATCTAGATCCATATATTATTGAAAATTAACACCTTGGTGTTTTACAAAAGTTCATTCTACAAATCGTATACTTTGCAAACTTGCTTAATTTATTGTTGTTAATGAGTTATGTACGTTTTACAAAAGTGTTGTTGTTTCAGCCCTCTTTACAACATTACTCAAGAACCGCAACACCTATAAAAGTATATCTGTGGTATTTTAATTCTTCTACACACTCGCTATGAATTGAGCAATGCAGTTTTTGCCCAAGCTCACTACCATTCGTAAGATGCTGTGAACTACCAAATCACAACAGTTTAAAATAATTAATAACCTTAATATCATTATAATTATAGTAAGAATTTTCGACCAGCACGGTGATTCCTACTTACATGATCGAAAATATGATTTTCCTTTGGATTTGTACATAAATTCAAGAGAATCTATTTGTTATTTTACATTTCATAACAGATAAGGTATCTACTGTGCATTCGCATGAGATAAACTGTCAACTCAGTGCAGCTGTTATTCCTTTCATAATTATCTGATCGTTTTTGATGGACATGACAATGATGGACAATGTCAAGTATAAAACTCCAAACACAGTGGTTTTACAGTCTATTTGTTTGAGTTGGAGACGGCGGGCACACAAGGAATCATGGAGCGCCTTGTGGTATTGTTTTGTTTGGTTCTTGTAGGTAAGTAAGTGTATTTTATTGAGACTTAAATGTGTATTGAGCATGGTTATATTATTATTATTATTATTATTATTATTATTATTATTATTATTATTATTATTATTATTATTATTATTATTATTATTATAATTGTAAAAATTTTGGATGCTTTTCATGCTTTTCACAAAAATGTCGCAATATTGTCAGTCAAAGTTTAATTCAATGTGGCATGAGCCTGGTCAATAGCTGGATGTTCTTCCTTCGTTATTTATTCAGTGACTACCTTTTACTTCTGAAGAAAAAACCCATATTGATAACTTAACACTTGCACTTTTGTATGATGATTGTTAAGCACAATAATTGTTTTACAAGTAAGGCTTTGTAAAAATTCTATTAAATGAATCTATCAAAAAGTTTGGCCAAGGAAAGAGAAAACGCGTGGATATTTTTTGTTTTTTTGTTTTTGTTTTTTGTACGTGAGTGAGTGTTTTACTTTATTGTATTGGATATTGTGATTTATAAAAATTAGTAAAACTTAATAAATAAAAAATCTTTGTATTTAATGATATTAATAGTAACTTTCATCAACATATCATACAACAATAAGTTCTCGCAACCATTATGTATCTCCACTCAGGTGTGACTCAAACATTTATTTACAATAATAACAACTATAAACTTTTATCTTTCAAAACACACAATAATTACTGTCAGGATATCTCTAATTACGTAATCTCATTCTCATAAAGACATATGTACACAGTAATTGGTCAACATTGGTGGGAAATTAGAATTGCAGTAGAGACACGTGGTATAAAAATAAGCAGAAGTACCAAAGCAGTTTAAAGGATTCAGAAATTATGTAACGATACCTCAATTTGTCTCGTTATTTTTACGTTTCACTATTAATCAGACAGATATCAATATGTTATGCTAATGTCTTACGTAATCAAATTTTAATCATCGCTAAAAACAAAGGTACAATCTTGTATATATCATAATAAGTAGCCTAAATGTCATCAAAGTTATGCTTGAATAGAGGTATATAATGGTTACGGAAACTTATTGTCCGCCCCTCGTATTACTCTTTTTTATACATAGGTAGTGTGTCTTGTCAACTCGACACCCCTCAGAAAATTGTCGACTACCTATCCAGCAACTTGCAAGTGCAATATACAATCACAACCAACATGGAAGATATTGGCGGCTTCGCACGCACAAAAGGCTTCTTGACCTTCACCAACAACGGCAACACAGATGTTACGGACACTAGCTGGGAAATCTACTTCTGTTCAATCCGTCTATTTGAACCAGAAACCCTGCATGCAGATCCGTTATTGGGCAAAGAACTTGGTACCAGCAAACTTGCAGTTTATCACATTAATGGATGCCTACATAAGATCAGTCCAATGGCTGGGTTTACTGGTTTGGCTATGGGAGTTTCAGTGAGAGCTGATTATGTGACATCAGATTGGCAATCTTCCCGCACTGACGTCAGTCCTAACTGGTATGTAGTAGCATCAACGGCAGAAGCGAGAACAATTCTATCAACAGCAGGACAATCTCTTGACTTTGTGACGGACTTTACTAGCCCTGACCAATGGAAGCGGCGTGATTATGACACATATAATCCGTATAGCCCGGAAGATCGGTACGAGCTGAACGCAGATGTTTCCGATTTGGGTGGGAATCCTCTTATAATTACGCCGACACCCAAGGAAGTAGTCTATAACTCTGGTAATAAAGTAGTTGTGTCTAGTGGTGATTGGGTGGTTGTAAGCGGTGAACCAGCTACCGATAATGCTGCAAACTACTTGGCTGGTAAGTCAGGGGGAGGAGGGGTTGCAAACCATCACGAATTTTCTATACTAAACGAATATAGCGCGTTGAGTTCGATATAGCTCTGGGTCTCCTCTGTCTGTTGATATCAAAATAAGTACAAACGTCTCCATTATTTAATATGCCATTCTGAGCAGGCAATTTTGAGGTCGCCATTGGATTAACACATAATCATGAAATCTTCATAAACAATTCTAAATTTGTTATGTGGTGTCAAAGCAAAATTATCTTACTTTAAAACCATCGGGGTACGACCGTGTACAACACTGCAAGTATGTTAATTTTCCATTTGTAATTGCTAACAGTGTATTTTGAATGGGCTGTCAGCCCTGTATCTTCGCCAGCCTCGTACGTCACGTGTTGCGCTTCCTATGCCGCCTGATTCTGATGTCATTATGTGAGTGCGCCATCACGAAATATGAAAAATCTCTGTTGTACACAAAATGTAGGACAAAATTCGGGTTTCGGCTAAAAATGATAGAAACAAACAATTGTCAACAAAAGTGTTGCTAAAGGAGTATAAGGAAATCCCTATTCTAATCTTAACACCTAGTTTGAAATCAATATACATTAAAATACTTTCATAAGTGTAAAAAATGATAAACAAATAATATGCTAAGGTTGCACAACCCCTACCCTCTTGGGCCAAGGGTCGCTCTTACCCCGGTTAGGCGACGAAAAAAGAAAACCCTGTTCTACGGGCCCGACCGACCCAGATTTTGAAAAAATTGGGAAAAAATAGACAATTTCAGGAACAATTTTTTTTTTGTATTTTCCCAAATGTGACCCGGCAGCACAAATGAGCCGTAAATTCCCTAAATTGTATTCTGAGCTACGGTGTAAAATGTGTACGACGGTCGTATTCATCGGTAACTTAAGCTGGCCCGACATCGATCTCATTTTAATAGTCAAATACTAATCAATAATCATATTGTTGAAGTGGATAATAAGCTTATACCTTAGATGGCTATAGAAATTTTAATAGCCCTGGTCTTTGTTTGCTTTGGCTAAATCCTGTTCAAGTGGTGGGTTACTGGGCATTGCATCATGTATAGGTAGAGAAAACTTTCTTAAACCTCGTTGACTTGGGGATGATTTGAAATGACCGCCAATTATGACTGTTTGATATTTATTGCCAGCAATGTGGAAAAAGAGACACATGTAGAAACGAAAAAAGCTATAATTTTGTTGAAAGAGCAAAGTTTAACAAACCATAACCCCGCTTCTGGATATCGTTTGAAGTCAAATGATATACCATTTTTAAGTTTATGATGAAATTGACAAAATTGACCGGGGAGGAATTTTCGACTCATATGCCGTGAACGGTCACAAATTGCAAATATTTACAGATTTTGGTGATTTTTGGGTCATTAAAAAAAAAAAAAAAGCCCGTCCGACCGACCCTACTTGAAAGGTCCGTCCGCCCGTAGAACAGGTTTTCTTTTTTTCGTCGCCTTACTGTAAACTTTTCCTTGTTAAAATTAGTGCAAAAGATGGCCCCACAATTTACTCTAGTCGTTTGGCAATACGGAAGTCGGCTACTTGTCTCGGTCCCAGCCGGTTTGTGTTCACTAAACAAACCGTCTGGCGACAACCCCAAAATGACGATCGCTGATTGGTTAATGAATTTCCAAATTAAACTGTTTTCAATTGGCTATAGGACGTGACTTGTGTAGGAGTATATCCGTATGTCCGTATTGACAATTGCATGCAATTGATTGGGTCTTCGCATTTTGTACAGTACTGCTGCTTTCTTCCTTATCCTTCACTTTTGAGCTGTTAAGGTTAGCAACTATTTTAAACTGTTGCGATTTGGTAGTTCACAGCATCTTGCGAAGGGTAGTGAGCTTTGGCAAAATTGCATTAATAATTTCAGAAAGCTTCATAGCGAATGTGTAGAAAAATTCAAATATCACAGATACACTTTTGTAGGTCACGTGGTTCTTGAGTTATGTTGTAAAGTGGGCTGAAACAACAACACTTTTGTAAAACGTATATAACTCAATAACAACAATAAATCAAGCACGTTTTCAAAGTATATGATTTGTAGAATGAACTTTTGCAAGCAAAACATCAAAGTGTTATTTTCCAATAATATATTTATTTAGATAATGCAAATCAATTTTTGGCGGCTTCGACCAACAATAGGAGCACGTGCGCTGATTAAAAGCTTAAAAGCTTAAAAGCTGCTGCCTACAAATTGCATTGTTTCAGTTTAGGTGTGCTTAATGTAAATTCTAGCAACTTGACCTGCGGGTCACAATTAGAGTTCGAAATAAAACCTTACTTTTTTACAATACCTACTCTACCCTTAACATGATTAGGTAGAAAGAAAGAACAGTTATCCACAAAGTGTTACAATTAAACAAGACAACAAATACTTTAATTGTGAAACTTTGGCCCAAAGTTTGGGTTGGTAAACTGTTCTTTCTTTCTAGCTTTGGGTTGGTAAACTGTTCTTCCTTTCTTATTAATTGTATTCAGTTTTATCTTGTAGCGAGCAATAGTCCCTCATAGTGTTTATGTGCAGGATGTGTAGCTCCATTACCTACTTTACGTTTAAGCTATTCCTATAGTTTAAATATCTACCACCAGTCACCGGCACTAGCTTTGAAGTTCAGCGTATGCTGCATTGGCTTAGCGTTGTTTCTTGTGTGTTCATACGCGCCACTGTGATCGTAAAAGTATGCCAAGTAACGCTAAGCTAAAGCAGAACACGCTGAACTTCAAAGCTAGTCCTGGTGACTGGAGGTAGATATACAGACTATAATTTGTTCATACTTTTTAGACAATGTTCGAAGATCACTGAAGGGGGGCAACCAACCCCTTTGAATTGTCTCAAACAAGATCACCTTTTCTACTAATCTTGTTTCCTTTAAAAGCGCATTTCGTGATCCATAGCCTCATCCCCCCACCCCCACTTTTCTCAAAAAGATTTTCGTACCACTGGAAACCTCTGGCTACATAATGTTTATGTACCACAATTTCTTGCAGATTAATTCGTTTAGCAATTGAATTTCGTTCTGGCATACCAGAATGAAATTACAACAGTGGCCTATGGAGCAGTGTAATACACATAATCATGCGTAACTCGCAAACGCAAAATCGGAATCAACTGAAATTTTGGGAATAAGCTTTTTTCGTAGATATCTTCTGACAAATGTCATAAAAAGAGGATGCTAGGATCACGAAATACTCCTTTAATATTTGCGATGGCGAAATTGGTGAAAATTTTTTATATTTATTTCCGGCCGATCATACCACAGTTTTTCCATGTGGTATCTTATTCTTTGTGAGATCTGTGTAACAACCATATACTATAATACCGTAAAGCATAACTTACTTCTTTAACACAGATAAGCTGGGAATGAAATGGGTAGACGTAAGCAAGCAACCACTAAGCCGATATATTCTGCTATCAATCGGTCAAGTTGTCGACACAATCGGCAACAATATTGACAATGATGAGGCATACAGAATTGACGTTCAGACAAATGGAGAAACCGTTATGGTTGTAGGTACGACGACCACTGGCGTGATTTACGGAGCGCAATCAACGTGGAGCCTTTACGTCAATAGCCCGGAACTTCCAGAAGTTACGGTTGTTGATTATCCAAGATTTGGATATAGAGGTACGGAATCGAAAATTATCCCTTTGCTTTGTGTTACACTTTCCATTATTGTACCTGGCGCTGCTATATGTTCATCAAATCATGTCTATTCAAGATCTCAACATTTGTACTTGGTTTATTTTCTACTCTTTTCGAAACCGACTGCAGGTTTAATGCAAAGTTCAGAAATTTGTACAGAATGTTGACAGGATGGTTTCTATTTGTTTTTAATTTACTATCATATTTTGCTATGGTAGAGCCGGTATACACCAATACATTAAAATATTAAACTTTCAAATTACATTTAACGTTTTTATGCATTATTTGACATGTGTGCAACTTCGCAATTTCCGATCCCATCCGAATCTCAATTTTAAACATTGTATTCTATTCGTTTCGTCGATGATACCTTCGTGATTATTGAGCGCTCCGAATTAGGTTTCTTTCAACACATCAACAAGCTAGACGATAACATCAAATTGTGTAAAGACGCACGCTAGCATTCTTAGACTGTCTGATCAGTGTGAAGAACGATGGTTGGTTAACATATAATGTTTACAGAAAACCCACGCACACTGATCATTATTTACAATTTGGATCGCATCACCCATTGATACACAAGTTGGGAGCAATAACTCTACAGTACAGAGCAGATACCATCATTAGCGAGAGCGAACTTATCCCAGATGAGAAAGACCACATCAAAGAATCGCGGAAAAACTGTGGTTACCCGAACTGGGCGTTTCTGAAAGCCAACAAGAACAGAAAAGACTAAAAGCAGTCCGACGGGTGTGGTTCAACCAAAAAATTTTGCGCCATATTCCCATATAGCTGGACTGTCAGAACGTGTTAAGAAACACCTGAAAGCTTTTGGGATTTCCTCGTCATTTAAGCCAAATAATACCCTCAGTCACAAGTTCGTACAAGTAAAAGACAAACAATCTAAACAAAACGCTTGAACTTAGTGTACGGATTTGTGTGTGGTGACGCCGATTGCTCTGCTCCCTATGTTGGCGAAACAAAACAAGCATTGAAAGCTAGACTCAATCAACATAGGAGGCCCAGTACAAAACTACCAGGCTCAGAACTCCGCCGTGTACCTCCACCTTAAAGACACTGGTCATAATATTGACACAGAGGACGCAGTGATTCATGATAAAGAGGAGCAGTGGCACAGCAGAGGCATCAAGGCCTGGGAGAGAGTAAAGCAGCTATCACTTAATAAGAAAGGGGGACTGAGACACAACTTATCTCATGCATGGGACCGGGTCATCAAGTCTCAAAATGTCACATGACCAGCTCAGTGGGTCAGTTCCCTGATGGAGTCTAATGGTTTTAGACCCAACGTAACAAGTTTTAAAAATGTAAGTTCCAGTATTCTGTGATTCTAACGACTGGATGACTGAGAACATTCACTATTTAAAACAAAATTAAACTTGTTATAGAAAAACGAATACATGAACATTGTTGGATTTTTTTCTTTTCTCATCGTTGCAATTGAATCGAAAAAAATCAAATATATCTATATGCTTTTCCATTTTTTTCTCCTATTCGTATTGTTATACTTCTGTTAACTACAATGGAAAACGATCATAGTGGGCTTCTTTTCGGGTTGTTTTTTTAATGAAAACGATAAATGATCAGAGTGGGCCTTATTCGTTTCTTTTGGACATAAATAATCGTATAATAATAATGAATAATAATAAATAAATTTCGGTATTTATATAGCGCCTTACCACAGATCACGGATGAGAGTTCAAAGCGCTGTAATTTCGCTGCATGGTGAATCATCACAATCAGATCGCATCAACTAGGCATTGTGCAGCCGGAATAGCGCAAACCTATCCGCACTTAGATTGTAACATCCACCATTTATCTGTGTAGCTCCCCAAATTCCATTGGGTGAAGGAAGTTTTTGTTAACCAAACAACTAATCACCGATTTTTTGAAAGCAGGAGGAAACCGGAGATCCCGGAGAAAACCTGCGAGAGCGAGCATGGAATCGAGATAAACCAAGTGCACATGGGTCCTTGGGCCGCCTCGGGGCTTGAAACCGGGACCTCAGTGGTGCAAAGCGAGGGAACTACCGATGCGCTAACTCGCCCTAAATATACTTAATTTCACAACTAACGATCATTCACACGGTCCCTTTAATCTAATGCAGTCATTGAGAACTCGTCAAAACCGCTACGCTGCGATTTGATATAACACTGATGATATTCACATGTCGCCAATGACTGACCGCACTTCGCAAAAAGTGGGCTTACAAGCTGTATCAAAATGATTGATACCTATCAGTTTTATTGATAACGAATGAGTCTGATATATCAAAATTCAACATAATATCCAAACAATTTGTAGATTAATTATATATGTAACTATATATATATTCTTTCTAGCCCCAACAACAAAACACGATCAATTTCAACGACCAGTCCGTCGTTTGTCTCATGATACAGATTGCATGTTGTGAAAAAATGTCTTATTCACGCATCATTCTTGTAGGTATGATGGCTGATGTTGGGAGGAATTTTGTCACCAAAGAATCCATCTTAAAACTTCTTGATGTAATGGGCATGTACAAACTCAACAAGTTTCATTTTCACCTCTCCGATGACGAAGGATGGCGAATCGAGATTCCGGATCTACCAGAACTCACTGAAGTAAATATTTTTCTCAAATGCGTGCACATTCTACAATCATTCCATGGCCTGGTATTTTACCATTTTGCGGTTTGGGAACTATTGCAGAATTATTGCAAAATAGGGGTCAAGAATTGCCAATTTTAGTAGGCAAACAATATTTTGGGCCTGTCAGCGGGACAATTTGGGACATTTTTGCTCCATCCTCTGGCTCGGTGACCCCGGTAATCCCCTGCCCTGGTTGTTTTCTAGTTCTTAAAAGACATTCAAATCGTACGTTGTGTTGAATTTAAGAAGAGAAGAAGTTTATACATACAAAATTTAATTTCTTCTTTTTATTTTTATTTCAAAGGGTCTTTGCATTGTAAGCACTATAACGAGGCGGAGGATGTGGCGGAATTTCCACCAAAAAAAAGGTTGAGCGTTCTGAATGTAAATACGTGACATCATAGGTCAATTCAAGTTGTTACTTTGCGGAAAGGTGCTTTAGACCTTCTGAGATCTAGACTAGTTTGTGGTACTTGCTATACATGTACTATAGTACAATGGGCAAAAGAATTAAGGTACCAGTTATGTTCACCCCTGTATATCCAAAATTAAAACGAGCGTCCAATATCTGTATTCTTTAGCTCTGATTTTACAGAAATGGCGAAACCTTTGCACTTTAATAAACCAAAGCACGACGCTGGTTCTGTTGTTCGAGAACGCGTTGTGTGTAAATCAATTTCCTTTTTGAATCTT
Organism: Amphiura filiformis; assembly: GCF_039555335.1. Lineage (NCBI taxonomy): Eukaryota > Metazoa > Echinodermata > Ophiuroidea > Amphilepidida > Amphiuridae > Amphiura > Amphiura filiformis. Next base: position 71,343,681 of record NC_092631.1, read on the forward strand.
TTATTTTTTTGAACATCGTGTCTTTAATCATCAAAATTCATCAAAATTCAAGATTTTGATACCTTTGTCACGTCATAGATGTGCTAACATAGCCTGCTAGTGGTTCAGCCGAAAGCCGTGTATTTAAGACAAAATAGGGCATTTACATGAATCTGTAATTTATATACTGACAGTATATAAATTAGCTACATATATTCTAATGGGGCTTCAACTTCGTCAATACTGCTGTTTTCTTTCTTTGTTTGTTTGTTTATTTTTGTTTTTTGCTAAATTTTATTTCAAAAATACCAAATTTGAATGACTTATCCTTCACTTTTAAGGAATTTACAAACAATTTAATTTTTTTTACACTTGCGCTGGGATCACTGAGTGGGTCTTTAATTCTTTTGCGCGCTGTAGTTGCTTTAATTTCGTTTCTTTAATTCAGCCACCTTTTTGTCCGCTGGAAATCAAATTTTAGATACATACCTCAGTATGAATTAGGGTGACAGGTGTCAATCAACGCACACGATAATTATTTCACACACACCATCATTGATTACAGATAGGCGGTTATCGTTGTCATGACTTGACAGAGACGAAATGCGTTATCTCACAGCTAGGATCGGGCCCAGGTATAAGCACATCTGGATCGGGCTTTTATACTGTTGCCGAATACCGCGAAATCCTACAGTATGCTGACGATAGGGGTATTGAGGTAGGTATTTTTTATTTGGTTTACTTTATTGACTTTCTTTTTTTTTTTTAAATATAAATTTTCAACTTTTCTCTTCCTTTTGGCCCGTTATGTTTTTCTTTGAGTGTCGCCACCATCTCAATAAAGGCATTAGACCTCAATTAGAGACAATAAAAGAATTAAATTACCAGTTACTTTCAGCCCTGTACACAGTACATTTCTCAAAATAAAACGCTTCTGACGCGTTCTGCATTCGTCTGAAGTGTTCAATCGGAAAATCTTCAGATGACAATTCCATGATTAAGTCCAGGAATTATATCAAGTTATATGACTTCGTCCACGCCTTTATGGGTTGAGAATTTTCTTTGTGCAAGAATGTACTACAGATGTCTAAATAAATGTTGCCAAAGAAGATGATACATCAGAACACGTCCGATGTGTTCAAAATAGACAGATTGCGATGTTCCATATGCGGCACGTGGACCGTGCGTTTAAACGTATACGCACGTTCAAACATTTATTGGCTGTATATAGTTTACCAACGATTTTGGATCCAGCATTCGGCCTTTATGCGGCCAAATGTTTGAAATCAACATCTGGTATACTCTGGAGGGCGTTTACATGATTTTTAATGAACAGTGACCTATGTAATAACGAAAAGTTGGCTTCATTTAATTTTAGAACAGGCTTAATATGCCCCTTAAAATGGATTATTTTTCAGTGCTTCCCGATTAAAAACCTAAATATTTCTGTAGATTAAAGACCACTACATGCATATAACATGACTTTATTTTCAAAATGATATTTTTTCGTGTTGAAAATTAATCGCGTTCAAGAACCGTCGTAACGCCGTAAAAATATGTCAATTTCAACGCGGATCGTGCGTTTGCAAACCACGTTTGTATTAAAAAGGCACATCGCAATGTCATTTTTATACGGCCGATCTCACATGCATTTCAATGGACAATCTGTACGAATGAACTGCGCGTGCGTGTGAATGAAGTTAAATTTTCACACCTCCCTGTTGCTTTATTCAAATGCTTGTAATGATTTCTTACAAACAAAAGGGATCATAATAATAGTTAGACTTTCCTACGTATGTTCATTATCCTTGACTGTCTTTAAAATATTGTGAAATGGACAAATTTTGTGCATTTTCAACGTGGTCTCCACGTTCATTTTGAACGTGCAAAATCTTCAAAACTAGCTAAATACGCGACCTCGCTTCGTTACAGGAGAGTGGTTTTGAATAGATGGACAGGCGTACGATCACGGCATTTTGAAATTGCAATCTCTCTATTATGTAACACGTCGGACGCATTCTGGAGGTGTTCAAATTTTAATCTGATTAAATTTGAACACCTCCAGAATGCGTCCGATGTACATATTCCAATGTAACATATTTTTAACAAATCGGATGTGTTCTTATTTTTTATCGTCTTGTTTGGAACATTTAGCTAGGTATCTGTAGTGTTTTCTTGTACAAAATGGAATCCTCAACCCACAAATAATTTGAAATGATTCTCGGGCTTAATCATAAAATCGCTATCAGACAATTTTCCCCTTGAAAATCCCAAAGAAAGACAGGTATGTAATAATTAAAACCAACAGCCAATATCTGCATTGTTTAGCTTGGATTTTAAGATCTCATTTGTTGAAATCGGTCAAGAAAGAAGACACCTTGATCCAAAATATGCAAATGCAAAATTCAGATTGCTCCTGATTATTCCCCCCCCCCCCAATGTTGAGGTATTAGTGTTTACTTCTAAATCGAACGTGGGGACATGGGGAAAGCCTGAATATAGTAAATTATAATTACCTTCATTTAAATATTTATGATACTTTTATTAACACAAATATTCAAGCGATGATAGTGTGTAATATAAAAAACATAAAATTTCACTATTTTCAGAGAAAATAGTGTTTTTATAAACAACGATAATTTGTTTTCAGCATAGAGGTTGATTTATTAATTGAATTGAGCATGCGTGTTGAGAAATTCGTTCGTTTGGGGCACTGATCTGACGCTTTGATAAAATTCCCTTTAAAAGGAAAGACCGGAGGGAAAGCTTAAAGGGACCATTGAAAGAAAATATGATTTGGTATCAAAATAAAGCCCATAAAAATATAGAATCAATATCTAAAACAATTGAAGAACTAACTATTTTAGAAATAAAAATACAATGAAAACAATGTACTCGATTTACCCCCTTCCGACGCTACATCGCGCGTCATTTATCAAAAATAGAAAATTGGGCGCTTTCCCGATGACGTCATTGTGGTTACGCGTTTTGTGTTGTGTTGACATTTTTGCCCATGTGCCGGAACGATTTGACAACAGCGATCGCGATCTAAATATCATATGCAATATTTTATAAAACCACTTATATATTTTAAGGTCAAGTAAAAGCAAAATACCAGTTGATTGTCCACATGTTATCAAAAAGAGGAAGTGGAAGGCCTTTTTATTTATCATTTATTATTTTTTACAATGCAAATCGATCATTTATGTAGGCCTATTAATCCCGGACATTATTAGTTGGGTAACTTGTAGAGGAGGAGGATAGGATCGAGGCTCTTGTTATTTGATGGTTCTCTGAGAGGATGATTAAAACAAAGCCTGTAAATATTAAAATGCTTAATCAATTGACAATATTATTAACTTTTGAAACATTAAAGAAAAAAAAGACTTTTAGCAAGGAAATTTCAGACTCCCTCAATGGCAATGCCCTACAAAAGGAAGCGGGCGGGACGATCAATTGTTATTTTTTTTACATCTAGTATGCAGCTTCTTATTTTACTTATTCATAAATTCAACCCCCGGTCAACATGACCAAGATATGATTCCAATTACTTTATGTAGGCCCTACATGACATGTATAAAACCATAAAACTAATTATGAGTATGATAGTGACGATGACGAGGCGAGGGAATATCGCCGAGATTTGCAGCAACACCTAAATTGCAGATGATGTGCCGGCGCGAGCACCTCTCGTGCCTAGCTGGGCCCCATGGGTATTATTATAGGCCTATGTATTTTATTTTTCCGTAGGGCCTACCTTAAAATATTCAAGAGATGATTATTTTTCCCCAAAACCTGACAATTGGTAAAAAGCCTTTCTTCCATACCCAGTGGGCACAATCGGGAAAAACTACGTTGTATGGACGTTGTAATAAGATCGGACGTCGGGCAACCAAATTCCAACGTTAACGCAAGTAATAATCTAGGACGCCAGTACACCTATTAGTGACGACGTCGCACAAACGTTGTAGTAATGTCGGCCCTAAGACGATCGTCGTACGACTTCAATACAACGTTGAGGCAACACTTCATTGCCGACATCAGTACAACTGACAATAAAGATGTTGCATTAACGTCACCTGTTGACTACCCTGCGACAATTGTCGTACGACTTCAATATAACGTTGAGGCAACACTTCATTGCCGACATCAGTACAACTGACAATAAAGATGTTGCATTAACGTCACCTGTTGACTACCCTGCGACAGTTGTCGTACGACTTCAATATAACGTTGAGATAACACTTCATTGACGACATCGGTACACCAATGATTGAAGACGTCGCAACAACGTCTGCCGTACGATGGTTGTCGTATGACCTCAATACTAACGTTGAAGCAACACTTTATTGACGACATCGGTACAACTGCGATAAAGACGTTGTATTAAGGTCACATAATGACTGCCGTGCAATGGTTGTTGTACGATCTCAATATAACGTTGAGGTAACACTTCATTGACGACATCGTCTGCCACTGATACGCTGGTTGTCGTATGACCTAAATACTAACGTTGAAGTAACACTTCATTGACGACATCGGTACGACCGACGATAAATATGTTGCATTTGGCTTATATTGTCTTAAAATGACAGTTTCTTACGCCGAGATTGGGGAAACGTCGTCGCACAAACCTTAATATTACGGTCAGAATGCCGTCCGCGATATCGGACCAACGTTGGTAAACAGCATGACAGTTGACAGGCCTACTGTTTCCAAGTCATCGGAATGGTCAAGTTGGTCCAAAATTTTCTATTTACTAGGCGTAAAAAGTGTAACATTAAATAAAGACTATAAAAGCCCACTAGATAAACTAATTATAATAATAATAATGATGATGATGATGATGATGATGATGATGATGATGATGGTGATGAATATAATGCTTAGTGATAATGTAATATATAAACCTAATAAATATATAATTATATTTATACTAACAATAAAACTTTGGAATTCAATCGTCAGTAAGATTTTTTATTTAAAAAAAAAAAAAAAAAATCAACAAATTTAGTAAATGTTAACAATATTTACAGTAAATTTGATCAATATCCTTTAAATAATGCACTTTAGCAGGTTTAGCCATCAAAATATTGCTTATATTAACTTAAAACACTTCATCGAATATGTAAACCCCGTTAGCTCAGTCAGTAGGGCATCAGTCTCATAATCCAAAGGTCATGGGTTCGAATCCCGGAAGGTACATCAAGGTAAGTGTTATGTATAAAATTAAGCTAGGAAATTGCTTCCGTTGTAATATAGACAGTATTAAGTGTAAGACTCTGTGTAAGCAGAGTATATGCTGCTAAATAATATTCTTCTCTCTTTTTTTCATGATTTTTCGTCTATTTGGGGTTACTTGCCAATGGTTGGATCAACGTTGGTTTAACGTTGGTCAATGGATGGATTAATAACATTGGCCCAACATCAAAGATATTATGTTAGCCCAACGTCACAAATTACATCTTCATTAGGGTTGGGTCAATGTTGGATCGACGTTGGCTAACGTCTGCACAACGCTGAATGTGGACGTCGGGCAACCGTCGTCCAACGTTAGATATTGACGTTGACACAACATACGAGGGTTGGTCAATAATATCCCGCAACCATTATTTATCTCCGCTCATGCATGACTTAGATGACTGTTACTTACGATCAATAAAGTTTGTACCTTTGTCTTTCAAAACGCACAACAATTAGTATCAGAGTACCTTTAATTACGTAATCTCATTTGCATAAAGTCATTGCTATATGTACACTGACAATTGTCAACATTGGCGAGAAATTTGAATTGGCTTTGAGGAACGTGTAATAAAAAGAACCAGAAGTAAGGACCAAAGCAGTTTACAAGCCTTATTTTTGGTATGAGGTAATCTGAGTATATTTAATTGATAATTGTGAAAGAAGAAATGTATCCGTCAACAGATGAGGAAAGGGACCGTCTTTGAACTTCACCAAAAATAGGCCTATAACAACAAGCAAAAATGGTGTGAAAATCGCGAAAAAGAGCCCACACGGCAGAAGAAAGAATCCAAATTATCTCCAAAATAAAACAAAACCAAATATGGTTATTGGTATGGTATTAGAGATCATAGTCAGGACAATAGAATTTGTTGCAAAAAAAGTAGAAATATGCGCATGCGTTGATGGTATGCATTATTGAAAGTACCAAAAATGTATGAAAAAAGTAAAAATTCATCAAAAACGCGCTAAAAATATGACTAATACAAGGTTTGCGGAACAGTAGCTGTGTGAGTGAATTGCTATACCAAGTCTTATGCTAAAATTAGACACACCTTTCGAAATTCAAATTTCTTATTCAATCCAGAGCCTCTCTATGGTGTGCTACTTTAATTACAAAAACAAGACCTTTTGAAATTAAGGGTTCATTAAGAAAGAAATGTTAATGGTTTCACCACTGGGACCTCCCTTTTTTATAATCAGTAGATACCCAATCAAACCAGGTACCATTGGTTAAATTTTGTCATCGATTAATCGTTCTATCTCTTATTATGTAAAGAACAATGGGTGATAAAGCCTACTCAAAATTGGAGATATTCAACACGATTTCTTTTCTTTAATAAAAATGGTATATGTCTAAAAAGAGTCCAGCATCATGCCTATGTTATCGGTTTATAAAGTTGCAAAAACCGTGCCAGATTCTATACTTTTATTCTCGAGATATTTGGAATTATGTAACAATACCTCAATTTGGCGCGAGATTTTCTTGACTACTTTTCACCATAAATCAGGCAGTGCCCATACGCTATTGTGTTTATGCTAATGTCATTACGTAATCAAGCATTCAGCATCGCTAATACATAATTCGTTTTGAAAGACAAAAGTACAAACTTGAATTTAGCGCAAGTAACAGCCATCCAAGTCATGCATGAGCGGAGATACACCGTAGTTGCGGGAACTTATTGACCAGCCCTCGTAGTAGCAACCAATTGTGCCCACTGGGTACTCTCTTGCAAAAGCCGAGCAGCTAGCACGTCCAGCTTTGATTTTGTCAATGCCTAATATTGTGTTTCCCCGTTGCGTTGTTGGCCAATTATTTTGCAACTAGACCTATCATCATAGTAGGCCTACCAGTCTATTGTCCGTCTTATGGTCGGCATCTTGCAACAGTCATTGTAGCTTTATAATTTATATTATAAATATCCGTTTTAATATGTACTTGTAATGTTAGGTCTAAAAGCCACAGAAAAGTTCATTGCCGTAAACACGCTCACGCATTGTAATGGTTTAGGACCAAGTCTGGCCTATGCAGTGTTGCCATGCAGCGGAAAGGATAACCACTTTGACGTCACAGGGGTTGCCACGTGTCTCTGAACATATGAATTGGGCGGAACGACGCAATATTGGGCGCGTTGTCTTTATTTGCTGTTTTGGGGGGTAAAATGAAGGAAAATTGCATTTTTCATTTTAGAAATGGATTCTATATGTTATTAGCTTTATTTTGATACCAAATCATATTTTCTTTCAATGGTCCCTTTAAATGAAAATGATCCCTGACTCTTGGGGATTATGCATAGAGGAAAGAGATAAACAGAGAAAGTACCACCAGTCAAAGTCCCCGTGTATTGTATGCTACCAGTTCTCGCATATTCATGAGGGCCGATTGTTCGATCGTGCCTTCGCGTATACGCGATAGAGCGTTGCGTGCTTTCGCGATTACGCGATAGACCATAAAAATACGCGGTAATTGCGTAGCAGTCTCGCCTGTCGCATTTCATAGAATAATCGGCCCTCATTATCGGATGAGACGGAGACTTTGACTGGTGGTACGCGCTCTGTAGTACTCTGTGGGAGTATGAAACCGCAAAGGTTATGTGAGGTCAAAGGTCAGGTCAAATTTGAAGTTGCTCCGATTAGGCTGTAACTTGGGGACAATGATCCCTGACACTTGGGGAGTATAAAACCGCAAAGGTCATGTGAGGTCAAAGGTCAGTTCAAATTTAAAGTTGCTTCGATCAGGCTGTAACTTTGGGAAAATGATCCCTGACACTTGGGGAGTATCAAACCACGAAGGTCATGTGAGGTCAAAGGTCAGGTCAAATTTGAAGTTGCTCCGATTAGGCTGTAACTTGGGGACAATGATCCCTGACACTTGGGGAGTATGAAACCGCAAAAGTCATGTGAGGTCAAAGGTCAGGTCAAATTTGAAGTTGCTGCGATCAGGCTGTAACTTTGGGAAAATGATCCCTGACACTTGGGGAGTATCAAACCACAAAGGTCATGTGAGGTCAAAGGTCAGGTCAAATTAGAAGTTGCTCTGATTGGGCTGTAACTCGGGGGAAATGATCCTTGACTCTTGGGGAGTATGAAGTTTGAAATCAAATCTGGCACCTAAACGGCAAAGCAAATGCCCACATAAGGTATTCAACTTTAAGAAAGTAGACACAGAAAATATAAAGAACATACTTGAACAGAATTCTACTGAGTTTTTCCAGAGTAAGCCAGACACAAGAACAGTCAATGAAAACTGGAATATGTTTAAAACGTTTCTGTTGGAAGCTATGGAAAAGTCTGTCCCCATCATATGTCCAAGGGAAACCATCCCACCCCTGGATAAACCATCATATAATCAAGCATATGAGGAAACGGGACAAATTATACAGTGCTGCAAGAAAATCCAAATCTGAGAGACTCTGGAGCTCTTACAAGAAACAGCGTAATCATGTAACCAAATTACTCCGTGAATCGTACCATCACTACATGGAAGAAATCTTAGGGCCTAGTCTTGATACCAGTCCAAAAACATTTTGGTCATTTATAAGATCACTGAGGCGGGAAGCTGTTGGCATACCTACCTTGGTAGTTGATGGAGAGACTTTTACATCTGACAAATCAAAAGCGGAGGCGCTAAATAGACAGTTTTCATCGGTTTTTACACATGAAGACCTGACATCCGTACCTGACAAGGGCCCCTCGCCATTCTCCAGCATAGATGACTTAGACATCGATCTGGCTGGAGTGATTAAACAACTGGCGCAGTTAAACATATCTAAAGCTGGGGGACCTGATAGCATTCCTGCCAGACTTCTTCACGACTATGCCACTGAGATAGGTCCAATGTTGCATTATATCTTTCGGCAATCGTATGCGACTGGCCAGCTTCCAGATGACTGGAGGAAAGCTCATGTGACTGGGATATACAAAAAAGGTACCAAATCCAATCCAGCAAATTACAGGCCAATCAGTTTGACCTGTATCTCATGCAAGATAATGGAGCATATTGTTCTATCACACATGTCCAAACATCTCTCTGCAAATGACATCATAGTAGACAACCAGCATGGCTTCCGGGAAAAAGATCCTGCGAGACGCAACTTATCGAGGCAGTTCATGACTGGGCAGAATGCTTGAATAGAAGTGGGCAAATGGATGTTCTGTTGCTGGACTTTAGTAAGGCCTTTGATAAGGTCCCTCATCATAGATTGGCCACAAAGCTAGACCATTATGGCATCAGGGGAGGAACGCTCGAATGGAGACAAGGCTTCTTGTCAGATCGCAAACAGTCTGTTAACATCAATGGTCAGTGCTCAGCTTGGGCCCCAGTACAATCAGGGGTCCCACAAGGATCTGTCCTTGGTCCTACACTCTTCTTGATATATATTAATGATATTGCAAGTGGGATAAAGTCCAACATCAGATTATTCGCCGATGATAGCATCCTATACCGAGAAATCCGGGGACCTGAAGATCATCAGATATTACAGCAAGATCTGCAAGCTGTCTTTGCATGGGCTGACAGTTGGCAAATGGCCTTCAATGCATCAAAATGTCAACATCTCACCATCACCCGTAAAAAGCAGCAGTCTGTCTTCAATTACTCTGTAGCTGAACAAGTCATCCAAAAAGTTGCTAGTCACAAATATCTTGGAGTCACCATTTCCAGTGATTTGACTTTCAAAGAACACATTGCTAACATTCGATCTAAGGCAGTGAGTACCCTTGGCATCATCCGAAGAAATCTTGGACCATGCTCACAGAAGGTGAAACTAAAGGCTTACCAAAGTTTAGTAAGACCTCAGCTTGAATATGCTGCATCAGCATGGAGCCCATATACATCTAGGGACATCAAGTCATTGGAAACAGTCCAGCGCCAAGCAGCCCGATTTATTTGTGGAAACTTTGATAGGCGGGCTAGCGTCACACCACTACTTCACCAGTTAGATCTGGACCTTCTTAAAACAAGGAGACTGTTCATTCAGTGTTCAATGTTCCACAAAATACATCATGGACTCATAAATGTCAACTTTCCACCCATCATCAAACTGCATCCAACCGTTGGGAGATTAACCCACCATCTCCGGTATCAGCCCATCAGAGCATCTCAGGACACTTACAAGTATTCATTCTTCATTCGCACGATACCAATTTGGAACTGCCTGCCTGTGGAAGCTGTAACATCAACATCAGTCCAAGCCTTCCAGTCAGCAGCACTCCCTGCAGTTAGAGCTTTACAGCCTTCTGCAGTCCACCAGGTTCTCTAAGCATCTAGAGTTCATTTTACTCGCACATCTTGTACATATCCTGCACTATTGGCACATCTGCACCTGTGTTTTGAGCAGCACATTTCTCCTTGGACAAGCTATCTGCTTTATTTAGGAGCATAAAGACTGAAGACTGAAGGCTGCAAAGGTCATATGTGAGGTCAAGGTCAGGCCAAATTTGAAATTGCTCCGATTAGGCTGTAACTTGGGGATAATGATCCCTGACACTTGGTGAGTATAAAACCGCAAAGGTCATGTGAGGTCAAAGGTCAGGTCAAATTTAAAACTGCTTCAATTGGGCTGTAAGTCGGGGGAAATGATCCCTGACTCTTGGGGAGTATGAAACCACAAAGGTCATGTGAGGTCAAAGGTCAGGTCAAATTTGAAGTTGCTCCGATTAGGCTGTAACTTGGGGACAATGATCCCTGACACTTGGGGAGTATAAAACCGCAAAGGTCATGTGAGGTCAAAGGTCAGGTCAAATTTAAAGTTGCTGCGATCAGGCTGTAACTTTTAACAAAATATCGAGTCGTGCGATATGTTGAACAAAAAGGTCAGTCGCCGCATATCTGTAGGATCATTGGTTAATGAGATATATTCACTTTTTGTACTTAGTGTACCTAACCCTGTACCCTGTATCTTTTAAACCAAATATCCTAAAGAGTCGTGGAACACAAATCGATTGGCGCGAGGTTCATATTGGTGCGTATGCACCAAATATGTATCTTGTGCTCTATTGATTTACAAGAAGGGAACTACATGTAGCACCGTGCGACGTGCATTCCATTGATTAGAACATTAAAATGCATCTTTTGATTCCGTTCCTTGGAATTTTCCATCACTCATTTTCGTTAATTCTCTACCGATTGCAACAAATGAGGTCTTAAATCAGCGCTAAAAGGGTACAGGTATTGGCTTTTGGTTTTAATTTTGATATAACTATTTGCCTTTCCCAGCAAACACAAAACGTTTAGAAAACGTTTTCTCTAGGTTCTAGTTTGGTCTTTTACGTCTTCGTCTTCCAAAACGTTTTAAAAACGTTTTAAAAACGTTTTGACTTGGTTAAAATATTGTTCGTTTTACCATGACGTTCAGAAAACGTTTTTAAAACGTTACAAAATATTTCGATTTTTTACGTTATTTTGCCACGTTTATAATACGTTATTTCCAGAACGTTTTCCGAACGTTTTGTACAACGTCAATTAAATGTCTTTCTAAAGCGTTTAATTATTATTTCATATTATCAAAATGTTTTAACACGTAGCCTACTCTGGTTTAAGGCACTGTATGGTCGTAAATCCTGGGGGACAGCGGGGACACGTCCGCATACACTTTGGGATATCAAATGTCACCCCCACCCGTTTTCGGCAAACACTTCCCTGGTCTAGTTTAGAATTGAAATTTTCTCGCGCTCCGCGTACTTCATCGAATTCAAATTCACCTTCATATTCACATCCAATTCACCGTGATTGGGGGCTAAAATAGTATAACAAGATTTGTGTGAATAATACGCGCATCTCCCCGTAAACTTGACCGGTAAAAAGCAATTTGTCTATGTCATACCCTGATATCTGGTACGTCAGCAATTAACAGAAAGGAAAAAGAGGAGCTATCATGTAAAAAGACTGAGGAAAAGGACGGAATCGAAGGATTGAAGAAAGTAAAAAAAGACAAGATACACATGACAAAGCCGACTAAATATTAAATCAACAGGGATTAAATAATTCCTTGAATTCTTATGACAACCCTCCCCCCCGACATCTCAAAGAAGAAAAAAGTGAAAGAAAAATTCCTTGTTGTTTATAGATAGCATTAAACGCCTTGATTTGGTATAAAATAGTGTAAAATTGCATATTTTTGCGCGCTTCGTGGGAAATGAACCCAAATGTGTATCAACTTTCACTTCAAAATATGAAACTTAATGTTCGCCTGCTGTGCGCGCATATAAATCCCAGCAATTGTGAAGTCAATGATGTCTGTATATTGCTGATGAATACAAGTTTAACTGTTTAATTCTTTATTATATGTGCATCAATCAGGAAACATGTACCTAATTTGGCAAGTGTTTCACGCAGTCCTTTTTATTATAACAATCTCTTCATCACAGCACGGTTCAATTATATGCATTCGACAACATCACTTCCCGGACGTTGATCTCAATTTGTAGAGTTAAGCTTTTGCAACCAACATTTTAAAGTCAGCCTAAGCCTAGCATAAGCTGCTGGTTAGTGAGGAACTGTGTCTTAGAGATTGTGATGTATGACCCGGGTGTTTGACTTGCTTGACATCTTTAAGTGTGACCTACATAAAAGTTTTATGGTTTTGTGAATCGTCTGGCAACCCAAAATTCAAACCTGGAATGTGAAAAATTATACGTTTCACACGATCGTTTATGCTGGCATGCTGTTCTAAGGAATATACATCAAGTTGCTCATCAAAAGGAACTATTTGCATCTGTTTCTTTCAGTTCTACCAAACAAAGGTAAGATTGTATTTTATTATTACTATATTTGCATTAAACATGTTAAAGCGTGTATTTTTTTAGTCAATTTAATCAGTGAAGTTTTAAGTACAATATGAGTAACATATGGCATCCACAATATAATGACGGTTGATGTAATTTGAATTCGAGGAAAGTCTTTAAAAGCTGAGGACTTAAGATGTTTTTAATAGGATATTGTTTTTCTAATTATTTACCATTCTTGACTTAAAAGTATGTTGTAAGGTTTGATGATATTCATGGTTTAATTCCGTATTGGTACTACTAAATAAAATACTTGTATGTTCGTGATGCATTCGTATAGCTGGCCTATTCGTCGTGATTGAAAGCTTTATAAAATTGCAATCTCAAAATTGAAAAAGATCGGCGATGTTGTCAGAATCGAAAGGCCGTGCCTACAATTAATTATTTGATTGAAATTCAAGGTGGTTTATTGACTTGAGTTTTGTCTTGTTTGTCAAATTGTTATACCTATTTCATAAGTCTATCTGACATAATGTGTTAGATGAGTATTAGATTAGCATGACACTCATGACACTCGATCATCAGATCGTCGGACAACTTTATAGTACCTGATTTAATTACAAGTAGGCTATAGGCTATATTATTATTCTCATCTATATCATGTTTATTTACACAGGCAAATTCCTGAAAGTAGTAAGAGAACAAGTATAAAAACAGAACACGTGAGAAGTAACATTATTAATTACAAGTGCAAAAAAGAGTGGCCGTGGTTACCCAATATGTAAGCAATATGTGAGTAATAGGGAGCATTTAGCGCCCAAAACCTCATAATTTGAATAATTACTTTAAAGCCAGGCAGAAGGGTTTACTGGAAATCCATTGAAATGATTATCATGTTGCCGGTTATTGCACCCAGAGGTGTATTTTGTGCACCCAGAACTTCACCTGTACCACCTCAGTCTTGACCTATGTTCTGGGTTAGTCACAAACTCCAAGTCCATGGTTAAAAAACAACAGATGGTATGACCTATAAATCATATATTACCCAGAGAAGTTCAAGTACGCTAATTTTTGCCCTAAACAATGGAATGTTGGAATATTTATGAAATGATTGCAAATGAATAATGATGTATATTGATTGCTTGGAAGTGGAACACATTTGTTTTTATTTTTAGTGTAATTAATTAGGTTTGTGTTGCCTGAAAGCACTGAATTAAAAAATCAAAGAGATCGATGACCAGTACGATTCTTGAGCCCTAGGTATGCATGCATAAGAGTTCAAAAGTATTAAAAACAACAAGTAGAATTTTTAGCTGTAAATTAAGACCAAAATCAAGTTCATGTAGCCCCTGTAGTCATTAATTTATTCAAGTTACACATGCGAAACGCCCTGTTCCCATAGACTTTGTGTGCTCCTCTTCCCCATCCTTCCCTCACAACTTTCGATCAACCACACATCTCCAGTAGTTGAAAAGCTACATTGTTCATATTTACAGGGTTGTTCCTAGCAAACACAAAAACGTTTTTAAAACGTTTTAAATAAGTTATATTTTGGGTTTTGGTTCCGGTAAAATGTTTTAATAACATTAAAATGTCGGGTTATATAAAGGTCATGAAATCGTTTAAAACGTTTTGTATGAAAACACACTACAACAATATTTTTAAAATGTTTTCGAAATGTCATTGTAAACTATTTTTGCAAACATTTTGGCCAAATATTTTGTCAACACTTAAATAACATTATGTTAAAATATTTGCACCCCGCAAACACAGAAATGTTCTTAAAATGTTCTTTAAATGTCGGGTTATATAAAGGTCGTGAAAACATTTTTAAAACGTTATTGTAAATATTTTGGGCAAACATTTTTTGCAAAATATTTTTTCAACCTCAAAATAACATTCTGTTTCGAATGTTTTGTATCAAGTTTTCAAAAATGTTTTTGGAATGTTATTAAAACGTTTTTATACCCTTTATATAACCCGACATTTAAATGTTTTTTGTAAAACATTTGTGTTTGCTGTGCAGTAAATTACCAACAAATGTTATTTAATGTTAAGAAAACGTTTTACACCATTAATGTACCCTTTATATAACCCGACATTTAAACGTTTTCCGACAACCTTTTATAACCTTTTTGCGAATGATGTCGAAAACGTTTTGTGTTTGCTGGGTTACTAATGTTAGTGGTGTTTTAGCTTTCAAATGACACCAAAACAAACTATGACATTTTATCAATTAAACAGATCACAATTTAAAAATACATAACCCACCACCCTGTTTGGGTGGCGACTGGGAAAACGCATATCCATTAGTATTAGATTACCATCTCTTGTAATCTTAGTTGTTCTCCTTCGTATAAAGTTTTAAAAGCAAGACAATTACTTATTTTGTACATGTAACATGTCATAAAATCATATAGGCCTTAAGGTCTGGCAACTGCTGGTTCAGAAGTTCAAGATATTGTCCTTCGTTCTGTTGAAACATTTTTCGATGTGCTAAGAACATTGTCGAAAAATATCTATATTCCATATTTTGCAACATTGAAGTTTATCATTTGTTTAAAGAGTGATAGAGTTACGCAATCTGCTGTTTAGTTAGTTATCAATTAGAACTTTGTAAAGAAACATGACAAGATAGCTTTTTATTGTACCTGATTGAAATACAAAAAAAAAAAACTATGTCAATATTTTTGTGCACTCTTAAGGGGTACTACCCTGACCAATTTTGTGCCTATTTTTGCATTTTTCTGAAAAATTATAGCGCATTGGGGACAAGTAAGATATGTATATTATAGGGGCAAGGACTACAACTACTGTACTGAAAATTCAGCAACTCAAAGCAAGTAGTTATTGATTTATTGATCAAATATTGGTTTTCCTCATTTTTGACTCTAACTCCACAACTGTTGTCTGTGCTGAAATAAAATTTCCAGTGCAGTATTGCAGTCCTTGCCCCTATAATATACATATCTTACTTGTCCCCAATGCGCTATAATTTTTCAGAAAAATGCAAAAATAGGCACAAAATTGGCCAGGGGTGTAGAACCCCTTAAGGGATCTAAAATGAGCGTTTATTGCGTTTCGACAGTATTTTTTGAGGACATGAGAGCACCTCAGACCTATCGAATTGCATTCTGAATACGAAGCATGTCTTTCTGATATCAAATATTTTTCATTTTTTGAAAATCACAATATAATACAAATTTTATGACAAATTATAAAAAATTGATATAAATTCAAATTTTTGATATATAACAATCCTCGAAGTAAATTATATAAATCTAATGATATATTCTTAAAGTGTATGTAGCAGGGAGGAAAAGACGACGGTCAATTGAAAATTTTGACCTTTCATATTGAAGATATGGATTTTTTCCCAAAAGACTTTTTTTTTTTTTGGTGTTTTGGGAAAAAAATCCATATCTTCAATACGAAAGGTCAAAATTTTCAATTGATCGTCGGCTTTTCATCCCACCTACATACACTTTAAGTATAAATCATCAGATTTGTAAAGTTTACTTCAAGTACTGTTAAATATCAAAAATATCAATTTTTAATGATCTGCCATAAAATATGTATTACATTGCGAATTTCAAAAATCAAAATTATTTGATATCAGAAGGACATTCTTCGTATTCAGAATGCAATTGATATGTCTGATGTGCTCTAATGTCCCACAATAAATACTGTCCAAACGTTCATACCCCAGCCCTTAACTATAAGTTTTGCTTTTTGCAAAACATGCACATGAGGGCCGCATGTGGTTTTATATTAAAACTCCACTCAGCCAAAAATATTTCTATATACATGTATTTTAATATAGGAATATCGAATAGACACGAGAGGTTCTTTAAATATTTTAATATTTCTCAGGAACTGTCATTTTATACCAAACAATCATAACCTGTGCAAAATGTTCCCTTGCCTCCACCCTATACTAGCTTTAAAAACAAAATTATGAATTAAGATGCAATTTTCGTGTGTTCAAAAGTACACAATATGAAATTGTGGTTGATTTACACAATTGAAGTACTAATAATCATGATCATTTATAAATAGGCCATAATTCAAAATAGGCCTATGTTTGACATTTTGCACTTGCGATGAAAATCACAATAACTTTATTCAGTTGTGGGTCAAAGTATCACAAGATACTGAACCATCAACAACGGCAACATCATAAACGATATTGACTTCCAAATTCCATGCGATAATGCATTAAAAATATTTAGCTTTGATTCATATGTCTTTATTCCAGATACGACACCTTAGTCTTGTTGGAGGACATGATCTCAACGAAACCATCAGGAGGATGATGAGGAAGCTGGGAACGAACAATTTGTGGTCCTCCTACAGTGTATAGGGAGAAAAGGCAAGCTGAGCATTAAAGATAGCCCTTTCAAGTTTCTACAAAGTTATCGTCAGTAAGTTTCATAGGCCCAAGATACAATCTATGATTAACATAATATGTCAAATCACGCAGGCCTTTCCTTTTGGGTGAGAAAACAGATCCATAAGCTTCCATAGAGCTAAGATCGGCTAAGCCTAAACAGAATGCATATAATTTGTCATGCTGTCTGAACCAATCATAGTGGGTGTAATATACTCATATTCTGTGACTATAAAATTAAAATATGGATATTTAAATCTGACCCCTAAATCGGACATACGTTTCCAACTTGGTTTTTTTGTTGTTATTTTAGATTATATGTGTATACTTTATTCATAAACTTATCAAATAAAAATATTGCCCCTAAGACCACAGACCGCACGTATGGTAACACGTCGACATGTAGGCTTTTGGAAAATCCTAATATTGAGATACAGACCGTTTATTTTGATAAAGGAGTTTAATTTAATACTGAACTCATATCATTTCCACCTTTCTATAGAAGCTTGCATGAAGAATCATCCTCAAGCTAAGGAGGTTGAGATAGAGAAGGACTTGGAGATTATCTGAAAAGAACACCAAATCTTCCAGGTGGAAAAAAGTATAAAGTAAGTTCAAATATCATTGCTGAAATGCCAAATTCATTTATTTAATTCATGTAGGCCTAAAACAATGTCTAGGGATTATAATATAAGCACTCATTCTAGACACCACCTTGTCCTCTATTTGTAAACACGTTTAAATGCTAAACATGTTTAGGAATTAATATGTCTTAATGTGTTTAGATATTAAACATATGATGTTTTGAAATTTGACATTGGTGTTTAGGTTTTAAACGTATTTACAAATTGAGGACAAAAAAAAAGTGTTCAATCTCTAGACACTGTTTTTGCAGTGTATTACTATGTTTCTGTATCTGAATATCAAAAGTGCATAAATATTGTTCGTTGAATGTAAAATGAAAAAAATATCGCATATCGCACAGCTCATTTTCTTTTAAAAATAATGTTTAAAAAAATAATAAAGCATAGCACAAAGCTATTTTACCAAATGTATCTGAGACATACTTTTTGTCCTTACATTTCACACACTTACGTGATGTTTCTTTCTCTTTGGAGCATTTTTGTTTATTTTCACTTCTCTTAGGTTCAGTAGGGGCACCATGCCCCTCCCCACCACACCCCACCGCGCGCATTATGATTTCGTTATGGTTTATACAGACCTTGAAAATTACTCAGAATTAATGATACTGATAATATAAATAAGTTGTCTGGATATCTAAGGGTGACCATAACCTGATAGTATTTTTTATTCATAGAATTTCTTATGCCTATTTATATATATTTTGTCATGGCTGCTATTTTAGTGAGCTGATAGATTTAAGGGGAATCGGGTTTCAATAAAATATAAAAAATGATGTTTCCCAAAATGATGATCATGCTTATAAATAGATTGTTTTCCATTTTATTATCTATAGAAAGCTGGGAATGTGGATGCAGCGGTACCTGTAGGGGAATTGGAGGATGATGAGCGCGGCGAAAATGAACGTGGCTCCCAACAGGAAGAGGAAGAACAAGACTAGGGGACACATTGAAACTGAAGACCACAGGCACTGTACTGGTAAACATGCTAGTTTTACAACATTGTCGGACAAGGTGCTCACTGTCTATTGAAGTATATATATTCGATAAATATAAGGTTTAAGTTTAAGGGCTGGGGTATGAACGTTTGGACAGTATTTATTGTGGGACATTAGAGCACATCAGACATATCGAATTGCATTCTGAATACGAAGAATGTCATTCTGATATCAAATAATTTTGATTTTTGAAATTCGCAATTTAATACACATTTTATGGCAAATCATTAAAATTGATATTTTGATATTTAACACTACTTGAAATAAACTTTATAAATCTGATGATTTATACTTAAAGTGTATGTAGGTGGGATGAAAAGCCGACGATCAATTGAAAATTTTGACCTTTCGTATTGAAGATATGGATTTTCCCCCAAACACAAAAAAAATTAGGTCTTTTGGGAAAAAATCCATATCTTCAATATGAAAGGTCAAAATTGTCAATTGACCGTCGGCTTTTCCTCCCTGCTACATACACTTTAAGAATATATCATTAGATTTATATAATTAACTTCGAGGACTGTTATATATCAAAAAATTGAAAAATATCAAATTTTTATAATTTGTCATAAAATTTGTATTATATTGTGATTTTCAAAAAATGAAAATTATTTGATATCAGAAAGACATGCTTCGTATTCTGAATGCAATTCGATAGGTCTGAGGTGCTCTCATGTCCCACAAAAAAATACTGTCGAAACGCCATAAACGCTCATTTTAGATCCCTTAAAATAGCTGTGATTATATATCAGACTTTTATTTTAAAACATTTCTCATAAGCATGTTAAGATGTTTTTGTTTCTGGCGAAGTGACGTCCTAATCGGATTAACTACCATAGCAATAGATGAATACAATTTTTGAATAGATCGCTCTGCACTACAGCAGGTTGCACTCATCACCTGTCTTCAATCATATAATAGATTGAATACAATACCGCTCTTTTCAAACAGGCTAATCTTTCATATATGGTTCAATGCATCGGTACCGCATGGACGTTGTAGGCATACGGGGGATACAGTCAAAATTTTATTCATCTATTGCTATGGTAGTTAATCCGACTAACTACGTCACTTCACCAGTGTATAATCACCTAGTATTCGCTGAGTGCGTTTCCACAATCGCTGATTTATATTAAGCCTTTTTGAAGTATGGCGGGCACAAAGAGGAGTACTTTGATTTGGGTAATCTTTTGTATGCTGAAAGAAAGCATACACAAGATTACCCAAATAAAAGTACACCATCTCCATTTGTGCCCGTCATACTTCAAAAAGCCTTATTGTTGCAGCGTCGAGGTCCGTTCAAACTACGCCGCAATGCAGTGCGATGCGGTACCGATAAATCGATTGTTTTTTGCCTCAACTCAACGCTACTCGTCGCATTTCCAAGTTAAAATGTATTGAACTTCATTTATTGAAGTATTCTGCAGTGCGGCACCGCACCGCACCGCAATTGCGGCGTAATATGAACGGCCCTTTGGTCAAAGTTGCATTAAAGGCCATGTATGGCATGCGACTTGACGCTCGAGGGCATGCTATAATCTGAGCCCGAATTAAAAAGACTAATTTGCGTCTGACATCCTGCCAACCAGACCGAAAATGTACTCGGACTTTTAAATTCTGCCTCAGATTATAGCGACTTATCGATTATAGTAACTATACCGTGATTTTAATTTGCTGTAAAACGAGAGCATACTTCCGCGATGTTCACAATGCGCCTCCGATCCGAAGCGTAGACCTACTATGTGTGCTTTACACGCCGTACGTGTTGTTATTTCTGTCGCCATACTCGCAAGTTGCGCCTTGTCAATCGCGCAAGTACGCTCTTGTCAACGGTTTACAGTTAATCGCTCTGCCCATCAGCAACGGAAGTGATGCTATTATCTGTATGTTGTGTAAACAATGTAAATTAGTGGTTTTTACGTTGTATTTGGGGACACTAGTAAAGAGGTAATAATTCAATTTGAGGAGTTTTCACACAACACTTCAATTGAACTTATTTTATCTTTGAGACTAGACTATGCGTATTCAAATTATTTGACGTGTTTAATGACATTAAGGGATCTGGAATGAGCGTTTTGAGCGTTTCGACAGTATTTTTTGTGGGACATGAGAGCACATCAGACATATCGAATTGCATTCTGAATACGAAGAATGTCTTTCTGATATCAAATAATTTTCTTTTTTAAATTAACGGTATAATACAAATTTTATGACAAATTATTAAAATTTGATATTGTTCACATTTTTGATATTAACAGTCCTCGAAGTAAATGTTATAAATCTAATGATATATTCTTAAAGTGTATGTAGCTGGGAGGAAAAGCCGACGATCAATTGAATATTTTGACTTTCCATATTGAAGATATGGAATTTTTCCCCAAAAGACCTATTTTTTGGGTGTTTGGGAGAAAAAATCCATGATACGAAAGGTCAAAATTTTCTAAATTGATCGTCGGCTTTTTATCCTAAATAAATACACTTTAAGTATAAAACATCAAATTTATAAAGTTAACTGCAAGTACTGTTAATTTCAAAAATATCAATTTTTAATCATTTCACATAAAATGTGTATTACATTGCGAATTTAAAAAAAATCAAAATTATTTGAGAACAGAAGGACATTCTTCGTATTCAGAATGCCATTCGATATGTCTGATGTGCTCTCATGTCCCACAATAAATTTTGTCCAAACGTTCATACCCCATCCCTTAAAGGAACAACCAAAAAAGATCGAGGTTTTTGGGAGTGGGTTTCAAATCTCAATGACGTTTGTAAAAATATTTCTTTTAAGAAGATAATTTTCAACATTTGTGGATTTACGTTTCTGGCAGGGAGGAGATGATGGCCGAAAACGAAAGTAGTTTCGTTTATAGGACTAATTTGCTCGTTAATGCTTTGGGTACCGGTAGTTCCTAGCACTCTGTACTCTGATACCTGTATGATGATTTTCCACTGCGCTCGCTGCTCGCTGTTCGAGAGGCGTCGCGGTTTGAGAACAGGGCTAGTTCCATAAGGAAATGCAGACTTATCATCTTTATAGGCCTACATTTAATCAATTTAGGTAATGAGCCGTGAAAAGGCTCATGAACTGTACATTTGTCAATATTATGCCTAAAATAAATGCATAAATGTTCATGGTACTTTTATTTTACAGAATTCTGCCTTAAAACTTGGTCAATCAAAATACGTGTTGTTAATTCCGTCGCCATATATTCGTTGTGAGTTGCGACTTGTCAACATCGCGCAAATACGTTCTTGTCAAAGTGTCAAACCGGACCACGTTACTTTGCATAAATGCTAATTAAATTTGAGAGGGGCTAGACATTACGAACATAGTAGGCCTATGGCAAAATTCTACAAAATTAAAGTAGGCCTAAACCATGAACAATAATTATGACTTAATTTAGCAAAGTGTTGGCAAAAGTTACGAGCACTTTCAAGTCTAGTCATCATCAACTCTCTAAGAAATAATTGTCCTCTCAGGAGAACCCGCCCTCTTAGATCTTGAACCTCTAAAAGGTTCTTTAGTTTGGGGTCATTTTCGATGGTCTTGGAACCATATTTGGTTCTTTAGAAAACCTCTAAGGGTTCTCCTGTGAGGACAACTTTAGAATCTTTTAGAACCTTTATTTCTTAGAGTGTTAACTGCGCTTTGTACGTGAGAGTAATCAATTAAGTTTGTCGAATTTAACTGAAGACCGAATTGAAAACATTAGTTTGCGTCTGACGTCAGGGCAAAGGCGCGGTGTGATTGGTTGCTGACCTGCGCAGAACGGCATTTTTGGTCTGGTTGACAGGACATTATACGCAAACTAGTCTTTTGAATATTATTCTGTCTTCAATTATAAATAGTAACTTATATTTGAGAGTTTTCATGTATATAAATCATGTTTTAAAACTTTTATCCTATAAATGTACAATAATCGGGTTTCATGAGTATTCCATCCATGCATATGTATTAAACAATAATTATTATAAATCGAGTAATAGAGTGCATAAACAGTCATCAATGGTCATGACAATAGTTGACTCGATACATGGTAACACAAGTTCCACATGTTCCATGGGGTGATTTTGCATAGCATGTTTGTATAAAATTAATTTATGTTTCAGCAGTATTTTCAACGAAAATGAATGAAGAATAGTATTCATACACAGGAATAAAGTTTAATGAATCACACATCAAATCAACATTAATTGTCTGGTGTGATTTATTATGTGTCGTGTAAGTCGTAAGTATCACTAATTTGCCAAACTAACTTGTTTCATGAATTTTGTATTGGCCTAATTTAATAATATTTGATATTTGTTTTGGACTTTTATTAAATTACATTTTCGCTTTATTTTCATTGTCTTAAACTAATAAAACATAGCACGTTTTCTAAACGTCACTAAAACGTCAAGAAAACGTTCTAAAAACGTAGTAGAAACGTAACATACGTTTTCTGGTGGTGAGTAATGCATCCTCCAATACGTTTTTTACGTTGCTATAACGTTTTCAGGACGTTTTGGACGTTTCTGCAACGTTCTTAGTACGTTAGTTGCGTGCTAGAACGTCCAATACGTTTTCTGTAGGTCCTGGATACGTCTTGGGTAACGGAAAGATAGGTCTTAAAAACGTCTTTTACGTTGCGAAAACGTTTTTAGAACGTCTTTTAATAACGTTTTTAAAACGTCAAAAACCCTCCACAAAATTACGTTTTAAAAACGTTTTATCAGAACGTCTAGAAAACGTCAACGGTACGTTCTCACAACGTTCAGAAAACGTTTTTTGGTTAGCTGGGTTGTTTAGGATATACAGGGGTGAAGCTAAGTCGATGGCCGCTGGCCGGGCAAGCGACTCGCACGTGGCATGAAGTTCTTGATCGTCTGCGTGGCAGCGGGGGGGGGGGGCAGGGGGGCAGAGGGCCCCCCCTGACAAAAAATGAAAGAAAAAAGTGCCCCTCTGACAAAAAATAAAAGGGAAAATCAGGAGGGCAAAGGAAAAGAAAAGGGGCAAGGAGCCCTTTTCTACCGAAATTCAGCCCGAAAATACACAATTTTCCGCGCTACGCGCGCATATTGCAAAGATTACGCCCTTTCCATCCTGATAATGGGCGAAAATAGTGTAAAATACCAATTTTTTTGCGCGCTACGCGCGCACAGCGTCCCAATAAAGCCTTTTGTCTCTATGTATTGTATGATGCAACTGTAATTGTAATCTGTGCCCCTAAAATTTTATTTTGCCCCCCCCCTGACCAAAAAAGCTGGCTACGCCCCTGCGAGGGGTCCCAGGCTGGGCCGTCGCTAGAGGGGGAGTATGGGGATGTGACACCCCACCCCCCATACACAATTTTGTCGGCAGAAATTGACTGTTGTCGTGAAAACCATGTTACTGTCGGCAAATGTAGTGATTGTCGGCAAATTGCGAGAGCCATATAAAAGATTAATGTGTTACGAAATTGTGCTGTTGTAGTAGTTAATAGTATTAAAAAATTGAGTCGAAATTTTTTTTGACTCACACTCCGACCCCCACCCCCACTTTTTAGATTTTTGAGCGCCGTCCTGGCTAAAAAAAATGGGTCAACAAATTACAAAACATTTCCGTCGGTAAACCATACTGTACACCCCCCCCCCTTCATATTGGTCTAGCGACGCCCCTGGTACTCCCAGGGTCAATTCCCGAGGGTGCTAAGTGAAATCTTTCTTCATCTCCTCTCTTTTCCTTTTTCATTCCTTCTCTGCCTTCCGATAGCAAAAAAGTATGTTCCTTGTTAGGGTTAATAAAGGGTAATGTGCGTATTTTGGGGGCTCCTGCGGGGTAAAAAAGAAGGGCGGTGGAAGGAAAGGGGCGGCAAAAAGAATTATTAATGAAAAAAGGGCGGACAAATTATGAAAAAGGTTTAAATCCTTTTTTTTTTGGTTTTTCACTTTTTCAAACCATAGAAAAAAATTGGGTCAACGTTTTCGGGCTACAGCCCCCCCCCCCCGGTTGGGAGCGGTCTCGGTACGCCACAGAGGGTAGAGACCGAACCAACGATAACAACTCCGCTGAGAGCTTATTGTTACAATAATCGGAAACCATCTTTACATGCACATGCACATGCCCACCCCAAAACCAAAACTAAACCAGGAACTTGAAATTAACAATAATTTTACCATGTTCTTTTTTCAGGTTATTCCAGAGATTGATATGCCAGGTCATGGTCATGCCGCTATTAAGGCTATGGAAGCTCGTTACAATAAGATGAAAGACACTGACCCAGTGGGTGCCGCAGAATATCTTCTCTCAGATCCTGACGATACGTCGCAATATGTTTCAATTCAATATTTCAGGTAAAGATGTATTTCACTGCCATCATTATTTCTCACCGTGTATCGTAATTGCAACCCTCTTGTCAGACCTATATAACTGTAGTCAGAGGCGTATTCAGTGGAGGGGTGTGAGGGTGGCCAAAAAAAAGTCCACTTTGCGAGCGTTGTGGGTAAAAAATACCCGGTGCTTTCGCGGGGTTCTTTATGCTATCTTGTTCAAAAAAGTCCAACATTTCGGGAAAAGGTCCATTTTGGTGAAGGGTTCGCCCCCGCACCCCAAAGTAAATCCTGGCTAACATAGGCGTAGATGGGGGGGTAGAGTGGGTGGTGGGGATTTATCCCCCATATTTTTTGGGGGTGGGGGATCTATCCCCAATATTTTGCCAGGGGGGTGGTCCATACAATCCATAAACTTTGTTCCATAAACTTATTCTGGAGCCGAAAGGTGCTGGATTCAGTATACTTCGAAATATTTTTCCAACTTCATCCCCCAATGTCTAAAAGAGATTTACGCCACTGCTGGCTAAGCTACTGACTCTAGTCCGACTAGCGTCTTCAGCAGATGGTGATGCTGTGATGATATCTTGTCTACAATCGGGATATTCCTCACTGATGACGTTATATGATTGACAGAATGACGTCATAGGATGTTACGATGTAACGCCCCCCCGGGCATCAGCAGGTTATCCCAAATAGAATCTATTTCAAGTCCTTGATCACGATTTAGTCTTGGTTTTTGAGTCCTTATGTGGATGGCTTCAAGAACTCTCCGGGAATATTCTTGCTGGCAGCTCCAAATCAGCGGTCAGGGAACATGTTGTAAGATCCAAAGGTCATCAGATTGATTGGGAAAACGTCAAGGTGCTCGAACGGGAACAAAAAGAATATTCCCGGAGAGTTCTTGAAGCCGTCCACATAAGGACTCAAAACCAAGATTTAATCGTCACTTCGATATTTTGCCGGGGGTGGTCCATACAATCATCCTCCCCCCAATGTTGACGGCTGTATGTGGGTTTCTGACTAAATTAACCTCATCATATTTGGCCATTTTAGCCCCCAAAGTGCAAATGGCAAACATTTTCGCGCGCATTTGTTCCATAAACTTATTCTGGAGCCGAAAGGTGCTGGATTCAGTATACTTCGAGGTATTTTTCCAACTTCATCCCCCCCCCCCATTTTTAAAAGAAATTTACGCCATTGCTGGCTAAGCTCCTGACTCTAGTCGTCGATTTGTAGAAACAAATCTCAGAGTTCTTCATAACATATGAATATGAATATGAATGAATATATAACAATAAGTGTTAGATTTATTTAGATTACGCAGGATAAACGTGCCTTTTTTTAACGATCGGGTCGAGATCACGCTTCTTACACGATCCGCTCATTACTATGAAAACCCAACACGTTTCTACATACAGCAGTAAGAATCATTTCTAGGATTATTTCTTCCTTTCATATTAGAAGTTAAACAATCTTGAAATATCAGTCTGTTTTTTCTTTTTCTTTTTTCTTGCTTTATTGTTTTGCCTATTGTAGAAAACTGGTAAACATACTTTGTTAGAAATAGGTCGTCATCCCCTATTATTATTAAATGTTAGTTACCAACCTGTCAGAAATCCAAAATCCAGGTCGCAAAAAAAGGTCGGCACAAAAGATCATTCCTTCCATCCTCAGCTCACTAACGGAATGTTCCACTGGTCCAATTACCTCTATCCAGAATCGGTTGAGTTTTAAGCTGGAGGTTAACAACTATCTTGGCGCCAATCCATCAGTGCTATCGCACTGATAGCAGCTCTTGATGATGGGAGGCATTAAAAAAATTTAAACAAAAAAAAGTTTTGCCTGTTTGTTTTTATTACAGAGATAACGCCATCAACCCGTGCATTGCATCATCAGGAAACTTCGTCCGCAAAATAGTCCAGGAAATCAAACTGATGCACGCTGATATTCAGCCCCTGAAAATCTTCCACTTTGGTGGCGACGAAGTTCCACACGGTGCATGGGAAGATAGCCCTGCCTGTGCTTCATCCGGGAAAACACCAGCGCAACTTATGGAAGACTTCATCTATAGTGTAGCAACGTGGGTAAACGATGAAGGTCTGGATCTTGGAGGCTGGGAGGATGGTTTGATGAAGGACTTATATAACACCTACGACCGGTCAAAAATGCCAAATGCCAATGTTTTTGGATATGCATGGAATAACATCTGGGAATGGGGAGGCGGTAGTAGAGCATACGCGTTAGCTAATGCAGACTTCAAGGTAAGGTTGACAACAAAAGCTCATTGTATGCCCCCCCCAATATTTTTCCCCCCTCTTTTTGAGGCAAAATCCTCAAGATAACATAAGTTTCCACTTTTTGCGGCAATTTTGCGCAAAATTGGTCGATTTGGCCCCCTTGAAATTCACTTCCCCCCATCTCCCCCACCCGAGAAAATTTCCGGTGTCGCCACTGACTAGGGGCTGGACGCGATCATTTTTTCCCGTATCATATTTGCATCCTACTAGTAGGCCTATATAAACGTATACGGTTGATATTACACGGGCTTTTTACCTTTACTATTTCCTCTTACTTAACATCTTAACAAAATACAAAGGAATTTATCAGAATTAAAAACCTAGAGTTGAACCGGAGTTCGAACCAACAGTCTATGGATCCATAGCGAGACTATACTAATAATGCTACGAGTCGTTCTTCCAGAAAGGCGTTTGTTTATCATAAACTCAACCCAGAAAGTATCGAAACGATTATAGATGGTCAGATATATCGGGAACTGAAATATATAGCAAAAACTTATTTAATGTATATAAAGCGCAGCTTTCTCCTGCGCATTTTGATACCTCTTTTGTTGCTCTACGATATTATTTGGTCGAGTTATGGGCGCTTGAGTGGCTTCAAGTCGGATTTTGAAATAGATTCAAATGCTTCAAAACAATTATCTCCTATTCCAGAATACCCCCGGGGGCACTCCCACTTTAGAGGTGACGCGTATGCAGGGTTGTTAAGACCCCCTTTTTCAGCGTCGCTGTCACCCAAAGACCCCATATTTGTTTGCGAACACATATGCCCTGTCACCCGAAGACCCCCTATTTTTCCATTTGATCTGTCACCCAAAGACCCTTATTTTTCAATTTGAACAGCAAGTTTCATTTATCACTGGTTTTGTTACTTACTTTAAACAAAAAGAAATTTGAAGCCATTTAGAACAGGAAATTCAATGTTCGAGGTGTCTGTGGCGCTGTTTCGGCTCTCACCCAAAGGTTCCATTTAAAGAAAAGGTTATGTTCTCACCTGATGACCCCATATTTTTTACATTTTGCTCTCACCGAATGCCCCTTACTGTGAAAGTGTCAGCCCTACACCTATATCCATTTCATATTAAGAAGAGGTGATCACAAGAAACGAATAATAAAAATTCCTTTAAAAAAGGAATGGGGCGCCCAATGTGAGCTTGGACGTGATATGGTGAATTCCATGGCATGGTGTTTAGATTTGGTATAATGCTTTTTCTAGGGAAGAGTAGAAGATGATCAAATGCAAGAGAAATGTGTTTGATAGGGGAAGGTGTATCACAGGACCGTTTTGGATGAAATAAATTGAATTGGAATGAAGCTGTCGTGTCAATTTGCGATTATTTGGGGTGGGGGAGTTCTGTTTTTGGGGCATATTGTAGTGATGATATTGCTTTGGATATTGAATATTGTTGAATTTTTGTTATGCAGGGGGGTATATGATGGATAGTATAGAAGACACAAATAAGTAAGCTCTCCCTGGCAAAATATTGGGGGGGGGGGGTATCTCCCCCCCTGGATCTACGCCTCTGTTGACCAAAAGAAAAGGTTTTATGAATGTATAACGTCTCGAATAAAAAGAGCTGTAGGCAAAAGTGACGACATCAAACCAGAGACTAATCAGAATGAGCGCGTTTATTTGCGGAAGTTCTTTATGGTCAAACTTGGAATGAACTACACTGTGACATGCGCTATACATAATCATTCGTTTATTTGTATTCGCTGTACCAATTTGAACATGTAGGGAAAAGATTATGCTTCAAGTTATTGTTGTTATTCCAGTGTGGACTACATCCTTTTTATTGGGAAACACTGTATAGTTTAATTTCTGTATTTTGTCAACATGTAGGCCGTTCTAAGCCATGCTACAGACTTGTACTTCGACATGCCTTACGAGCCTGATCCTGAAGAACGCGGATTTTACTGGGCCACTAGATTCACAGAGACCCGTAATACTTTCAACTACATGCCCGATGACGTTTATGAAAACATTGAAGTTGATCTATTTGGAAATCCAATGACCAAGGAACAGGTTTGCCAAACTGTGGGATGTATACCACTTAACGAAGCCAAAAGATCAAACGTAGTTGGTAAGCGATGAAAACTTTGAGACTTACAATATAATAAACACCACAAAAGGAAAACGAGTATATATAACGTATGTGAAGTTACCTGCATGGGTAACCAGTATTAATGCAACGATTCCTCCCCGCAAGAATTAAAATCATACCTGTGTTTATTCTTTTCAAGGTATGGCTGGTCAACTCTGGTCAGAGACACAACGTACTCCAGAACAATTTGACTACATGGTGTACCCAAGACTTCTACCTGTAGCAGAGAGAGCTTGGCATAAGGCAGATTGGGAGTCCCTTATAAGTGATCCAGTAGAAAGGAAGCGACAACGGGATGCCGATTGGGAATTATATGCTAATACTTTGGGTTACAAAGAACTTGCAAGACTCGATGAATTAGGTGTAACTTACAACGTGCCCACACCAGGAGCAAAGTAAGGAGTTCAAAACAATTGCTGATTTATGGATTAATTTAGCATAAATATCAAATACACCCAGTGGGCACAGGTTAGGATTTCTTCGATGTCGAATCAACGTTGATACAACGTCGAAGTTTCAACCTACTTTCAATGCAAAAATTAACATGATTAAGGAGGTTGAAATCAGGTTGAAGTCCTTTGCCAATAGAGGCCTTGCATGTGACGTATCATCCCGTAAATATGGCGGACTACTCAAATGCATTCAACAAAAGCATGATTGCAATCTACCGTGACAGTTCATCTCACACACATAGGCCTAACCCTGCACTACGATCAAAAAGGCTGATGACAACATTTGATTGAATGGACTGCACTCCGCCATAACTACGGTGAAGGACACTGGCTCAAATCCTTTGTTTGGAGCCAATCGATAATTTCATGCAGGGCCTCTATACAACGTGATTTCAATATGATTTCAACCTGATTCCGGGCGTCGAAATTTCAACCTGGTTTCAACGTGATTTTAACGTAAGGTGTGCCCACTGGGAAAGAACTAAAATACAAGTACTAGTATGCTTTGATGACAATAAGTGTGGAGTATGACATGTATATTCAATAGAAAACACGATATCTTTTGTTCCTTTTGTTTATATTCAGATGGAAAGCTGGTGGTGAAATTGCAGCAAGGTGCAACTTTCCGGGACTTCAAATAGAGTTTAGTTGTGACAATGGAATGTCTTGGACGGATTACAAAGAGGGACAACGGGTTCCAGTAGGATCGGATGTACTGCTGAGAACGAGGTATGAGAACCCATGAGAACTGAACAAATTCCTTTGTAAATACGATGACCACGAGGGCCTTTCCAAAGGTTCTCATTGAGCCTTCATATATCTGGTTTCGTAAATTAAATTGTAGCCTTCAGAATGGTTTTCAGTCCTGTATCTGTGAGATGTATTTGCGAGGCTTAAAGGAGAACACAATTCATAACATGAATATTGCATAAAAGTCAATAGTATTTATCATGTTTATAAGCACGCCCCCTCAAATTTCCTTTCTGCGGGTGTCGCTATATGTATTATCTTACTTTTAAACCGATGATATCTTTACCAAATTATATTATTAAAAAAAAGAAATGAAGCAATTACCGAAAAGAACAATGGAGGACCAATACCCATGTAGCTATCACTGGAGTTTATTAGTTAGAGTGTTGTTTTTGCAAATGAACTTGTAAAATCAGGTACCTAGGTAGAATTGTAGAATTAAAATCAAATTGTCCTCAAATGGACTCTCTATATACGAAATACTGATTAAGTAAGAACACATTCTTATTATAAAAAGGTTGCTTTTCAGACTAATTCTCTAATTTGTTGTTTATTATTGTATAGGTCCGCTGATGGGAGTCGTACAAGCCGTACTGTGACCCTTGCAGGTCCATCCAGCAATAACCACCTAAGACCAGGTCACGTGCCATGGAACAATTAAATATTTTAAAAGAGCCAAATCTGATCTGAAATAACTTTATCTTAATTGTATTAACACCAAGTTGGGTGTATCATACAATATCAAGCAATCATTTATTGAATATCAGTTACTCAAATTTAGTTATCTTAAAATCAGTTAATATATTAGGCTACTCTATATTATTGGATAAATGAAATATATTTGTGTACTTGCGCATGTGCAAATATTGCACGTTTCAGGCGCAATTTATCCGTTGTATTTTTTTGACCAACCGGTTTCACTTAAAAGTTTAAACTCATCCCATTTCAAGGGAAACGCTATTTGTATTAAAGGGAATCTCGGCACTTAGTTTTTGCTATGAATACGGTCACAGTTTCCGCGCTGTGTTGATGCAATTTGGACCGCCTGGCCGGGTCTCTTACTAGGCCTCAACCTCAACAAGAACAACATCAAACACTTGTTTATTATTATGATTTAAATATATTTTGACGATAATTATATATGAAATAAAGAATTCAAACTTAGAACAATACATGAAAAAGACACTTGTTTATCATTGTAGTGTACTGTTTATACGTTGTTTATTGTGATTGTTGTCATTTTTCTTCTATTATTTGGTCATGTTGATGGGGAATCGCCCCCCCATATAGGGCAGGGATTGAGGAATGAGGGAAATCAAGGGGTAAAGGTTTACATAAAACCACGAAAGACCGCCAACAACAAAGTATCCAAGTATATTGCCCCACAGGGCTACAAAGAAACACTAACCGCGAAATTCAGATATCCAAACTATATCCCAGTTTAAACAAAAACATAAAGTTCGCCGGGCTGACAGGCCCGAGGCCGGCGACTCCCATACGACGACTAAACACTCCAAGTGGGACTCCAATATCTCCCCACAGAGCAGGAAACCAAGAGTAACGATAAAGAAATTTGAATCCACAGAATATATAAACGTTAAGGCGAAGTTATAACTTTCCCCTATAGTTAATTTCCCCCTTATAGTACTTAAACCTGGTTAACAGGAAATTACTCAAGCAAATTCAATCGCTAAAGTCTAGCCCATCCTCCACATTGAATGGTGGACTGCACTTATGCCCAAATTTAGCACTTGCCAATCAATAATCACCCACTTAACTGAAATCCCCTGACTCGCTCCACTGACCAAAGTTATGGACAGATAATATGGGAGTTGTTTTTGCTGTTATCTGTCATTTACAAATCAGGGAGGTACGTACATTTGCAGATGCCCCACCTACTCACTTTTTAGCCTACATGTAATGTATACATCATTCTTGATTGACAGCAAGTACCAAAAACATCCGTCAAGTGGTTTGGCTTTAAAATGCCCCTCGGAAGAGAGCGGTCCACAAGTGAGTGATAGTCACTAAAAGTTGCATTTGATTTACACAGGGAATTTTGCAGGCCATGCCGTGCCCTTCCTTCAAAATACCAAAGTGCGAATATTTCCAAGCATCTAAATTAGCTAAAAATTTAGGACATGTTACAAAACTATATGTGACCGTACAGCACGAATGTGTCGTAAATTCCCTAAATTGTATTCTGAGTTACGGTGTAAAATGTGTACGAAGGTCATATTCATCTGTAACTTAAGCTGGCGCGACATCTATCTCGTTTTGAAAGTCAAACACCAATCAATAATCCTATTGTTGAAGTGGATAATAAGCTTCTACCTTAGACGGCTAAAGAACTTTTAATAGCTCTGGTCTTTGTTTGCTTTGGCTAAATCCTGTTCAAGTGGTGGGTTACCAGGCATTGTATTTTGTATAGGTATGTATAACCAAAAATTAACAATGAGAGAACTTTCTTAAACCTCGTTGACTGGGGGATGATTTGAAATGAACGCCAATTATGACTATTTGATATTTATTGCCAGCAATGTGGAAAAAGTGACACATGTAGAAACGAAAAAGCTATAATTTTGTTGAAGGAGCAAAGTTTAACAAACCATAACCCCGCTTCTGGGTATCGTTTGAAGTCAAATGATATACCATTTTAAAGCTTATGATGTATATTTTCTAAACACGAAATAAAACAAAATTGTCCAGGGGAGGAATTTACGGCTCATTCGCCGTGAACGGTCATATATTTTCTAGAATTTCAGAGAGTACAAAAAATATTGGCCGGTTATTTTTCACACAGTGACGTTAACCAGTGGACTTCGGTTGTATATATAAATACGCATATATAAATGCGCACGTGACATCTACAAGTCGCCATACCGTATTAAACGATATAAGGTACCCGGATGTACATAAACTCCCAGTGCAAAAGTATAGGGGAAAATGACAGGTCGCAAGGAAAATTCCTTTTGCAAAATAGTGGCATTGATTGCAAAGG
Organism: Amphiura filiformis; assembly: GCF_039555335.1. Classification (NCBI taxonomy): domain Eukaryota; kingdom Metazoa; phylum Echinodermata; class Ophiuroidea; order Amphilepidida; family Amphiuridae; genus Amphiura; species Amphiura filiformis. The sequence continues at coordinate 71,377,554 of NC_092631.1, forward strand.
GTAAAATAACTTGACCCGAAAGATAAACTCTTTATTAACGTTTTCCATCAAAAAAAAAAAAAATTAACTACGGAAAAGCTAGATATAGCTGATTTACAAACTTATATTTCATAATTTCCGTGCTAAATGGGCGTGCCAATTGGCCATATCTATGACGTAGTGCTGGTTTCATACTATCCTGCTGCTTGCCGCCGAGTATGGTTGGCTAAGCAGGTCATAACGTGTACTAATACGTGTATTCGAAATTTCGAATACGCGTAATGGAATAAACCAATCAGCGTTTAGATTCGAGAATGTGGGTTACAATTTCGACCTCGTGAGACAGCCCGCATGTGATATCAAAGCAATTGGCACTTGTCCTCGTGCACTAGTAACAAACTTCACTTAATAATCAAAAGGCTTATAATTATTATAAGAATAAACTATAAGAAGCGGGAGAAGAATGTGAATGAAGATTATTTTGAAACGGAATGTCTTGCATAACTTTTATTTTGCATAAAGAAACACCACGCGATGTGTGTTGTAAGGGTGCATACTACCAAATTACTGTCCCTCATCATTTATTAGACATTAGGATAATCATCCCTGAAAACAGAAACATACAGTCATCATGGTCATGCAGCGTACACTTAAGTGTGAAACATGTGTTTGAACCTGAGGTAGGCCTATACTAGTTTCAGGTTTGAACATGAACACTAACTTATGCAGGATACACCCCATGCAGCCTACGCCTATACGGTAGGTCTAACCAAACATGGAGAAGCTGAAGGTCACTCTGTATATATATCTTCTACCTGACCAGCATGCAAATCCCTCAGAATTTAGACAACCGCAGGTCAAGGCTGTGTATGTGTTGTTCGGTATCGGCCGCTTTAGGGGTAGGATACGTTCACTGATCTAATATTCTCTACTTTCAAAGAATAATTCATATGTAGCCTATCCTAATACTTTAGGATTCAGTGTGGAGACAGATACAGATATTGCTAATTCATTTGTTACATACACTATCCGCTGTTTAAAATGTTTTTATTCCAGGGCGGAATAAATGTATTCCACATACAATAAAGTTGGTACTAAGAGTGGAGTGTACCCTATCTATTTTTTGCTACATCAGAAAATATTTCAACACGGAACAAATGCATTTTAATTCCCCCAAGAGAATTTTTGAAAAAGCATTATGTATAAAGGAAGCCAATAGGCTTACCTTTAACCCTTCTCCCCTAAAAAGGTATGAAAATACCTATATAAAACGACTTTATTCTCTGATCTTTTAGCATGTTCTGTTCATTCCCGTCATTTCTTACCAAAAACGGCGTGATGTAGCGCGGTGAGGATTAAAATTATCTCTGAATTTTTATCTGCAATGAACGAGGTTGTTTACGTGCCTCGATTTAAATACACGGGCTTTAAAATTTCCCTCCCACGTTCTCGAAACTCAACGCTGATTGGTCTGTTCCACTGCGAGTATTCGAAATTTCGAATACACGTATTAATGAATGTTATGACCTGTTTAGCCAACCATAGCCGAGCGGCGTGACACACGCGCATTGTAGACAAACAGACACAATCAAGACTTGTGAATGGCTGATAAGTCATGCTTCTTGTCGCAACGGCATGAAAGTATGAAAGGGGACATGATTGACAGAACTGTGCAGGCGGCGGATGACATGATCGAGCCGGCAACTTGTGAAACCGCCCGGCCGTATGGCATTTTCCACTGTAGTTGGTTAATTTTGTGGGGTTCATTATCGAACCCCAACGGTTTTAGCTTGTATTTATATTATTTATCAACATAGGCCTATTTGTTTGTGATATTTCAAGCGTTTTAAAATTTCAAAATAATCCCATTCAATTACACGGTTGACGATGAAAATTTACTGAATTTAGAGAATGCAATGCGGCCACCACCTGGAACTGTGGTCGCAATTTCAGTGATTGACAGTGAGGTAACACGAACATGGCACTGGCCATCTGGTCACGTGCGCATTTATATATGCGCATTTATATACAACCGAAGTCCACTGTTAACTAGGCAATGTCCTATACCTCTAACAACTATACACTGTTTGTAGAGGTCACGCGTCAATGGTGAGAGCATTGTGTATTGTGTATAGGAAAATGAACAGTAACTGCAGTATGCGTATTTCACCCTTTTTAGTGGATTTTAGAGAAATAACTCTATAATAATAATAACAACTGAACATAGACGGCTAAAGAGTGCCTCCTTGTGCTTGAGGCTAATCAATCACACCCGTGGGCTGCAGGGGCGTAGCCAGCTTTCTTGGTGGGGGAGGGGGGAGGGCAAATAAAATTTCGGGGGGAACAGACGAAAACGAACAAAATTGCAGTTGCATCACATACATACCTGTTCTGTACATGTCTTCGAGCTTCCAAAAAGGCTGTAAAAAAAAAAAAAAAAAAAAAAGCGCAGTGATTTATAGTGCGCTACGCACAGGCACAACGCCTAGACGTTGATCCACAACCCTCAGCACACTTTACAGGTTGTCGCTGACCACTACGACCCCATATCATTCCATAAACCATTTAACAACTATACAGGGATTTTGCTGCTACAAAAGCGCACACCCTAGACATTCCACAAATAACCTTCACAACCAGGATCAGCTCCCGAGTTTCGTAAGGGTTACAACGAGACGATTAGCAGTGAGTTCCTTGTCCAGGGGAATTTCAAGCTAACTCAATTTATCACGAAAGTATACTAGGCACCGCCAGGGTTCGAACCCGCAACCTCTCGCACCATAGTCGAACGCCTTACGGATTGAGCTAACTTGACTGCAACGACTGGCGTAGCGCGCAACATTTTGGTATTTTACACTATTTTGCCCCATGATCGGAGTGAATTTTGGTGACTCCTCCGCATTTTCTCTTTCATTTTTTGTCAGAGAGGCACTATTTTCTTTCCCCTGCTGGCTACGCTACTGGTGGGCTGAATGAGAACAAAAGTACCACTCGCTCAAGTAGGCGCTTTCGCATATCTTTCTTGTGATCACTTGACAATAGCTTGGCTGATAAAGCGTTATTACGCTGTCAGGTCAGTTACCAATTTAATAAGGGACCCCTTTGTCCTGAAAAAAAAAAGATACCTATTGATGAATAGCTTGTCGGCAAATCAAATCGGCACAAAGGAACAATGATTTACGTATTCTATTGTTTCTCCGTGGTTTATAAGCTCCTTGTACAAGGAGAGGAAATGAATTAAGTAACGCGTTGCTCTTTTTTGTCGAATTGATTTGCCGACAAGCTATTCATAAAAGTGGTACCATTGTTTCGAACAAAATGGTTCCGCCATTAAATTATCCAGTAGATATGATACTGTTATGATGCTATCTTCCGTAGGTCTAGATAGCAAACTCAGCTCGGTGTATTCCAGCAGTTAAAGCCCGCTATGTCGAAGGTTCCGAAGGTACCATATATCGAATATGAAATAAGGTTCCCTATGTCAAATCTAACTCTAACCCTTACGCCTTCGACATAGTCGAGCCTTGTCTTTGATATAGCGGACCTTCGACATAGTGGGCGAATACTATTTTTAGCTGGGTGTTTTCTGTAGCATTGCCGTTGGCTTTTGTTACCAGCCAAATCAATAGGATGTATAAACATTAATTCGTATTATTTTTTTTATATAGACCTATCGCTAAAAGAAAGCATGAAGGATGGATTGAAAACGCACAAAGGAAAAACAAATATATGACAAATTTGGCAACAGATGAAAAGATCATCATTGAAGATCAGGGAATTGAAAGAGTTGAGGAGTATAAATATCTAGGCCAAACACTGAGGTTAAAGGACTGTTCGACATGTTCGAAGGAAGAAGTATTGAAAGGATAAAAGCAGGATGGAGTTGCTTTGGAAGACATACAGAAATCTTATGCAACAAAAATATACCCATGTCACTCAGAAGGAAAGTATATAATCAATGTGTCCTTCCAACAATGATGTATGGCTCACAAGTATATGCTTACAAAGTAAGGTGCTTAACCATCAGACAGCTGACCGGTGTTGCAGACATTTTGAAAAAAAAATCAAACAATCAAAATGGAAATGGGCTGGACATGTTGCCAGAAGAAATGATAACAGATGGACAAAGAGATTGTTAGAATGGCAACCAAGTATGAGAAAAAGAAGAAGAGAAAGCCAGAAGAGGAGGTGGAGAGATGATATAACATCATGTATACAGGGTGTCCCAAAAAAGAGGCCCCTCATTGCTCCCTTTTTCTCCTATTTTTGAAAAGTTGATCAAATATATTTTGACGTTAAAAAGTGAGCTGTTGTAAACTGCTTATCCACAAAAATAGCCTGTTAAGTAAAATTTCAAAAGTTTTAGGGGCCTGAGCTTTCGATCCTAGCAGGATCTTTATCAAAGGCAGAGTGACAAGACAACACACAAACATGCATATATATAGGGACATGGACATAAAGGAAAAGGAAATTAGCAAGACGATAGAAGAGATAAGTGTTTCTTGGGAAATATCAATAGGGGCAGGAAGTGGGATGCCATGAATGGAAGTAAGAAGGATAAGGATATGAATGAAGACAATGGGCTGAATAGAAATATGAAAATGAATGGCAACTACATGAACATATTACAAAATGATAGATGTAAATTGGAAATAAAAACTAAAATAATAAAGTGGAGGAAAAATATATTTAAAGTAATTGAAAAAAAAAAATGGGGGGGGGCAAATATTATGATGATGAAAAACAAGTTAGTCGTTTCCCTCTTGGATGTTGAGACCGTGTGGCTGGATGGTACGAAGGCGCTTCATCCAGAATTTCTTCCTGCTGGCACGGACGGTGTCGAGGCGGTTACCTAAAGACTCAATGCCCTGTAGGATCATGTCGGAGATGGAGTGGTTGGGGAGGTTAAAGTGATTACCAACAGGGGTTTCAAGCTTCTTGGTTTTGACAGTGGACCTGTGTCCATAAAACCGCTTCTTAAGTGCAGTCTTAGTTTCTCCCACATACTGTATACCACAAACTCTGCAAGAAATGAGATATACTACATTAGATGTGGTGCAGGTGATGTTGCCCCTGATCCTGTCGGAGGAATTGTTGGAATTACTGACGACAGAATCCCCTTCTTGGATATGGTCCTTGCAGACAACACACCTGTTGGAATCACATGTGAAAATACCCTGTTGTGTTGAAGGAATAGTATCAGAAAGCGGGGGACTTCAGCTCTCACAAGAAGATCTCTAAGATTGCGAGGACGTCTGTAGGCCAGGATGGGGCTATCGGGAACTGCTCGTTGTAGCCCATCTGAGGTTTGAAGTATATGGTGATTGTCATTAGTGATGCTGCGGAGAGGAGGGATATATTTTGGTATGTAAATATATTTTGGTATGTAAGAAAACCTTGAGTCATTAGCTTTAATAAACCAAAACAATTATATCAATCGGCTCACAACTTTTGAAGATATGCTCTTTTAAAGAAATGTACCCGTTTTTCACTCTGTCCACGGAGAAAGTTTGGCTACTTCAAAGATTGAAAAGGAGCACACATATGCATGAATATCAAACATTCCTCAATGATAACTTCATAAAAAACTTTATTTATGGAATGGGCTTTACCGGTGGGTTTATGGGCAATTCTGTTAATAGTGTCATTAATTTGTGGGTAAAATGGATACCGAATGGGACTTCTTTTGCTTTGCAAGCAATTACTTATTTTTTCTTGGTTATTTATGCCTTTTGTTTTATTATGTTTCTTACTTTCTTACTTTGTTGTTTCTTGTTTTTTTTTGTTTTTTAAATTTACAACATAAGTCATTTCTCTTTTTAGGATAAAAGGTAGCCCTAAAAGTATGTTTGGTTTGTCTCTGGTTCTTCTGAAGTGAGTTTACTGTGCTGCTCTACCCTCTACCTGGTTGCCTCCTTGGCGAATACAGGTTTCAGCCCTGGTCCTCATTGCATCAATTGCGTTGCGTACCATCCTTGTGTGCCGGATACTTGCGAATGCATTCAGTAAAACGTTTGCGAAGATCTTCTTAGATTTGGCCACAATGGAAATATCAAGTGGTATGAGGTCTGGTGATCGTGCAGGCCACTCCACAGCATGAGCCATCCCAACCACTCCGTGGACAGAGTGAAAAACGGGTACTTTTATTCAAACGGGCATATCTTCAAAAGTTGTGAGCCGATTAAAATAATTGTTTTGGTTTATTAAAGTTAACGATTCAAGATTTCTTCACATACCAAAATATATTTAATCATTTAAAAAGAGGGCGCAATGAGGGCCTCTTTTTTGGGGGGACACCCCGTATATGATGTTATATCATATATTGGCACAACATGGGCGAGAGTAGCAGTAGATAGAATGGTCTGGAGTGATCATGAGGAGGGCTACATCCAACAGTGGATTGACATAGCCTAGATAGATAGATAGATAGATAGATCGCTATTTTTCTCAAAAGTAGGCGAAAAATGTGGTGTCATTTTCATAATATGACAATTTTTGTATTTAAAAGTAGGGCTGATTTTTTATTTTTGATAACGAGTGATATAAGCATATTGAACAAAAGCCAATGTGGGATTTATCATAATTAACTTGCAGATTACTAAAACATCTTTCATTGACACAAAGAGTACTACTATAGGAGATCCTGCTACCGGCGAAGAAACTGTAACGACGCCACAGTTATGATCACGCGCATCATGACATAATAAAATTATTTGTATGAGAGCGGGAAATCCCTAAATAAAATAGGTGGTTTAGTTTCAGTATATTGTAATTCGTCATTAGAGCGCAACAGGTTGAGCACGAAGACATGAAGGAAAGGCATTGCGTATAAAACTCAATTCTTTCATTCTTGCCGTTTTCTTATGCTGAGAATAAGCAACGTTTACTGGAGATCTACAGACCACTACAAGAACGTCAAGCAGGTATGTGTATGAAATGTAGCAGAGCTATCTATGCATTCGTGGAATATGTAATTATAACTGGGGTACTTTATTTACATGTGTAACAGTGCAACAAAATAGTTTTGCAAAGTAGAAAATGAAATGTACATTAAGGGAAGCATAAGCTATCTCATGCTTTAAATATGTAGTCTTGTGTAAAAGTAAAGTGCACACATGTTAAAAATAGACGGGCATTGGACAGGTTTAAATTAGTATTGCGCAAGGTAATGACATGGATGTCTATAAAATGTATTGCGGTAGATATGGTAGAGGCTAACATATGAATAATGTGTATAATAAACTCTATTTGCCATTTGTTTTCTCAGAAAATACACACCTAGTTATAATGTTCTTTAATTTCCGATACTCTTATCTTGGCAGCGACGTTTTACACTGAAAATCTGTTTGCACAAATTCAACATTAAACCGCTTGCGTTTGAAATAGTATCACAATTATATTTGCAAACGTCGGTTTTATCTAAAAGGGTACAATTTCCTTGCGTATAAAATGTTGTATTTGTATGGTCAGCCTATATTAATTGTGCAGGTATGGCGTCTTTAATTAATACATACATGGAATAATATACAGCGTACACACTATTAGGAAGAAACGAACAGGTTTGTCTGCTCATGAGCAGACATACCTGTTCGTTTCTTCCTAATATTATGTATAGGCTATTTATTATAAACAGTCAGAATGGGGTATCCTTTGACCTGCCATAATGTTGTAACCATACACCCTACATGTGTGATTTCGGTGTCATTTTTACCTTCTGACATTATATTATTATTGTGAAACCAAGACCTCTTTTTTTTAATTTCGACATTCTCATTTACTCGTGTTGGATCATATTTGGTTGCGCTTGCCTTTTGCCTCCTCCTAACAGGGAATGTTTCCGAATCCAGCTGGATGGGTTCTTGACAAAATCTAATGTGTGCACCAGTTACGAGTATTCGCGGCGTAACTAAAAGAAAGCAGGAATGACATGAATCCCTTGGCTAAATGTTATTAAACTTCTATGCATCAAAAGGATCTTGAGAGATCCGGTTGGTGTCCACGGAATTTCAGGTCCAGTCTCATTATTCATAGGGCCTACTATATTATACTGCCCCCAATGGTCTAAGATATAACTAAGCAAATTGTTATCGCTGATCATCGCATTCGTGTCTTTGTTTTCAGGATGATGATATCTAAGAGCAAACATCTTTGGTTGGTGATCGTAATAACTCTGATGATCCATGAACAATTATCCTCAATGGCTCAAGGTTTGACCACATCTGATCAATGTTATGGAATATCGAGAGGAAAGGACTTTATTATAGCATTCACAGACAATTATAGCGATCCAGATTTAGAAACGAGACAGCTTTTTATATTGGTTGTGGCGTTCAGTGACCATGATACCGAAGTGACCATTAGCAGTAGACATCAAGTGGAAGGAAAACCGTTTCAACAAACAGTATACATTGAAGCTCGCGGATTTCAGAGAGTCAATATTCCTGTAGAATATATGATGAGAGGTACAGAAAGAAGCTTAAAGGGCATCAGGGTTTCTGCTTCTAGTGAAGTCTCAGTCTACGGTCTTTCGTATGAAGATTTTACGACAGATGGTTTCCTTGGCATCCCCACAAACAACCTTGGCATGCAATATGTGGCTGTGTCACCTCGAGGAACGGAATCACAAGAATCACTGTTTGCGGTCATTGGTACTGAAGATTCAACATTGGTGCACGTCACTATACGCACCACATCGCCAGTAACGATTGCTGGTCAAACCTACAGCACTGGCGACGTATTCAGTTTCATGCTGAATGATCTAGAAGCTCTTCAAATCCAAAGCCCTGCCTTTTTCTTCCTCACTAGTAGTTTAACGGGAACTATAATTCAAAGTGATAAGCCTGTTGCTGTGTATAGTGGTAACAAATGCGTGGCGACGCTAGATTCAACTTGTGATATTGCTACTGAGCAATTGGTTCCCATCAAGAGTTGGGGACAAAGACATTTGTACACTGCGTTCCGTGACACTGATACGAACATTTATTTTCTTGTGGCTTATTTCAACAATACAATGGTGACCATACCAGGTTTTGCAGATCAGATCCTTAATCCGGGTGAGTTTTGGGAGGGAAGTCTTTCCGGTTCCGGTCTCGTTTCATCCAGCCAACCAACATTAATGATGCAGCTATTGGCTAAGATTGATGGCTCCACTGTAGATCCTTCATTGATTCAAATTCCTTCAGAAGAACAATTTGGATACGTATTCGGTTTCACAACGCCTCCTTATTCTGGAGAAGATTCACAAGGATTCTTTAACTTTATCAATATTGTCGTCAAAGGGGAATCTCAACAGACGGTCCATCTGAATGGTTTACCTACCAATTCTTCTGATTCACAGGTATCTGATATTCCAAACACGGATTACGTGGTGATCACAATACAACTTCCAAAAGGAGAAGGTGTCTACTATGTAGAACAAACGGACCCAACTGCATCACCTTTGTCCGTCATTGTCTATGGGTACGAACACGCTGAAACATATGGCTACGCTGCTGGACTATCTCTGCCAAGCAACAAACAACTCCTGAGTTTTTCACCTTTTTATTTCCGCGAAGTCGGAGGAGAAAAGCTTACAATAACTGTCCCTTGTCTTCAATTAAGCAATTCCAGGGACTATGCAAACGCAAAATGCAAATTTGCAACCGGAATCGGAGAAATCCTTGTACCTGGCCATCGCGTTAACTCGTACACGGTGATTTGTGAAACTCCATTCTTTTACCAGAGTGGGTTGACACAGGTTTATGTCTCTCTTGACGACGGCAATACATTTCCATATTCTGGCAACATTTACGTAGCATCTCAAGCAGACTTTGCACCACTTCTAAAGGTTGAGCAAGTAAATTGGGAGAAACGCGGTGAGGTAGTTGATCTCCAAGTAGATGATCCAATAATGTTTTCATGGGACCCTAAGAGCATTGGTGATGACGTTGCGCTCGTTGATATAAAGGTGCAAAAGTTTGACATCGATAGCAGCGGGGAGCCGGTTTTGAGGGACGAGGAAACTACAATCATGAGCGATGTTGAAAACAGCGGCAATCTCATAATTCTTCCAACAGTGTTACAATCACGTTTAAAAGATGAAAATCAGAGCAATGAAAATGGACAAGCACCGCTTGCTGTCTTTTCCTGACCCCTAGTCCTTCTGAAGTACGAAGACGAAGATTCACATCGATACTGATAATTCCATCGCCTATATTGATACGGACACTTGTACATATCGCATTGGAATCTTATTTTGACTTGAACTGTGACCTTCATACCGTAACAACTTTACCACATACAGCAAAAAATGTACCAGCATGTCCATGCGATTTTTCTCAAGCTAGTGCTGATACAAACTTTGAGGTATCGAATAAATTAATATGGTTCTATCATCAAGGTGCCAAAAACTGCTTCAGATCAACAACAACACCAACAGCATCTGGCCAACAGTGTTGTTATAGAGATGACGGCAATATCCTAGTTGGCCCTCCTGGTGGAGGAACAGTTGATAGATACAACCCAGCTGACCATTTATTCCTCCATCTATGGTATGATGTTATTCCATGGTTTGATTGTTGCAAGTTTTCAAACAATTGCGATAAATATTATAAATATCGGCCATCAGATGATTGTTCGGAATACGAGCCACCTCCACCAGCAAGAGGTGCTGGAGATCCCCACGTAACGACTCTCGATGGGAAGGAATTCACCTTTAACGGAGCTGGAGAATTCCATATGATATCTTCAAAGATGCATAATATCTCCTTTCAAGCTCGTATGGCGGTATACCGTGACACCAAGGCAACTGTTTACAGAGCATTCGTAATTAAAGCCAACGACTCGGCTATGGTACAGGTGGAGAGATCGAATACGAATGAAACACTTGTCCTTATTGATGGTGAGCCACTACGTCTGGCATCTAGCCCGATTAGAGTCCATAACTTCAACGGAGTGCAAATCAGATCAACACAAGATCTGTCGGAAATCAAAGTTGTGTTTAAAGTTGGTGTTGCTTTGGTTGTCTACGTTAAGGCTGACGTTATGTCTTTCATTGTTCAAGTAAATAAAAGATTTCAGGGACATATCCAAGGGCTCTTAGGTAATCTAAACGGTGATGCAGAAGATGATTTCCAGTTTCCAAATGGCACAATCATGAATGATAGATCATCTTTACAAGAAATACATGAATATGGTCTGGACTGGTTGGTAACGAAGGAGGATTCCATCTTCACCTATTCTTCGCCGTACGATTACAGCACGTACCATTTCCCCGAGTTTGCACCGACCTTCGACATTCCCAATCCGGACAACGTGAGTCAAGAAATCAAAGAAGTGTGTGGCGATTCTTTTGAGTGTATCTTTGATGCCGTTACGACAGGCAGCTTGTCATTTGCCAATGAGACCCTTGTGGCATCAGCTACGTTTGATAGAATTAGGAAATCTTCTATCAAAATAGTAAGTTGTGGTTTTCTAGGATTAGTAGACAATGGTCAAGTATCAGGACGTGTGTACTTGGTCAATTCGACTCTGAACATCACTTGTGACGATGGATACGCTTTAGAAGGTTCTTCTAGGCTGACCTGCAACACTGATGGAAATTGGTCATCCGATCTTCCACGGTGTGTTGACATCACTGTTTTCAGGGATAGTTTTGGCAGATCGTCAATATTTGCTCTGATTTTTGGCGTAGCAACTATTATAATTGTGGTCGCCCTGTGTGTCTTTGGATTTGTCATGATAAAGAACAAATAGCCGTTTTGTTCTATACTCGTCGCTGGCTGATGCATATCGAACGGCTCTGTACTAATAGTCCTTAGTCCCGATAAATTCCAGTACTTTTTGGGGGCAAGAAATTGTTATCAGTTCTTTTATTTTCTCAGATAAAACAGCTAAATTTTTATCGTTATTTTGTACCGAAAAAGACCAAACCACTAATTTTGCATGTATTCGTACAATGAACACGTGCTTGAATTTAAGCATTAGTAAACTGGGCTCGATTCCCCCCTCGCGAGTTATAAAAGAAGAAACAATAAAAGAAACGAATTATAGAAAAGAAAAAGAAAAGAAACGGGAAAAAATGAACAAGGAAAAACAAATCTAGGAAAAGAAAATGAAATAAATAGAACGAACTTACAAATGAAAATGATCATTGAGCCCCTCCTAATAAGAAATATAATGTAGGCCTATGTGATATTAGGCCTATATTTACCGTTATTGACTCTTCCTATAAGATTAAATAAGATTAAGCCCTTTCCCCATCTCGCCGCGCCGTTCCAATAGGCTTATTCGCCGTAGAAGTGACGTAATAATCGGATTAACTACCATATCAATAGAGGAATACAATTTTTGAGTAGATCGCCCTGCACTTAAAGCAGATTGCACTAATCACCTGTGTATGTCAGGAAACATAGGTTGAATACAATACCGCTCTTTTCAAAGATACTAATCTTACAGGTGTGAGTGATCAGCTTTTCTTTGACAACTATGGTTCAATCCCACTCGTTCAATGCATACCCATAGCAAAAAAAAAATTCCCGGTGACCACCCGATGATCATTCGGTGGTCATCAGAAACCGTTCGGGTACCTTTTCAAGAGTAATCCGAAAGTGCCCGCTAGCGGATACCTTGCGGATACCTAATTAAGTTATCCAAAAGTTTCGGGTAGACATCCGGAAGTCTCCCAGAAACTCAAATATTTCAAATGAGTTACCCAGAAGGTTCCCAGAAACTTAGATTCTTTGCAGGAGTTACCCGGTTGTTATTCGCTTTTAATTTGACTTTGAATGAATTCAAAATGAAGCAGCTACCTCTTAGCAGTTGGAACATGATGCAGTCATGTCTACAGTAGAATTCACCACGACCTTTTCACCAGGACTTGAACCCCATTAAAAGCTCTTAAACCAAGATAACACTCATTGAAAACAGCTCAACTGATTAAATCATATCTTCTCTGGTTAAATCCACACAACATATGTTTCTGCTTTACATGTACAATGGAGCAATGAGCTGGTATTATAGTTTCAGTTGGGTGAACGATTATAAAGCGATCGCTAGAGAACAATTCTGTGTGGGGCTTTTGTTTACGAAATGAGGCAAGACTCTGCTTATTGTTAACCAGTGTTCTTGAAAATGAGAAGCACGGTGGTTTGCAGACTTAATTTCTTCATATTTTTTGGTGTTGTCTGTCGTTTACATATCCTTCCTAAAACACCAAAGTACGAATATTTCCAAACTAAAAATTAGGACATGTTACAAAACTATATTTTCTAGAATTTTAGAAGAGTACTTTTAATATTGGCCGGTTATTTTTCACACAGCGACGTTAACTAGGCAAATCCCCATACTTCTAACATACGCTATTTGTAGAAGTTACGCGACAATGGTAAGAGCACTGTGCATTGTGTATAGAAAAACGGACAGTAACTGCAGTATGATATATTTGAGCAAAATATTCAAGTTATTTGTGGTCCAAAATGTATGTATTTATATGTAGGACATTACAAGATGTTTACTAATTAATCTGGAACATGCTTTAGGAATTATAAAGCATTGAATGCTTGATATCATATGACAATGCAGGTAGGAACATTTGTATGAAATGATTTGTATTGATGCAGTCTTTATACACCATGTACCTAATAATATATGACACATTTGAATGTTTTAGTTTATATCTTTTCTAGTAAATCATACATGATTTTGACAGTAAATTAATGTCAATTAAAGCAATATTATAACATTTTCAAACAAAATAGATTAGCATTTCTTTGCCATAAAATGTTAGCTTTTACTGTAAGATATATCCCTTTTATTTTTGAGCCGAACAACTACGGCAAAGCAAAGAAAATTGGAATTTACTACCAGCGCACATGTCGCCAATACGTACCACTCCTTCGGTCATGTTGTGGTACGACCCTTTGTTGTGTAGATCACCGTCGCGTACGCCGTGACGTACTGTGTGTTATGAACATCGTGTATGCGTTCGACTAATAATTCCATCGTAATAATAAAGCGCTGAATCAGCCTTTAATTCAAAATCACGGATTTTGACAAAACTACAGCACTTTGAGTCTTGATTTTTGCAGGGGATTTTGTTTTAATAAAGTAATAGGTAATCGTGGAAAAAAAGGAATTTTAAAAATTCAGTGAGGGCGTCTTCCTCAGCAAATGTTATAATATGGCTTTAAATTACTAATCATCCGGTAATGTGTCAATTAACTGATAAGCTTTATGTTAAGCTATTTGTTGTAAATAAATTGTAATACTTGATACAAAATAAATATTATAGGCTGTGTCAGTGATCTAATCACATTTAGGTACTGTAATACATGTATATAATATGCTATAGTCATAACAATTTGGTTGTACATTAATTGTAAGGTATGCACCTTATACATGTAAAGGTGTGAACCAAATTAATTCAGAAGAATATTTTTGTACAATAACTACAATGACATTGTACACTTTCATGTAGCAAGATAGCACAAGCTCTGAAGCTCAACTGAATTTGTATTTCTGCATTCCCCAAAAGTCAACAGGAAGTCTCCAAAGAGGTCACCAGGTATATCGTCACCAAAAGTTATCCGCTAGGTCCCCGAAAAGTTATCGGGTAGTTATCCGCTAGTTCCCCCAAAAAGTCATCGGGTGGTTACCCGCTAGTTTCCCAAAACAGTCATCGGGTAGTCATGCGGTACCTATTACCTGAAAGGTATCCACTATGGTTTCCCAAAAATGTATTGGGTAGTCACCCGCTACCTATCTAATTTGCATGTGAAATTTGCCGGTGTCTACCCGGTGACTATCGGGAAGTTATCCCAAAAGGTCTCATGTTTTGATATAGGTATTTACCGCGTGAAATACTTTACATTTAAACGTTCTCTGTAAGAGGTTTTGTGTTTACTGGGAAGGTCATGAAATATAAAAGAACTAAAGCAGTAACTGTTTTCTGTACAGTTTGTATAATATTGTATCATAACCATAGTTGGTTCAGACATGTCTAAAATTACTTGTGTTACTCGGAGAGTTTATTTATCAAGGCTGTATACTAGATTAATTAGTTGCCGGTATTAAGGGGTCGGTCACCCACCTTTACACAGTATTTTTTATGGGACCTGAGAGCACACGTACATCAGACATGCTAAACTGCATTCGAAACACGAGAAATGTCCTTCTAATATCAAATAATTTTGATTTTTTTTAATTCGCGATGTAATACACATTTTTACGACAAACTATCAAAAATTGAAATTTTGGAATTTTGACATTTAACAGTTCTCGACGTAAACGTTATAAATCTAATAATATGTACTTAAAGTGTATGTAGCTGGGATGAACAGCCGACCATCAATTGAAAATTTTGCCTTTCGTGATGAAGATAAATTGTACATTTTTCCCAAAAAACCCTATAAACATGAATTTTAAGTACGTATCATTATATAATTTACCATAAAATTTGTATTATATATCGAATGTCAAAAAATCAAAATGATGTGATATTAGAAGGACATTCCTTGTATTCAAAATGCAATTTGGTGCGTTTGATGTGCTCTCAGGTCCCACAAATAATACGTGAAAACGTCGCTGTCCTTGTATCGATTTGTTAAATTAAATGGAAGCGAAACATATAGGCCTAGGTAGAGGCCAATAGCTGCCAAATGAAAATGATTCATTAGTTTCTTGTTGGATGTTTTAAATATCGGAGGCGATCACTTTTACTATTTGTTATTTGGTAACTTTCCATTTTTGCACTGTTTTTGAAATGTTAGGTAGATCATGTTCTGAGATAACTATGTATTTTCTAACCCTAAAACAAGTAAAAAGTGTTCGGTTATCATGCAGGAAATGCAAAAAAAAAAATTAATTGTGAGGAATTCGAAGAGCATCATAAAGGGAATATCTACAATTTCATTATTTAGCATACATCATACCCAATTGGCAAGAAACTATGTGAAAATAATCAGAAAGATTTAAATAGAGGCATCTTAATTATAGTTTTGATTAAGATTTTCAATTTCTCAGAAACATTACATTTTTTAGCCAAGTAATAAATGTTTTGGCAAATGAGCAACATTATGTTTATTATAATATAGTTTTAAATGCTTGCAAGGTTTGAAGCCAAACATTTTACAGGCCATTTGCTCACCCCGGGTTACAGATACATGTAGGATTGCACAGCCCTACCCACTTCAGGTTTGTATATACAATACTTCCATTGTCTTCCTTTGTAAGTAAATTATATTGCATCTTCTGTTATATATATTTCTGTATTGTTTCCAATACGTATCTTCAAATAAATTGTTACTCGCAACAAATGGCTTGTGTTTTATGATTTCAGTACTTTTCTGGGTGGTTCTCTTCGTATAATGTTTTCGTGATTTGATTTGACTTGTATTATCTTTGTCATTGTAAAGCACTGTGTTCTCAGTAAAGCGCTTAACAAAATATTTGTATCGAATAGAACAGAACAGAAAACAATAGAATAGAATAGAATAGAATAGAATAGAATAGAATAGAATAGAATAGAATAGAATAACTATTAATTAGGGAATGAACTAATTAGGGTGAGTAGCTTGCTCGTCATATCCAGTAAACGAGTGGAAATGGAATGATTTTATTTTACTGTGATTAGCATGTGGGCGTCTATTTTGGTAGCATTCAGAAGTTACTTTCAGAAATTCCTATTTTCTTTCATTACACTTAAATGTTGAACTATTGGTTTCTCAAAATGGTTGACAAGCCTTTCTTTCCTGATGCCAAGTTTCTGCTTGAACAGCTTCAACTTATTTCCTGCTTCGTATATGATCACTCATTCAACACAAACAATTGGCTTGAGTACAAATACCAGGTCATGCATGAAATCATGATAGAAATGTGCATAAAACCACACTCACCCTATATATTTGTAGGAGGCCAGTCAAAATATGAAATCTCCCAGCACTAATTGCTACAGAATCCATTTCACATGCGTCCATCTCCAAAAAGCGCACACAAAAACATATCAAAAGTCCCCGAAAATCCAAGTAGTGGAACAATGCCTATTCGTATAAATCCAAATTTACGGGGGTAAAATTTCCGAATTGGTCAAATCTTGATAAGGATTGAGAAAAAGTATAGTTTGACCTATCTCCGATGTACAATTCTTGAGTTCAACTCCTGAGTTATTGGGGAAAGGCCAAACGTCAAAATTTGGATAAAAATTGAAAAATGATTTTAATAGAAAATGGTCGCAGATTTCTTCGCTTGTAAAAACAATTAAAAATGAAGTATGCCATATCTCAGGTGGTTTGTTACCTTGGTAACATGGACAAAAAAGCAAAATCCATTGAGCTCTGTTGACTTTGACCTAATTAACAAAACATCCCATATAATGCAACTGTTCTAATTTTAATTAATTTTTGCCAAAGAAACAATTTTAGACCGATTGGGTGAAAATTAGCGCATTTTTTTAAATTGTGGACACCTGTGGACCCCAAAATTTGATCTTTGACCCATTTTGCCTATAACTCAAGAACTGTATGTTGGAGCAGGTCAAACTATATTTTTAGTCCTTTAGATGAGAGCAAAACATCGATATGGATTTTAACAAGATTTGACAAACTTTTAAATTTCACTCCCTGCATAAGCAGCCGTTTTGGATTTATGCAGATTAGGGCACTTTTCCACTACTTAGATTTTCGGTGTCCTTTGCTGTGTTATTTAATATGCTTTTCTGAAATGAATGGTGATTAAATGGATTTTGTTGCAATTAGTATTGGCTTAACCCCTTATTTTGCTTAATTTGACTGGCCTATATTTCTCTAATAAAATATATAGAGATACACTTTGTGTTATTGATATTATGCGACAAACATAACACTTAATTCTGCTTCAGTGCATGGAAATGTACAAATTCTGCTTGCCAACTCCAGTGTACCGTTCCGCCGGTAGATTCCAGAGGGAGGTAATTTTTAAACAGAATATCCACAGTAAAGTATAAACTAAAAGTGAGCGCGAAATAGGCTAAATAATCACACATGTTGATTTACAATATAATTTTCTTTCTTCGTAGTTGAAAAAGCAAAGGCCTAGCCCATTGCCAGGGTCAAACGACTTTCGTGTCACGAAATCGTGCGAGGCACCGCGAAATGTTCCTTTCTCCGCATAATGGTTGTTCATGGTTGTTGTTGTTGTGGGTTTTTTTTGGGGGAGTCGGGCAATTCACTATTAAAATGTAAACAAAAATGGTCTTTTGTTTTCCTGTATATAAATATCAGCGTTGTTTGAAACGTCACAGTAATGTAACCATGAATGTAACCATTTGCTAATATTTCAAATCATTTGTCCCTGCCCATTGCACCATACACTAATGTGTTGTAAATTGAGGGTTTTTAATTATTTAATAACCTTGACAGAATAGATAAAACTGTTATAGCGAAAATACAGCTATATATGATGCCAAATCAAATGGGTGTACCGTATAAATATTAGTAAATAACATGTTAAGTATATTAGCAAATGGTTGCATTCATGTGCTTGCTTATTAACCTATGTGTACATTAATACTGTGACGCTTCAAACAAGGCTGATATTTTAATACAGACACAAACAAGACTATTTTGTTCACATATCATAGTGAATTACGCGGAGCAAATGAAATTGCGCGGCGCGTCGTACGATTTCGTGCCGCGAAAATCGAAAATGCAGAAAATGCAGATTTTCACCAAAACTAGTCTTTATAAATCTAGTGCTACATGTACTTTAAGTATATATGCAACATAGATGAAAAGCCGATCATAATATAAAATTTTGACCTTCGTATTGAAGATATACAAAAGACCTAAAAATTATAAGCCTAGCGGGAAAATATATTCATGTTTACTGACGGCAGTCGTGATTTTTAGCAAACCCGGTTTGGAATTCTTCCTTATCATTTGTGTTACCTGTCTCGTCTGCGAAAGAGTTTAGTTTTTGGACTTTGAGGACTGTTCAATGTTAAAAATGTCAATTTTTAATAATTTGCCATTTGATATGTTACGAGTCGTACTGACTCAAGGCCAAAATCACCTTTTACCCACATTCATATGAATGCACAATACAAATACACTGTTTGATTAAGTTAACAAAATCTAAGTCTTGAAAGTAAAATATGACTGGTACAATTATATGACAGCAAATGCACATACAAAATAATCACACAACCACAATTTTAACTTACTCAGTACTTAACCAGCAGTCCCCTTCCAGATGATCATAGAGTTCTTGCCTTATTTACAATTAAGTCCATTGTACACTTGTATATATAAATCCTTGCATATAAAATCCTCACACAAAAACGGTACTGCTTTCTCCAAACTCTTAACTCCTTGCGCTGCTTTCGCCAAACATTTATCTCCTTGTGCTGCTTTCTCCAAAAATGGTGCTTCTTTCACCAATCACTCTATCTCCAGGAAACATGCTATTTTCTGCACTGCTCTACTGTAGTTGACAGATGTGTTGTTTTTATAAACCAGACTCCAGCAATTCGACAGAAGAACTTTAATCCTATGATGAGGAAGAGCACATTCGTGTACTAAAAATCTCCTTCGTTGCTGTATTATTGGCTATGCAAACTGGTTTAAATGTACTTCATATTTGAAGCACGAAGACCAACACATTGATAGAGAGTTTACAACCTCTTATGATATTCTGCTAAGAATAAACTCAAACTTCCACCTTTTTATACTCCAGAAAACCCAAAATCTGTTAATAGACCATTCTGTCATATTACAGCACTTCATGTGGATGATTCCCCATGAAGTCATCTCTACTTTATATTCTTGGGGATACCCTAGTGAACACTAAGCAATGTAGAGAATGTTCTAGAGAGAGAGAAGTGGGGTTTCCCCAAACAATCTATAAATAATCCTGACTTTGTTTACAGTAATTTGGGGGAATCCCAAAATAACTTTACATGCCAACTTTTACAAGTGCAAGGGGGTTTCCCATGTCATGAAATAATTTAATTGTAAACAAAGATGAATAATCTAATTAAATTTAAATTACTCAGGGCACTTCACAGATATCAGACAAGAAGGACATTTTTTGTATCCAGAATACAATTTGATTTGTCTGATGTGCTCTCAGGTCTCACAAAATACTGTGCTAACGTCGCTATCCGAACCCTTAACGAAAAAGCCCGGGCCCACTTGTATTTCAAGTTGTATATCACCCGCAAAAAGGATTTTTAAAAAGTACCCAGAGCAAGTATTTTTCATTAGTGTCAAATGGACCCAAAGCAAGTACTATTCGGTTGTTTTCCTGCCTTAAGCAAGTATTTTACCGTTATCGAGATGCCCACAACTAAAAGTAACAACACTGCATGAATAAACATTCACAAGAACTTTACCTATACAAGTCTACGGGTTACATACTTTGGATTTATACAACATTTTGTGACAGATATACAGAGAAACTGTTATGTTATATTCAGTAGGTCTAGATACCAAACTATTATAAAGCTACCTTCAGTACATAGCATACTGTTATGATGCTATCTTAATTAGATAGGAAACTGTTATAAGGCAATCTGCAGCAGTACATAGCAAAGAGTGAAATATGGCTACTTACAGGTATGTTTCTTTATAGGCGCATTGCAATATTAAGGGTATGATTATCATTAGAGCATATAGCATGTAAATTTTAATTACATTATTATCATCCTACTGAGCCAATATATCCGTGTACTTCGGTTATATATATAAATGCGCTTTTATAAATGCGCAAGTGACCACCCCCGCGCTGCCATAACAGCTTATAGACAGTAAGTCTCGAAGTGACCTTCTACATATAGCGAGTGGTCTTTCTATACATTTGAATGCAAGGCGGAAAAACATGAGGCTGCTGTGCAGCAAAATTGTCTATTTTGTTCAACTTTGTGATTATATTGTAAACGTTTCCATCGTTGAATATTTTTTCCGTCGTCAAATACTTTCAAAATGTTGTTTTTGATAACATATTAGAAATTTGGAATTGAAAAATGTGTAATAATTTTGCAATTCAATTAATACTTTTATCTACAGAGTTCCTATCCTTTTCTGTACAGTGGTCAATACACGAGGATTTAGATACGCTTGGTGGTCTTGGTATGTCGTGCCCATAGGTCACGTGCGCATTTATAAAAGCGCATTTATAGATCGAAGTACACTGTATATTGTAACACAAACTACGAAGGTAGATGGGTTTGCAATACCTTTATATTTTTCTACTGTTAAACTTGATACCAATGTTCAGCTCTGTGTCGTCTCCTCTAGTCAGTGATGCCAAAAGCTGACAGTGGCGTAATCAGTTGGGGTCGGGGGAGCTGCCCCCGGACACAAAAAAACTGGGAAGAAGAGTAAAATAGGGAAGGGGGAAAGGGGGAAGGAGAGATAAAGAGGGAAGAAAAAAGGGGAAGGGAGAAGAGAAAAAGGGAAAGAAAGAGGGCAGAAGAGAAAGGGGAATGGAGAAGAAAAGAGGAAAAGGGGAAAGATAAAGGGGATGTTAATATAATGAGAGGGAAAATGAAAATCAAATTCAAGGTTAACTGTTGTACAAATTTGAGTGCAGCTTCAAATATATCTATACTACTTTCATTGTGAAATTTGTACTCTGAAACACTGATTGTTTAGCTTCAAATATGCGAAGAACCAGGAGCTTCAAGGGGCTCCTCCCCCTGAATCCCACCAGGACGCAGTAACGATCTATCTTATTTAATTTGTAGGTTACTGATACATTCGCTTTCATTGGCGCAAATATAAGTTCTAGCTGCACCCCCTGCTACCGGCTAAGAAACGGTAACTACGCCACAGTTGTGATCACGCGCATTATGTCATCATAAAGCGGGGAAAACCCCTAAATAAAAAAGTGTTGTTTAGGTAAGTTCATTGCAATTCGGCATTCAGAGTGGTGCATGTTTTGGCACGTAGTCAGAATTCGAAGGCATGAAGGGTACGCAGCGCGTATAAATTTGTGTCATTACCTGCCATTTCTTTGGTGGGAACAGGTAAAGGGGAAAAGCAACATTTACTGGAGATAAGACCACAAGAGAGCCAATCAGGTATGTATTGTATTGAGTCATGGGTAATCCATAAACACGTGTAATCAATAATTAATATATAAACGAAGCGAGGGGTATTACATTTATTTATTTGTGTAACTGAACCAAATAGTTTTGAAAATAAGTAAATGGAAATGTATCTCAGACAATATAGTTTTGTGAGCTCTTTTGCTTCTTCACTTGATTACCGTTCCTGTAAAGGAAAAAAGAGCGCACAAAGAAACGCGCGTGAACAAGTCTAGATTTGAAACGTGTATGTATACTACTGTCTGTTCAATTAGCTTAGATTCTTGAATTTTTAAGATATTTGAAAAAATGAAAAATTGTGGCGAAAGTCATCAAAGAAAAGTGTTAGCACAGCATTAGACCTAACGTGATTTATACTTTTCAAATTCCAAAGTTCAATTTAAAACCCCATTTTGCCCCATTTTAGGCAGTTACTTGGGTCCACCAAAAGGGTTCGCGACCTTTTTACAAATCAAGTGGGACGGTCCATTCTCAACTTAGGGCATAGACCATATCCAATTTAGCAAAACAATCTGTCCACAAATCTGTCCTGCCATTTCAATTGTTATACCGTTCCGGTTATTGGATAGGTTCTATAGGTGATGATGGTCCACCGGTTTTTGTTACACGAAATTATATGGCGCGATTATGTTTTATGCATAACATTATTCTGAGCATTATTTATTTTCCTAAACAATGACATTAAAATTATGGATATCGTTTTCAGTTAGGACGCTGGACAACCGATTGTTATTGTTCTGCAAGGCTCACTCAGTCATTTAATAAGGCAATACAAACGATCGAATTTGGTATTCAAATGAACAAAATTTTGAGTTACACCTTTTCAGTGTAAATTTTTTTCTCGGCCAAATGAAAAGCAATAATTTTCATTTTTTCAGTAAATGTCAGGAAAAACTGTAATGCTTGATACTGTATTTTTTTTCAAATCTTAGTGTTAAAATTAGTCGTGAAATTCAGTCATTTATTGTAAGATTTTCGATTTTGATAGGCTTCAACTCTGCCCGCGAGCCTTTTTTTGGATCAACCTTTTAGCTTTTCAAAGTAATATAGTTCGCTAAAGAAGGATTTTTCCCAACTTTCTAACGCACATCACCGTGAGCGATATATCATAGTTTTGTCAGAATTTCCGTTTTGATTCCATAATTTTTGACTACCAGCTGAAAAATTTTCAAATCCACGCGTGAAATACTAGCATTGTGGATCGATATCTCTGGGTGCCCGGCCTGGATACAGTGTTGCCAGAACTTCAATATAACAAAGAAATTACCTAGTGTTTCAATTGTCATGAAGGTGACTGGGTATAGTGCCTTTTGTTTGTGATTGCTGGCCACCGAAAGTCATAACGAAGCAGCCAAAACAATACAAGGTTAAACATGGAAGTTTATAACAACATATGTGACGTGTCATGTCAAAAGGAGACACTTTTGGGCAGGATCGTAAATGAAGAAATAGCCAAAAATCTGTCCGGGGGTGATTTTTTCACATTTTGGGTTTGTTGCGAATTTGTGATGTTATTAATGTTAAAAATATTGTCTGATAGTTTCAGACCGGAATATAACTGGCATCTTGTATTTTTAGAGACATTTTTCAAGGTAATTCCTACTCTCAACATTGGCAATAATATTTTTAAAGGCCGATAGCTCAATTTCCAGTTTTATAATACCATAACTTACGAACTCAATATCTTCGCTTAGGAATGTTCGATTTCACTGGGGAAAACAGTGTTGTGGAGCAAAATATCTCTATATTTAAGATATGTAAAAATCTCAAAATTGATAACCTGCCCAAAAGTGTCTCCTTTTGACATGACACGTCACATATTATAATGACCTAAAGGAAAAATCATTCATGGCAACAATGAGCCTTGCATTGTAAGTCATGGTTCAAATGTGTTGAGTACCCACCCCACCCCCATAGACCTACATAATATTACATACCGGTACCTTATAATATTTATATAGCACGGCTATAGCTATAGCCTACATTTAGAAAGTAGGTCCTATATAGCGCTAAATTATGACAAATAGGCCTACACAAACCCGAACGCAAGTCTGAAGGGTGTAATGAAAATGCCAACCCGCGATGGGGGGGGGGGTCATTTAAAATTCACCTGGAGATAGGAGGGACATAAAATTAAAATCCCCTCTAATAACACGCGAATTTTTCTAGGTTTGGATTTTCCCATGGACCTCATCCTATAGGTAAATAAACAAACAAACAAATAAACAAACAGACAAAATGTTTTTTATAATCATGGAATCCATAGCCCCTATAAATTGAAATTGCAGGCTATCACGGGAGCAAATTTCCAAAATTCACCTCATTTACCAGAATTGGGGATTTGGGCTACCAAATCGCTGGTCAGGCAATCCTGGTTTTCAATGGAAAAGGGACCTGGGCTGATATTCATAAAACCACGCTAGGCCTAGTTGACAGCTAAAATTGACTTTAGCAAGCTGCTAAGCCTAGCTGATTGCTAATTCTTATTCATAAAACCCAGTTAGAGTTAGCAACATTCTAAAATTTTGCCAAAACTTAGAGTTGATCTGGGGCAGCGCTAAGTCACTAGTTGACAACTAGTCAGTCTTCATATTTATTCTTTATTTATTTATTTATTTATTTATTTATTTATTTATTTATTTATTTATTTATTTATTTATTTATTTATTTATTTATTTATTTATTTATTTATTCTTCATATTTATTCATTCTTCATATTTATCGCTAAGAAATAGAGCTTCAACTTCCGAGAAGTTGTTCTTTCTCGGACGCTTATTTGAAGGCTTACTCATGGTGGACATTTTGTTATGATTTGCCGTAACAACCTTGTAGGCCTATATAGCTTACAAAATACACATGTAATTTTATTAACGAAATCTCAATGAAGACCATCAGCAATGAGTCATTACATTTTGATCATTTTGACTGTGGTTCAGAGCTCAAGTATAATAGACATGTATTATATAAGCCTATTGTATTAGATGTTACACAACTGTTGAAGGCCATAGCACCCAAAACACCCAAATAAGTTATCAGCTAAATATTTCTAGTTGATAGCTAGTTAGCAAAGTGTTTAGCAAGGTTTTATGAATAAGAAATTAGTTGATTGCTACGTAGCTATCAACTAGTGGATTTAGCATCTTGCTAAGCACTAGTTGGTTGCTAATTTAGCAAGGCTTTATGAATATCGGCCCTGGTTGACAACAATTGAAATATCGATTATTTCTGCTGGTTGCTCTCGAAATAGAGTACTGAGTTTGACATTTTCGGAGCATGAAGGGAAAAAGGATAAAATAAAAACGGAAATTCTGACAAAACTATAATATATAGACCCACACGATGTGCTTTACAGAGGTGGGAAATATCTTTCTTTAGCAAACTATATTAGTTTGAGACGCTAAAAAATGAATTCTGTAAAAAGCTCACGGGCGAACTAAAGGCCTATAAAAATCAAAATATCACACTAAAAGACACAATTTGATGCTTAATTTTAACACCAGGATTTTTAAAAAAAATGTTCATCCAAGCACTATGTTTTTATTTGACATTTCTGAAAAAAAAAATTGCTTTATATTTGACCGAGAAAATAAATTTCATAGCAAAAAGGTGTATCTCGGAATTGTGCTGATTTTAACATGTATCGATCGACTTTTAGCGCGACTAAGCAGAACAAAAGAACGGTTGTCCTGCGTTTAGACTGTTTTTATTTCAATGGTTTACAATGTAAATTGAGTTTTGTTTAATACCACCATTCCTTCCCAAGAATTCGCTTGACATTTTCAGATACAGTGGCTTTACAAGAATTGTTTTCTGTAACCTGATTGTTTTAAATAATATTTTCTTGTACAAAAGTTCTTTTGTTTCACAGTTTTTCCAGTTTGTATTCAACAAAACAAAACGAAATAACAAATTGAAAATAAATGTGTAGTTTTATAATAGGCCTATAGGCCTACACCTTCTCAGAGCCATTCTCAGACCCATTCGCACAATAAATAAATAAATAAATAAATAAATAAATAAATAAATAAATAAATAAATAAATAAATAAATAAGCAAGGAATGTATTTATATAAGCTGGGCCTATTTTAGAAAACCTTAGTTCATAAATAATAACGTAATGTTTCAACAGTAGGGTTTCAACACAAATTAGGCATAGGCCTACTGGCAAATATTTTGCTGGACAATACTTCCTGATGCGGATGGTCGAATAAATACTATCTCTGCACATTGTGACATTCGTCCCCATTGCTCTAAATGGATTGATTCAAAAAAGTTTATGGTACCCGACGTTCTACGGCTTTTTATGAAAATATCGCGGGAAAAGACCAAAATTGAATACAAATGGGGTTTTAAATTGAACTTTAGAATTTGAAAAGTATAAATTACGTTAGGTCTAAGGCTGTGCTAACACTTTTCTTTGATGACTTTGACCACAATTTTTATTTTTTCAAATATCTTAAAAATTCAAGAATCTAAGCTAATTGAACAGACAGTAGTAATTAATTATGTTAAGTACGATAACATTTTACAAACATCTTGAATGAAGTGCGTCTTTTATTTTACTTTTTCCAAAAGTCTTTTTTCACTTTTCCCATTTATTTGTGTATCAAATATCAACCAAGTCACCGAGATAGGATGATGACGGCAAATGCAATTATACGGGGAATGGCTAAAACTATGAAAAATAGGTGGTGTAAATATAAGTCTAATTTTCAAAAGCACATACAGTCATGTGTTTTAATATCTACTCTTTCGTTTCCGAAACTTTTGCCTTAATAAAACTGAATTTTTGTTTTGTTTTTAGGGAATTTTGTGCCACCTCTTACTTCGCAAATAATCCAGTTCAAATGTATGTCAGGTATGTGACATTTGACGCTTTTCTTTTGAGGTGTAAAGCGTTTCAAATTTGGCAAAGAACGTATTTATCCGTTTGTTATCCTTACATGGCATATTTTAAGTTAAATTCCTCAACATGCTTACATATATACGAATCTCAAAAGTACAGTTTTAACACGTTCCGGGTGTTTTGTGGAACCAGGTAACGGGTCATAATTAGCCTTGTTCAAGGCCTTCTAAGATTTCCTCCCATCCCTCATGACCATTCTCGGGCTCGCCAAGTCTGACAGTGAGGGCCACAGATAACGGCTACTAATGACGATTGAAAAATCGAGCTCGGACTGAGTTTACGAACCGCCAAAACGAAGGCCTTGTCCATATTGCCAAGATCCGTTGCATTTCCAACGGTTTCTTCGCGGGGGGTTTATATTCTATATATGGCAACTTATGAATATTAAACATTTATGATTTACAGATGACGTAATTGATACTCCATGATCTGATCAGCTGTCAGAGAGTTACGCGATGTCGATGTTGTTGAGATCAATTAATGTAAACTATTGAATTTTAAATTGTAATTTTATTATTATTGAAGCAAATATGGCATTTTTCTGTCGAAATAGGTAGATGCTTGCTTTCGGCTGCCGATAAGTTGGCATCACAGATGTTCGTCCCCAACAACGTACATGTACTGCAATCCCTGCAATTGAAGCTTACCTGCTTGGACACGGTGACGATGTGTTTGTGAACTTGCACACTGTGTACGGAAAATCTGTTATTTTCCAAGCAGCCCCTTTCTGTTGGGATTTTCTTAGACGGGGGGAGTATTCCCAGGGGAAATTGCTGTTGTCATTTATCCCCTGACCCGAGGAGGGGGGGGGGGCATTCGGTGAGAATGATGTAAAAATGGGGTCATTGGGTGAGAGCAAGATTTTTTGGCATTCGGTGATACCAAAATGTAAAAATATGGGGTCAATGAGTGAGAACATGACCTTTTTCTTAAATGGAAACTTTGGGTGAGAGCCGAAACAGTGTCACAGAAACCTCATTGAATTTCTAGTTCTAAATGGTTTCAAATTTCTTTATTTTTTCAAAATAAGTAGCGTAACAAAATCAGTGATAAATAAAAGTTGCTGTTCAAATTGAAAAATAAGATCAAATGGAAAAATAGGGGGTCTTTGGGTGAGAGAGCATGTGTTTGTAAACAAATATGGGGGTCTAAACAGCCCTACATATGCGTCACCTCCAAAGTGGGAGTGCCCCCCCCTCATGAATGACCAGCTTACTTTACTTCCCTGGAAAGGTGAGGAATCCAAGCAGCGTGTCTCAGACTTGACCTGTACTTGTCATTTGAGTCCCAATTTCCGTACCCGTACCCATGGCTCCGTACCCATACTCACACCCTATTTTGGCTTCGGACCAGTACTCATGGACTGGGACCCGTACCCGTGCTCATGGTTTGGGACCCGTACCCGTCAGACTTGTAGTATTTGGACCCGTCATGAGTATGGGTACGGGTCCTGGACCGGGGATACGTGTACAGGTCCCAAGCTACAGATATGGATCCCATGTCATGGGTACGGGTACGCGTCCCAGTCCATGAGTACAGGTACGCGTCCCAGTCCATGAGTACAGGTCCAAAGTCAAAAAAGGGTATGGGTCCGGGTCTGGGTACGGAAATTGGGACTCGAGTACGGGTATGGGTACGGGTCTCAGTATGGGTACGGGTATGGAAATTTGGACTTGTTTGGGTCCAATTATGGTTATAAATGAGTATAAATAAACAAATTAATTAAACAAGTACAAAAAGAGATCAAATATTTTGGCATATTTGGGATGCAAGTGAAAAAACTATGACTATGTATGGATACCGTAGACTGTGCAATACGAGGGCTGGTCAATAAGTTCCCGCAACTATGGTGTATCTCCGCTCATGCATGACTTGGATGGCTGTTACTTACGCTAAATTCAAGTTTGTACTTTTGTCTTTCAAAACGAATATGTATTAGCGATGCTGAATGCTTGATTACGTAATGACATTAGCATAAACACAATAGCGTATGGGCACTGCCTGATTTATGGTGAAAAGTAGTCAAGAAAATATCGCGCCAAATTGAGGTATTGTTACATAATTCCGAATATCTCGAGAATAAAAGTATATAATCTGGCACGGTTTTTGCAGCTTTATAGACCGATAACATAGGCATGATGCTGGACTCTTTTTAGACATATACCATTTTTATTAAAGAAAATAATTCGTGTTGAATATCTCCAATTTTGAGTAGGCTTTATCACCCATTGTTCTTTACATAATAAGAGATAGAAAGATTAATCGATGACAGAATTTAACCAATGGTACCTGGTCTGGTTTGATTGGGTATCTACTGATTATAAAAAAGGGAGGTCCCAGTGGTGAAACCATAAACATTTCTTTCTTAATGAACCCTTAATTTCAAAAGATCTTGTTTTTGTAATTAAAGTAGTACACCATAGAGAGGCTCTGGATTGAATAAGAAATTTGAATTTCGAAAGGTGTGTCTAATTTTAGCATAAGACTTGGTATAGCAATTCACTCACACAGCTACTGTTTCGCAAACCTTGTATTAGTCATATTTTTAGCGCGTTTTTTGATGAATGTTTACTTTTATCATACATTTTTGGTACTTTCAATCATGCATACCATCAACGCATGCGCATATTTCTATTTTTGTTGCAACAAATTCTATTGTCCTGACTATGATCTCTAATACCATACCAATAACCATATTTGGTTTTGTTTTATTTTGGAGATAATTTGGATTCTTTCTTCTGCCGTGTGGGCTCTTTTTCGCGATTTTCACACCATTTTTGCTTGTTGTTATAGGCCTATTTTTGGTGAAGTTCAAAGACGGTCCCTTTCCTCATCTGTTGACGGATACATTTCTTCTTTCACGATTATCAATTGAATATACTCAGATTACCTCATACCAAAAATAAGGCTTGTAAACTGCTTTGGTCCTTACTTCTGCTTCTTTTTATTACACGTTCCTCAAAGCCAATTCAAATTTCTCGCCAATGTTGACAATTGTCAGTGTACATATAGCAATGACTTTATGCAAATGAGATTACGTAATTAAAGGTACTCTGATACTAATTGTTGTGCGTTTTGAAAGACAAAGGTACAAACTTTATTGATCGTAAGTAACAGTCACATAAGTCATGCATGAGCGGAGATAAATAATGGTTGCGGGATATTATTGACCAACCCTCGTACTAATTTCAACATACTTTAGTATATTTAGTAGTGATGTAACTACTCTGGACTCGGACTCAAGTCCACTTTTTGCTGGACTCAGGACTCGGCTCGGAATTGAACATTAAAAAGCTCAGCTCTGCTCTGTCAAAAAATAGAACTCGGGCTCTAAGTCGACCCCAGTCCGATTCCAGTCCAATCGATCCATGTACAATGTGAAAAAATTATTTAACTTCAAACATCAATTGGAAGTAAATTAATTGTCAATTTTCCAAGTACATTCAGATCATGCACATCCAACAGATTATCCATTAGCTTAATCATTATAATTATTATCATTAATTATGCACATCTGGAAAAATATATCCATGTTTTATTAATATTTTAAATCTCTTATAAAATCTGAAATTTCTGTATGGTAAGGGCATCTCTATTCATTTGACTCAGATGCACTAGCCCAAGCCTGGCACAAGAAGTCACACAGCTAAGTAAGGGACATGTCTCTATGAGTTCACTGTGAGCTCATGTGGCTGGAAAATCTCACACCAGTCACATTATCATTAGTTCTACATGTGTGCAGCCATGGAAGTAAGAGACTCTGACTTCCATGGTGCAGCATACAAGTATTGGTAAAAGCTAAAATAATGATATTTTAACATGACAACTTGAAATTCACCACAAAAGAAAAAAACTTGAAATGTTTTCCCAGTTTGCTGGGTCTTTTTCTGTATTGATCAGTAATTGTGTGAACGGGTACGGGTCCCATGCCATAAGTACCTGTATGGGTCCCAGGCCAAGGGTACGGGTTCCAGGCCACGAGTACGGGTACGGAAATTGGGACTCGAGTATGGGTACGAGTACGGGTACTACAAGTCTGGTACCCGTACTCATGGCATGGGACATGGACCCGTACCTGCACCCATGGCCCGGGACCTGTACCCGTACCCTTGGGTATAGGTACCATACAGTACATGGCTATATGCATGTAGGAAAATGATTATCTACTCTCATTTCCCACTGAGATGCATGCATGTTAACTCCACTCATGAATCCCACTGTGGGTCTCTGATCATAAATCAAAATAAATCTAGGTTACATGGATGGGGTTGGGTGGGGAGTAACACATTGAGCCAGATAAGCTCAGATAGCAAGTGCCCTAAATTTTAGCCTGGCCCAGGGCCCTGAAAAAGGTAAATCTGGCCCTACACAAAATGTACATGTATGCTATACATAGAGTGTAGATACCGGTACACACGGTCGACGTCCTATACGATAAATATAAATTTAATACTCCGTTGGTGAGCGACGGGCGAGTGGTAGTGAGCGACAGGCGAGTGGTATTTCACTGAACGCAAGAAAAGGAGTTCTATCTGATTGGCTAGCAATCGATCGCTTAGGTCGCTCAGTAGTCAACTACAAACTCATGCATTCAATTCGATTGAAATCGATTATTCTATTATTGACGAAGATAAAGAGCGTGATAGTGTGTCAATAATGTACATTGTATTGCACCTGGTTTTACCAGCATTCCTTTATAAAATAATTTTCTCAAAGAGTTGAATATTATCAAAATTTTTACAGCGGATTTCAAATGTTTTACATCAAAATTGCAGTTAAACATATCCACAGCAAAATACCGGTCCTCACCAATTAGTACATTTAATATCCAGTTAGTACATTTAAACGAAACCTGTGATTTACGTGACAACAAATAAAATTTTCTTACAATAGAAATATCATATGGGATACTGATATGGTAGGCCGCAACCGCCACAACGTGGAGCTGCTACGCGTAGCTGACTTTTTGTTCCGTGGAGCCAAATTGACCAATCATGTTAGAGTTTTCATTACTCGGAGGTAAAACTGACCAATCAAGTACGACTTACTCATTACGTGAAGCGAATTTAGTCATTAAGAATTTGCCAGACGAGCTTCACGTAGTTGCAAGATATCCTCGGTCACGATAGTTATGATTCAAAAAGTAATTTATGAAAAGTACGAACCGACTTATTATTAAGATGGACATGCACTCACAAGAAACTCATACAGTATTGTACACAACTATATAGCTAGGCAGAGTGGTGGTAAACCATGCACACAATTCTGCGATCTGCAGTGTATCGCCGGGAGCTGATTTGTACATCTTGCGCGGCGTGGCCTGCGGAATTCGACCTTCAGCAAACCAGTTCGGATTTACTTTATATACTAGTAGTAGGCCATACATACTGTAGTTACGGTACTGCCCGTTTTCCTATACACAATACTCAGTGCGCTCACCATTGACGCGTGACCTAGTGTATGTTAGAAGGTTTTATGCCATTGCCTATATGACGTCACTGTGTAAAAAATAACCAGTCAATATTTAAAGTATTCTCTGAAATTCTAGAAAATATAGTTTTGTAACATTTCCTAAATTTTAGCTAATTTAGGTGTTTGGAAATATTGGTACTTTTGTGTTTTAGGAAGGATATGTAAACGACAGATAACACCAAAAAATATGAACAAATTATTTCTAAACTGTGTTAAGTCTGCAAACCATCATGCTTCTCATTTTCAAGAACGCTGGTTAACAATAAGCAGACTATTGTCTCATTTCGTAAACAAAAGCCCAGACAGTATTGTTACCTTGCGTTCGCTTTATAATCATTCACCCAACTGAAACTATAATACCAGCTCATTGTTCATTGCACTGGTAAAACAGACACAAGTGCAGTGTGTATTTAACCAGAGAAGATCTGATGTAACATAGTTGAGCTGTTTTCATTGAGTGTTATCTTGGTTTAATAGCTTTTAATGTGGTTTAAGTCCTTCAAAGGTCGTGGTGAATTCTACTGTAGACATGACTGCATCATGATTATTTTAAAGTCAACAACATTCAACAATATGATCACCGTGATAGTATGACAGTATCAGTACCGTGGGTGTCAGTGATCCTGGCCTGACACAGTAGACAAACAAACAAACACGCCACACACATGGCACATGCATGCAAGATAACATTGACTATACACTAATCAAACAATGGTATTGATCCTGTACAACTGTTTGTGGTTTATTTACATTCGATTCATTTAAAATCCACATAGTAAACATTAATTTTGGCAAGAGTTTTCTCTCTCTGGAACGATGATGCATCAACTGGCTCCGCGTAATGAAAAGATCTAACATGATTGGTCAATTTAGCTCCGCGAAGCGAAAAGTAAGCTACGCGTAGCAGCTCCACGTTGTGGCGGTTACGGCCAGCCATATACTGATCATGCGAAAATCGTAAAACATAGAATAGAAACAGTGTGGCCGGCTCTCAAAATCTCAAATTGTATGCATAGCCTGAGTCGCACGGCCTATCTCGAACAAAATAGCTCAAAATCACCATGCGTAGTTGTTGAAAAACGTGAGGATTTATCGTACTACCACGGCAATTTTTAAGACGAAGATATAGGGATGATGATGGTGTGCGGTACCTACAAGTTACCTACATTGTGATATCCTCCAGCCTGATTGTGCACACTTTATGCCACCCATACATGTGACATGTACATTATACTACATGTAGCATTCACACTGTGATTATGATACAGAAAAACATTTCAAGAAATTGTCTGTTGTGGTGAATTTCAAGTTATCATGTTTAATCATTATTATAGCCTTTTTTCATCATTTTAATATTCCCCATCCGAATACACCCCCTACATATGGGGGCTAAATGGGGGCTAAATATGAGTAAATTGTTTTATTCTGTCTTCCCTACAAACATCAAATTTTCCACTAGATGGTACAGGGAAGACAAACTCAGACTGTCAAATACCTCTAGGCTCTTTATTATTTTCAGGGCTGTGATTTCTTAGTTTCAGGGGTGTGAGAGGTTTTTTGTTGTTGTTTTTTGTTTTGTTTTTTGTTTTGTTTTTTTGCTTTTTTTATTTTCAGCTGATTTTTTGTACACTAGCTTTGTACAAAAGTATAGGATCTTTCCCAATTACTAGCTGTTTGCAGCTGTTTTCAGCTTCACGTTTGTTTGATTCTGCAAGTCCATCTTACTCTTTGCATACAAAATGCATAGGGCCTACACCACGTACGAGTTTGGCGACACGTCTGCAACTGTTGTGACCAAGGACACGATCATTTCAGAGGAGTTCCTTAATCCTTCCAAAAAGTGTCCAAAACCCGGGGAGGCATGGGGGTATGCTCCCCCAGAATTTTGAGGTGGTGGGGTCTTTGGGAGCTGACAGCGTACCAGTAAAAGGTAGTCCTTCAAGGAGGACCACGCTCCATTTAGTACGATAGTCCACGCCGTCAGGCGTGGGTCCTTCTACATTCGACAAATCCTTCCCGGAAAGTCGGGGGAAATGTCAAACTGATTAACCACGCCTACTGACAGCTACTAATGATATTCAGCCAATCCGATCGACTGAATATCATCAACAGCTGTCAGTAGGTGTGGCTTGCCTACCTACTACCAGAACACTAGCTTCTAGCTTGGGATTGACACCAGTATTGCGTAACAAAATTGATTATTAATCCTCTTCAGTTGCATATGTGTTAATGCTATTATAATACTCGGTTTTACCCTCAGTTCACTGACCTGTAGGTAGCACACAAACCACGATTCGTTACTATTTTTGTAGAGGTTGTGCTTGAAATTATTGATTGGCTACAAACAAAGGATTTGAACCGATGTTCTTCACCGTAATAATTGGGCAGTGCAGTGCAGTCCATTCGATCAAATGTTGTCATTCAACCTATTTGTTCGTAGTGCATTTGTTATGTGCGTGAGACGAACTGTTTCGGTAGATTGCAATCATGCTTTTGTTGAATGGATTTGAGGAGTCCACCATATTTACGGTATGATACGTCATATGCACAACCTCTATTAATTGTGATAGTTGGCCTATTCGTTTAACATGTTTAAGAAAAATATAGAATTGGAGGACACACGCTTCATAAAAACTTTGGGTTTCACCTATTTATTTACTTTAAGGGGTATAATACCATGATTTTCATCCCAATGACAAAGTTCAATAACCTCAATTAAATACTCAATAGTGCAAATTTGACCTCAAGTTGCAGAGTATGAGTTTTTGTACCCAAATTTTCAAAGGTCATTCAATGAATATACAAATGTATTGGGGGTAAAGAATTGTGCCCTCATTAGATGAGCATGTTGTGGATCCTAGTGTAAGACATGAAGACCTACCAATTGAGAGACTGATTATAAATTGAGTGGTTGCTTGACTCGATTACTTAATTGATTGATATTTTAACACCAAGATACGGTACAGTAATTACGAGACTACAATGTAATTTGTTAATAATCATAATTGATCGATTGATCAAACGAATGATTATCAATTGATGCTTGTTGAGTAGTTTAATGCTTGACTGACTATTAATTCATATCAATCTAATAAGTTATTGTGATTCTATTATTATATTATATTGATTGATAGGATGACCATATCAATTAAATGATTAATCAATCAATTCATTAAATAATTCTGATTGTTTTCTTGATTGTTTGTTGAATACTTTATTGGTTGGTTGAATGATCCAACGATTGAGTGATTAATCTAAGAATCCTTGAACTTGAAGAATGTCAGTTTGCAACCATTTGTCGAAAATCGGAGTAACTTTTAATTTTTCATCCCTAGCATGCAAATTGACCTTGGACCTGTCGAGCCTCAAAACTTGGCAACTATGTGTCCTGAGTGCAAATATGTTACACTGTGATCCTTATACCCAGACAAATAATTTGACATGTTTTTAGTGAATATGGAGCATGTTTAATTTTTGCCTCCTATATATGACTATGAGTATGTAGGGTGTTTGAGGGTCTTTTGGGTCTTTTTTGAGGGTCACGGAGTTCCAACTTGCCGCTTGATGCTTATATAAGCACATTTCCAAAATAGAACCAGACTAATATAATGACTGCACTGATTTTACAAAATAAATCAATATGATATCACGATTTAGGCCTACACTGGTAAACCAAGCTACTTTAAAAGTGTGAAGTGTTTTGATCCATGCAATCTCAAAATCAATCGATTGAGATGACTAGCGTACTCGTCCCAGTTACATAACAGATGCGGTTAAATGATGGGCGGGGTTACCAACCATATTTGGAGTTATTACGTTGTCATTAACTGGGTTGGTTCAGATCACTGCTTATGGTAATTCGATTGCGCTGCTGGGGGTAGAGCTCCAATCTATAAGGACCAACGCCTGACGGCGTTGATTATTAGTACTAAATATTGCGTTGGTCCTGTATGGACTAGTAAAAGGGGGTCTTTTGGAGCTGCGAACCGGCTGCGAACAAGTAAAATGTGGACTTCTGGAGCTGCAAACAGTCAAATTTGCAAAATCAGTAGCTCTTTCTTGGCTTTTTGGTTGAAAAGCACCTGCAAAAACAGAAATATGAGGATTGAACAATTTTTGGGTCTTTTTGAGCTGAAATTATCAAAATCAAGGGGGGCTTCTGGAGCTCTATTTTGGTCAAATATAGGGGGATCTTTCGGAGCTGCGAAATCCAAAAAGAGGGGTCTTTCCGGGGGAGCATACCCGTATGGTCATTTGTGTTAAGTGCACCCCGTCCAAAAATTTGTTGCATATCATGCACCATTTCCTGGTCGGTTTCTTGATTGTGGTTACATGAATCAGTGATGGAATCCATGGGTTCTTACAGTCACTGATGCATTTGACACACATTCGATAGGTGCAGATGTGGTAAGCTTCTTGATCCGACCCAACTTCGATCGACCGTAGAGTCGCCAGTCAGTGCTAGTAGTCAGCTTCTGCACTGCACATCTTCCATAATTTATCGTAAAAAGGAAGCCTGAATCAGAAATATGATCCAAATAACACCATTTTCAACCACAAAAACCCGAGACGAGCTGCAGTGAAATCATCACAGTGACAATCACAAAACGCGCATACCGGCGTGCATTTGTTTTTATTTTGATATTTAAATTATGGTCTTAGAGGCAGTAACGTAATACATATTCATTTTACTTTCCTTATATAGATTGATTGACGTGACAAGCAGGCGGGCGCACAAGTACCCAGTAGCCAATGAGATCACTGATTTCAGTCAATGTTGACGTCTCTTGCATAAATTAGTGACTGGTTTATGGCAATTTATACAAGGCCTTCGTCTAGCCCTACGGGCTCGCAGGCTCAATCCGAGTTCGATCGTTCGACTTACGCATGATTATTTCAGCCGCAGTCTGTGGCATGGACTTGGCGAGCCCAAAAGTAGTGATAGGATTCAAGTGGTGGTCATGGGGGAGGAAATTTAGAAGGCCTTGAACAAGGCTAGGTCATAATATGCATTCCAACTTACGAAAGCGTCAGAATAGCCTGACCTGCCATAATTAGTTGGTCTTTTGTCACCCATACACCATATAGGTATATGGGTGTAAATAAGCGTGGAATAATGATTATGATTAGCAATTCAAATTACAGTAGCTATTTTGAAAGTGTTTTTAGGAATGTTGAAAACACAGACAATTTAGGGGCTGTGTAATAATGATCTGTCCTTCCGGGTGGACAAAATGACCTGCAAAAATCTGTTTGACCCCCCCTTAAAAACGTCCGCCCTTGCCCCTCTCGATCTGCCAAAAAATGTTGCAATTCGGGGTTTTATATATACTGTATATTTATGCCCCCCCCCCCTCCAGCCATGCACATACAAAATTCTTGTGAACTCAATTTACCTTAAATTGTATACAGATTATTATAATGTGAGCTTAGCGAGCAGGGAATTCTCCCCATTTTGACGATTCTTTCTGTTTTCCTTTTAAGGCGTTATATTTATAAGGTGCCCCATAAATGTGTGCCAAAATCACCCCCCCGCCCCTCGTTTAACCTGCCACTAATTGCTTTTCCCTCCTCCTTTTCCCCTGCCCAAAATTTCCTGCGTCCACCCTCTTTTTGTCCACCCAGGGGGACAGATTATTATTGGTCAGCCCTTTACATCCTACAGAAAATGTCATATATAGAACATTTTATTTTATGCAGTACTCTTTTCATTTCCATGGTGCATAAGGTCGATTTGATTTTTTTTTCTCAGTGAACTGTGTTAACGGTCCAGCCCCAACCCCACTCCCACCCCCACCCCACGATAGCTCATTCTCGCCGATTACGGACTGCTAGGTTCTGGTCATGAGTCATAACACCCATACATTTATACATATTTTTTGCCCAATTGTTGTTAGCTATAACTAAGCAATATGTTAATGCTGATCATTACATTCGTTTTTTATTTTTCAGGATGAAGAATTCTAATGGTGAACATCTTTGGTTGGCGATCTTCATAACTCTGATTATCCCTGGTCCATTTTCATCAACGGCTCAAGGTTTGTTCATCTCTAATCAATGTTATGGCATATCTAGAGGAAAGGACTTTACTATAGGATTCACAGACAATTATAGCAATTCATATCTAGAAACGAGACAGCTTTTTATCTTGGTTGTGGCGTTCAGTGACCAAGACACCGAAGTGACCATTAGCAGTAGACATCAAGAAGAAGGCCAGCCATTGCAAAAGACAATCCTCATTGAAGCTCGTGGATTTCAGAGAATAAATATTCCTGTACAATATGTGATGACTGGCCGGGTGACTGGCACAGAAAGAAGCTTAAAGGGCATTAGGGTTTCTGCTTCCAGCGACGTCTCAGTCTACGGTCTAATGTATCAAGATTTCTCCACAGATGGCTTTCTTGGCATCCCAAACAACAACCTTGGCATGCAGTATGTAGTCGTTACACCACAGGAAACACAAGGTAGACCAGCACTCTTCGCTGTAATTGGCACACAGGATTCAACATTAGTCCACGTTACCATACGCGCCACACTTCCAGTAATGTTCGAGGGTAAAACCTACAACCAAGGCGACGTTTTTAGTTTCATGGTGAATGACTTAGAAGCGGTTCAAATTCAAACTCCAAATAGAGGCAGTTTAACGGGTACCATAGTTCAAAGTGACAAGCCTGTTGCTGTCTTTAGTGGTAATAGGTGCTTGAAGACACCAGGCTCGGCATGTGATACAGTGACAGAGCAATTGGTTCCCATCAAGAGTTGGGGACAAAAACATTTATACACTGCGTTCCAAGAGTCTGATACGAACATTTATTTTGTTGTGGCTTATTTCAACAATACAATGGTGATCATACCAGGTTTTCCAGATCAAATCCTTAATCCAGGTGAGGTTTGGGAGGGAAGTCTTTCCGGTTCCGGTCTCGTTTCGTCCAGCCAACCAACATTAATGATGCAGCTATTGGCAAAGATTGATGGCTCCACTGTAGATCCTTCATTGATTCAAATTCCTTCAATTTGGATATGTATTCGGTTTCACAACGCCTCCTTATTCGGGAGGAGATTCGCAAGGATTCTTTAACTTTATCAATATTGTCGTCAAAGGAGAATCTCAACAGACGGTCCATCTGAATGGTTTACCTACCAATTCTTCTGATTCACAGGTATCTGATATTCCAAACACGGATTACGTGGCGATCAAAATAAAAGTTCCAAAAGGAGAAGGTGTCTACTATGTAGAACAAACGGACCCAACTGCATCAGCTTTGTCCGTCATTGTCTATGGATACGAAAGTCATGAAACCTATGGCTACGCTGCCGGACTGTCTCTCCCAAGCAACAAACAACTCCTGAGTTTTTCACCGTTTTATTTTCGCGAGATTGGCGGAGAAAGGCTTACAATAACGGTTCCTTGTCTTCAATTGAGCAACTCCTTAGGGTATGAAGATGCGAAATGCAAATTTGCAACAGGTGTGGGAGAAATCCTTGTACCTGGCCAGCGCGTTAGTTCATACACTGTAATCTGTATTACTCCTTTCTTTTACCAGAGTGGGCTGACACAGGTTTATGTCTCTCTTGACGACGGCGCATCATTCCCATATTCTGGCAACATATACGTAGCATCTCAAGAAGACTTTCTACCACTGCTAAAGGTTGAACAGGGAGATTGGGAGAAACAAGGTAAAGTAATTGATCTCCAAATAGATGATCCAATAGTGCTGTCATGGGATCCTGAAATGATAGGCGGGGATGTTTCACATGTTGATGTGATGTTGCAGAATTTCGACATAGGTAGCAACGGAGTGGCAGTTCTAAGGGATGAGAGACTGATGATCAGGAGTGATGTTGAAAACGGCGGAAATTTCACCATTCTTTCGACAGTAATACCGACCAGTACGAATGACCAGTCACCAATGGTAGTCTTTTCCTAGAACCTACTAAACTACGAAGGCCAAGATTCGGACCCCTGCTTACACGTTTTGCGATAGTGGGTGGTGCACTTCTCATATCATACGTTGCTGACTGTAAAACATATGACAGTTTATTATTGGATAAGGCACAAAATGTACCACCATGTCCATGTCGAGTTACACAAGATAATGGAGATACCAACTTTGAGTTGTCGAATTTTGGAATATCATTCTATCATCCTGGTGCCGAAAACTGCTTTAGATCAACAACGTCAACTGCACAGGGGTCTGGTCAACAGTGTTGTTATGGCAAGGATGGCAACATCCTGGTTGGCTCTCATGGTGGAGGAACAGTTGATAGATACAGCCCAGTTGACAATTTTTGGCGTCATCAAACGTATGATGTTATACCATGGCTTGCCTGTTGCAAATTCTCAAGCAAATGCGATAAATACTACGACCATCGTCCATCAGATGATTGCACTCAGTATAACCCACCCCGAACAGCAAGAGGTGCCGGAGATCCTCACCTAGCAACTCTGGATGGGAAACAATTCACTTTTAATGGAGCTGGAGAATTCCTAATGATATCATCAAAGATGCATAATCTGACTTTCCAATCTCGTATGGAGGTATACCGTGACACAAATGCAACTGTGTACTCTGCATTTGTTATTCAGACCAACGATTCCACTAAGTTGCAGGTAGAAAGGTCGTATACTAACAAAACTCTTGTCTTTATTAACGGCGAGCCACTACGTCTGGCAGCTAGCCCGATTAGAGTCCATAATTTCAAAGGAGTGCGAATCAGTTCAACACAAGATTTAGCTGAAATTAAAGCTGTGTTTGAAGCTGGTATTGCTTTGGTCATTTATACGAAAGCTGACGTCATGTCCTTTATCGCTCAACTTGATGAGAAGTTTCAGGGTCAGGTCAAAGGACTTCTAGGCAATCTTAATGGCGATCCACAAGATGATTTCCAGTTTCCAAATGGCACAATTATGAATAGTAGTGCTCCTTTGCAAGATGTACATGAATATGGCGAGACTTGGCTGATGAGGAAGGAGGATTCCATATTTACCTATTCTTCACCAAACGATTACAACACGTACCATTTCCCCGATTTTACACCGACCTTCGACATTCCCGATGTTAATGATGTAAGCGAAGAAATCAAAGATTTGTGTGGCGATTCCTTTGAATGCATTTTTGATGCTGTTACGACAGGCAGCTTGTCATTTGCCAATGAGACCCTTGTGGTATCAGCTACCTTTGATATCATTCAGAAATCATCTATCAAAATAGTCAGTTGTGGTTTTCCAGGAAGGGTACAAAACGGTAATGTATCAGGAAGTGTGTACTTGGTCAATTCAACTCTGGACATTACTTGTGGCGATGGCTTCACTATAGATGGCTCTCCTAGATTGACCTGCGGTGGTAATGGTAGTTGGTCATCGAGTCTTCCTCGGTGTTCTGTTACCGCGAGTGTTCAGATAGTCCTGGCAAATCGAATCTATTTGGTATTGCTGTTGGTATTGACGCTTTTGTTGTAGTGGTCGCTACTTTTGTCTTTGGGTTCTTTATGATGAAGAAAAACAGGTGTTTCGTTTTCGTTAGTTTTGTATACTTATGCCTTGCTGAAATATCAGCCGTTGTCCTTTTTCCCCTATACGAAAAAGACTGCTTACTGAGATACCTGCCATTGTTTTGTTTTTTATAAGTTTTCGATACAAAAAGAATGACCTTGTCGTTGTTCTTTTTGTGTTTTCCTATACGTAAAAGGCTGCCTTACTTAAATACCTGCCGTTGCCCTTTCTTGTAAATTTTATACGGAAAAGGCTACCTTATTGAAATACCTACGTACGCTGTAAAAACTGCAGCTTTGAACCTTATTGATTGTCCCGTAAGGAGCAACCTCAGTAAGCAAGGGTTCTTCATATTATGTTCAACAACCTAAAAAGTTGCTGTGAAAGTACCTATTGAATAAACCAGAGGAATTAATCAGTAATCAATAATTATATAAAACATAGTTTTTGTTTTCAGATGTGTATAAACGTAATCCATGTACAAGTGTGTGGGATGAACAATGTACCCCAGCAATAGTATGAACGGCTACGGTGTCATGCTCAGATTTGCTTGAAAATTAAAAAGCATGTGGAGATGGGTGAGAAAAACTCACCTGCCAATTTTTAATTTTTTCCAAAAGAGCGTTTTTGACTTATGTAGTTTTTTGTGATTGGAAAACCCCATAGACGTTACACACGGCATGTTTTTGGCATGTTGCCAAGTTCTTCAAATCAGCTCAATTTTTGAAAACAAGTAATTTGTTTAAATGTGATTTTCTCTCCTTTATACCCACTACATAAATCTGGTTTTTAATTTATTTTATTGCAAAAATACTAATTAATAAAGGACAGCAATTTTTTCTAAGATATTGGCTTTAACAAAGGAGATATAAAATGGTAATGTTAGTACTTTTTTCAATTTTCTTGACTTTTTCTAGAAACACTAAATTACCTAAATTCTAGAATTTTTTTTGAGCTAACTATATGTCCAATTTCAACAAACAAGGTGTCATATGAAAGGTAATCAAATTTAGAAAATTCTCTCGCCAGCTTTTTTCAATTAAGTGTTTCTATTTTAAGTTATAGGTGTTTCTAAATTTCTCTAAAATCACAAATTTAAAAATTAATTTTCTAAAAATTAAAAACTTTATCCAAAAAAAGCTGGCGAGAGAATTTAGATATTAAGCTTATACACCATCCCTGAAAGTTTGGAAACCATATCACACTCCATTTTGGTAAAAAAAATTATAATGTGGAAAAATTTAGGTAATTTTCAAAAAATAAAGAAATACATAAGAAATGGTAAAATTTTTACGAAACTCTAAAAATAGGTGGAGTGAAGACTTATCTTTAGTTTGCTCTAAGTTTTAAATTAATTCACAATTCCTATTTGCTATTGTGGCTATTTTCCTGCAAGCTTGATTAGCCGTTCATACTACCTTAAAACGTTATAAATGTGTTATAAACGTGGTTTGATTTTTGTATTCAATATTAGTCCATTTAAATACTTAGATCTAAAAAAGGTGTCAAAATGTCCAAAACAAGGGGTTGTAGCCTAGTGAGAATAATTTTGATGTTTTTGTGTGAGCTTTTGCAAGATTGTGAAATGGATTATTTTCCAAGTAGTGGTGGTGGTCATGTGGATATCCCTATCCTGGCTGCATATTTGCGATGCATAGTATCTGGGATGGTTCACTTATTAATAAATGAATTTAGTATTACTCAGAAAAAGAATTATTGATGGTTCGCCTATTTTTATAGTAACAACTAAACATTAAGTAAATTTATTTAAGAATAAATTATGTCTCAATATTTATATATGGCTGAAGTTAATGAAGCTGCTACAGCAATGTATTGAAGCACATATTTAATATTTACAAGTTAAGACAATATTTAAAATGCG
Organism: Amphiura filiformis; assembly: GCF_039555335.1. Lineage (NCBI taxonomy): Eukaryota > Metazoa > Echinodermata > Ophiuroidea > Amphilepidida > Amphiuridae > Amphiura > Amphiura filiformis. The sequence continues at coordinate 71,421,346 of NC_092631.1, forward strand.
AGGTCCAAAACAAAGTATGTCGCGCGTTTGTTTTATTTACGATGCGCATTTGTCTTGGGGAAATTTACCGATTTAATTATTTCCCTCCTTATTGTTTGTTTGTTTTACAAAAAATACCCAAAAATATCGGTAAAATAAATTATGTTGGTAGAATTGTGTGATTAACAATATGAATTAATGTAAATATTTCATTGTGTATAAGAATGTAAGTTTTAAAAGTTTTGAGCATCGCAAGCTTATATTGACTGAGTCTGAGTCGAGAAAAAAAAGAGGATTCCGCATTGGATTTTAAAATCTTCGCAAGCTTGGAGACAAACTATCCTTTTGGCCTAATACAAAACAAGATGTAGACTTAATCAATTCATGCCTGAACTATGGAGTGTACTTAATAACGTGCGCTATACATGTAAAAAGTGCAACTTAGGACCTTCTTGCCCAGTAAGGAGCACCCTCAGTAAACAAGGGTTCTTCATATGTTCAACAACCCAAAAGGTTCCTGTGACAGTACTTATTGAGTAAACCAGAGGGATTAATTAGTAATCAAAATATAACCTATAGAAATCCATAATAGTGTTTTTATTTTGAGATGTGTATGACGCAAACTATGTACATGTGTGTATGATGAATAATGTACCCCAGCAGACACAAAAATATTTTTAAAACGTTATAAATGTGTTTTGGTAAAACGTTTTAATAACATTTTGTTTGAAAAAACACTACGACAACATTTTAAAACTGTTGTTAAAATGTGATGGTAAAATATTTTGTGAACATAATTTTTGCAGCAAGTTTTTAAAATGTTGGAAGTATTATTAAAACGTTTCATACCCCATATAACCCGATATTTAAATGTTTTCTGTAAAACGTTTTTGTGTTTACTGGGACATTGTAGAGAATCAGTCAATGTATAAAATGATTATAAAAATGTCATAGTGTAAAAGAACAATTACTCGGAGTAGCTCGGAGTAGCCTAAGTATAACTCTCTAAAACAAGGCCTTAACTCACTTTTGGCCATGTTGAGATTTTGGTACCAAAATAATCTGTAATACCCACAGATTCTTAAAATCATAAGCCTTAACTCAATTCAACTTCCTATTGCATCTATAGCACAATAATACTTGGTCACATCTCAATGCAAAAATATTATTTTACTCATTTTTCTCAAAAAGGCACTTTTTGAGTTAAGGCCTTCTGTTTGTCAACCCTCGAAGTGTTAATATATCAACACTGAACTATGTTCGTTTAACACATCACGCCGCTATAATTCCATTTATATGTTAACACTTTTTAAAGATTTTCTCGTGTAACACTTGCACACTATTTTAATTTGTTCACATGCTATTTAATGTTATCACTGCTGTTAAACTTTTCGTTACAAAATGTTAAAACTTTAACATGTTAGTGAAATTGTGTTAACATGTTGAAGTATAAAAACAATTGTTTTAGCGTGTAAGAATATTTACTCCTATAAAACTAGAACCCTGGTATTAGAACTTAGGGTGGTACCCAAACGGAGAAAAAATGAGGTTAAAGTTTTACTCCAAGATTGTACTCAGATACGGTAATCATTAGCCCTGTGTAATTTTTGACTTTTTATGCTTTAAGGGGGCACTACACGCCTGCTCAATTTTGTGCCTATTTTTGAATTTTTCTCAAACATTATAGCGGATTGGTGACAAGTAAGATATGTATATTATAGGGGCAAGGACTACAACTACTGCACTGGAAATTTTATTTCAGCACAGACAACAGTTGTTGAATTACAGTCAAAAATGAGGAAAACCAATATTTGATCAATAAATCAATAACTACTTGCCTTGAGTTGCTGAATTTTCAGTGCAGTAGTTGTAGTCCTTGCCCCTATAATATACATATCTTACTTGTCACCAATGCGCTATAATGTTTGAGAAAAATGCAAAAATAGGTACAAAATTGGCCAGGGGTGTAGTACCCCCTTAAGGCCTATTCAGTGACTTCCTCATACGGAGGATCGTAAAATCATGAACATTCATTGTTGCACATTTGTTAGTGTTATAGACGTGCTAACAGAATAGCCTGCTAGTTGTTATGCCGAAAACCGCATATTTAAGACAAAATAAGACATTTTACATGAATCTGTCACTTCTCTATACTTAAGTAGAGAAATTAGCGAATGTATTTGAACGGGGCTTACACTTGGTCAATATTGCTGTTTCCTCGTTTTTGCAAAATATTTAATTTATAAAAAATACTGAATGACAATAATTGTATTGACTTATACTTCACCATCGCCACAGGTAATGTTACACAATTTAAATTGTTTACACTTTCGCTGGGATCACTGAAAGACCATCTAACTGTTTTTTACCTGGGACAAATATTTGCCCCGCTGTTTATTAAAACATGTCTGATAAAACATTAGAATCAAAATAATACCGTAGTACTCGTAGTAGGCCCCCTACTTATTGTCATGTACAACATATTTTATAGAAGTATATGAATAAATAAAATACTCAGAAAATATTATTGCTGGTCTATTTGTTTTTAATTGTTAAAGGGACCATTGAAAGAAAATATGATTTGGTATCAAAATAAAGCCCATAAAATATAGAATCAATATCTAAAACAATTGAGGAACTAACTATTTTAGAAATAAAAATACAATGAAAACAACGTACTCGATTTACCCCCTTCCGACGTTACATCGCGCGTCATTTATCAAAAGTAGAAAATTGGGCGCTTTCCTGATGACGTCATTGTGGTTACGCGTTCTGTGTTGCGTTGACATTTTTGCCGGGATAATTTGACAACAGCGATCGCGATCTAAATATCAGATGCAATAATCATGATAATACAACCACTTATAATTATTTAAAGGTCAAGTAAAAATAAAATTCCAGTTGATTGTCCACATGTTATCAAAAAAAGAGGAAGTGGAGGGCCATTTTATTTATCATTTATTAGTTATTTTTTACAATGCAAATGGAACATTTAGGCCGGCCTATGTATTATTCCCGGACATTATTACTAGTTGTGTAATTTGTAGAGGAGGATGATAGGATCGAGGCTCTTGTTATATGTTATTTGATGGTTTTCTGAGAGGATGATTAAAACAAAGCCTCTAAATTGATATGCTTATTGGACAGAAGCAAATATAAACTATTGACAATATTATTAACTTTTGAAATATTTAAAAAAAAGAAGTTTTCCCTTATAATAAAGAAAATACGGGAGAAAATAGCATTAAACATTTCAGACTCCCTCAATTGCAATGCCATGCGAAAGGAAGCGGGCGGGGACGATCAATTGTTTTGTTTTTAATCATCATCAAGCATGCAGCTTCCTATTTTACTTACCGGGGTATTCATAAATTCAACCCCGGTCAACATGACTAAGATATGATTTCGATGACTTTATGTAGTAGGCCCTACATGGCATATATAAAACCATAAAACTAATTATGAGTATGCCTATAGACCTATGATATATTATCATATCATGGGTATTATTATTATAGGCCTATGTATTTTTTCCGTAGGACCTACCTAAAAAAATATTCAAGAGAAGATTATTTTTTCCAAAACCTGACAATTGGTATAAAAAAGCTTTTTCTTCCATAAGTTAACTTTCAAACAATGCAAAGTAGGCCTAGGCCCTTTTATTTTACAAATTTATTCCCCTATAGGCCTACCATGTGTTATACGGGAGACTTGCCAATATTATTTGAGCCGTTGGCACTGGGGCAGTAGCTGAACGGCAGATGAAGAAGTTGGTTCAGAAGAACATGACATGCAAGCTGTTCTTGAAATAAATTACGAGGAGCCCCTACAAACATACATAGGCCGAACATGTTCAAAAAGCCTATATGCTACAAACATAATGGGAAATACTATAGGCCTACACTTATTTTAATCCATGGATGGTTAGGACCGGGGTAGGCCTAGGCTATGCGAAATTGATGTCAGTCATTTCTAAAAACGAAATATCCAGCCAGGCGCGCTGTATTTTACAAGATTTACCCAATCAACATAAACTTTGTAACTGTAGGCCTACCTTTGATAAAACGCTCGGACACTTTGCACTTTCAAGTTGAGATTGGATTAGGCCTATAAGCATTTTTGATTGATTGATTGATTTTATTTGGTACTATAAGAATAACATACAAATTACACTACATATACAGTATTATTATAACAAAATAAAATATATTGCACATCAAAATTGTATAACGAAATTACAAATCAACACAAGTACCAAGGATAGCCCAAAAGCCTTGGGAAAAGCTTATTTCCATTGGGGTCCTTTACAAGCAAGAGAAAGATAGGAACAAACTGCCATACAAAAACAAGAACAGAGACAACGTGCACAAAGGACGCAAAAAGCAGAAATGTGAGACCAGCTCAAACCCTCAAAATCAAATGGGCCCTTGATCAGCTAAAACTGTTTGACAGATTGTTTGTACAATTTAAAATCATTGATGTTCTTGATTTCATTTGGCAGTGAGTTCCAATGATGAATTGCACTATTAAAGAAAGTGAGGCTATTTTGGCCCTTGGAGTGAGGAACCTTAAAGTTGAATGGACTACCCCTGGTACTGTAATTATGAAGAGATGATACTCTAGTAAAATGCATTTTCATATATTCAGGACAACAGTTATGGAAAATTTTAAAAACATGACTAAGTTTTAATTGAACTACTCTGTCTTGACTTGATAGCATACCCACCAAATCCAATTCTTTCTGCCCAATATGAGTACGTGGCCCCACATCCAAAATAAAACGAACGATCTTGTTTTGCATAATTTGTAATTTGTTTTTGTAGTTTTTAGATAACCCTGTATACCATGAAGAACATGCATAATCGAAATGACAAAGAATTAAAGCTGAACACAGTGTCTTGCGTGTTTTCATGCATAAAAAGTCTGCATGTCTGTACAAGAATTTGAGTCTCCCGTTTGCTTTTTTTGATAATATTAGAAGCAATTGATTCACCGGAAAGAGTGTTATCGAGGGTGACCCCTAAATATTTCACAGACAGAGAGGTATTAATTAGCTCCCCATTGCAAGCAACAGTAAAACTATCAACTGAATTTAGCTTCCTTTTGGTACCAAATAAGATGGCCTCAGTTTTACCAAGATGAAGGAGAGCTTATTATCTATCATCCATTGCCTCAGACTCAGTTTATCAGCAATCTTTTGGGGATCTTTATCAGAAACAAGCAAGACACTGTCATCAGCGTATAAAAGTGATTTGCAGTCGACACTGGTGGGCATGTCATTCACATAGCAGAGAAAGAGGAGTGGACCAAGGATACTGCCTTGCGGAACTCCACAGGAAATATCAAGTGGGGCAGAATCAACCTGGTTGACATTGACGATTTGCCTCCTACAAGATTTAAACCACTCAACCGAGGACACTCCCAAGGCCTCTAATTTTTTCAAAAGAATGACATGGTCAACAGTGTCGAAAGCCTTTTGCAGATCAATCAAAACCATACCAGTAAAATTGTTAGAAGCGGTCTGACTATGAATATAGTCAGTAAGGTGAGTCAAACATGTGTCCGTTGAGAAAAGCCCCCTAAATCCAGACTGGAAGCTGTAAAGGATGTTATTCTTTGTTAAGTAGTTCTCAAGCTGGACATAGACGGCCCTCTCAAGGATCTTGGAAGTAACAGTAAGAATGCTCACAGGACGATAGTTACCAACTTCTGTTCTTACATTTTTCTTAAAAAGTGGTTTAACACGAGCCATTTTAAATTCGGTTGGAACTGAACTTGAACTGATAGATAAATTGATAATGTGCGTTAAATGATCTTTGATGACCAAGGCTCCATCCCTAAGAAATCTTGCTGGGATACCATCGAGCCCAGTACTTTTAGATATGTTTAATGAACAGAGTTCTTTAAAAACAAAATCAGAAGTGATGGATGAGAGTCTAAAACTGTTTGGTTTCACATCCTTTTCTTTATAAAATTTTTTATAAACTTCAGACTCAGTCGAAAAAAGACCTTTCGATGGTGGGAGATCTTTCACTAGGTTGCCAGCAACAGTAGTGTAAAAATCATTAAAACAATTGGCGACTTTTTTAGAATTAAAACACTTCTCACCATTCACAGTTAAAACAATTTGAGAATGATCTTTACCTTTGGAGCTGTAGCCAAGAGATTTAAATTGTTTCCAAAGACCTTTAGGATTGTTTTTGTTTTCTTCAATTTTGTTAGAAAAATATGAAGCTTTTGCCTTTTTGATATCCCGTTGAATTTGATTTCTGATTTTACAGAACTTTGTGTAAACCTCAGGATTGTTATCATGTTTAAAATTGTGCAAAAGCTTATCTCTTGTACGGATGTTATCCAAGATGTCATTATTCATCCATGGTTCGGTTTTATTTTCTATTCGAACCTCTTTGACAGGAGCTATTTTGTCAATGACACTCAACAAGTTCATTTTAAATACATTCCAAGCAGAATCCACATCACTGCAATAAACATGTGACCAGTCAGTATCAGTCAGTGCAACCAGCAGATCATCTTTGCTGTAATTCAAGAGAACGCACGTTGACCACGTTGTGTTTATTGAACTTCACCTTCTTTGTCTTTCTAGTGCAATAAATAAGAAACTGATGATCGCTAATGCCTACACCGACTGTACCTGATTGGGTGATGTCATGCGCGGATTTAGAGGGGCACAGCCGGCCGTGCCCCCCTTTGGCGGATCCCAAAAAGAAAAGAAAAAAAGAAGAAAAGAAAGAGAAGAGAAGGAGGAAAGAAAAGAGGAAAAAAAGAAAGGGAAAAAGAAAAGAAAAGAAAGAAAAAAGAAAACGGCACAACGTAAAAAGAAAGAAAAAAAAATCTTCGGGCCTATAGCCTAATAAATCTGTAGTGAGTATCATACACCGGGTGGCACTCTCCAGGCGCGGATTCAGGGGCGGCGCCCTTCCTCCCCTCTCCCAAAAAAAAAAAGAGGAAAAGAGAGAAGAGAAGAGAAAGAGGAAAAAGGAGAAAAGAGAAGAGAAAAGGAGAAGGGGAAAAGTTAAATTGCACGTATAATTAGTAGGCCCATGCCAAATAAACCGCACAGTAGCTCACAGTCTGGTATATCAAAAGTAGGCCCTATATAGGCCTAATATAGGCCGGATTCTTTTAGGCAGTACTTGTTGATTTCTGATGGCCCGTCGATGATGCAGGGCCCGTCACATTTGTCACCAACGTCATTATTAATAAGGACTCCATGTTGACTTCGATCCATGCCGAATCTTCAAGTCTTAGGCCTATTAAAGTGTCAGTGTAACATTTTACAAATTGAGTTCGGGCCCTGTTTTGTTTTAAAAGCAATGATATACTCTCGTATAGTGTAAAACAGATGCACCAAATGGCTTCAATTGGACCTTCATTTCATAAAATTTCCAAATTTCGGAGGGGGAACATCAGACACCCCCTGCCTGTATAAACAACTGCCCGTTTTCGCTTCTGTATTTCAAACCCAGCACTCTGAATTTATACAATAACAGTGAAAAAAGTTGGCTTCAATTGGCCTGTCATTTCGCAAATGTTATATTTTCGGCTTTTTCAAACTCAAATTTTACACCATAATAGTGCCAAAATGGTCCACCAAATGGCTTCAATTAGGTTTTTATTTTGCAAATGTTTCTCATTTCTGAGGGGCATCCCCTCAGACACCCCCCATGTCGCGAAACGTTATGGGTACATATAAAGCAAATTTTACAAAAGAGGTCAAAACTTGTCCACGAATGGCTTCAACTGGGCCGTCTTTTTGCAAATTTTAGGCTTTTTCAAACTAAAATTTTACACCATAATGTTGACAAAATGGTCCACCAAATGGCTTCACTTGGGTCTTCATTTTCCAAAAGTTTCTCACTTCGGAGGGGGGCACATCCCCCTCAGACACCCCTGCGTCGCGCAAGCCTCCGGGATGACCGCTTTGCGGCCATTTATTAATTTTTTTTATTTTTTTTATTGTGCCCCCCCCTTCTCGAAATCCTGTATCCGCCCCTGGGTGATGTTGTCAAGGTTATTGCAGATGACATGGTCCAGAATAGAAGATCTTGTTTTACACACTCTAGTTGGGGAATCAATAACTTGTTTACAATCAAACATTTGCAACACATGTTTCATTTTTGACAAAAGATAGTCTTGTTTTAAGGCATAATCGACATTAAAATCACCAAGTATAATGAGTTCCAAATCAGATTGAATTCTAGACAAAGTGTCTTCAAATATGTCAAAGAAGTGAGAGTTAGTTTGAGGGCGGTAGCAAGCCCCTACAACAATTGGTTTTGTTTTGGGGAACAATAATTCAGCCCAAATCGATTCGATCTGATCATTGCAAAGATCTAATCTTGCATTAAAGGCAATGCTATCTTTAATGTACAAACACACTCCCCCTCCATGTCTATTTCTGTCATTACGAAGAACATTAAAGCCTTCTATTTCAATTTCAGAGTCCGTAACAGAATCATCAATCCATGTTTCGGATATTGCAATTATTGAAGCTCTAGTTTTGTTTACAATAATTTTCAATTCAGAAAGTTTAGGTAGTAGTGATTGAGTATTTATATGAATAAAATGTAGACCCCTTGATTTAAAACAGTCAAACAGTCCATAACGTAAACTAAAGGCTGACAGTAAATATTGTTCATATGATTGTTTGGAGTGGCCTTTATATGTTCCTCTCGTGGTTCTTTATCTTCAAATTTGTTTCTCATTTTTCATAGGCTTTTAAAAATAAATAAAAATAAATGAGGAGTGAGGCCCTGTGGCCTTACGAAACAGATTTGTAAAGCATTATGTAGCTGTATCAAATCCAATTAATTAATTATTTCGCTCCCATTTTTGGTTGAGCACTTTACCTTTGGATGATTTCAACCATCTTGGATGTATATCTTGGATTTATTTATTTAAAAATAAATTTCGGCTTTTATATAATAACGCCTTTTCCCAGATCTCGGAGGATTCAAAGCGCTGTAATTTCACTGCCATGGTACTTATCACAATCAGATCGCATCATCTAGGCTGGATGCTGCCGAACTTGTCGCAAATCTAGCCGCACTTGGACTGTAACATCCACCAATGATCTTTTCAGCTCCCCAAATTTCATTGGGTGAAGGAAGTTTTGATAACCAAACAACTAATCACCGATTTTTGAGAAGCAGGAGGAAACTGGAGATCCCGAAGAAAACCTGCGGGATCGAGATAAACCAAGTTCACATGAGTCTTTGGGCCGCGCGCCAGGGGCTTGAAGTTGAACCCGGGACCTCAGTAGTGATGCAAGGCGAGGAAACAACCGCGCCAACTCGCTCTCCGAGCCTGACTTTTGTTTTGAACCTGGTCCCATACGTGTGTCTCTACACGGAGCGACCGTTTAGAAACAAGCAACACACTTTATTAGCCTTTGCATCGGGGCCTGAGATTGGAATTCCAGTTTCCTTTCTCACGAAGTAAGGGCTAAGAGTAAAATTGTACAATTGTGTTTGGGAGTGGCCTTCTCTCTTTTCTCTTTTTCCTAGCTATTTTCTTCCATTTCTTGCTTTGTTTATCAAAGCTATCTAGGCCAGCATGCATATATTAGCCTACACTGGCTATCCAGGCTTGTGCATTTAGCTTGGAACGGTCCATGGTTTTCCATGGATTAGCATGTGTTCCTCACGGACCAACCTGGGTAAACAAACAAACAAACAATTCAGCTTCCAAACTTCGGAGTCAGGATCGGCTTGCGTTTTAGGCCTGGCCAGGCCCGTACGCAGGGGGGGGGGGTGTGTGGCGGGGATGCGACCGCACCTCCCCAAATTTGCAAAAGTATACAAAAGTCTCAAAATTTAAAAATCAGGTTTTTACGGTTTTTTGGTCAAAAAAGGTCCAAATTTGGGGGAAAAGTCTTCTTTTCACAAAATCGCCCCACCTTTGGAAAAAAGTCCACTTTTTCAAAATCAGCACCCCAAAAAAAAATCCTGCGTACGGGCCTGGGCCTGGCGGTTAAGGCCGTATAAAATTAATGTTTTGGTTCTCGTCCCCTCCCTCCTCAATTTCTGGGATTTGTCAGATTTTTTTTAGATTTTTCAATTATTTTAGACTTTGGAATGATTTACGAATTTTTCATACATAGGCCTATAAATAAGTTTATTAGAGAACAAGGACCACTTCCAAGTCTTTTTGTGGTAGGGCCTACTCTAGGGGATTTATCCCTCAGAATCTCACATTTGAAAAAAAAAAGTGCGTCATCGTTTCCTCGAGCACTGTTGGAAAAGACCGAAAACGGCAGACAATGCTGATTTTACACTGAAAAAAAAACACCTCCCTCCCTCATCAATTCCTGAAAATCCTCTGGACGAGAACCATATTAATTTTATACGGCCTAACCTAGGCCGCACGTCCGGGAGGTAGGCCTAAAGAAATTAAGTCGCATGTCATGGGCTAACCTGAAATATCATTGCCTTCTCTTTCCTATCCTCACCAGATATTTCAGAGGAAATATAAGTAAAGAGTTGCTATATCAGAATGCCTCAGTCAAAACAAATGATACTCTCTTGCAAACGCCGAGCAGCTAGCACTGACAGCTTTGACTTTGTCAATATGAAGGCCTAGGCCTAACTTACTTATGTTTCCCCGTTGTTGGCCAATTTTGTAGGCTTAGCTAGAATTTATATATAGGTCTATCATAGAAGTCATTGTAGCTTTGTTATTTATATTATAATATCCTTTTTTAATATAATTGTTAGGCCTAAAAGGCACATAAAAGTTCATTGCTGTATACACGTCAAGTTCATGCGTTGGTTTAGGACCAAGTCTGGACTATGCAGTGTTGCCATGCAGCGGAAAGGATAACCACTTTGACGTCACAGGGGTTGCCACGTGTCTCTGCACATATGAATTGGGCGGAACGACGTGACATTGGGCGCTTTGTCTTTATTTGCTGATTTGAGGGTAAAATAAAGGAAAATTGCGTTTATCATTTTAGAAATGGATTCTATATGTTATTAGCTTTGTTTTGATAACAAATATGTTTTTCTTTCAATGGTCCCTTTAATGCAACAATATTCTCGTTGTTTAAGGGTCTCAAAATGTTGCAAATTGTACACTTAGTCATGTTAGTTAAAGAGTCAGATTTAACTAGCTGGTAAGTTTTTATTATATTTTAAACTAATAAAATTGTATTTTATCAAGTGAATGAAAATAACGGGTTATTTCCTTGTGTTATTCAAGCACACTTAGCCATTGTTGGTGTAAAGGTAGTAAAGCTACCTTCTTGATGTTTGCATTAAAGGCCTATTCAGCGATTTTCAAAACAAAATTTCTTTAGCTGCTCCACCAACGATCACTAATGCGATCACACAATGATCATAATGCTAGTGCCGTAACATGCCGAATTTTTGCGATAAGAAAAAGTAATATAGTACGGAGTAATAAAAGTACTGATATTCTATTTTCGTTTTGATGTCCGATTTTGTCTTAAATCATAATTGCTATCACATTTGCCACTGTCCGCTTCATAAGCACATCATTCTGCTTGCAGGCTGGGAGCTAAATCAATTAAGGGCCTTAATTAAAGGCAATCACAACATTATGCATATTATGTAAGAAATATAATTATCAAGCACGATTCACCTGGTTTTATTTAAAACAAACTCACAGTGACCATAAAAACGAATAAAAACATCCGTCTCTCAACACGCGATATTCAAAATTCCCGGGCACAGAAATTTTCGAGTGCAATGACGTCCCAGTAGGCCTAATACAATGAAGGCTGACGACAATTGAGCACAAATAACCATTACGTCATTGCACTTAGACAATTTCGGCGCGGGAATTTTGAATATAGCGTGTTGAGAGCCGACTGTTTTATTCGTTTTTATGGTCAATATGAGTTTGTTTTAAACAAAACCATGTGATTCGTGCTTGATAATTATTTTTCCAACATATAAGGCATAATGCTATGAATTATTGCGGGAGACTCCCTTTAAGGATTGAGTTCAACAACCATGTCAACCAATGTTTAATTCGCTACTTGCACGGTTCCGCCATTATGCACTATGTGCGGGAGAGCCTCGAACTGGCAGCATACATGAAAGGAAGAATTATGTAACCTTACACAGAACGTTATGACTAGTTCAATTCCCATTCATGTATGCTGCCAGTTCGAGGCTCTCCCGCACATAGTGCATAATGGCGGAACCGTGCAAGTAGCGAATACCATGAGGTGTTGGTATTATCCTCTAGATCACTGCTAGGGGGGTAGTGAACTCAAATTGTACGTTGAGGGGTAAAAATTGTAAATGTTTCGATCTTGTTGAAAGATATATCAAATTACTCGTCTGATGACAATGATTAAAAATATATATGTGCTATCTACGACCTATCGTTACAGCAAAACTGGTGGCAAATTGCTCATCTTGATATAAGAATCAACTAGAGATAATTTGCGCTCACAGAACGCAGACAATCGCCAGGCATGTAACCCTTTAATGACCTTTTGATCTGACCTTTGACCTTAATGTTTCCCAGGTCACGAGGTTTGTTGTCATCAAAATTGAGCCTCGTACCCATTACAGATGTCCAAAAATGCATTTCTAAAATTTGACCTCTGCATGACCTTTGACCTGACCCCTGCAAAATGTTCCCCTGGTCATGAGATCTGTTTTCACTGAGTTTGAGCCCCATACCCCTTACAGATGTCCAGAAAAAGAAATTATAAGATTTGACCCCAGATAACCTTTAACCTGACCCCTGCAAAGTGTTCCAATATATTCCCCTGGTCATCAAGTTTGTTGTCACAGAGTGTGAGTCCCGTACCCCTTACAGATGTACAGAAAATGCATTTCTAAAATATGACCTCTGCATGACCTTTGACCTGACCCCTGTAAAATGTTAATGACCTTTGACCCCAATTCTTTGTACAACTTTTAGACACTGGCTAAAGGCGATGCAGGTATGCAAGTGACGTCATTGTATTATGTAATTTGTGGCAGAAGAAACATTTTTAGTGAAAATCACATTTTGGCCATAATGACCTTTGGATGACCTTTGACCTCGAGTTGGTCATGTAACATTTGTGCCCCTACCCAATGGTCCTTGTGACCAAATATGGTTACATTGGCCTAAAGCATATGGCTACAATGGCTCGTTAAAAGTTTGACAGAAGAAAGAAAGAAAGAACTAGAGCAACTGTGCCCTTTGCAAGGGCACGAGGTAAGTTAGGCGGATGACTGTGACGATCCAGAGAAGATGAGAATTTCTCTGGACGATCTGATCAAGCAGCAATACTTTGTGCTGGATAGTATTAATTTTAATAAACTGTTTCATTAATTGCGGTTTTAATATATCTTGATCGTGGAAAGCTTGCATTTTGAAAACTTGACCTTTGACCTCTATATGACCCCCTTAATGACCTTAAATGAATTTTAAAATATTTAAAACATGTTAAGAATGTCATAAGGATCATTGCATATAAATTTCAGTTCAATTGAAGCATTTTGAAAACTTGACCTTTGACCCCTTTATTGCCCTTAAATGACCTTAAATGCATTTTAAAATGTTTTCAACATGTTTAGAATGTCATAAGGATCATTGCATTTAAATTTCAGCTCAATCGAAGCATTTTGAAAAACTTGACCTTTGACCCGCTTTTTGACCCCTTAATGACCTTCAATGAATTCTAAAATGTTTTAAACATGTTTAGAATGTCATAAGTGATGTAATAGTCAGACACGGTAGGTATGGTTCAAATATACACTTTAATGACAACTTATCAGGTTAGCATTTAGGTGATTGATATCTGGTAGGCGTAGTGATATTTGCGCATGCGCGATCCAATTACGTAATGCGTGATTAGTCACTATGAGATAGTTCCTAATGATTGGCTATCACAACAATAAGGATCATTGCATTTAAATTTCAGCTCAATCAGAGCATTTTACCTTTTTTGACCCCTGTGACCTCTTGGATGACCTCTGACGTTAAACAACCCATAACTTTTGTAGCCAGCTACCCAATACTGCTTGTGACTGAGTTTTGTCGAAATCCGATCAAGCATGTGGCAGTAGTAGCAAATTGTGAGAAAGAAGAAAGAGGAAAGAAAGAAATGGCAAGAAAGAAATAAGTTAGGCTGCCCGCCTAACTTAAGAACTGACCAAAAACAGAACACTCGCAAATTGGAAATTTGCGATTGTAAAAAACGGTATAGAATCTACCTTCTAATTTGTTTACTTTACCACTTATGGGCAATGGAAGCCAGAGGTCAACAGTGGCCTATGGCCACCCAATGGCCTTTGGCCTTATTTGCCCTCTATCTCAGTAAATAAACACAGTAGATATGCAAAACTATTCTTTTTCTGATTCTATTCAGCTATACACAAACAATGTGCTACCATTTTTGCCCAAATCGGAGTTATTGTAGGCCTAAGTTGATATTTTGAACCAACAACCTACAACCAAAAACCTGTCATTTAGCCTAAAACTATACATTTTCTTAATTCATGTAATCCGTCACGAGACGAGTAATATGATATATCTTTCACAAAAATCGAAGCACTTCCAGTTTTTTACCCGACCTCTAGCAAAAAAACCTACCCTACAATTGGAGTCCACTACCCCCTAGCAGTAGAGGGTCTGTACTAACACCCAGGCCCGTTCGCAGGGGTGGTGCGGTCACACCCCCCATAGCAAAAAGTATACAAAAGTCCATTTTTCACAACATCGCCCCCCACCCCTCTTGAAAAAAGTCCACTTTTTTAAAATCAGCACCCCACCCCCAAACAAATCCGTGTACTGGCCTGCTAACACCCCATATGTATCAAAGATTGGTTGACATGGGTGTTGAACTCCACCATATTGCAAAACCCCATGCTCCTAGACTAGAGTGTTGCAAAATGTTTTAAAAATCTGAATTTTGATGAATTTGAGCGTGTTTTGATTTAATCAGCAAATCGCTGAATAGGCCTTTAAATATGTTACAATGTGCGACCTCAAGGTCAAGTTTCTGCGTGAGAACATTTATTTCCTGCCTCTCTTTATATTATTTTGTAAAAAAAACCTTGGCTTAGGTACAAAATTAATTGTCATGTTCATGTGTACCTTATATTCCTAAAGTATCACAGACCGATTTAAAATGTGTCTTCACTTTATGACATTAATTCCGATTCTTAAGGGATGTGTAATGAGCGTAACATTTTGAAATTTGCACAATTCAAATGAAAATTAGTATACGTAATCACGGTAGGATTAAAAATATGATGGAGGTCATTTCAAGGTCACCAGAGGTCAACCAAAGGTCAAAATGGGTCAAATTCCAAAATTCGTCCAATTTAAATCTAAATTAGAATATGTAGTATTGATATGATTTAAAACAAAATGGAGGTCATTTCAAGGTCATCAGAGGTCAACAAAGGTCAAATTATTTTATTAGGTAGATTGTTATCAAACGTAATACCAACATTTTTTATGAAAAGGCAATTGTGTTCCAAATCTTTTCAAGGTCATAGAAGATCACTTCAAGGTCACGGCTGGACTTCGCAGCCTTCTGAGGATGCAATATATCTAGTTGCATTTTTTTTCTCAGCCTTGAAAAAAACAGGCCGAGCTGGGAATCGAACCCGAGATCTCCCTTTTAAAAAACTCAGTGCGTTACCACAAGCCAACTGAGAAGCTGTGAGAAGTTTGATAGTAATCCTTGATATTGAAGTCAACAATCAATAATAAACCGATGAATCATGGAATATTACTTACTTATCTACCAAATAAATAAATAAATAAATAAGTCAGTAAATAAATAAATAAATAGGCATAGGCCTAAATAAATAGATAAATACATAATGCAGAATGCAGAATGCAGTTAGTATTTTAGTTAGAAAATTCCAAACATTCTATTATAATTTTCTGATATGCACGCAAAGGACTTGTGCTTTATATATATATATATCCGCGCCTAATCAATAATGGGCCTTTCACCATGCTCACACCATGTTAAACTTCTGACCATGCTGCTTGTATCCCTGTATGATTATCTACTGACCAGGTGCTAAACAACTCAGTAAAGTGGATGCTTTTACTGTCCCCAATCAAGTCCAGGCCCGTACGCAAATTTGGAAAAGTATTTAAAAAAAAGTCTCAACATTTCAGGTCAGGTTTTTACGCTTTTTTGAACAAAAAAGGTCCAAATTTTGTCCACTTTTCACAAAATTGCCTCCCCCCTTGGAAAAAGGTCTACATAATCAAGGTCATAGCAGGGCATTTACAAAGAATGGTCAAAGGTCAACGTTTCCAAAGAAGTATAGTATAGATGTTGACGCAAGCTTTCGTGCGGGAAACATAAAAACATACTCGCCAGTCGTGGCCTTTAGTTATGAGATTTGATACGGCGCTGAAGTCTATGGCTGTCCCAAAATCAGTTCCAGACCCGGTTTCCAGACGCAAATTTGTATGTTGTTACAAGGAATTCAAAGTAATTTTATCATCAAGTGACCCACATATAGGAATACGACATCTATCGTGAGCCAATCTGCATTCTGTTGCCTGCAAAAGCCGACGATTAGGAGTGTGACTAGATATTTGCATTAAATTCATGATAAGCTGAAAACGCATTGAAAACGCCAAATTGCAGTCACAAAATATATAATATTAGTAAATCACCAAAGCAAATGGTAACGTAGGTATGTGGAAAAGAACTGCAATAACTATAACAAACTATAGTGCCCAAAGAGTTGTCTTTGGCATGTCGCTTTTTTGAAATATCACCAAAAATATCAAATTTTGGAAAGACGCCCCAAAATTTAAAACAAACACGAACCTTCCAAAATAAATACATATTCGCACTCGGCGGCCCAGTGACTACCTGCCGCTGTGATTGGGGGTAACTCGTTGCTTCCCCTCTCCAGATACCTGTACTTCCAGTTCGCCCATACCCCACGCCTTAAACTTAAAACTTTAAATTCTCCTCATATCAATTTTGATTGCCTTTGAAAATAAACACTTGTACAGTCAGTGTATATTTTGTTGCACATGAAAAACACGAAAAAATCAACATTTGTGATGCGATCAAGCAAAATCAGTCGGAACTCGGAAATATTGATTTTGAGATATAGCCAAACAAAGGCAATATTTCCTTTTGTTTCCTATTGTTTTGGAAGCGCTTTAATTGCTCATATCTTTGGAACTGGTTGTTCAATTTCAATGGGGGTTTCTGCAAAATCCAGCTTCGTAAATCCTTTTTACTATCCTATAAGTAGGTATATCACCTCAAAAATAAGGGCAGCAGAAACACGTTATTTAATGTTTCTGCATGAATGGCCTTTATTAAAGCATCAAAAATCAAAAAACCGAATTGAAATCGGTCAATGCATTGTGACGTAGTGTCAATTTTAAGATGCTCATAAATGGAATGCAAATCTGCCACAAATTGCTATAATGACAAAATTGGCACATTTCGAGATTTTGAAGGTTTATTTGGACACTTACTTGAAAAAGCAACGTTAATTTAAGTATCACAGGTTAATTGCCTATCTTTTTTAACTTCGTCAAAGAAAACAAAATTAAAAAATCTATCATTGAATAATTATAATAAATTAACCAAATATACTATTTTAGCCATTCCGGCCAATCTGCAGACAAATAAAAGTTGAAAAAATGACTAAGTTCAGCTAATTAATATGCAAAATTGATGCCAAAAGAAAACCGTACATGATATCTGGGTGCAGTTGTTTTCACAAACATATGTATACAAAGCTCTTTCAATTGATAACAAAAAAATACACAAAAAGTTATCAATTATGCAAATTAGCTTATTACAGCTAATTATGTATTCATGATATTATTATGTAAATTAGCCATGAGTAATTTTTTTTTCGATATTTAATAAAAGTCTTTTCATTCATCATGAATTTGTCAAGTATGAACCTGTTATGATGTTGAGTAAAGAATCTGCAGTTAATTACTTTAATATAATACAAAAAATACAAACTTTGACATTTTGACGGTGTCTGGAATAATATTTTCGTTCTTTCTGTAAATATGGTATGTGTCACCATTGCTCAAAGCCAAATCCGAAAAGTAAAAATAAAAATTCATTTGCAATGAGACTTTAAATTAACATTTTGTTATCTGGATTAACATGGGAAGAGAAACGGTAAAAGGAACAGCCCCTCTATTTATACCGCGTATACAAAAATGGTGTGGCCTTGGACACACACAATGGCTTAGAGCTATTGTGGTTTGGAATATTACTCCTTTAAACTCACTTAAAAAATGTTTTGTTTCAAATCGTTTTCCTCAAGTGTGCCATTCGTTGTCGACGGAAATAATTTACATGTTTAGAAAGATTAGTATTTCAGCTAAATGGTGGTAGATCTTGATTTTTCAAAAGGCCTATATTTATTGATTTATGAGGGATCTTCAACAATCCATAAAAACAGGTAGTAGCTCTTAAACGAAGCAACATTTATTTTTAAAAAAACCGATGGTAGTCACAGAAAGGTTTCACACACCATATATCAAAAATTCAAACAATTGTGATAAATAGCACATATGAGGAAATTAATTTTTCGGCATGCATGTTTGCCAAAATTGAACAACTTTCATGCGCGCGCTTTTCAATTTACTGTTATGCTTGCATGTACAGTGTGGCAGAAGTATTGTGCAGCCACTGTGACATGCCTACTATAAGAAACTGAAAATTTATTATTGCCGAGTTCCGACTGATTTTGCTTGATCGCATCACATTTGACCTTTTTTTAAATTAAACAAATTCAGGCAAAAGTTGCTCAGACAATCTTTACTTGGCCATATTCACTCAGATGTCACATGACTACAATGGGCCATTACAGGTTCCTAGTTATCAGCTAAACACAACACAAAAAGAAAGTCCGCACTTATGTAATCCGTCCTACACCAAAAACTCGGATCTTGTTTTGACAATTTGATTGATAAGTTCGTGTACCAAATGTCCTACCAAACACTCTAAATTGACAAAGATTGATACCAGCTTTTGAAATGTTGTGCATTTTCAAAATTTGCAAATCAAAACGATGCACGCGGTCGAGATTGTTTCGCGTTGTCAAGCTTGCTTGACCACGATGGGCCCCTGTCGACTATCCCAAGTGCCCGATTTATTCTCGGGTATGATGCGATCGATATGAGCGGTTGTTTCGGGCTATGTCAATGGTCGGGCTCTGCAATTTACCTCTACAGCAGGTCTGCGTGTTCCTTTTTTTTTAAATTTTCTAACGGCCCGCCAAAAATCGCTAGCCCCCCCCCCTCTCGGCATGCCAAAAATCGCTTTCCCCCCCCACCTTACACATGCCAAATTTTTGGGATCCCAATTGGCAAACTTTGAATGGTCTAGATATATGTTGCCAGCGCAGCGAGCAGGAAAATTTGCATATTAAAGCGTTTCCGTACTGTTTTCCCTAAGCCTTTTTAGAGCGTTTTATTTAAAAGGCGCCCCATGAATGTGTGCCAAAAATCGCTTCCCCCCTGCTGGCTTAAAATTGCTTGCCCCCCCCCCTTTTGCCTCGCCAAAAATGTCTTGCCTCCCCCCAATTTTACCCTCCCCAGGGCTCATAATTATTACACACCCCTTATGAATATGATGAAACTCAATACAAGGAAGTACAAAAAAAATTGTGCAAATGAAAAGCGCCCTCTTTGGCAATTAGAAAATACCGTTATGGCATGATGCTTACATCAACGTCAAGGGCGTTATCTTAGCTCTGAAATGCCGTTTGTTCTATTCAATTTGCTTATTTTAATCTCGAGATATGTTTAGTTAACAACGAAAGGCTAAAATCACATTTGTGCCACTTTTACCAGGGAAGATGGCTGTACATGTAAATCAATGATTGCATCAAATTTATCAAGAGTTCCTTCGTAAAACTAAAAGAATGCATCAGTTACATAACAATACAAAATTGTTTTTACTGTTTTTACTGTTTAATCATGATACAGGTATAACGATTCTCCTTTTCTACCTAAAACAGATTAAATGATAAATAAATATTTCATATTCTGCTGTAAAATTAAATACATGTATGTCAATGATTTTATCATGGTAAAAACTGTTTATGTCACTCAAGACATGTTAAATGACAAACAAATATTGCACACTTAAGGGGTGTGGTATGAACGTTTGGACAGTATTTATTGTGGGACATGAGAACACATGAGAACACATCAGACATATTGAATTGCATCTTGAATACGAAGAATGTCTTTCTGATATCAAATAATTTTGATTTTTTGAAATTCGCAACGTAATACACATTTTATGGCAAATCATTAAAAATTGATATTTTTGATATTTAACAGTACTCGAAGTTAATCTGATAATTTGTACTTAAAGTGTATGTAGGTGGGATGAAAAGCCGATGATCAATCGAAAATTTTGACCTTTCGTATTGAAGATATGGATTTTTTTTCCAAAAACACCAAAAAAAATTAGGTCTTTTTGGAAAAAAATCCATATTATCAATATGAAAGGTCAAAATTTTCAATTGATCGTCGGCTTTTCTCCCAACTACATACACTTTAAAATATATCATTAGATTTATAAAATATACTTCGAGGACAGTTTTATATCAAACATTTGAAAAATATCAAAGTTTAATAATTTGTCATAAAATTTGTATTATATCGTGAATTTCAAAAATGTAAATTATTTGATATCAGAAAGACTTGCTTCGTATTTAGAATGCAATTCGATACGTCTGAGGTGCTCTCATGTCCCACAAACTACTGTCGAAACGCTCAAAACGCTCATTCCAGATCCCTTAAATAGGTTAAGTGTGCAATTTTTTCGGGGGGCATGGGGGGAGGGGCAAGTGAAATCACCGCAAATATTTTCGTAATTTTGTGTTTTTACTGGGGAAACAGGGGGCAAGAGTTCTTACTGGGGAAATTTGACCCCCATGCCCCCGGGCCCCGTGGCGCCACCACTGGGCATGGAGCTGTCTTCCCCGCGGCGCTGATGTTTTCAACATTTTTATTATCACACACTCGCGTGAATGCAGTGGCGCGCTGCACCGTGGCCGTTCCTACCTTGGGAGGGGGGGCTGTAGAAACTTGCCGCCTCCTTCATCAAAGCCCGAAAAGGTTGACCCAATTCTTTTGCTATGGTTTGAAAAATTTAAAGGCTAGCGACCTAAAAGCACAGAATTTTTATGTAGGCTTAATATCCATTTGTTTCAAAAATGTTAAAACCTTTTTCATATCATTTGATATGAAAAAGGTTTAAAAATTTAATAATATTTACGCACTTTTTTCTTTTAATTCTTTTTGCAGCCCCTTCTTCTTCCGCCGCCCCTTCTGTTTTGCCTCCCTCTGCTTTTACCCCCGGGGGGGGGGGTTGCTCGCGCCCCAAAGTCCCCCAGGCTTACATATAAACTTACAATTATAGATTTGTATTATTTGAACATACACTTGCATATTAGCGGCACACGCCTAACCGGCGTTGCTTTCAAACAATAAAAAAAGAAAGATTAAGGCTAGCTTCAGACTCCGTATTGTACGTACAATATTGTATGTACAATACATTTCGTGACGTCAAAAAGTATTACACGTGCAATAAATATACGTGCCACGACGAGTTGAATCAGATTAAATAACGCGCTATAACCCTGACGGTTCATTGTTTGCTAAATCCAAGCGAGGTCACCAGAAAATCTATGCAAGAGAAATTTCTACTGCTGCTGATGAAAAATCCTAGAGTGCGTTTGGAGGTTCTTTACCAGTACTTTACCAGTAGCCTAATAAATTCATAAAACAATAAAAATCAAATAAAGATTTAGGGCAAATGTTTTTACTCACTGCTCATCTGATCCAGTTTCCCAGGAAACTAAATACCGATACTCCTTAGTTTTTCCCTGACTTTCCAGACATAATTATGAGTAAACATCAAATTTAATGTTTACAAAACAATCAAATATATATACATTCTTTTGCATTTTGTACATAAATATTGATATTAATAATGTAGGCCTACAAACATTAAAAAAGGGGGCCTAAGAGTATGTCTATTTTTAATCATATACTAATTCCGCCATGCCCAAACATATCTTATTATGAAATCGTGTAATGGAAGTGGAACCCAAATTCCAATCAAAAATAAAAACAAATTTGTTATCAAATACACTAGGCCTATACATTGTATTATAGGAATTTAATAGATGGTTCATTTTAATAAATAAATAGATTAACACGGGTAATGGACAAGAAATATTTGGCAATACCGGATTTACCAGAGAGCCAGTGGATAAAGAAATTAATTAAAGTTAAAACAAATTAAATGAGAAAATGAAAGCAAGGACATTTGGTGAAGTATTGTTTTAGAATTCGAAGGAGTCCTAAATGTTATCCTGGCCCCAGGACACTGATTAATGTAAATTCGACCCATAGTTATTGTATCTACTTTTGCCATCAGCATTCAACCTGTTCAATGTGATTTATGCCTATTTTTAATAAAATTCCGAAATCTGACGTATCAATCGTTGTATCGTGCACAAATTATGATTCGAGACTATTTCATTTGACACGGTTGTATGGATTTCAGAAGATCGGTCCTATAATAGATATCGATTAGAGAATTACAGCAAGAGGCTTTGAGGATGCCGTAATCCTCTTGACCATCAATCAATCAGAGAGACATATTTCAGAATTATGTTCGAAACTCTTTCAACTCTGAAATATATATTTCAAGTAATCTCGTTTCACATTAACACGTTTATGGATGTATTGGGATGATCATAAGTAGGTCTATAACATACACCATCATAACATGCCTCAACGATATCAACATGTAAAAAGCTGTTGCAAATTCATAACACAACGTGTTATAATGTATAATGTTATATGCCAAAACTTTAAAAAACAATGAAAATATCAGTATCAATCAAATCAAAACCAGAATAAATACATAGGCCTACAAATAATAGGCCTACTTAAGAAACTGACTAAATCAATATATGACTAAATGTCAGTATAAATGAATCGCTAAATCAATTAATCAATCAGTAATCAATCAATCAATCAATAAATAAATAAATAAACAAATAAATAAATAAACAAATAGGCCTAAATAAATAAATCTATAAATAAATAAATAAATAAATAAGAACTGAATGTGCCATTTATATTATTATTACAATTTTAATATTATTAATATCGTTAGTATTAATAGGCCTTTTAATATTAAGTACAGTTGAATACAAAAAGACATGAACAGATGTTCATCATTCCGTGCACGAACACTCACTAAATTTACCACTCTTAGAAATTTGGCAACTACGTATCAATTAAGCAACCAATGATTGTAGCACAATATATATTTTCCCGGTACATACTATTTATTGCACGTGTAATACTTTTTGACGTCACGAAAAGTATTGTACATACAATATTGTACGTACAATATGGAGTCTGAAGCGCGCTTTTCCGTCTTTTGTAATAGAAACTCCTAATCGCTGCTCAGCCACCAAATACAAATCATACAAGAAAAGTATACCCTCTTCCAATTTCTAGTAACAGAACAAGTTTTAATGCTAGTTTTAGTGTTGAAATAGCGGCGTCGCTTTTCAAGATTTTTTAATAAAAAAGAATGAATTTTAAAATCCAAAATTGAAGCTTTAAATGAAAATTCATTCCTTAATTTATACAGGGATGGGATGACGTTAATGGTGAAAAATATTGTTACGCGGGGTAAATAACGCCGAAACGCCGTCTAAGAATAGATTAAGAATGTTGATTTGTACCAGGCGGCGGATGACATGATCGAGCCGGCAACTCGTGAAACCGCCCGGCCGTATGGCATTTTCCATATACTCGGATAGGTTTGTGGGGTTCATTATCGCACCCCAACGGTTTTAGCTTGTATTTATATTATTTATCAACATAGGCCTATTTTTTGTGATATTTCAAGCGTTTTAAAATTTCAAAATAATCCCATTCAATTACACGGTTGACGATGAAAATTTACTGAATTTAGGGACTGCACGTCATACACCACCTGATTTGTACGTACTTTTTAATCAGGCCTGTTTTTAATGGAGAAGTTATTTCACCTGAGTTATTTGGTAGTCTGCGGCTGCGCCCTCAACAATATGGTCGAGTCCCGGGGGTCGAGTACTGTTATTAATCTGTGGGCAAAAGTTCATTCTGAACAGCGTAACAATATACCTGACCTGAATGCAATGTTACAATACAACAGCTTTCAACTAGGGCACTTCCCTGGTTACAGTGCAGTAGTACTATGAAATAAAGTACATATCCGATAGTGAATAACAGTGAAATGTGTACTGCTGCTGCTAAATCTACAGCTAAATGTAAGTTTATACATTTTCTTTCTGTTTTTTACGATTACGGAAATGTTGATATCGTTTAAATAAATAGATTCTTTTGAAGGGACCGATCAATATATATGAGCTTATAGGCTAAATTATTACGACAGGGCGAATGCAAAATAAATAAATAATGTTTCTTGTGAAAATTCCCGCGCCTTTTGCATTTCGCGTTTTTGTTTATTCTATTACCCTCACGACCCATTATTGAAAATCAGGCACTGTGATTTGTCAAAATGCGTCACGCACGAAAGCATTATTATTTGAAATTAAATGCTCTGAATGTGTGGAACGCAATAAAGCGTTCACATTCTGCGCAGAACATTACGCAAGGTTACGCGAGGGTACTTGCGCTGTGTATGCGTATAATTATTTCTCTTTATTGAAATCGCAAGAGTAGAAATAAAGGTTGCTGCCTTCTATTACACCCAAATAATGTTTCCTCGGCATTATAAATACAGCTATATAGACCGTGATCCGTGAATCAGCCCTATTATAAGGGCTATTATAAAAATCAAGACTATATCAAACAAAACACGCATTCAAAAAGCCTTCAAAACAACACTCATACGGGGTGCTGCTGTGCCTGGTAGAATATAATATAAAGGTCAGGCCAAGTTCAAGCATATATAATAAGTTCAAGTTCATCACCAAACCTCTCTAACGACTCTCCGTACACACAACCTGGGCACTGGTCACCCCGACCACAGATATTTTCCTGACCATGCATGCGTTACCTGCTGTTTATAAATTTCAAGGCTATATTCAGATATTTATAAAAGGTGTTTGTCTGATATTCTTAATCAATTCTGGAAACAACAAAACTTACCCAACAAACACAAAAACGTTTTTAAAACATTTATTCAAAAGGTTTTAATAACATTTTAAATGTCGGGTTATATAAAGATCATGAATACGTTTTTTTAAAACGATATTGTAAAATATTTTGGGCAAACATTTTTGCAAAATTTGTCAACAGTTAAATAACATTCTGTCAAAATGTTTTGCATCACGTTTTTAAAAATGTTTCATTAAGGCTACATGCTCTTTTTGGTTGAAATTTTTGGCGGGAAATAATCCCGCCAAAACATTAAATAATCTTTTCCCACCACTAAATATCATAGTCAGGAAATTAATGATGCATCTGGTAGCTTAGATCATAACTTTCATTATACTTAGTTACAATTATCCCAGAAAATTCCTGATTTGTTTTTACAGAGTCTTGAATTGTCGATGTTTTTGATCAAAAAACATCACTCGGTGTATTTTGAAACTCGAGGCATTAACTTTTCTCAAATTAGCTCCAAATCATAATTTATTATATGCACGTGTAGCAAACACCAATGGGAATAATTGGACGTTGTTTGCGGAGCCTAAATTGGGTTTGATTTTATTTTACAATAATTCTAAGGTAAGAATTTTGGATTTCCAATTTAAATTCATTGATATGTGATATTTTGAATAAATAAAGAGTACGCTTACCTTTCTTCAACACTTCCCGGTATCATTAAGCATCTGCTGATAACCAACATTTTAGCTGAAAACAGTCCCTTCCTATCATTTTTGAACAAAATATGGTTCAAAAG
Organism: Amphiura filiformis; assembly: GCF_039555335.1. Lineage (NCBI taxonomy): Eukaryota > Metazoa > Echinodermata > Ophiuroidea > Amphilepidida > Amphiuridae > Amphiura > Amphiura filiformis. Next base: position 71,447,243 of record NC_092631.1, read on the forward strand.
TGTGTACACTACGCGTATATAATGGCACAGCGAGGTAATGAAGAGAGCTATTTACGGTGGGGTATCTATTGTAAGCTATTAGGGTAGGCCTATAGTATATCTTCCCGCAAGTGACAAGATGTGTCAAGCAGGTGCATACATACGTCGTAAGGGCGGTATATTCAAACGGTATTGTCTGGATCATTGAGTATCGATTGCGCACATATACAGTAACACGGATGTGTGTGGTCATCCCCGGGTTTTGACATGAATTACAAATGACGTTGTGAGTGACCCAGCGTTTTCATTTTATTATTACAAAATTAATCGTCGTTTATCACGAGTCCTAAGAGTCGTACCAGTTCAATTCATCAAAATTAATTTGTATTAAATGAAAAACAAACAGACAAGTAGAGTCATATGTCTTTCTATGACTATATTCCTACCAAAATCTGATTTTCAATACACTAGAAACGTGCACCGTGTTGACATGTATATCTTTGAAAATCGCCGAATGTTAACCACGGTCACCGTGGCACAGTAGGCATCTTTAGCATTCATAGTGCAATTGGCAGTGGTTCGAACCCTGGTGAAAATTTTAGTATTTTTTATTCTTTTTACTAATGCGCTGTGCCGTTTTTCAAACACGCCCCTGAATGAAATTGATGGGCAAGTACCCTTAAACGTTTTTATACCCTTTCTATAACCCGACATTTAAACCTTTTCTGTAAAACGTTGTGTGTTTGCTGGTAGTTCATATATCTGAAAAGATCGTGTTCCCGCCCTTTTCCTTATAAAAATCTATAAATTTCCCATTATCTTCCAATTAAACCTGTCGTATTGATCAGTCCCTATGTATGATAACTTTGGTTATTTAAACAACAACCTTTGACGTGGGTCAATTTAGTACTGACTCGATCGGTACTGATAGGTCCCCAGGTCTGCACTCATCTTGAACGGTTGCATAGCTTATCTGAACTGGCGAATAGTTCATGATACTCATCCAACTGCGATTAAAAACCGGACCACTGAACCCGTCCGATATTAATCTAGAAAGAATATGAATAGAAGGCTTGGTTCAAGGTGTGCTCAACTTGATACCTGTCCCGACTTTTGTACATACTTTCGCACATTATCGGAAATGTCGAAATGTGCTTCATTCTATATTTCGGTACTACTGATCTTTGAAACATTTCTCTTGAACGGAAAGTTGTAGAGACATGAAATCTTGTGTGTTACTTAAAAAGAGATTAAAAACATAATTTGGATTTTGACATCTTTTCCTGTTTTTTTTTTTTGTCTTGTTTTCTTTGCAAGTATGTATTCACAACACTGCTCCAAGGATGTCCGACGGTAAACTTGATAATATAAATAATTAAGATATACCAGCATCTATAACAACAGAGAAAACGCGCCTTAATGCGATCTGATAATTGGTTTGAATATTTCACGTGCAAACAATATATCAAATAGAAATTTGAATTATTTGTAAAATTTGATCCTCTTAATCAGAGCCATTGTATCAGAGCCATTTACTCTCATTATTCGCTCAGTGGTTTGCATTATTGGTATACCATACCATTTGTACTATTATAGTTGGTTTGTCAACATGGGTAGTTTTGGTGATCTCCACGTCTGGTTCTGTGGCCTAAATAAATCATCAGGAGAAGACGACCTAACTTTAGGAAATACATGCCGAGTTGATGCATTGGATCTCATCTTACAATTTGTAAGCACCATTGTATTCTTTGTGATCCTGCTAATCGGTGTATGCTTAAAGGTATCACAACCTTTGTGTGTTACGAAGTTTCCAGCTCATACTTGCCGATGGTTGCTTCTTGTTGGATTGCTAATACTTCTGTTGGGCTCACTTGCAGAAGGTATAATAACGGATTCAACATTTGATAACAATGAATCAACCAAACCACATTTGTATTTAACACAATGTTTTGCAATACTGGTAACACTTGGGACATACTATTGTCTGCAATTAGCAGAAATGTACCGACTGAAGTCATTGCTAATGGGAATAAGTGTATATTGGATATGTTCCTTATCGATGCAGACGCTACGCTTGCTGAGTCTGCAAGAGTTGGATGCGCCACTATCAGACCTGGCCAGATCTTATTTCACGACGGCAATGATAGTCATTTATGGAATTCTTTTTCTTCTAAATGGATTGGTAATACAGGTAGGCCTATATAATATTAAAGCTCTTTTTTTGTTTAATTAAGGCCTTAATGTACGATTTCCGTCAAATTTTAATTTTGTTATTCTTTATTCAAAATGTTGAAATAATATTAGTAATAACTGCCGGGAAGAGTTGCTGTCCATTTCAAGTTGAAATAACAAGCTAAAGTGAAAGAAACCTCACTGGTTATTTTGGCCATTTAACATGCAGTTCTATGGGAGGACATATCATCATAATTTTTAAATTATGATAATATGTCGAACTTTGCTCTGTTGACCTACAAAGACAACGAATTTGGCCGATTCGATTTAGGTGCAAGTTGGGACATGTGTAAACATTACAAATATGCAAAAAATCAGGTTTGAAAAAAATTAACCAATTTCATATTATAAGATCGTACATTATGGCTTTAAGCACACATATATGCAACCACAATCCTCATCAACAATCGCAAACAATACTAACGTAAAACCAGACCCATAAAATTAATTAGACTCATTTTGGTAGTACCAGTCACACACCTTTTAAACCAATCAATAATCCTATAGTTGAAGAGGATAATAAGCTTCTACCTATGTCTATAGAATTCTTCAATAGCTCTAGCTTTGGCTAAATGCTGTTCATTTGGTGGGTTACAAAGCATTTTATTTTAGTTTAGGTATGTATAACTAACAATAACAATTAAGAATGAGACGACATTCCTGAACCTCGTTAACTTGGGAATGATTGAAATGACCGCCAATTATGACTGTTTGATATTTATAACCAGTAATGTGGAAAAAGAGACACATGTAGAACCGAAATAAGGTATCTTTTTTTTTTGAAGGAGCAAAGATCAACAAACCATAACCCCGCTTCTGGATATCGTTTGAAGTCAAATAATATTCCATTGTAAAGCTTATGATATATATTTTCTAAATAAAACAAAATTGACCGGGGCTGACTTTACGGCTGGTTTGTGGTATATTGATTAAAGCAAGTTCTAATGTCTTTCGCAGATAACGTCTCTGATCATACTCATGTGTTATCAATATAATGATTCTATTTTAATAATCAATCTATTTTAATGGTAAATTTATGAACTAAAGTACTTACATTTAAATAAATAAAAGATGACAACAATAATGTGTTTTTGACCCACAGAAATGTTGGCAACAGACAATGCATGGGGATCGTGAAGACTGTGCAGACGATATGTATTACAGATCTGATTTTGTGAACACATTATCAAAATTGACATATTGGTGGTTAAATTGGCTTCCAATATTCGGTTATAAACGTGTCGTTACCATTGATGACTTGGGTGTATTACCAATAGAGCACAGAACGAAAAGGATCCATCAGTCATTCATGCAAGCATATGAACAAGAGAAGGTAAGTTTAATAAACTAATCAGATTTATACAAGCATTATGGTATCATGTGCAACATTACAAAATAGATTCTTTGGCACCAATAACATATAACACAACACCAATATCAATAGAATAAGGCATAGAATAATATTTTTGATGCAAAACCCCCACAGACCCCCCTGTCCGAATAAGTTTTTTGGCCGGCACCTACTCATTTGTTTTGCCAATTTCAATTTTAAAAAAAGGTGTCAAAATGCTCAGGAGATCATCCTGCATCATTAAGCTGGAGTCTAAAGGAATCTGAAACATCACCTTTTTACTGCTCTATAACCGACCCCTACGTTTATTTATATTTCATTAGGCATTTCAACAAAAATATACAGCAAAATTAGATTAGCAAGCAAGGGCTGTCAGGGCCCAACAAAAGTGGCAAATTAAGCACTGACATCTAAGAGATGAGTGGACCCCACCCTTGGAAGCTGGTCATGAAAATAAACAAAGTATATATTGCACTATAAATACACATAAAAATTACAAAGATTATTAACACATTAAAAGTACAAACATTTTTAAAAAGCATGAAGCCCCAAGATACAAGAGACACACTATATTGCACTTAGCCAAGCAGGATAAAACACACCACAACATAATGAGATAATGCCCCTCCCTATCACCACGACAAAACACAGATGGCACCAAGGATTAAATTTCTTGAATGGACTGAAAGTAGTCTCTCAAGTGGGATTTGAAGCAGTTAAAGATATTGCACAAATAAATATCAGTGATGTGACGGGTGGAGGTCAGACCATGTTTTAGGGAAGCGTTGGATGGAGTGATAAAGAAAGGCATCAATTTTGGCTTTGAGATGGTGATCAGGATGCCTACTATTCGGACGGATTTAATTAAAGCAGGCATAGCATTGCAGCAGTCAACATTGAGGAGGCATTTGGATACAAGCGCAATGGACATGTATTCGCGTCTTTGGGACAAATAACTGAGGTCAAGACGCTCCAAACGAACATTGTACTCCTCCTCGCGACGCTTCTGATGGAGAATAGCTCTGGTGGCTGTCTTTTGAACGCGTACAAGAGCATTTTTAAGACGCTTTGTGTGGGGCATCCAGACAGGGGAGCAATAATCGAGGATGGGCAAGACCATGGTCCGATATAATTGTAGGAGAACTTCTGGGGGAGATTCCCCGGCCACATGGCGAATAAAACCAAGAAGTTTGTTGCTTCTTGCTATAACATCCTTAACATGAGCATCCCAATTAAGCTTATCTGAGATGATGACACCCAAGAGGGGACGATTATTTACCTGATCAAGATTGATGTTGTTAATACTGTACACTGATGGATATGAAGTACGTTTACGAGTGATAGATATAAATTTACATTTGGTATGATTCAATTGCAAAGTGAATTACGAGACGACCATACTGAAAGCTTGTCAAGATCCATTTGAATACATGAATTCAAAACCTACCCAAGTCCATGGGAAGTGATTTTGAGAAAAAACCTGTGTATCATTTTAATTCCTTCAGTTAGATTTACCTGGTCAATATGGTAAGTTTTACGTGCAAATGAGTAGGTTAAACTGTATTAAGGTTATTAATTATTTTAAACTGTTGTGATTTGGTAGTGAGCTTTGGCAAAAACTGCATAGCTCAATTCATAGCGAGTGTGTAGAAGAATTAAAATATCACAGATATACTTTTATAGGTGCTGCGGTTCTTGAGTTACGTTGTAAAGAGGGCTGAAACAACAACACTTTTGTAAAACGTACATAACTCATTAACAACAATAAATTAAGCAAGTTTGCAAAGTATACGATTTGTAGAATGAACTTTTGCAAAACATCAAGGTGTTAATTTTCAATAATATATTGATCTAGATAATGAAAATCGATTTTAGGTTGCTTCGACCAACAATATCTCGTCTACCCTTAAGTATAACGATTAGCATTTCAAGTACTTCGTGGGGTTCATTTTAAATGCTGGACTTGGGTGGCTTTTGAATCATATACAAAGACAATAATGTTGGAATGAGATTACCACTAGTAAGATAATACAAAATAAAGCACACAGGTATGTATAATGTTGATAAGCATTCTGCCATGTAATATAAACACACACTTTCCTTGATTAAACCCATTTTTTTTCAAAAGTCACTCTCCAGTAATGAATGTGTTACAAGTGGACTTTTATACATACTGGATTTCAATCAATGTATTACAAGACTCAGCTCATGGACTTTGGTGGTTCTTTCATACATGCTATTTTTCACATGCTCAATAGACACAGAGGATGAATTTAAGTTGTTCTTTCATACATATGACAGGCCTATGTATAGCAACAATTTCCCATGCTTAACTCAATTTGGCCAAAGTATGGACTTGGGTGGGTTTTGTATTCATATAATTCATTTGTAAATCCCTTACATCATTAGCATTGTAAATTGCACGATAAAGAAGAAATGTATCATCGGCAAATTGCCCGATACCAGAGGTCAAGTGCTGGCCTAGATCATTGGCATAAATGGTGAAGAGCAGGGGCCAAGAACAGAGCCCTGCGGAATGCCAGAAAGGACCGAGACCCAATCAGCATTCTGCCCTCTAAAAGTAATCCCCTGAACACGACCCAAGACAAAGGAACTGATCCAGGCAAGCAGCTTACCTCTGATACCATAAGTTTTTTCAAGTTTAGAAAACAGAATTTTATGTGATATACCTGTAGTCTAGAGAAATGAGGTCTACTTGAGTAGATTTACTGTCCATTAATTCCAAGAGTTCATTTGTTTTATCAAGTAATAGTGTACAGCATGATAAACCAGGCTGCTTAAAGCCAAGCATTTTACAGACAATACTAGTCAGAGCGATGGCCCTGTAATTAGCGACATTTGAGCGGTCCCCCTTTTTATAAACAGGGACAATGTTGGGTTGTTTCCAGCCGCTAGGCTTAGCTTTCTAACCTATTATAACAAAAACATAAAAAATACCTTGATAACTAATTGAACTACAACTTTGAACTTCTTGATGCGCCATTGTCAGTTTGGAAAAAGGGGATTCTAAAACACAACATGTTATGATGTGTACGATGTATACGTACGAGTAGGCCTATATTATAGGGAATGGCTACTTTGAGATTCCTGTTTTATGTCTCCGCTTTTTAGATTTCCATGGGGCTAGTGAAACAGGGTCCCAAAACAACCACCTATATCAGGCGCGTATCACGATTTGGCAAATGATTGTCTTGTTAGGGGTGGTGCAATAATTATGTGTACCCCCTGGTGGTGAATTATAGGGGGGGCAAAGATTTTTTGGCAGGTCAAAAGGGGGGTCAAGCGATTTTTGGCAGGTCGAAAGGGGGGCAAGCAATTTTGGCACAGATATTTTGGGTACCGTTTCTATATTACGCCCTAAAAAGGCGTAGGAAAACGTTAGGAACACGTTTAAATATGCAAAATTTCCTGCTCGCTGCGCTCGGATTGTATGATAAGACAATTTCAGGTTTTAAATTCGGGTTCCCCAAAATCTTGCATGTGTAAGGGGGGGCAAAGATTTTTTGGCACGTTAAAAGGGGGGGCAAAGGTTTTTGGCACGTCGAAAGGGGGGGCAAAGATTTTTGGCACGGCCAAAGGGGGGCAAGCGATTTTTGGCAGACCATTTTGAGAATTCACCCCAGGGGTACACATAATTATTGCACCACCCCTTACTATCGTTCAAACAGTGGGGCAGGTCCTGCTGACATGCCCGGGAATATTTAGCAGACGTTCACATAACCTTTTTACTACAATACCTAATACTTCAATTTGTTATATTTTCGGCACACATAACAAAATAAGATCTAAACTATAGATAAACACTTAATGTTTCGCTATTAGTAAACTCAACCTTAACATATGGATTGCAGTGTGATTCAACCCATAATCAAATTCTTGTGATATTGTTAAACTTCTAGGTCAATATCCCCAGATGTGGTAACAGGGAACTCATTAATTCATAATTGCTAACCTTTAGGGTCAAATACTCTGGATATCAGGTTAACGGGCGCTTAAAGGGGAGTTTGACTACTTTAAAGGGGACGCAAAGGGGAGATCATTAAAATGCAATGGATGAACTTAATTCCCACATCAGCAATCAACGTCATGCTGGGGGAGAATTGTTAACCTTTTAGGTCAACAATTCAAAGGGGATAACGGGGAGTCTTAAGGTTATTAATTATTTTAAACTGTTGTGATTTGGTAGTTCACAGCATCTTACGAATGGTAGTGAGTTTTGGCAAAAACTGTATTGCTCAATTCATAGCGAGCGTGTAGAAGAATTAAAATATCACAGATATACTTTACTGAGGTGCTGCGGTTCTTGAGTTACGTTGTAAAGAGGGCTGAAACAACAACACTTTTGTAAAACGTACATAACTCATTAACAACAATAAATTAAGCAAGTTTGCAAAGTATACGATTTGTAGAATGAACTTTTGCAAAACATCAAGGTGTAAATTTTCAATAATATATTGATCTAGATAATGAAAATCGATTTTTAGGTTGCTTCGACCAACAATACCTCGTCTACCCTTAACGGGGCGGTTTTTAAATTTTAACGGGTAAAGATTGGGAGCGTCATTAAATTTCAAAGGGGCTGGTCATAAAGGGAATTCAAAGGGGCCCTTTGATTTCAAAGGGACAATTTGGAGAGGATCCCTAATCTAGCTGCTGTTCCTAGTAAAGCCCCATGTACGATACATCAGTTTAAATTAAACCTTCTTATAATGTACTTTTACTTGCAGGAGAGAGCTTCAACGAACAGTCAGCTCCCCTCTTTGTGGCGTGTATACTTCACTGTTCATGGTACTGGAATGGTAGAATCATTGGTTATGAAGATAATGGCAGATCTTTTTGGTTTTGTTGGACCACTTGCTTTGGGTCCCATAATTGTTTACGTCAGCAATACTGTTGATACTCCTGCTAACGAAAACGTAAGTATATTCTGTCGGTCCGTGTCACGTCACTTTCGGTTGATGATGTTCGAGTGAAAACAAGTCCCTGATTCGATTTTTGTTGATGATTTCTGTCATTGGTGTTATGTAAATTTCAACCGCAAATAGTCAGTGGAATCACACAACCGTTTCTAAGTCTTCAGAGTGGAAGAAACTTACTTGATTTACCGTTTATATACTGACAAACTTAAAATTAAATTCCATGGTCGAGTGTTGTTTTTTCCGAAATTGAATGCCACTCCAGCAACATCGCTATGTAGCCTCCTTCACATTCGGTTTCTGTTGTTCATAACAAACCGTGAGCCACATGCAGTTTGGGCCCGAGACTAGAGATAGCCCGGATGTCCGACCGACAGAATACAGCCTGTCTCAAAAAAAATTGTGCAAGTAAAGAGCGCCCTCTTTGGCAATTAGGGAATACTAATGTGACATGATGCTTACATCAACGTCAAGGACGGAGCCTTAGCTCTCGACTGCCGTTTGTTCTGTTCAATTTGCTTGTTTTAATCTCGAGATACGTTTAGTTAGAAGGGTAAAAAAGGGTTAAATCACAATTGTGCCACTTTTACTAGGGAAGAGGGCTATACATGTAAATCAACGATAGCATCAAGTTAATCAAGAGTTCCTTCGTGAAATCAAAAGAATGCATCGATTATACAACAATACAAAATTGTTTTTACTGTTTTACCATGATACAGGTATAATTATTCTCTTTTTCCACTTCAAACAGATTAAAAGACAAAATAATAAGTATTTCACATTCTGCTGTAAGGTTTAAAAAAATTTACATGTCATTGATTTTGTCATGGTAAATACTGTTCTCTTAGTCACTCAAGACATGTTAAAAGACAGACAAATACTGCACACTCTTTTGTGAAATTAAAATCATGTCAACGAAATATTGCACATAATTGTGCGTAATGCATAATTATACGTTTGGAATTTTACACTAAACATTTAAAATCCATTGATGGTTTTCATCAAATCATAAGCACATTGTGCAGCAGCTGAATCCGACATTGCTTGAAATCCATTTTACAGTTTGGTCTTTAACATTATTGTTCGTGTACTTGGGTCACTCAGAGCCCCCTTCCGTGACCGTCACCTGTAGCAACGCATCTTGCTGCCCTCGTCTTCAATACATTTATACTGTACAATTGTTACATAATCATTTCTAATCCTTTGATGAATGTTCTTTTATTAACCTGTGCTGTACAGGTATTTGGATATATAACGTTCTAGTCAATTTTCTAAAAAGTGGCACAAATGGGTTTACATACATTTGTGTTCAGTGAAGCAGATCTCTGGATTGCCGAAACCAATATGAATGAAACAAAAGGTATTTGAAAGCTAGGTCTGCTCCCATGAAGTTGATGTAAGCATCATGTCACACCAATATTTTCTGATTGCCACAGATGGCGGTTTCCACTTGCACAATTTTTTTGAGACAGGCTGTATATTTCATTTTTCTTTTAAAATGGAGAGATGATGTCGAGCATGATGTTAATAATGATGATCAGGATGCTGGTGATGATGATGATAGTAATGTAATGATTGATAATGATGTTATTGTTTGCTGTTTATGCTGCTGCTGTTGTTCCTTATGACTTTCATGAATATTGTTGTTTATTTATTTATTTATATATTTTTTTGCTTTCTTTAATTCACATACTTTGTTTACTTGAATGTTTAATTAGACAACGCCTGGGTTTATATCAATGGAGATGTTGTTTACAAATGGATTTTTTCTAGTTGGTGTCATGTTCATTGCTACCGTATTACAGTCAATATGCAATCAAACATATGAATACTGGGTCAACATAGAAGGTGTACACATCAGGTCCGCAATTCAGGTAAGATACTTGTAACACAAGAAATGTCACCAAATCATTAAACGTACATGGCAATTAGTAAACCGCTGCAAATAAAGTGACATGAATATTTTTAGACTTATCAAAAGCTTTCAATGCCACAGGTGTATAATATCGTCACTTGGCGGGAATAACTTCATATGTACTTTTGGTTGCTTCATCCATGTTCAAGTGCCAAAAGTCCATGCAGGAAATACCTCATTAACTTTTGGCCCTTGAAATGGATAAAACCTTGTAGGTGTAGACTTTATGTTTAATGGTTTGCTTCATCCATGTTCAAGGGCAAAAAGTACATGAGGTTTTTCCCGCCCAGTGACGATATGGCATTATGCGAACATTTAGAGGGCAACAATCAAAAATACCTTTAGTTACTTCTAATGGTAGTAAACTTTTCCCCCAGACAATCGTTTTCGAGAAATCTCTACGACTCTCTAGTTACGCTACAAGTGGCGGTGAAATGACGATCGGCCAGATTACCAATCACATGTCAACGGATGCCACTAACATATATCATGCGTTTCAAAGTATCAATGGTTTATTGGCTTTTCCTATACAGGTAATTTGCCCTTTCTGTTATGTTGATGGATATTATCATATTATGTATGTGTGCGGGGTTGGGCAAAGAGGATTTTCACAACATCCCAGACTACACCATGTGTTGTACATACCACATTCCCATAAAATTTGACTTTTATACACTTCAAAGTGCACTTACGTCCACGGCGAATTCACCGTGACCTTTCCAGCCATAAACCCGCTTATTGAAGATTAAACCGATATATGCAGTACTAAACCATTATATAGTAATCTATTGTCCAATGCAAATTTATTACCACCTGATAAAATTGATCCAATAAGCGACCGAATTGTCCGCTACGGACGACTAATCCAATCGATAATGACTCTATTGACATGTACGAGCGGAGCTCCACTGACCGAGTTTTGGGATATTTTTCACTGGTTTGCAGCTGTTTGCTGTCATTTACTAATCAAGGCGGACCACCGTTATTATAAGGACTATGCATATTATTTAAAGATTGACATGTAGAGAATAAGCCATAATTGATTGACAGAAAGTACTAAATTTGTACCTATGACGGTTTTATGACACCAATCTTCAAAATACGATCAAAAAATGGCTGCCCGGTGAAGTAAAATGTGCATTGGAATAACACGGCGAGTTATTAAAGCTTGTACCGGGTTGAAGATTCAGATATTTGGAAAAGAATAAGTAATTGAAACATAGAGAAAGTACTAAAATCATAGCTTTTATACTTTTTGATATATGATACTAACTAGTTCATCCCCAATAGCTACAACACAGCGCTACCAGTAGGGTTCAATTCTTTCTTTCTTTCTTTCAATTCTTTCTTTCTTTCTTTCTTTCTTTCTTTCTTTCTTTCTTTCTTTCTTTCTTTCTTTCTTTCTTTCTTTCTTTCTTTCTTTCTTTCTTTCTTTCTTTCTTTCTTTCTTCATTAATTCTATTTCTTTATACTCATGCTTGTACACGTTACCGTATTGGTAATCAACTATTATAATAACAAAGTGTCAATTAATTGTATTAATATAAAATACATGTATTACTGATTTGCTTCTTTCCAGGTTATCATAACTCTGGTTGCGTTGTATTTTAAGATGGGGTTTTCATCGACATTAGGGGCTAGTGTTTTTATCATAACTATTTCATCTCATTTTGTAAGTGCTCGTTATATGAGCGAACATGAAAAAGCAGCATTGGTGAGTATAAGTGACAAGCGTACAACACTTTTCCGAGTGTGTAAAAACCACAGTAAAAGAAGAACTAAATATTTTACACTGAAGTGCAAGTTCGAAGATTAAAAAGTAATTAGTTTCAAAATTCTGGTGCGACAATTGAGCATTGTTATCATTTATATATGTTGAAGTTGTAGTAAGAAAATCAACATTTGAAAAATAAAACAAATGGTCTGAAATTGATTGAAGTAGAAATAAAGAGGCAAGGAGCAATCAAATCATAGACTGGCGCAATGTTTGAACGACATTTATTGATCATAAAAAATGATACTAACAAAATATAACTTAATTTAATACAGAATTTAGGAGACCAGCGTTTGAAAAGTTGCAATGAAGTTCTTCAAGGAATGAAACTTATCAAACTCTTAGGATGGCAAGACATTTTCTTCACATCTATCAACAAAGTGCGAGAACTGGAAGTTAATGCATTGCGTAAGATCAAATCATTCTTCAATGCTTCAGGTAAACATAACGAATAGATGGGAGCAACACTATATTTTGGGTTTTGAAATAATATGTGTGAAAAGAATGTAGTTATATTCTCGCTTGTTTGATTGTCCGAATCAAGTACGGCTCCAATAGAAGAACTACGCTTACAGCCTTTGATTAACACACTGGTAACAAAAGTTATGTATATTATAGGGGCAAGAAATCCTGTTACTACACTGGAATTTCAGTGGCTCAAGACAAGCGGTACGTTATTTATGATAAGAAAAGAGGTACTGCTAGAATGTACCGCATTTCTTAACATATATAATGAACCACTTGTCTTGCATCACTGACATTTCAGTGAAGTAATTGGATTCCTTGTCCCTGTAATATACATAACTTTTGTTACCAGTGTGTAGTAATTTTTTGAGAAAAATGCGAAATAGAAATATGTAATTGTTTCGAAGGTTCAAATATTAAGGAGGGATGGAAATCCATTTTCTTGTCATTTCGTTTTGAAACCAAGTGTTGGCCTTCCTTTTGTTTATGGTAACAGTATGGCAAGCACTTGCCGTCAATCGTGAGGCTTGATGCGATCTTATTAATACGTGTTAATGTTCTGTGCTTCAATTTCAGCTATCCTGACTGATTCCTCACCGCTATTTGTTACGATGATTGTAAGTCATATTAAATCATCATTACATGAAATACCGTAAAATTCCATCTACAAGCATATATGCCTCTTAACAGACACCCTCCACAAAACATTACAATAGGTTGGTCTTATAATATCACATGTTCGCACAGCCGCCTGTACCAGTAATATAGTTAGTCAAATAATGTTTTTATAGAGGGTGTCTGCCTTTCATCTCTTTCGTCCAAAAACACCCTCGCTTGCTTGTAGGTATATTATGCTTGTAGATGGAATTATACGGTAGTTTCTGATCTTGAGCTACGTACCCTTGTAATTCATGCAAGTGGAAATATTTATCATTAGTAGTCTAAATTCCAAGTGTGAATTTAAAGCCACGAAGCTTACGGTATTCTTCTTAGGTTTTAAACAGATTTAGTTATTATTATGTTGTTGGAGTTCTTGTTATATGAATAGGTCTAATAGAAGTAGTGGTAGCCAGCAACGCTGCAACAGTAGCAGCAGCTAGCAGCAGCAGTATACTTTTGTTTTAGTTTTATTGCATTGTTTCGTTTCCAGGCATACGGAACATACACTGCTCTCACTGGTCTTATACTCAAACCAGACGTCGCCTTACCAGCACTGGCTCTTTTCAACATCTTCCAGGCACCAATATTCTTATTTCCCATCCATACATTCCTCACCGTAAACGGAGTGATTAGTACAAAGAGGATACACAAGTTTCTAAATTCACCCGAATTGAATGAGTCTAATTTCAACGACAAACACCAAACTGATGATAAGAAACAGCCAAATGGTGTTGAAAAGACAACCAGAAAGCAAAGTCTATAAAAGCAGGAGATGTAAGTAACATGCCATAAGCTCTGGAAGATTTTAAATATTGTATATTGGGGGCATCCATGAGACCAAAATTATCGGGGCATATGATAACTTGAGCACACACGCCAAATTCTTTGTTTCGGATCCACCGCACCAATCGTAGATTTAAATCTAACCAAAGTACACGGGTCCCCAGGGGAAACAAAGATCGAATGGTATACAAAACTTTTGGAAAATGTGTGGTAGGTTTAGTGAATGTTGTCACAACTTGAACATGTTCTTTTCTGAAACAAAATTATTGACATTATTGACAATTATTGACAATTAAGGTAAAAACGGAACTGGGTCATATGCCATCTTATCATATTTGAAGTGCAACTAATGATTTCCTATCATATTCATTCACTTGCTATTAAAGTCCTGTTCAGTGATCATGATTTGCTCAGCTAGAACACCCTAAAATGGCCTACTGATGCGGACAAATGGAAAATTTGAAATCACTCTTGTGAAGACAATATTATATTGGACATAAAAATGACGATATAATAAACATGATAAAAGACTGTTGAATTCAGCATGGTACGCCGTGATTGCGTTTGTTGTGTATAATCATAGTACGTTATATCGCAAGATTATTTTTGATATTATACAATGTATATTGTAGGAAGCTACAGAAACAACATTGATAAATCGCAAACAATTCTCAACATCGTATGGAGCATTTCAGTCAAGTTTCAATGCATCCGATGTGCCACGTGATTTGCCAGATGATGTCGCAATAAAGGTACATATAAACATGTAAATAATAAATCAAAATCATTATTTCTGAAACACGAGAGAATAATGTTATCCGCTATTAAGAGGATGATGCGTCATGTCTGGAATATTTCATTTAAAGAAGTTCATTATTTTGCATTAACTTCAAAGCAAATACGTCGTAATCAGGGGTGTGAGAGACCAGATATTTATCTGTTTTCAGATATTTTTTTCAACTTTTAGATATTTTTCTACACTTGTTGTGTACAGAAGTATGCATGGTTTAAATAATTTCAGATTTTTAAAGCTAAAAACAGATATTTTTTCAAAGACACGCTCTCAGGCCTGGTCGTAATACCAAAACTGTTACCAAGCTTGCTTACAGGTGCAACTATCACAACATTAAAACAGGAAAAGTGTTGTAAGATTTTAAGTTGTCTGTCATGCCATTGCGGTATTATCTTGTCTTGTGTGAAACAAAAGAGGGCGTTCTGAACATGTGACGTCATAAGTCAATTCTTCTATATATTATTTTGATTACAGGTTCAATATGGTTCATTTACATGGAATCCAGACAGCTCCATTCCAATAATTTCAGATGTTAATATCGAAATTCCTCGAGGTAATGTAATCTTTGATCATATTTATAATGGATTATTATTTTCCCCCTGTCCTTCCTATTTATCATTATTATTTTATTATTATTTTTTTTTTTATTATTATTATTATTATTATTATTATTATTATTATTATTATTATTAATGTTATTATTATTATTATTATTATTATTATTATTATTAGTGTTATTATTATTATTATTATTATTATTATTATTATTATTATTATTATTACTAGAGGTAATACCTGTATGCGTAAATGATTATTAAGCTCAATATGCCCATATGCATAACAGCAACATAGCCGGACCCACATGACCTTTGACCTGTTTGATGTCCTTTGACCTCGGATGACAATTAATTCATTCATTCATTCATTCATTCATTCATTCATTCATTCATTAAAGAGTTAAAGGGTTAATATAATGCAATCACCAGCATAAAGTGGTATAGTCTAATCCTGGAGACTTTTATTTACCATAGCCTGATTCCTCAGATTTATTTTACCAAGTTTAAGCCCAATCCAGCTGATAGGGTACTGTTTCACCCCGTTGACCCCTTATGCCCTTTGACCCTGGATGACCTTTAGGATGACATTTGACCTCAGATGACATCACTTATTTACCGGTAATTAATTAAATCAATTAATTTATATATTTTTATTGTTTTACTGACTACACTTTCTTTCTTCCTTCATTTAATGGGTTAATATAAAACCCACAGTGGAAGACATTGGCTTTATAGCTAGAGTTGGTATATTGTGCAAGGCCTATACATGTATCAGCATGATCAGTGCATATGATCAGAGCTATTTATAGATTAACAGAGAGGACATTCAGGGTGCAATACCATACTGTGGATTTTGGATTTAAAAAAATCACATTTTCGCCGATTTTCGACCTCCGATTTCGACCGAAGGTAGCTTAGGACACTCCCCGTATTTTCCTTGATCTCCCGTATGAATTACAGCCCAATCAGACCAAGTTTAAAATTTGACCTTTGACCTTCGACCTCCGATTTCGACCGAAGGTAGGGTAGGACACTCCCCATATTTTCCTTGATCTCCCGTATGAATTACAGCCCAATCGGACCAAGTTTAAAATTTGACCTTTGACCTTCGACCTCCGATTTCGACCGAAGGTAGCTTAGGACACTCCCGTATTTTCCTTGATCTCCCGTATGAATTACAGCCCAATCGGACCAAGTTTAAAATTTGACCTTTGACCTTCGACCTCCGATTTCGACCGAAGGTAGCTTAGGACACTCCCCGTATTTTCCTTGATCTCCCGTATGAATTACAGCCCAATCGGACCAAGTTTAAAATTTGACCTTTGACCTTCGAGCTCCGATTTCGACCGAAGGTAGCTTACGACACTCCCCGTATTTGTCTGCATCCCCCGTGCGAATTTGGCGAGGCTCGGATCAAAACTGACGGAGCTTTTTACCCACATACACACATACATACACGCATACATACACGCAACATAAGGCAAATTATAGTAAGATTATTATTAGTGTTATATATCATTATTATCTTTATTTTTTATTAGTAGTAGTAGTAGTATTATGGTTGGTGTTATTGTTGTTGTTGTTTGTTACTGTTGTTATCATTATAGGAAAGTTAACCATGGTAATTGGTGAAGTAGGAAGCGGCAAATCTTCACTGATATCAGCCATGTTAGGTGAAATGACGACGTTACAGGGAAGTGTGCAATTCCATAGGTAAAATGTACTTTCAAGTATTTAATATGACTTATAGAACATAGATTTATGAATAAAATATGTTTCCGATGTTATATAATTTGTTGGGAGTATTTAAAATTAAAACAAATATATTCCCAGTTTTCGATCTTCACTTCAATTTGTGTTGAGGTACATTAATCGAAACATAAAATCTTTTTTTTATTATTATTTCATATCAATATTCGTCATCGATTCTACGAATTGGGTAATGTTCTTCATTTGAAAAGATATGCTTACATAAATATTAAATTTTTTCTCACAGTAATTTGTTTTAAACCTCTGTATAAAAATGGGTACGTTTCAATTTGATGTGATGGTTGATATAGCTACACACGTAGGTATCGAGTACAAAACACTTTGAAATGTCTGAACACAGGTTTACCAACACTCAAGTTTTCCCACAAATATACCTCAATAACAAATTTACACTATTTGATTTATGTACTGTTTTCTTGGCAGTGGATATCATACTGTGGCATTAGCAAGTCAGACGCCCTGGCTTATTAACGAATCTCTGAGGGACAATATTCTTTTTGGACAGCCCTATGATCAAGAAAGGTAACATTTTCCTCTTGTATATGTTCATTTCGAAACAAAAATGAAAACGTTGCAGGAACATTATTCGTTGGATCACTGGCCCGTTGCAATGATTATTTTCAGTGTCGTTTCGTGATATTGCAAATAATATATTCACCAGGATCGTAAAAATTGAAGTTTGATTCTTACAGACTGATGCTATAAGGTTATAATTATTTTATGCAAATTATAGTGAAGACGACAAAGCATAAACCAATTGTGGCCGTACACTACGAATGAGCCAGTCGGCAAATCCACAGGTACCTCAATTTGTTGCGACATGTTTCTCATTTGATAGCGCGAGTCAAACACCGTTTAAACCAATAAATAATCCTATTGCTGAAGAGGATAATAGTCTTCTGCCTATTTATATAGAATCCTTAAATAGCGCTAGTCTTTGTTTGTTTGCTTTGGCTAGATCCTGTTCAAGTGGTGTGTTACAAAGCATTGTATTTTGTTTAGTTATGTATAACCAACAATTAACAATGAGAGGACATTCCTGAACCTCGTTGACTTGTAGAACCGAACACATGTAGAACCGAAAAAAGGTACAATTTTGTTGACGGAACAGAGTTCAACAAACCATAACCCCGCTTCTGGATATCGTTTGAAGTCAAATGATATACCTTATGATTAGCTTATGATATAGATTTTCTAAACACGAAATAAAGCAAAATTGACCGGGCCGACTTTACGACTGATTCGTAGTGTACGGACACACATAGTTTTAACCCTAAACCAATCACGTCCCAGACCATCGTTTGTTTGTTTTTTTGTTGTTTTTTTTCTCTCTAATAAAAAAACCATAATGACAAAAAAGTCCCAGATCATCGTGTTTGCCGTCCTCATGTGGCCAGCACAAACGTCTGTCTCGTGACGAAGGAGCATAATCCTGCCAGACTATGGACAGCGCAACTAGGCGCATGAAACATCGCAATATCTCAATTGTCTTATTAAAACGTACGCGTGTCCATTTAATCACACCATAAACTATGATAAGGCTGTTATGTTTGCTGTATAAAAGATACTCCAAAACCCAAAGTTACCAGATTAATTTTTATTTTATTCTATTATGTGTGGGTGGGGTGTGTTGATTTTTCAAATAGACAATTAACATGTGGTACAAACTGTTAATTTTTGCCTAATTACAATTTATTATTTGAATACAAAGGTATGAGAGTGTCCTGGAGGCCTGTGCATTGCTTCCTGATATAGAGATCCTTCCTGGTAGAGATATGACAGAAATTGGTGAAAAGGGGATCAATCTGAGTGGTGGACAGAAACAAAGGATCAGTGTTGCCAGAGCTGTATACTCGTCTAAGGATATTGTTATCTTGGTATGTATACATTATTGTCATGCTACATTTCAAAACGAAAAAGAGGAGCCAAAGTTGAAAAATGATTTACTCTATGCTAATTGTGATAATAAATACAGTTTAAACCAAAAAATTAAGGTACCAGTTATGTTCACCAGTGTATATCCCAACCATGACAGATATTTCATAATTGGAACCAGCAGCCAATAGCCGCATTTTTAGCTCGAATTTAAGTTTAATTCATTCGTTGAAATTGTTCAAGGAATAAAAACCCAAGAAGATGCCAATTTAAAAGTTGCAGTTTGCTCCATTGCATGCCCTGTTGATTTGTACAGAAAGCGTTCGCGAACAAGAGAACTAGCACAGTGCTTCCATTGATTAGCACGTTAAAACGCGTCGTGCTTTTATTGATTACTACAAAAGTGCAACTTTTGATGTCGTTTCTTCATTAGGTTTTAGATCCCGTTTTAGATCACCGTTTCTTTCATTCTCAACCAATGTCAACAAGTAATGTCTTAAATCAGAGCTACAGAGTACAGGTATTGGCTGTTTGTATTAATTTGAACATATTGGTCTTTATTTGGGATATACAGGGGTGAACACAACTGGTACCGTAATTCTTTGGCTTACTGTACTTTGGCCTACCTCTACAGATAGCGATTGGGCCAGGTGCTACTAATCACAATTATCACTGTAGAATTGATGCCAAGAGTATTAATTCCACACCTTCATCTTTAATGTAATGTAATGTGTATGCAAAGACCTGCACGTATTCATGGTTCGGAAACACTGTTTCCGAAATGTGTGTCACACAGTGCATGTACTGATATTTTCTATGTTTATTTTCTCGTTTGTGTTTCAGGATGATCCGTTGTCTTCTTTGGATGCACACGTGGGTGCTCATTTATTCGAAAATGCTATAATGCGCTTGCTAGTCCAAAGAAATACCACCGTTATCTTGGTAACTCATCAGATACGATTTGTGCCACATGCAGACCAGGTTAGAATCTTATGACGGTTTCCTCACTTTTTGTTTTTTCGCGTCACACTTAGTATCACGGCCTATATGCACATGCACAAGCATAATGATCATACTTGTTGTTTTAGTCTAGAGTCTGTGGGTAAATACTTATCATCATGATTATTGGTATGGGATAAGAGACTGATACGTGTCATCGACATATCGACTCAACAGACTTTACCTCTTGCATTTCATTTGTTAACTTCCCATTTTGCTTGATATCACCGTGTCCTTCCTTTTGTTGACAATTTCCCGTTATTATTAACCAGATATTGGTCTTAAAAAACGGCTTGATAACATTTCAAGGTCGTCTTCAAGACATGGAGAAACACAATCCCGACATCTTTAGCTATGTTCGTCAGACCGATCGTTCTGATTCTGAATCTAGTACTCATGAGGATGCCCTGTCGACTGACACAGAGAGTGAGAGGAGATTGCTTGAAAACCAGGCTAGACTGATAAAACATGGGCAGTTATCAAAATCGACGGATTTATCATTGACGTTTGCAGGTTAGTTTTTGATAAATATTCTAACATATTATTTAAGTGTTGACAAAATATTTGGCAAAAAATGTTTGCAAAAAATATTTTGCATAACATTTTGAAAACATTTAAAAGATATTTTTGTATTGTGTTTCATACAAAACGTTTTAAAACGCTTTCTTGACCTTTATAATACCCGACATTTAATGTTATTAAAACATTTTTACCAAACCAAAAATCCAAAATATAACCTTTAAAAAACGTGTTAAAAACGTTTTGTGTTTGCTGGAATCCGACGTTTTTTGCGTGCGTTGTAAACGTTCCGTTACGATAACGATTATGTTTTTTTGGATTTTTGGCTGCCGTCTGCGACAACTTCCTTAATGTATTTGTTGGTACAAAGAACGCGTCGTATTTTGATTCGTTTACTGCGATGAACAAAAAGGTACCCATTATGGTCATCAGTTATTTGAAATTTTATCATCTGTTATCTGAAATTTCATAATTTTTCCTATTCACCTCCAGATACAAATGACGAAGCTCGTCTGCTTGACGAAGAAGAAATAGAGCGTGGTACCGTTTCCTATAAGGTTTATTGGTATTACTTCTCCTCCTTTGGATGGACAAACTTGGTTATCTTCACATTGTTTTTTATCTGTTACCCGGCCTTTGTAATTGGTGCCAATTTTTGGCTCGTTTCATGGGCTGACGCAGGTCTTTCAAATGTAAGTAACATAATATTACAGGCACTGTTTCATTTTGTTAACGGCATAAGGCTGGATTTATATAACGTTTACGTTACATTCCGTAGGTGAAGATATGTTCATTAAACTGATATGAATTTATTATTCAAGTTAGCAAAGGCTTTGCAATGTGCGAGCGCAGCGCACAAAATATTTGTATTTTACACTATTTTGGCCCATGATTGGGGTGAAATTTGGTGGAAAAGGGGCACCTTGCCCCTTTTCTTTTTCCTTTGCCCTCCAGATTTTTCTTTCATTTTTGGTCAGAGGGGCACTTTTTTCTTTCATTTTTTGAGGAAAGAAATATAATAATCCCAATCTGAAACTCCATTATTATTATAAGTGCCATCCACCCATTTTCTAACGAAAACTTAAAATGTTTTACGCAATATCTAATTTTAAAGTCCACAGCTACAGATCCTGTGGGGTATTACTTCGGGATATATGCAAGCTTGTGTTTTTTCCGCAATTGTATCCGACTTCATCGCATTAGTGTCTGTTGTTATCGGAGCAATCCACGCTACACGTATTATACACTTTAAAATGTTTCGCCAAATAATGCAATCGCCAATGAGGTAGGTACGGATAAGTTTGTACGGTATATTCAACATTATTTTAAACTGTTGCATTTTGGTAGTTCACAGCATCTTGAGAATGGTAGTGAGCTTTGGCAAAAATTGCATTGCTCATTTCATTGCGAGCGTGTAGAAGAATTCCAATGTCACATATATGAGCTTATATACGTTTATAGGTCTTGTGGTTCTTGAGTTATGTTGTAAAGAGGGCTGAAACTATAACACTTAATTGTAAAACGTATATAACTCATTAACAATAAATCAAGCAAATTTTCAAAGTATTTGGATTTTTTGTGCACAAGCATTTACTAATGTAGTGTTCATATTCTTACAGGTTTTTCGACATCACACCGCTTGGGAGAATCCTCAATCGCTTTTCCGCAGATACTGAGGTTATAGATTCTGTAAGTCTTTTACTAATATTTATTATTTGGGGTCTGTTACTTTTTGGGGGTACATTGCTGCAAGGGACTGCAGCAAATTGTAGCCCGGCTGTTACTTGCCCGGATGTTTAGGATTAAATTGGTTGACCTAAAACAAATTACACGTGGAGCGAAATTTGCACATTAATACCAGTAATTAAGTTTGGTTATAATGAAGTTGAATTTTGGTTGATCTTTCAAATGACTGCTTCAATACACACCAAGTGGGAGAAAACATTTGAATTTCATCTCTTGAAGGGGATGCAGAATCGATTAATATTAATGATCGCAAATTTGATTATTTCTTCACAGAAACTGTTCGATACTCTAAATTGTGTCTTTTTTAACACGATGGCATGTCTATCAGCTGCCGTTGTCAATGTCGTCATATCACCGTATTTTCTGCTGGTTATCATTCCTATTGTCATCTTATGCTACTATTTACAATGGATATATATAGCGTCATCAAGGTATGGTAGTTACATAATTTACTGCATACTCTTTTTGAACATGTTGAATTGATAATAAAACCCCTGCTTTGAGTTTTATTTGTACTAAGATAACTATAAGCTCCGTAAATATTTTGACATTTGCTGAGGAGGACGCCCTCATTATTTTTCCAAATTCTGATGTTTGCACGAGTATAATGTACTTAAATGAACTAATATAATATACCTTTATATAGATATAAACTAAAGGCTTTTGTGCTGTATATGTAACAAAAACATTTTAAATAAGCCGACATATCCCGTCTTTTTATTCATGCGATCGAAATATTTTTCGAACTTGTGTATGTTTATAGGTATACATGTTGGTGTGCGCAATGCTCAAAACGCTTGCTGGTCTTGGTATGTCGTGCCAATGGGCCAAGTGCGTATTTATAAATACGTATTTATAGATATACGTCACGTGACCACCGACATTATAAAATAACGACCTTCGAATTTCTGGGATATGGGTCTAATAATTTGTTGCCGGTTATTTTATCTCAATTTTCTCCTTACTATGTATTATAGAGAGTTACAACGTTTAGACAGTGTAACAAAGAGTCCTGTGTTTTCACACTTTTCTGAAACTCTGGGAGGATTACAAACTATCAGAGCTTACAGGTGAGTGCGTATAGACGAATCCAATTTCACGCATTCCTACTCCTCAATGGCAGCCATAGTCGCGACGGGGACCCAACTATCTCACCTAAAATGTGAAATGATGCGGCCTTGACGGGTATTTTAAACCGTATTCTATCACCCGTGTTAAAATAATGATGACAGTTTACAACACAAAAGAATCTAACATCGAATTTTAAGCGGGTTTAATCCACCCAATTGGCCACTCACAACATCTGTTTGGTGCATGCGGGGAACCAAATATGGCCGACCAAATCCTGACCATGACTTGGCTCGTTGGATTCGTCTATAATAGTCATATTGGCTACACGTTATACCTTCTCAGGTATAACGTAATTTCTCAGACTACTTATAGACCAGTTATATTCAATGTTTACATTCCCATGGATCACTCAAAATCATACCGTACACATTCCTTTCATTCGACTGCTCAGAAAAGAGAAGGAGGAGAGCAGGAAGAAAAATAAAATTCTTTTTCTTGATAATATCAGTAGTGAGTCGTGTCTTGTGTTAATAACTTGTTTTCATTTCATGTCGATTTCAGATGTCAAAGGCGATTTTACAACAGCATAATGGATCGTGTGGACGTCAACAATACTGTATTTCTTTATCTACAGACTATGAATCGTTGGTTAGGTGTAAGATTGGTATGTTTCATTTTGTTCTCAAAGACAAAGTAGCCTGCTGCAGATTTATCAATTTTTGAGTCACAATTAACCATAATTTGCATATATATTCATTGTGGGTCACTTATTATGGGAAAAAACGTTATCAATTGGGTAATGCATTCCAAGAAATCCGATGTCAAGGTTTAAACATGGGTCAAATTCAAAATTGCCCATATTCTGTTAAAACCAATTCAAAATGTTTCTCTGGTCATAAGGATCCCCATGATTATATAACTAAAACTCTGACGCACTTTCTATTACACGACTCTTACACAGGACTTTCTTGGTGCCACTGCTGTACTATTCAGCGGAATTATCACTGTAACAATGGCATCGGTTGGATATCTAGCACCTGGTTATGTCGGTTTAGCAATCGCATATGCTCTGCAAACATCAGACTTTCTCAATCATGTAGTAACATTTATGGCCGATTTGGAAATGCAGATGAACGCTGTAGAACGAGTTAAATTTTACACCGATTTGCCTACTGAATCATTTGAAGGTAAATATTTGTATGTGAAGGCTATACATTTGTGAGTCATGACTTGTAGTGAACTTGTATCAGTTGTATAAATTATATGTTAGATGCATTTTGTATAAATGATGGAGAGAACATCACGACAACTGTCGTCTTTGTAATAGCCATCAATACATGAATCCAGGGTTTGTCCTCCAGAAGTAAATTGGACCGAAATTTCTTCCCATAATACAATATGCGTGTTGCAATGGAGATGGATTAACCATTGAGCTTATCTAATCCTATTACTTTGTGGGAAGGAATAATAAACGATACAAACTGATTTCCAGTACAGAAACCTAGGATCCACCCATTGATGGCGATTACAAAGACGAAGATGGTGATCTCGTTCCTTCTCTGTTTTCGTCAGATCCTTCATCTTCGTCATCTTCGTCTTCTCATTTTTCTCCTTCATCTTCATGTTCTTTTTCTCATGTTAATATTCTTTTCTTATTCTTGTCCTTCATCTTTTATTTTCTTCCTTATCAACATTCATGCTGCTTTCATTGTTATATTCCTTCGTGGATGCATCACCTTCACCAGAACAAAATGCTCAACTCGCATATTACTATAAACCCCTAGCCAAACGCGGCCAGCGACCATACCCAAAATGACGTTGCATTGTTAAAATCCCATGGCGTCGCGTCGTCTTCTGTATTCAATATAATGTACAAAGAGGTGTGCCAGAGGATGATTTAAGAAAGGATTTACTTTTCAAATTCCATTGAATTCTGTGCAAAAGATGTTGTTTAAGAATTGTGCGTGTGTCATTATTACTTGGTCGATTTCAGAACAAAAGTGATGTATGCATAAAGGATAATTCACACCTTCTGTAGGTAACATAAAATGTGAAATCGACTAGCATTTTGAATGCGTTTTTATTGTAAATATATCAGTCCAAATTCAAATTTAACCATGCCCGTCAATGCAATGTGCGAGCAGTGGTGTCATGGTCACTCACACAGCTGTGCTAACCGCAAGTCAACACAGTGGCGTGGTGGGAAGTGCTTAAATCATCCTCTGGAGGTGTGCGGACATGTACGGTTTATAGCTTTTTGCTCTTCGTCGGTATGGGGTAATCACAGCGATATCACTTACTTTTCATTACAGGACAGGAGCCATCACATGATTGGCCATCAAAAGGAAAAGTACAAGCACAGGATATTTGGGTCCGGTACGCTCATGACACTGATGCGGTCTTAAAGGATGTCAGCTTTACAATCCATGCAGGACAAAAGGCAAGTCAACCTCAATTTTGTATATACGTAACACTAATACTAGAAACACTTCAAGGAAACTTGAAAGTTGAACCATTTATACTTTTAGAAACCTGTAACAAATTGCGTGTTTTAAAAAAAGGCTCCCCGAAATAAAATAAAAAAATATTTGAATTACAATCTAGTCAACTGTACTTACGTTTTTGAGTGGGAAATGTTCACGTCCGATCCTGAACGCATCAAGATCTTTTGGCGGTGAAGTTCAATGACCTTCGAGTTCAACCTGAGAGGTATCTTCCTGATCGCTGAACTGGAGGCCCCGGCTAAGTTATGACGTAGGCTTATTAAGTGAAGGCTCCTCCCGTTTCACATAAATCGCTTCTTTGACTTCTCTCTCATAACATCCTTGTTGTCAAAAGAATGTTTTGAAATGTCCACATGCGTAAAGACAATCGACGGCCGAGTCTCCATAACCAGTGCTGGCTCGTCTATGCTGGTACATACGTTTTGCAAGCGTTTGTTTAGCCCCCGGGGTTTAGCCTCCCCAATATACAGTTCTTCGCATCCACTGTCTTGACACTGAATCGCGTAAACTATGTTACTTTGCTGATCATTCGGTTGTTTGTCTTTGGGATGGACTATAGCGCTTGACGTAGCGTGTTGGGTTTGAAAGACACTGGCCCCTTTGTCTCGAAAAATTCGGCGGAGTTTTTCTGGAAGTCCGGAGACGTAGGGGGTGGTAATATTCTACCATGTTTTACTTCCCCGTCACCTTGAGTCTTGTGTGCGGCGGAGTCTATGTCGGTGGATTTGGATTTGGTCTGATAGTGCTTTTGTTGTAGGTGTTCCCGTTCCTGTTCCTTCGCGTCCTCACTAGAGGGAATAGTGTTCACTGTGTGAAATAATGTGCGTATTACACCCAGTTTATGTATCAATGGGTGGTACGAATCAAAAAAACAGATACTGATCTGTGTGAGTGTCCTTCCGGTATACTGATGGTTCTGGGCTGCCATCGCTTTGCACAGTGACCAAACAATGTAAGAAAGCAAATGTGTCTTCTTTCAGTTCTTCCTCTCAGATTGAACTCGAAGGTGACTTGTGATACAACAACATCCGCTTTAAAGGTCAATGAATTTATACCACCAGAAGATCAGTAGGGCTGATGATGAGCCTTTGCGAGTAGAACTGAGATGTCGTCATTTGACGTCACACCGATGCGCACATCGTTACTGTGCATTTCGCGGCTTTGTTGAAATGCGCAGTAGCGATGATCACTAAACGATGTGTGCATCAGCGTGACGTTAAATGGCGACATCTCAGGTCTACTCGCAAAGACTTATTATTTTACCGAAATCGTCAATAGATAATAAACTACTCCTCTTTTCGCCAAACGGCAAGAGTTTCTAGAATGCTGTTAAAATAAGAAAATTTTTAATGCTAATTTATTGCACATTCTAGGGAAGCGTGGTTACCTTTTTGAAATAGCCGAGTGAGAGGGTTTTCAATTAAATATTTTTTGTGTCAAAACTGAAGCATCCTCTGTATAAAAGAAAATAATTATGAATATTAACTGCAAATCATATATAACGATTCTTGATACCCAATTGTGGAGTGGTAATAAACAAAATCATCATACAGAGCAAAGTGGATAGCGATTGCTTTCCCGTCTCTCGCTTGACATAGGTAACACAGACATTTTAAAAAGAAAAGGAGACAAATCGCATGGCTGTCTCAGTGTCTAACATCGTGATTCACGTATACTGCCAATATATATCAAAGAAATAAAGGGTAGGTTAATGCATTATCTTTTACACCCAAATAATGTATCCGATGCAGTAAAAACGTAAATAATAATTTTAAGCCATTTCGTTAAATAAGACCTCTTTTAATATGGTGCCCTCTCTTTAGATCGGAATCTGTGGACGTACCGGGAGTGGCAAAACATCTCTTACGTTAGCTTTCTTCAGACTAATTGACACTTACAGAGGTATGTGTAACTGTAAATGTCGAAAATAATTATTACGTCTGACAATGTATATGATTTGTATTACGATTTCAGCTAAGACCGTCAGTTTAAATTTTTTAATGAAATTGCAAAAGTAAGGTGAGTTGACGTTGAATTAGAACATAGTGTTCAAGATAATATAGAGGATGGCCAGACAGTGCCATCGCCCCGATATCTTCATGGCAGAAATCGCCATGGTATAATGAAAGACAAAGATAAAAACAATTTATCGCGTCTGATGTCACTGTCAATTACGATCATTGATTGGTTTACACAGGTTAATCAACGCGTAAAAGGAAGACCGATCTATCTGGTGCTGATCGGAGACAAGGAATAGCAGCAAATGGCGAAAAATTACGTACTTTTACAAGGCAAAAAGCAGTTTTTCTAGGCATTGTGGACATGGTGGCTTCGGTTAAGAAAGTTTCCTACTATAAAGACCTAACTTTTGAGATGGTTTGCATGTCGAAAGGTGCAAAATTAACAATAAGGCGCCCGGTTATAAATCCGCGTTCAGCAAGTCATCATCACGACACTTGTAAACAAACCGTGCTCGAATTTGATTGACAGATGACGTCAGACGCGATAAATTCTTTTTATCTGTGTCTTTAATTATAGGTTGAATCCACAACCACGCATGGCTATTTTGTTCCGACCTGTTTAATAGTTTTGAGACGCATAATGAGCCGAGGGACATCCGATTAAGGCTACTGACAATAGCCTGGTAATTGACCTCTCTGTGTGTGAGTGAGCATGTATATATACGCCATGAGATCAGGCTGCTTTTAGACTGCCTCCACGAGTGCAGCTAGCCTACGCTGCGCTATAGTTCGGCACATATAAAATCAGAATTTTGTCAGTTTTTGAGTTCAAGACGCAAGGACCTAAATATGGCTTCTTTAGAATAAAAAAAATTGCGGGAGATATTCATCATTTTCTACCCCTGTATCCAAAGATTTATCGTCTGAATATCAAATCGTGCATAGCACATTCACGTGTATCGACCCTGGGTGTTCATTTGAGTAACTCTGCTGTAATTATTAGCCAGGCGATGTCGGTGTGGGCCAGTGAAATTAGTAGTTGACTACAGTGTAAACAATTTATAAAAGCAAATGCCCACATAGGGTGCTGTCAGGCAATCCTGTCGGGCATGTCTACAGTAATTATTGCGATAGTCGGTAAAGGTATCACCAATTTGGTGTTTCACATTGATCGTTGTGAATCGTACATTTCCGTATGCACGTGTAGTGATTCAGTGAAACATTCTAGAATTGAGATTGATCGTCTGCAATTGTTCTGTAATTACTTTTTAACTTGCATTTTATTATTATTATGTAGGTCGCATACTGATCGATGATGAAGATATTGGTACCATCCCACTGACTACATTACGTAAACGTCTTGCTATCATACCACAGGACCCAATATTGTTCAGTGGCACCATCAGGTTAGTCTCTAGTATTAATTTGATCTTTTCCGGGATCTTTTGCAAACTACGTTGTTTACATCTTGAAGTCTTATATTCAAGTTCAATCAATTTCTTGATCCCTGGTTCATTTGTCATCTTAGTACCATTCCAAGTTGCTCCTCGAATTCTCCAACATACTGTCATTGAGTGACGTTTAGCAAAAAAAAACATTCTCGACCTCCAAAGTGAAAAGACTGGTCGGTTATCTGTCGGCTGCGGAGCTTATACCCGCCACAGCGTGTCTAATCGCTACTATTTTTAATCTATGGTACTCGTATTATGTGGTCCGACTGCATCATGCCTTCCATGTTCCACAGAATGCACTGCATTTTAACACATTACATTGCAGCTGCCTTAAACAAAATGTGCATTTGCCTTTCACAATTTAAGTTACCACTGAGGTAATGACATAAACAAATTGTCATAAAGAACCAAAAGCACTACATGACACATGTCATGTACGAAGTTTACATTATTCTGAGGCATTTGTCTAATGTTGACAGTCTCAATGGGTGGGGTATCATGTTGTTAATATCATCGATTTGGCTAAAAAAAACTGTGGTGAAATGTTACAGATTCTGAACTTGCAGCCTAATAAATAGTATGCGCTACAGCGCTGACGCCTGAGATTTCTTCTCCCTTTGCGGCACGGAAATACAACACACTTGACCCCAGGGAAAATAAGAATCAAGTTTTCTTCTTCCAAGCTGTTCTGTTCTGAGCTAGATACTTGACTTGCACTAGGTTAATTCCTATCCATTCTTTGATGTTGTCGAACCATTGTTTCTTCTGTCGTCCTCTCTTCCTGTTATCTTTAACCTTTTCTTCTATTACTTGCATTGTTAGTGCACTGCCACTTCCTCTGAGGATGTGACCAAGGTAGGTTAATTTTCTTGTTATCAGCTGTACGAGCAGCTGTCTCTTCACACCAAGTTCCTCAAGGATGCTTCTATTTGTTTTTTTCTCCTTACAACTAATGTTGAGCATTCTTCTCCAGAACCATATTTCAGCAGCAAGCACCCGGTTCTCATCTGCTTTAGTCATAGTCCAGCCCTCCAAGCCATGAAGGAGTACACTCCATATCTAAAAGAAATACATAATAATATATCTTTTCTGAAACTCATACGTGTTATTTATGTCTCCTTGTATACGATGTTACAGATTCAACTTGGATCCAGAAGGCACTAAATCTGACGGCGAATTATGGCAAGCTTTGGATATTGCACAGTTGAAAAATGTTGTCGGGGACATGAGGAAAGGTCTAGGCAAGTCTGTATGGCTCAGTAACCATACCACAATATCGAGTGTCCAATTATCCAAATGGAGTCTCAGGATGCAGATCAAATTTTATCATACCCGCTTAAAACGATCTACACATTTTTTAATAGAAACGTGTCTAATTTGACAAGGGAAACTATTCCGATGGGAACATGATAGATTTCACTTCAAAATGAATTGGATAACTCTTCAAAATAACATAGAAAAGAAAAGTGATCCCGCCCTGGAATCGAACCCAGATAAGCACAAACTGTGCAAATGACATCTAATATGATTCAAAAAATAAAATCTTAAATCTTGAGATCAGAGTGCTGGTTGCATCCTTTGTTTTGTGTTTTGATGATGATGATGATGATGACGATGATGATGATGATGATGATGATGATGATGATGATGATGATGATGATGATGATGATGATGATGATGATGATGGTGAGATGATGATGATGATGATGATGATGATGATGCCAATTTTGGCTAATGACGATGGCGAAGATAATAATAAATTCTACCGTTGAAACTTTTAGATGGCGAAGTATCCGAGGGAGGGGAGAACTTCAGCGTTGGTCAGCGTCAGCTCTTCTGCCTTGCTCGTGCTTTCTTAAATCATTCTCAGGTTTTGATAATGGATGAAGCCACTGCATCTATTGATCATCATACAGTAAGTAGTGTTAGCTTTTTAGTGTTAGCTATCTTATCGTTCTACCCTATACCCTAGCATCCCCCCCCCCATTTCTGACATTTCATTAAAAAAAACATTAAAATCATGATCCATTGCAAAAATGATTTGCATACTGTTTACAAAGCGAGCGATATTCTACTTTGGTTACTTGGATATGACCCACTGCCTTAAATTATACCACACTCCCATTATTTGGTCGCACTATACTTTTTTAATTAACTTGATGTATTAAGATGCATATTTAAGAAATAAAGGGTAATGCGCTTACACACAAATAATGTATGCAAGTCAGTTAAAACGTAAATAATGGGTTATCCGCAGCCGAACCCATTTAACGTTTTTACTACCGATGACACACTATCGGAATGTAAAGGGCAATGCTGGGCCCTTTATTTCTATTCTATTACCACAAAATAGTTTAAATTAGTTTAAAATAATTTAAAGAGAAAATATCCTTTTTAGCCGAAATATTGTAAGTTGTTTATTTCAAGGTGGAGCGCATAAGCGTAATGCTGCTTTCATACTTTTATGACGCTTGCAGCTGAGCGGCACGACGCATGAGCAGTGCAGCTAAATGACGAACACAATCAAGGCTTATGATTGGCTGATACGTCATGCCGCTTGAGTATCTCGAAAATATTGTAGGCGTAACCAAACGTAATATTATGCGGAGAATGTGTTTCGGCGCTCGACTCATTATTGCGAATAATCCGCTCTCACGTGATGTGTTTTAACAAATCACAGTGCGCGATTTTGATTAATTAGTCGTGAGGATAATAGATTGATGTATAAAGATGCGTGTATTATCGCGTGTCTTTGCTAAAACGACAAATGATTATACCTATAATAAATGTAAAACATTAATTTTTTCAGGTACAAATACTGCAGAAGGTTTTAAGTACAGCATTCGCCAAGCAGACAGTAATTACAATAGCGGTAAGAATATAATATAGAATAATATAACAAAGCGTAGTCGAATATTCCCCAATTAAAAAAAACACGACAACTATGTATACAAATAACAAATGCTATAATTATATTAATCTCATATGGGGATGATAGAAGCGGCTTATTTAATGTTATTGTCTTCAGGTTTGTGCTGAAAACTAACTAATCTCTATCACTTTTTGCGCACAAATCTGGATATTCTTGATTTCAAGTTTTCAGATTTATTGTTAGTGTTATTCCACACCATTTGTTTCATTTGTTTAATTAATTGTGTCTAAACTTTCATTTTACAGCATCGGGTATCGACCATCTTAGACTCGGACACCATATTTGTTCTTCAGTCGGGAGAAATCGTCGAAAACGATACACCAGAAGCATTGTTGGCTAACGATAAGAGTATATTCTATTCCCTGGTGCTATCAGATAGAAAGAAATATGTAAAAGCATAAAACAACATAATTATTAAATTGTGTAATTGATGTTTCTTTTAACTTCTAAATGAGTACCATTTTAAGAAAGTCAAGTAAGTTGAAAGGTACCTGACAACCTAGACCTCCCCGTAGTCCACTTGCCCATTGTGCATAGTATTTGATAATATAGACTGAGGATATGGCCATCGCCATGTGGGTGTGGGGCTGCGACACTTAAGGGTCTATCCATGACCAACTTATTGGCCTATTTTGTGTTACCCTGTGTTACGAGTCGTACTTGACTCAAGGCCAAAATCACCTTTTACCCGAACTCACACGAATGCACAACACATATACACTGTTTGATTAAGCTAACAAAATCTAAGTCTTTAATTGAAAGCAAGTTATGATTGGTACAATATATGACAACAATACACAATAATCAAATATAATCACTCTTTAACTATTTAGTACTTAGCCAGCATTCTTCTTCTTGGTGATCATAAAGTTCTTGCAATGTTCTGGACGACTGATGTAATATATCCTTATTCACTTGTCCTGCGAAAATCAGCGAAGTCCAGTGAACACTTGCGTTTATAAATAGCCTTGTATGCGTATGAAATCCTCACACATAAATGGCGTTGCTTTCTCCAAACCGTTATCTCCTTGCGCTGCTTTCCCCAAACGCTTAACTCCTTGCACTGCTTTCTCCAAACTTAACTCCTTGCGCTGCTTTCTCCAAAAATGGTGCTATTTCCACCTTTCACACAATATCTTCAGGAAGCAGGACTGCGATGCAGTTGTCCCCACTTATTTTGACAGCTGTGTTGTATCAAAAACCATAGATCACCATATTTGGATAATCTATGCATAAACCAGACTTCAGCGAGTCGACAGAAGAATATATATTCCTTTCTTGGAAGAAGTACGTTCTTTGACGTATTCTAGATCTTCTCCGACAACACTGGCAGGTAGTAGTGCATTGACTATTTAAATTAATTCTGGTTCGCAATTTCCTTTCTTTGAAGGAATTGGACTGTAAGCATATTAGCTAGCTAGCCCAGATCAACACTATCAACTGTGAATAATTGTGTTTAAATTTTCTTATATACCAAGCAGTGGGAAATCCCAAATATTAATAGCCAAATGTGATCTTGGAAATTCCCAAGCCTTTGATAACATTAACCTTTCACATGACATCATTTCCTGAGGGGAATCCCGTGATGTCATCTTCACTTTACAACCTCAGGGGTTTTCCAAATATTCCAAATTAGATATGATTCAATTTGTTTTGCTCAATTTGAGAGGGGAATTCCCCAAAATGTCATCACTCCTGTAATTTTATAAACAAAGATAAATCATCAAATTAAATTACTCAGGGCACATCACACCTGTATGAATGTTATATTGAGTGTAGTGTTGGTGAAAGCACGCAGTGGTGTAGCGTATGCCATCCTATTGGGGGGAGGGCACCGACCATGATTGTGGGGCACCGGGCCTGATTGGAGTGGGGCACAGACCATATTTCGGCAATTTTCCTATGGGCCTTTTTGCATTTTTAAATAGATGTGGGGCATGTGCCCCCTATCCCTATGACGCTACGCCACTGAGGACCGGGCCGATGAGGTCCTCCCGTGGTTCACTTGGTGTTGTTCTTGATACCGTAGTTCTTTTTACAGTTTCAGGTATTATGATTTGTGTATATACTCGTATTTGTGTGTACTATTATGCTTGCTTTATAACTTTGCTTTTAAAATTAGTTTTAAGTGGGAAATTTGAGATATTGTTTTGCATTATATCTTTAAGAGTAATATCTCAGATTTCCCACTTGCAGTGGCCCTACGTGAGCCCCTGTTTTTTCAGCTTGCTCCTTTTGCGCATGTTACCGGTACTTTTTAAAATGTTTTTATCGTTGTATATTTTTGCTTAAGAATTTTAAAAAGTGCTGTTTTTGATGGTAATATCATTGTAATTGTATCTGGTTTTTTAAATTAAAAATGTGCTTGTTTATTGCCACCATGATTACATGATTACTAAATTGTGCGAGTTACTTTATTATAATTTCACGCAACCTCTGAGTTTACCCATTTCTGGACATATAACCCTACTTTACGACATTTATAAGACCAGTATATAATATGAATTTAGCTTAGCGCTCCAATTGAGGCAAATTTTTCCTGTAATCTGTATTAAAATGGCTAACATTCTGGACATCTTGACTGGGGTAAATTGAATAGCCATTGCAAGTTAATTGAGCAATAAAATTGTCTGTGCCTACCATGCTTACACATTTGATGGATTCACTCCAATCTGTTTTTCCCGCCATGCGGGGATAATACTGAATTGACACTTAATTTAGGTGTAATTTATCTTGGGTCGAATCGCTATCATGGAAAGTTTGCTATATCTTTCCAAATATCGTAAATATAATGATTGTCTGTTATAGATTTGGGGTTTAGCGTTTCATATTTGAAAGAACTAATGTTTATTTGCAATATTTCGAAACCACAACCCCAAACTGGGTGCTATGATCTACAAGATTGGGCTACGAGTATGCATTTTACCAAGTTGGCAATAGGTATTTCCTGCATGTTGCCAATGCATGGCTTTCTTTATTATACTCAAAAACGGATTTTATTATATTAGAAAGTTGTTTACGTGCATATAGGCTCCTTCACAGCCGGTTTCTGTCGTGTATGTTTGCGACTTAGCCACATGCAGACTGGGTTTTGCCAGGGACTACCAGACAAAGCATCTGTTGTTGACTATAACAATGTAACTATGAATTTGGCATCTTATCAGCTATACTGATAACAACATGACTAATTTTGAATCTGAACATAAACACTTGTACTCTGTGATAATTTATGGATGAAAACTAAGAAAATTGCTATAAATGAAATAATTAATATATTAAACATACATTTTGTTTTGTCAACGATGGAAATCCGTTCACAAATAAAAATTTTAGGATCTATAGTATTTGACAAATGACATTGAATTCTACTTTTGAACACTGCCAACTCAAAAACTTTGTTCCTGTTATCTACTTTGTCTACCCAGTAATGTTTGCTTATCTTAATTGAAACCCTAATTGGGTCAATGCTATATGACTGCATGGTAATTGAATAGGCCTATAATAGTGGTATTGATTGTAAAAGCTTGTATTTTAACGAGTTCCTTGCTGACGAGTTTAAGCCAGAGTCAGGAAGTTGGTATCATTATGCTTCAAATCACTAATTTATTGTAAGACCAACTGTGCATATGGAAAGTTAGAACATATTACTATAGGCACACACCTGATCCGTGAACTGTGTCTTTTTTTAAAGACTCTGATTGTTTCAGTTTTAGCCACTTAATTAAAAAAAACATTGTAGTGTACTAAAAGACAAAAAAAAGAAGCAAACAGACAAAAGTTTAGAGTTATGAATTAGAGAGTTGACAGGAAGTTGTAAGAGTTAAATTGTTATGGACATGATGGGTGTATAAAGCGCAAAAATGCTGAAGGTATCAGGTCAAAGCTATCCGAGGTGAATTAAGTATAGATTGTCAGATTGTAGATCACTGACAATTCTGCGCCAAATTGTTAAAGGTTATCTGAGGTCGACTAAGTACACATGATTGAATTTTCAGAATGTTCAAAGCTGTGTCATAAAACGTAATCACAATTAAGCATTAAAATCATCATGGTCATATCAAAGTTAACAGCTTCTGTTATCTCTATGTCAACTGGATCACGCTTTTGAGTTATGCACTACGATGGAAATGGTCGCAACACAAAGTCTATACCAATGTCAAAGGTGCGTGATCCAGTTACCAGGGAGTTATGTAACCACTTTGCTGGCGAATAGATATTTGGATTGTCATGAATTGTTTATGATCACCCTCAGGCAGCAAACATGCTTAAGGTCGTCTGAATATAGATTGTTGGCTTGTTACGAAACTCGGTGGATGTGATTTCCATTGATCCCTTTGTTATATATGAATTAGTGTAGATCTAGCTTTCAACATGAAACTTCTTGAGTTGAGAATTACCTAGTATATGTCATTGGTGGTAGCGATATTTCCAAGTTGTGCGTGTGCTACACACAAGTACTTGTCAATATAAAATTATGAAACTCGATCTTCATCCATGGCGTTGTCTTTTTAAAGACATTTCTTGTTATCAAACCTTATCAAAATGGTTTTCTCGCCAAATTGTAGATGGTCATTTTAATTTGATTTAAGCCTATATAAACAAAGGAGACCGTTTAGGTGTAATATTTTGTTATTTATTAACGTTAAATCGTCACACTGGAACATTTACGTGAGTAGAAATAATCATCTTCAAACAACTTAAAAACGTAATATTGACATTCCTAGAACTTTATAAAAACAGTTTATCAATTCAGCTTGATGTGTTGCTACAGCATTACACGACAATGTTTGTCAAATGATGTCATTGATCATGTTGATTGATAGCGCGATGACACTAAATACCGTTTAACAAATTTATAACAAGTGGAGCACCCTTTAGTAATAATCTGAATCGTGAAAAAATAACATATGTGGACTTTAGTCTTCACAATTCGGCCAAACACCTCTCTAATGTTGAATCTCATATTCGAATAGTTCATTATGAATTGTACTCGCCTAATATAATAAGCTTATCCTCAATTGCAACCATGATTGACCGCCATTCCGGGCTGCCAGTTAACTGATTTTTGGCTTCACCTTTATATAGAATCTGGCTCGGCCATTAAACAAGTGCAGTCGCAAAAAGAAATAGTATATGAAATTGGAATTCCTTTAACGGATATTAGGAATCTGTAATAAATCGCACAACTGTTAATTGATGTGGATTAAAACACGCTTATAGTTTGCGAAAGTGTGTGATTAATAAACCATCATTGGACGAACCACATCATCAATTAATTCGACAATGACCGCTGTTGATTGCAGTTGTAACAGACTTTGCCGGAGTTAGCGTTAGTGGCGGCAACTTGCACCGAAGCTCTAACACATTCTTTTCATAATTATCTGTGCATCTAAGCATGCTGAATGCAATAACTAATGTACATCATCTTATCAATATGACAACTAATCAATTAGGCTAGCTAATGCAACAGAAATTGCCGACGAGTTGGAACATATTTCACACAAGCGTCTCGGTAAAAACTTGAAAATGGCGTAAACAGAACAATTATTGTTTATCGATTGAGAAATGATATTGCAAACTACTTTGCTACAATTGATGAAGAGGCTTCCTGAGTACCAGGATTGAGTAAAAGACCAGCAGAGCTGGAGTTTCTGATCAATCGCGATCAAGAGTTTTGGGATTAGATTCTGATTATTTAAATCAATATATTATGATTATTGGAATATAACACTTTGGTGTTTTGCAAAAGTTCATTCTACAGATCATATACTTCGAAACTTTGCTTGATTTATTGTTGTTAGTGAGTTATGTACGTTTTACAAAAGTGTTGTTGTTTCAGCCCTCTTTGCAACATAACTCAAGAACCACAGGACCTACAAAAGTATATCTGAGATATTTGAATTCTTCTACACACTCGCTATGAAATGATCAATGCAATTTTTGCCCAAACTCACTACCATTCGCAAGATGCTGTGAACTACCAAATCGGAACAGTTGAAAATAGTTCCTAACCTTAAGAACTAACAACAATGAATGTCTCTGCTACTGAAACACCCAATATATACCAATGCTTCTGCGAGCGTCAAATTTTGGCAGCTATATTCTCAATAATAGCAATAGTAGGAGTTTTAGGCAACATGCTAGTCCTTGTTTCAATAATAATAACCAAGCGGCTTCGTACCACAACCAATATTTTCGTCTTTAACCTCAGTGTTGCCGATTTAGCAACATGTTTAATGCTACCATTAAGCACGGTGCTTCCTATATTAAGCTTGGATGGGTACCCTTTGCACAACACTTTGTGTGTTTTCAGTGCTTTTATGATGATTACATGCATCGGGACTAGCGTTAACACACTTGCGTGCATCGCAGTCAACCGCTTGTTACGAATCACAAAAACTTTGGAATTCTACTATCGCATATATAAAACAGTAAACATTGTCGCTATTTTGTTTGCAACATGGGCATCTCCGGCTGCAGTTGCTATGGTACCGCTGGTGTCATCTGTTGGAACACTTGGATATGAACCCAAATATGGTATATGTTTGTGGTTAAGTGACTCGGGAATTTACACCTTTCTTGCTGTTCTTGTATGTTACCCAATTCAACTTACTTTAATGCTTTATAGTTACGGTAAAGTCTTTTACTATGTTCGTAATACATCACGTGCATTGGTTGAGAGTGACAACGTCCAAACACTCTCTGCACAAATAAGCCAATCTAATATGCACAGATATCAAAATTCAAATACAAGTCTTGTGTTGAAGCACCGATTGGCAAAACGGCAGATAGCATTGACGAAAAATTTGTTTTGTGTTGTATGTGCATTTCTTCTGTGTTTGACACCGTATGCTCTTAATCTTGTGGTCCCGTGTTCCGGTGAAGCTCTTCCCTATTCGGCGGCTATTTTGACTTTTAACTCATGCGTAAATCCAATAATTTACGCAGCTAAACATCCAGATTTCAAAAGAAGTTTTAAAGAGATTTTATGCTGTAAAGTTTGGTCTTTACCGGAAAATAAGTCAAAAATTAATTATTCTCGAAACGCTACCAGATAACTGGTAAAATAAGTATAATTCTAAAACCCCGCAAATGTCAAACAGGAGTGTTACATCTATCCCACAGTTTAAAAAACATCCCATTTGTGACCCGCTCCCACAAAACTAGACATTCTGCCTCTCACATCAAGTTTGTTTGTAACTCTCCTCAGAGCGCCCAGCTTCTGTATAAATGACCTTGTGGTATCAGGGCAAATTGGGAGAAGATGGCCTGCGCACTGACTGGTAAACCCAGGTTAAAGAAGTATAAATGACCTTGTGGTATCAGGACACATTGCATTGGGAGAATGGGACCAGCGCACTGACTGGTAAATAAAGAATTATAATGACCTTGTGGTATCAGGACACATTGGGAATAACAGAACAATGAAATAAATCTGCACAAACCGTCATAAGTGTTTAAGATTAAATCTTCTTGCAATAACGCAAACTTCTTGCCTTTGAATGGTTGCTGAAAGAAAATGACGTCTGAGGAAATGATGTGAAACAAAATGTAAAAACCCAGCAAAGGAATTAATTGCAGAATATAAATTTATTCAACTGGAGCCACATTTTATTGAGTGACAACGGTATCGCACCTAATCCTGGGGGCATCTTTAGGCCGTCTGATTATCTGATGGCCATTGGGCTATTCCAGAAAATAAATGGCCACCCTATATAGAGGGCAAATCTGTGTTTAGAAAGAAAGACCTGGAATTCCAGAGCACATTTTCAAAATTAGTCTGGAATTCCATCGGTTCCTGTTATGCTTTTTATTATAACCATAAGCAAAACAGATGGGATTCCCGACAAAATAAGCTCAGTGCAAACAAGAAGAGTCCTTAAAAAGGACAACGTTCCGCTATGGCCTACTGGTATTGAAAATAAATCAAAATCTACTCTTTCTTGACTCATGGAAACGATTAACATTGATATAATTGAGCTGAACTACTTGCATGGGGTGTAGAAATACGCAATAAAGCAGTTGTTAAATGGCATGTTGTGGGACCGGTGCACTGGCGTAACAAACAAGTGGTAGAATCCATTAGTTGCTATGACAACGTACCTAGCCCAGTTCGGACAACGACCTTATGAACTTGAGGTCTTTTTAGCTGAATGCATATCCAGTAGAGAGAACCAGAAAGAGAACTGTCTATGCTGAATGCTGGCTTAGAATTAGTCCCGGGAATTAGTAGAATTAAATTTGATATATTCTGTGGAAGACTTGAAATCTTGTGTGGAACTTTCAAGAATTATCTTATAGTGAACGGTGTTAATGAAACACTTTTGATATATCATGGTTTAAATGATTTACAAACTAAGTATTTTAGAATATTTACTTCAATCTTCATTCACAAAAATACTGTAGTGCATGTATGCAGTTTACTAGTAGTACTAGTATGCCTAGATGCTTGTGGACTCAATTTCCTTGGTGAGCTGACTGAGCTCCCACCAAAGGGCAGTGCACTCACTGTTCATTTAGGGCAAGTTCGTGAAAGTAAATACACATAAATCATTACCAGTTTATAAATTTAGCCGAATCTCTGCAAGGTAAAGTTACAAAATTTAAATGGTAAAAAATATTAGTAGGCTTTGGGTATGAGAGTATTGTATTTCTGTCATTACTTTGCTGTCACATCCCAAGATCCAGTAACGTTAATACAGATTAAGAGTCAATGAACTGAGAACTCGGCCATTGTGATATAAAACAGCAGGACCAATGAGATGCCTTGTTACATACTAAACTGAGGTGATTGTCTCTGCTACATCTCCTGGCCTCCATTCACTTTCATGACTATTTAACCAAGCAACTATTTGACAACCTAGTGTACGAGAGGCGGCATTTTACCTCTTTACAGTCTCTTTCTCATACATATAATTCACGCTTCAAGCAAGTTTTACAAACAGGATATGATGAGAACTGGTACTGGGTGTTTTGATCAATCTGAGCATATCGTTCCTACGGAACAAAAAGTCTGGAATTACAATACCCTCTATAGGGGATGGTCGTTTATTTTTTGGAATAGCCCATTGGCCATTGACCTGTGGCAAGATGGTTTTGACTCAAACTTCTTAATAATAATTATTGTGTGTTGCTATTCATCGAGTTTCGAGTTTCGAGTTCGAGTTTCGAGTTACGGTTTTCGAGTTTCGAGTTACGATTTTCGAGTTTCAAGTTACGATTTTCGAGTTACGATTTTCGAGTTTCGAGCTACGATTTTCGAGTTAGGTTTTCAGAGTTTATAACATATGAATGTACTAAAATCACAAACTATTTGAACATTAAAAACAATGTTAAACGAATACGAAAAGTAAAACGGTAGTATTCAAATTCACAAGCTATGTGAAAATTAAAAACACTGTTAAACGGATACTGAAAGTAGAACGGTAAATGGT
The DNA here is from genome assembly GCF_039555335.1 of Amphiura filiformis. NCBI lineage: Eukaryota > Metazoa > Echinodermata > Ophiuroidea > Amphilepidida > Amphiuridae > Amphiura > Amphiura filiformis. The sequence goes on from NC_092631.1 coordinate 71,488,951, forward strand.
AAATGAATAGGCCTACACGCTAGACTTGGCGAAATATTAGAGTCTTATTAGGTGTTACTTTTATGAGATAAAATTAACATAATATTAAAACATAACTTAGGGTCACGCAAACAGCGTAGCCGGGGGATAGGCAGAGTGCCGAGAGGGAGGGCAATGTTATATGCCTACTAGCGTCGCGAAGTAGATCGGTACAAAAAGGGGTGTTATTGGGTACAAACAAAATGAAAGGTCCCAAGGGGGTCCTTGGGCATAATATTTTGAAAATATGGGATCATTGGCTATAAAATTCCAAAAAAAGGGTCGCCGGATAAAAAATGTTGAAAAAATGAAGCAAATTCTATTTCTTGTTCCAAATTTCAATGCAAATTTGCTGAAATAAGAGAATTTGAAAGTTTTCGCATTATTCTTTAGCATTTTGATGATACAATTATAGAAAAAAAGGGGCTCATTAGGAGTCGCACCTAAAAAGGGTAATCGGGTATGACTTTTAAGAAAGGGGGTCATCGCGATCGTGTATATTCGACTTCAGAAGAGGAGCCTATTGACAGGCACATACCGCCATTTCTAAAGCTGAGTGCCCCCCCAGAATATTCATTATTTTACGCCCCTTGCTACGAGTTAGCGTAATTTGGAGCAAGCAGACACCCCTCTTAAGGAACTAATAACCTAAATCGAAATGTCCATTGAGATTGATAACGTTAATATTTCACCTATAGATGTTGAATTTAGTAGTTATGAACTTTTTTACACTACTTAGGGACTGTGCAATAATTATGAGACCTGGGAGAGGGGAGCAAATATTTTTGGCAGGTCGAGAGGTAGGGCACTGGTATATGTGCCTACCGGCACCTCGAAGATCGGTATTAACGTTGTTTACAAACAAAATGAAAAAGGGAGTCATTGGGTATAATATTTTGAAATTAGGGGGTCATTGGGTATAAAATTCCAAAAAAGGTCATCGGATAGATAATATTGAAAAAAATGGAGCAAATCCGATTTCTTGTTCCAAATTTCCAAAAAGGTCATCGGATAGATAATATTGAAAAAATGGAGCAATGGATGCATTTTCTAGAAATTAGAAAATGCTTTGAGCATGTTTTAAACAGATTAATTGAGTAGGGTAAAGTACACTGATCAATATACCTTTTGTTTGGAGCAAATCGGACATACGGTTTCCAAAATACATCAATTTATATTTTCTTTGTATCCTATTGTTTTTGTCAATAATCAATATAGTTAATGAGCTAAAAGGACTGGAAAGGCTCATTAATATGTAATTTTTTAATATTTTGCTAAAAATCAATGCATAATTGTTCATGGTACTTTTATTTTGCATACTTTTGCCCTGAAACTTGGTCAAAGTGTTTCTAATATGTTCTAATGTATTATATAGTGAAGCCGCCCTCTAATTTGCATATTTGCATAATTAATGAGCTAATTTGCATAAATGCTAATTAATTATGCAAATATGCAAATTAGGGGCGGCTTCACTATATAATACATTAGAACATATTAGAAACACTTTGACCAAGTTTCAGGCAAAAGTATGCAAAATAAAAGTACCCTGAACATTTATGCATGGATTTTAGCAAAATATTGGTAAAATTATATGTTAATGAGCTTCTCCAGTCATTTTAGCTCATTAACTTTATTGATTATTGATAAAAACAATAAGATACAAAGAAAATATAAATTGATATATTTTGAAAACCGTATGTTCGATTGACTCCAAACAAAAGGCATATTGATCAGTGTACTTTGCTCTACTCAATTAATCTGTTTAAAACATATTTAGAGCACTTTTATAATGCCTCCATAACCACCTTAACATTTTCATAATACATTTCTAGAAAATAGGGGGTCGTTGGGTAGCCGCACCTAAAACAAGAGGGTCATTAGGTAGCCTCGCCTGAAAAAACAAAAATTTTGATTTGTTGAAATTCGCGATATAATACAAAGTTTATGGCAAGTTATTAAAAGTTCATATTTTTGACATTTAACAGTCGAGGTCATCGTCACCCAGCTAATGCGATTTACAGCCTTTTCGTCGGCAGACATTAGAGTTCTGTATAGTTGTTTCAGTTCATCCAAGTAGTTTTTAGCTTTAATCTAGTTACGCTATTACATTGTATTATGTTCATCGAGATTGATAACGTTAACATTTCACCTTTAAATCTTGACTTTGAGCAGTTATGACTATTTTACAGCCCTTACTACGAGTTTACGTGTTTTGGGGCAAACAAACACTTCTCTTCAGGGAAATAATACCCATATTTAACCTAACTCGAAATTTTGACATTTTCGAGTCAACTCGAAATTTTGCCCATTTTCGAGTTAAGTTATTATCATGTCCATTTAGATTGACAATCACCTTTAAATGCTGAATTTAGTAGTTTTTTTATTTATTTATTTATTTATTTATTAGAACATACACTTTTGTAACAGTGGCACACGCCAATCCGGCGGTGCGTTCATAAACAAGATATTAAAGGAAACAAAGCAAATTACACAAATATTATACAAAGGTGACTTAAAAAGCACAAGTCAAAAGTAAAACTTGTTGTACAGCAAAAGAAATACATATTGAATGACAAATGAATGAGGAAAACACACAACTACCTGAACCCAAGTTGACTTGAAGTGGGTTTACGGTAATAAAAATATTATATACAATATAGATTATATTAAACAAGCAACGCAGAATTTAGCACATACAATTATTAGTTGTCAGTAGTCTTCAATTCTGATCTTGCTTTCCACGCTCTCTTTGCGAAAGATTTACAGAATTTATCAAACATTTCATATATACCATCAGCATTAGTTATATTACAGAAAGTGGTCGCTGTACTTCCAAGAGCAAGATTAAATTTTACATCTAGATTGCCAGAAATAAACAATTCCCATATATCAAGGCCATTTAAATTAATCAATTCATTCTCTAGTTTACAGTATTCATCAGCTCTAATATTGTTAAGTGCATGACAAGTAAAAAGAAAATGCTTTACATCTTCAACACCAATGTTACAAAGCTTACATATACCGTCGTTATCTGGAGTCCATCTGCTAATTTTACGTTCTAAAGGAAGTGTATTTGAGCGAATCTTGAATTTGAGACAAGCACCATGAAAATCAATTTCATCTAAGAGATAAGTTTCCATACATGGAGCGTTCTTGATTGTCAAATAATCGATGAGAGAAGATTTAGATTTAACATCATCTTTCCATTCATTATTAAAGATGTTATAGATAGTACCTTTAATTGATTTAGCCCATTGTGGATTACTAGAAGCTATTCCCACTTTTGCGCGATCAATGACGTCATTTAAGTCGCATTTGCTTAAAATATTCTGAACACAATTTAAAAATTTGTATCGCAATTTAGAGGGCTCAATGTCTAAACTAATCATCGTGTTTAGAAGCAATTTAGGCCAACGATGATGCTCCATTTCAATAACACGTGCAAAGTATTTTGCCCTAAACGAATTCTGCATAGTGGAAATTGGGACCCATCCCAAATCACCGTAAAGCGCTGCTCGCGGTGTATTCCGTGGTGCTTTTAGAATATGGCGCGCCATTTGAAGCTGTAGATTTTCAATTTTATCAATGTCTGCCTGACTACTAGGAATCCACACTGCGCTAGCATAGTTAATTGATGGTAGGGCTATTGTTCTCCATAAAATATCACCATAATAGACACGATTAAAGTTATCAAAATTATTGATCACAGACTTAATGTACGCAATTAGTCTATTACCTTTTTTAATTACTTCCTGAATGTGATGGTGATCTGAGATGTTACGAGATATGTTTACGCCTAAATACTTATATGAATCAACTTCTGAAATACATTTATCGCCTAACTTCCATAACTTACTATTATCGATACGCTGACCTGCAATTAAAATATTAGATTTATCGTGATTAAAGCTCAGTTTCCAGTCATTAGCAAATTCTGCTGCTATGTTTAACATTCTGTTAAGTTCGTTTTCATCGTTTGCAAGTAAGACAACATCATCTGCCCGAAAAAGGCTACCAACACATACGTTATGAATCCTCACACCAACATTGTGTTTTTTTAAGCAATTTAGTGAATTCATGAATGAAAATACAGAATAATACAGGTGATAATACACAACCTTGCTTTACTCCTTCAGAAACTTCAAAGAAATCAGTTTCGATGCTACCAAATTTGACCTGAGCCTGAACATTATCATAAAGAGCATCGACCAATCTCCACATACGCCCTCTCAACCCTGAATTCCAAGCTGCCAACAGCAAACCCTCCCCCAAACCGTGTCAAACGCTTTACGAAAATCTAAAAATGCCATAAACGTTTTCTTTCCTTCTGCTAACCGGCATGCGGTAATGCTTCTTAGTGTGAACACGTGATCTTCGCACCTATGTAGAGAACGGAACCCGCCTTGGACTTCCGAAAGCGTGTTTGAATTTTCCAAAATTTTGAGATGCTCATCGCAATTATTCTATTAAATATTTTTGAAACGCATGAAGTAAGTGATATACCCCTGTAATTATTGAGATCTTTGCGATCCCCTTTTTTAAAAATAGGAACAATTATGCCGCGATTCCATTCCTTAGGAGTTTTCTCCAGAGCAATACATTTCTTAAACATAACTAGGATAGTTGTATGCATATATTCACCACCGTTTTTAAGAAGTTCATTTGTGATTCCATCTAGACCGGGTGATTTGTTATTTTTCGCTAGGCTTAATGCTTCTAAAACAATATCCATATTAATTTCAACATCATGCAAACAATTATCGTTATTAATATTACCATTTGAGTGACACCTAATTGAATTAACCATGTTATTAACCATGTTTACTCTATTGGTACTTACAATATTCTCATCATTATCATTAATATTCATGTACATCTTGCCTAAAGTACGCCAATATTGGAGAATAGTTTGGTTCATCTTTGTTTTATCATACAATATTTCATCAGAATGCGGTACTTTAATACAATGTACATCAGAATTCTTATGACTATTATGATTACCCTTAAGTACTTTCCAGAAGTCTTTACAAGCTGGACCCCCTTTCTTTGCAAGATCGATAGACCTGTTAACTCGCATTTGTGTAATTTTACTCTTAATTAGATTTTTGACATGAAGACGCTTATCCTGATAGGATTTCCATAAATTATCGCCTATTTCTTTGTCCCTTGATCACCCTTTGCCCACTTCCTGTGCTCCCTTGCTGCGTTTCTACGATCTTTTATACCAGAATCAATGTCCTTGTCAAACCAAGAATTGCATTTTCCTTTAATCTCTTTAGATCCTAATCCCTCAGACGCAGCCGCCAGAACTTTACCTTTCCACGAATCCCACATTGTATCAACATCATCAAAAGAATCAATATCCCAATCGCAAAAGTTTAACCTCAATTTATTTTGGTACGCTACATAATCTGTGTCTTTTTGAATATTCCAAATAACCTTTTTGTTATTGTTAACATACTTTTATCCATATCCTTACACTTTTCAACATGTTCAAAGTCAATAATAAGACATTATGGTCACTGCCTAAACCGTATTTACGTTCTTCATCAACTATCATTTGACTTACTCTTTGCATGAAACTATCAGAACATAACATATAATCAATAGTACTCTTCAAGTTACCTCTAGACCAAGTTATTTTACCAATACATTTTTTAGTACAATTTAAAATCTCTAAATTTGAATCATCACGAAAATTAAGTAGGCGTTCACCATTACTGTTTAATACAGGATCACCAAAGGGAATTTCCCGGCCAATTCTGGCGTTCATGTCGCTCATGATCAAGATATCTGGATCGTCATCTTGATCCTCAATGAGCATAACTTCAGAAAGTAATTGACCATATAATTCATTAGTCAAGTCCGCGTTAACACCTTCACCTGGGAAATACGCTACTGCTATATACATTGGTTTATCATCGAAACACACTTTAACCCACAACCTTTCATACTCATCAGTGAATGAATTAAAGACATCGTCATCAATAACAACACAAGTCGACTCAGAAATTAAAAGACCGATGCCCCTCCCCTTTATTAATTCTATTTTTGCCCACCCATCTGTAACCTTGTATATTAACTCCATCATCTCCTTTAAAGAAAGTTTCAGCAATGCCAAAAACATCAAATTTTTCATCATTAATTAACTTCTCAACTTCATGAACTTTTGGATGAAGTCTGTTTACATTGTTGAAAGCAAGTTTAATTTTAGTTTGTGTACAGTTATTTCTAATTGACTTATTCTTACCTCCCCGTCTATGACGCCGTTTTGGGGGTTTTGTGACTATATCATCATTTTTAAACACATCATTATTATCAATACACACACAATCATCATAATCATCAACATATTCAAGTTCATCAATTAAAGGTGAAAAAGAGTTCGTGCATTCCACGATGCTTGCTATATCCTAGTAGCGGTTATCCTGGTAATAATATCCATTCTGTTCATGTCTGTTGTAGCTTTCGCGGCAATAATATGACTTATGTCCGAATTCATGGCAAGAATGACATTGCACCGGGCGACGATGTCTACAGTCACTGGTTTCGTGGTTTGTCAGGCCACAGAAATTGCACCGGGCATCGCGTTTGCGTCTGTTTTCTTGGTTCATGTGCGGTCGTTGTCTTCTTTCGTTTTGATAGCCACGCGAGTCTCTTCTTGCTGGTTTCCTGTGCTCTGATGGTTCCGATTCTGTAGGTCTTGTCTTCGTTGATACTATCTTATGCGTTTCATTTAAGTTCCGTAAAAGATTCCGTGTACCCATTACCGAAAGATGCAACTTTCTGCCGTTGAAATTGTTCACATCAATAGCGTTGTTCCGGTGTAGGAAGTTGCCATCATTGTCCACAAAATGACAAGACTTCTCTGTAGATATTCGCTTCAATGCCACGTTAAACTTCTGGACGCGCTCATAGTTGGAAGTACTGTCTGCACGCGGGCAAACCGAAGATAAAACAACCTTACAAGTCGGCGCACTAGACTTTACGTTGTCCACAAGTTCTTCATACCGCTGAATTCCCTCGGCTAACTTATTATCTGCAGAACAATCGTTGGTGCCAACGTGTATCATAACAGTATCATACTGATTCAAGTCATCATTTAGAATTTCATACATAACATCCTTGACATATCCGCCGCGAATACAGGTGACTTTGGTGTCGGTCAAGCCTTTCTCTTTTATGTCCTTAATGATTGAGTCCCCGATGAGAAGAGTGTTGTATCGCGGTAGCACTTTAGGATCTTCCGAATTCGCGGTAGGTGAAGTAATATCCTCAGTTGACGGTGGCATAGGCTTGACATTGGCTTTCATATTTGCGCTTCTGTCTTGTTGTTCAATGAGATTGTCAATAAGAAGTCGTTGGTCGGACATAATCTTCATGAGCGAGCTGTTTTCATTGCGTAGATCCGCTATCACTTTATCTTGCGTCTTCTGGTTGGCGACAAGTAACTTCATAGTTTGCGGGATGTTCTTACAGTCAGGGCATATCCACAAAGACAGTCTAGAGTTGGGTTTCAAACCCACGCAAGATCTATGAAAAAGAGCCTGACACAAACCACATTCCATAGACTTGCCTCTTTCCAGGTGTTGCAGTTCACAAGACTCTAAACATTCTACTCTGGAAGCGGTTGCGCTTGGAGCAGGTATTGAGTTGTCGAGATCTGTAGTAGGCGAAACTAATGACTGTGAAACGTCAGGAACCGAAAGTTTTACTGTCCTTGTTGTAATAAATTCCTTGATCTTGTTATACGTAGTCAGAGAGTTATTCGCGATTGCAACTTGATCAGCGTCGGCGGGGACCATCTTGACGATTCCAGAACGAATATCTTGTAACATTTGATTCAAGTTTACATTGGTTAATTCCGTTCTGTCCATTCCTTTCATTTTACGTAACTTGGATGCGTATACTGCTGAAGCAGCTTGATCCACGGAAATTGTGTTGGAAGAGTTGGCAGCGTTTTTGGATTTTGACCAGTTGTCGCTATTTGGCCATCTTTTTGTAGCACATTCCGAACATATAATGAGATCACCTTGACGAGGTTTAGTGTCCTTCTTATCAACTTTGCAGTCATAACAAAACCTCATTGTGCAGATAAATAGTAGTATAAATATAATAAATATCAAATGGCACGTTGAAAAAGAGAGTGTTCAATATTAGCGGCTATACGGCGTTACCATAAACAAATATGTTGCTATGCATATATATCCGGTTGAATGAGAGCAGTGCAGAGACACGTCCGTTCACTATGAAAGCAGGAAGTATAAACGTATTTGCACCTATTACTACGAGTAAGGTGAGTTGGGGCAACCAAACACCTCGCTTCAGCAAAATAATAACCTAACTCGAAATTTGGACATTTTCGAGTTAACTCGAAATTTTGCCCATTTTCGAGTTAAGTTATTATCATGTTCCTTGAGATTGATAACGTTAATATTCCCCCTTTAAATGTTGAATTTAGTAAAATTAAATTTTTTTACCCTACCAGGGACTGTGCAATAATTATGAGCCCTAGGGGAGGGTAAAATTGGGGCAGACCAAGAGGGAAGGCAAGCAATTTTTGGCAGACCGGATGGGGGGGGGTGGCAAGCGGATTTGGCGAAATATTGGAGTCTTATGACCCCCTATTTTCAAAATATTATACATGACCCCTTTTTCATTTTTTTTTACCCAATGACCTCCTTTAAAAAAAACCCGATCTACTTCACGACGCCGATAGGTACATACCAATACCCTCCAACTCGGCCTGCCAAAAATATTTGCTCCCCCATGTTATCCTCTTCCAGGGCTCATGATTATTGTATCTGGGGTGAGGGGGCCAGCAACCCCCTACTCTAAACTGCTGTGAACCACTGATTGGCCCATGTGGTTGTCTTTTATAGTGCCTATACAAGTTCTTGACTTGTGTCACTCCTCATGGGCTATTGCTCACTCCAGCATTTCATAAAAAAAAGAATTTTAAATGTCGGTATGTGCCTGTCAATAGGCCCCTTTTTGAAGTCGAATATACACGATCGCGATGACCCCCTCTCTTAAAAGTCATACCCGATGACCCCTTTTTTTAGGTGCGGCTACCCAATTATGACCCAATTTTTTAGGCGCGGCTACCCAATGACCCCCTTGTTTTAGGCGCGGTTACCCAATGAGCCCCTATTTTCTAGAATTGTATCATCAAAATCATCTAAAAAAAACAATGCGGAAACTTTTAACATGTTCAAATTCTCTTATTTCAGCAAATTTACATTGGAAATTTGGAACAAGAAATTAAATTTTCTCAATTTTTTCAACATTTTCTATCCGATGAGCCTTTTTGGAATTTTATACACAGTGACCATTTATTTTCAAAATATTATACCCAATGACCCCTTTTTTTCATTTTGTTTGTACCCAATAATCCCCTTATTTAAAGCAATGTTTTCGCGACACCCATAGGCACATACCAGTGCCCTCCCTCTCGGCCTGTCAAAATAAATATTTGCTCCCCCATGTTACCCTCTCCCGGGGCTCATAATTATTACACAGCCCCTAATCATTGCTAATCGGTGTAAAAAAGTTCACAACTACTAAATTAAACATTTAAAGGTGAAATATTAACGTTATCAATCTCAATGAACATCACAGTAACTTAACTCGAAAATGGGCAAAATTTCGAGTTAACTCGAGAATGTCAAAATTTCGAGTTGACTCGAAAATGTCAAAATTTCGAGTTGACTCGAAAATGTCAAAATTTCGAGTTATGTTATCAAGGTTATTATTTCCCTGAAGAGAAGTGTTTGCTTCTACTAAATTCTACTAACTACTAAATTAAACATTTAAAGGTGAAATATTAACGTTATCAATCTCAATGAACATCACAGTAACTTAACTCGAAAATGGGCAAAATTTCGAGTTGACTCGAAAATGTCAAAATTTCGAGTTAAGTTATCAAGGTTATTATTTCCCTGAAGAGAAGTGATTGCTTGCCCTAAAACACGTATACTCGTAGTAAGGGATGTAAAATAGTTCATAACTGCTAAAAGTCCAGATTTAAAGGTGAAATATTAACGTTATCAATCTCAATGAACATAATAATAGCGTAACTAGATTGAAGCCAAAAATTACTTGCATGTCTTTGATCCAAAAAGAACTGAACCAACTAATAAAACTCTGATGTCAGCTGACGAAAAAGCTGTCAATCGCATCAGCTGGGTCATGATGACTTTGAGGACTGCTAAATGTCAAAAATATCACATTTTAATAATTTGCCATAAAATTTGTATTTATATCGCGAATTTCAACAAATCAAAATTATTTGATATCGAAAGGACATTCCTCGTACATTTCAGAATGTAATTTTGTGTGTCTGATGTTTTCTCAGGTCCCACACAAATACTGTGCAAACATGGCAAGCGTCGCTACCCGATCCATTAACATGGGGGCACTCAGCTTTAGAAATGTCGGTACGTGCCTGTCAATAGGCCCCTTTTTTAAGTCGAATATACACGATCGCGATGATCCCCTCTCTTAAAAGTCATACCATGACACCTTTTTTAGGTGCGGCTACCCAATTATGACCCCTTTTTACAGTCTAGGTTACTCATTGACCCCCTTGTTTTCTAGAATTGTATCATAAAAATGCTGAAGAATAATACGGATACTTTCAAATGCTCTTATTTCAGCAAATTTGTGTTGGAAATTTGGAACCAGAAATAGAATTTGCTCCATATTTTCAACATTTTCTATCCAATGACCCTTTTTGGAATTTTATACCCAACGACTCCTTATTTTCAAAATATTATACCCAATGACCTCCTTTTTCATTTTTTTTTTTTTTTTTTTTTTTAAAACAACGTTTTTTACCGATCTACTTCGTGACGCCCATAGGCACATACCAGTCCTTCCCTCTCGGCCTGTCAAAAATATTTGCTCCCCCATGTTACCCTCTCTCAGGGCTCATAATTATTGCACATCCCCTAATCATTGCTAATCGGTGTAAAAAAATTCACAACTAGTAAATTAAACATTTAAAGGTGAAATATTAACGTTATCAATCTCAATGAACATCACAGTAACTTAACTCGAAAATGTCAAAATTTCGAGTTGACTCGAAAATGTCAAAATTTCGAGTTGACTCGAAAATGTCAAAATTTCGAGTTGACTCGAAAATGTCAAAATTTCGAGTTGACTCTCGAAAATGTCAAAATTTCGAGTTGACTCGAAAATGTCAAAATTTCGAGTTAGGTCATCAAGGTTATTATTTCCCTAAAGAGAAGTGTTTGCTTGCCCTAAAACACGTATACTCGTTGTAAGGGGTGTAAAATAGTTCATAACTGCTAAAAGTTAAGATTTAAAGGTGAAATATTAACGTTATCAATCTCAATGAACATAATAATAGCGTTAGACTAAAGCTAAAAACTACTTGCATGTCTTTGATCCAAAAGGAACTGAAAAAAATTACTGAAACTATGATGTCAGCTGACGAAAAAGCTGTAAATCGTATCAGTTGTATGATGATGACTTGATGACTGCTAACTGTCACAATATCAATTTTTAATAATACAATTTGTATTATATCGCGAATTTCAACAAATCAAAATTATTTGGTATCTAAAGGACATTCCTTGTATTTAGAATGCAATTTTGTGTGTCTGATGTGCTCTCAGGTCAAACAGAAATACTGTGCAAACATGGCAAGCGTCGCTATCCGATCCATTAAACTGGGGGCACTCAACTTAAGAAATGTCGGTATGTACCTGTCAATAGGCCCCTTTTTAAGTCGAATATCCATGATCGGGATGACCCCTTTCTTAAAAGGCATACCCGATGATCGGGACCCGATAACCCCTTTTTTCTAGAATTGTTATTATGTCCCTGAAGAGAGGTATTTGTTTTCCCCAGATCACGTATAGACGTTGGGAACAAAATACTCTTAATAAAATCTCATTTACATTATGATTTGAGTCAACGGATAGCAAGAAGAGTTATATTTGTTCTCTAAATAATTTTTGTGTGATTGTTGTGATTTAAATACTGGTCTGAAACATTGTATAAAATGACATTACTACTAAATATAACATTTAAACGTGAAATATTAACTTTATTAAGCTTAATGAACATGATAATAACTCGATATTTTGACATTTTCGACTTATAACTCGAATTTGTCAAAATATCGAGTTAAGTTATTATGTCCCTGAAGTGAAGTGTTTGTTTGCCCCAAATCACGTATAGTTGTTGGGAAGCAAAATACTCTTAATACAATCTTATTTACATTATGATTTAAGTCAACTGATTGCAAGAAGAGTTATATGTGTTCTCTAAATAATTCATTTGAAATTGTAAATTACGATGCGATTAAAATTCTGGTCTAAAATGGTGTATAAAACGTCATTACTACTAAATATAACATTTAAAGGTGAAATATTAACTTTATTAAGCTGAATGAACATGATAATAACCTAACTCGATATTTTGACATTTTCGAGTTATAACTCGAAAAAGTCAAAATATCGAGTTAAGTTATTATGTCACTGAAGAGAGGTATTTGTTTTCCCCAGATCACGTATAGACGTTGGGAAGTAAAATACTCTTAATAAAATCTCATTTAACCTTATGATTTGAGCCAACGGATAGCAAGAAGAGTTATATTTTGTTCATTTGAAATTGAAAATTACGGATGCGATTTAAATACTGAAACAGTGTACAAAACATCATTACTACTAAATTCAACATTTAAACGTGAAATATTAAATGTATTAACCCTAACCGTACCAAACATCACAAAACCACAGTTCACAAAGCATATGCACAGGCAGGTATCCCACGTGATGTCATCATGCGAACAGTCATATGGTCATGGAAAGCTTGGCCATCAACGCTACACCCCGTGGCAATGTCTGGCACCCGAGGGGTCGGTGGTTCGAAACCACACCCGAGAAAAAACGTTTTCTCCTCTTCTTCTTTCTTTTTCCTCCCTTCTTTCATTCCCCCTCGCCAAAAGCAGCGAGGGCGTTAGGGTGAAGGCTCAATTCAACACTCACTTGATATTCGAGGAATATTTATATATTTTGAACCGAAATATCAATTCATCCGATCGATGTTTGACATACTTCACCAAATATATATAAATATATATCACAAGCATTTAGGTCAATTTAAGAAATTAGAATATGTAACTTTAAGGGGTACTACACCCCTTGATAAATTTGTGACTATTTTTGCATTTTTCTCAAAAAAATAATAACACACTGGTAACAAAAAGTTATGTATATTAATTATTATAGGGGCATGGAATCCACTTACTACACTGGAATTTCAATGATTCAAGACAAGCGGTACGTTATTTATGATAAGAAAAGAGGTACCACTATAAAAAAAAAAGAGGTATCATTAGAATGTACCTCATTTCTTAACATAAATTATATAATGAACCACTTGTTTTGAATCATTGAAATTAATCAAATAAGATTACATGATAGAACAAATTGTTAATTTAGTCTCTAATTATGACCTTCGACCCCTCTTGGGAAGCATGGGGCATAGAAAAAAACAATTCTAGGTGTAGGCCTAAGCATAGATTATCAAAATGGTGTAATTAAGCATAGGCGTAGATCCCGGAGGGATGGGGGGATGAATACCCCCAATATTTTGCCTCCCCCGCATGTTGATGCCAGTTTGTGGGTTTCTGACCAAGCAAACCTCATATTTGGCCATTCCGCTTTTGCACCATATTTCACCAGTTTAGCTTCAATAATGACAACAATTTTGCGAGCTTTGCGCGCATTTGTAGCCTACCACAAACTTTTTTACGCCAACCCCGCTCCCCCATGCCAAAAAAATCCTACGCCAACGGGTGTAAGGGTAGGGGAGAGCGGGGAGTGTTCGCCCTAGCAGCAGGTTCGCCCACCGTGCAATTCTCAGCACTAAGGCCATTGGGGGATTTGGTGATGGCAAAATTAGGTGACATAGGTCATTATAAACTTCTCATATTAGCTACGCGACATAGGGACGTGTTCATCGAACTGCAGCCAAAACACAAAAATTACACCAAAACGTAATTTTGTCTTGCATTAAGGGAAGGGGTATGAACGTTTGGACAGTATTTATTGTGGGACATTAGAGCACATCAGACATATCGAATTGCATTCTGAATACGAAGAATGTCCTTCTGATATCAAATAATTTTGATTTTTGAAATTCGCAATGTAATACACATTTTATGGCAAATCATTAAAAATTGATATTTTGATATTTAACAGTACTTGAAGTAAACTTTATAAATCTGATGATTTATACTTAAAGTGTATGTAGGTGGGATGAAAAGCCGACGATCAATTGAAAATTTTGACCTTTCGTATTGAAGATATGGATTTTTTTCCCAAAACACCCAAAAAAAATAGGTCTTTTTGTAAAAAAAATCCATATCTTCAATATAAAAGGTCAAAAAATTGATCGTCGGCTTTTCCTCCCAGCTACATACACTTTAAGAATATATCATTAGATTTATAAAATTTATTTCGAGGACTTTTATATATCAAAAATTTGAAAAATATCAAATTTTAATAATTTGTCATAAAATTTATATTATATCGTAATTTCAAAAATGAAAATTATTTGATATCAGAAAGACATGCTTCGTATTCAGAATGCAATTCGATACGTCTGAGGTGCTCTCATGTCCACAAAAATTACTGTCGAAACGCCATAAACGCTCATTCTAGATCCCTTAATAATGTTGTATTATCATTGATACATAAATACATATGGTTTTAATGGAAATCTGTATTGGGAACATATGGGATTTGTCAAAGATTTAATGCAGTTATAAACTCCTTATTCGATTTGTATTTTGCATACCCTGAAGAAAATACAAAAATGTGCACAAGGGGCACGTTCACCCTTTTGAGGATGGGGCATGTTCGCCCTATATCTTCCCCGGGTGGACTTACCCCAAACCGGAGGGCGGACCTGCCCCATCAGCGTATTATGCAAAAATATGGATAATTATACCATTAAACAAGGTAAAACTACTGAAAAGCATGTTTTTTTAACGTTATGTGGTATAAGTATTGACTCATACCACCGTTTATGTCCTAATCCATAATTCCCCGAAGTTGTAAACATGATACGTTTAAGCTCACTTTGGACCCCTACATTTTACCCTGACCCAAACCCTGCAACAAATTTAGTGACTCCCCAGAAGAGAATGAATGCCCTGTATACTCTTGCTAAATGTTTGCATTGAAAATGGTATTGTTATGCAATGTTTAAACCTTTTTTGTGATTAGGGTGAACTTACCCCACCATATCGCGAACCTGCCCCAATATGGGGCAAGTTCGCCACTTTGAAAAACTTTTTCGTTTGCTCTATCCTGTTGCTATTGTAAGGCCTATAGTTCTGGGATTGTGGACGTATATAGCTAAGACATAGGCAGGGACAAGCGATTTGCGAGGAACTTTTTTTCCGCGCAATTCCGCGCAATTGGCTATTTTTTTTCCTATGGGCAGGGATACATGATTTGCACTGAAAAAAAAGTTCTGCGCAATTCCGCGCAATTTGCTTTTTTTTCCGCGCAAATCGCCTGTCCCTGGACATAGGGCTTTCACATGGGCTAATATCCCTCACCTTAAAATTGTCATCGCTAGGCTGGTCAGAAAAAAATAGGGCGAACACTCCCCGCTCTCCCCTACCAAAAATATTGGGTCCACTAACATGACTAGTGTAGCGAGACAAAATGCCAACTCAAATATCACTATACATCGCCATGTAGGTCTACTAGTACTATATTAGTTGTGGATGTGGCAAAACAAATGTTTTTTCAATTCCGAAAAAAAAATAGTTCTTTATTATTCTGTTCTGGAATTGGGCGTATAGTCAATGCTGTCACTCCATATTCCAGAAAAATGCTGGACTAATTTTTGGGTCTCATTTTGCCATTTTAAAAACAAAAAGTGGGTGTCCTTTGGAAGCAAAATCAAATGTATGTATTATATTTAAATTGAAAAATATATAATTTATCAATGTTCCGAATATCACAAAATGGTTTGATCTAGTCAAAAAGTTGGGCTCAAGAATTGCGCGCGGACATGGTAACTAAACAGAGGTAACTAAAGTAGGGAGGCATTCGTGCAAGCTGAAAATAATTATGAGTTGCGCTGTTCAAGTTGGCCCCCGTTAGTCTCAACTTCTTTTGAAAAAGCAATTTCATATTAAGGGACCGTTCACAAACACTTGTTACCGGGGCCTGATGCAAAAAGGGGGCTTGAATTTTCTGACCCTCCTGGGGGCCTCAAAGCAAATAGACCACACATTCTGGGAAAATTGAGTTTTTATGCTTTTCTATAGGGTTGACCCATAATTTTCATGTCAAAAAAGGGGGGGGCTGAACTTTTTGAGATCAGTAAAGGGGAGCCCCCCCCCCCCCTAACAAGTGAACGGTCCCCAAATCAAATCCAGTCGGAACTTTCAAAATAATGCCACAGGGTAATAAATCAATGCGGCATTTTTGAAATGAGTTCCGGTGAAATACAAAAACGTTTGGAGGTATTTTGGGCTGGTCTTTTAGTGGGGCTGTCATTTTCTTCATAATGGGGGGGTCATGAATATACTCAGGGGGGTCATAGAATTTCTACACCAAAAATAGGGGGTGTCATCATTTTTAAACCAAATATAGGGTTTATAGCTGGCCTGGTGCTGGTGTCGGTGGTGACTCGAAATTTTTCTTTTATCAAAATGTGTGGACAATGATCTTTAGTTATATAATGCAAAATTTTGGCACTTATTTACACTTGCGATCAAAATGTTCTTAACAGTTTTGGGCGCTTTGGTTCCGGCAATGAATAATTTGTCTTGGGTCTGTGTAAAAATTTTCAACCCCAGATGGGGGGTTATTAAAAATTTAGCCCGCGATAGCCGACATTCATAACCCCCTTCCGAAGAAATTGGCATCCTACTCAATAAATAATCAGAGAGAGTAGCGAAAATTATAGCTTGAATAAAAGTGTGAAGTCTGTTACCCCATTGGCGTACGCAGGGGGGGTGTTACGTGTGTGAAACACCCCCCTTGGGTTTGTCCAAAAAATAAAAATGGGGGAGAAAAGGCAAAGAAAGAGAGAGAGAGAGAGAGAGAGAGAGGAGAGAGAGAGAGGGAGAGAAAGAGAGGGAGAGAGGAGAGGGGGGAGAGGAGAGGAGGGAGATGAGCATGGCATAGGGGACATAATATCAAATTATCATAGGCCTATAGATGTCTTAACTACCCCCACTCAAATTTTTTTCCCTTATATACCCGGTATTGACTGACCGGCAACGTACGTAAATATGTCGATTAATGTTAACACCCCTCCCACACACGCCCACATCCACATTTAATTGTTAATTGACATGGATATAGGGCCTACATGTTAACACCAACACCTCTCCATATCGTCACACCCCTACCCCGGCAACGTACGTACGTAAAGGTTTTAATTGTGCAAATTGAGTTCGGGCCCTTTTTCTGTTTGAAGCAATGATTTAAATAGTGTAAAAATTATGCACCAAATGGCTTCAATTGGACCTTCATTTTGCAAAATTTTCCAACTTCTGCAGGAGGGAAAACTCTTGTCCACGAAAGTCTTCATGGACCGTTATTTCACCAATTTTCGGCTTTTTCAAACTAAAATTTTACACACTACGGTGCCAAAATGGTCCGCCATATCGCCTCAATTAGGTCTTCATTTTGCAAAGTTTCTTAATTCTGAAGGGGGGACATTCTGTGTAGTGGATAAACAAGTAGCCATTTTGACTTCTGCTTTCGACATTTACCAATTTGTAACACAATTTATATATAGGCCTACAACTTTAAGTAAGACGAAAGGCTTCATGAATTTTCGGCTTTTTCAAACTAAATTTGTACACACTAATCATGCTAATAGTGCCAAAATGGTCACCAAATCGCTTCAATGAGGTCTTCATTTTGCAAAAGTTTCTTAATTCTCAGGGGGGCACATCCCCTCAGACACCCCTGTGTAGTGGATAAACAAATAGCCATTTTGGCTTCTGCTTTCGACATTTACCAATTTGTGTTTAACACAATAGGCCTACAACTGTAGGGAAAACTTGTTCATGAAAGGCTACATGGACCATCATTTCACAAATTTTCGGCTTTTTCAAATTAAAATTTTACACACTAATAGTGCCAAAATTGTCCACCAAATCGCTTCAATTAGGTATTCATTTTGCAAAAGTTTCTAAATTCTGAGAGGGGAACATCCCCCCTCAGACACCCCCCTGCGTCGCGCAAGCGCGACGGGATGACCGCTAGGAGGTCATTTCTTTATTTTGATCGTCGTTTTTTATCGTCACACCCCCCTTCAGAAATTCCTGCGTACGCGCATGAGTCTGTACATGAATTTAAGTCGATAAAAACGGTATTTTTATATAAATTATCGACCGGCATAAGCTATATAGGTCTTGTTAGCAGTCAGAGCATGTCAAAAAGTGAGGGCGCTGTTTACAGCCTCGTAGCGGGAAAACGGGGTGGAATGCTATTAGGCCTATACATTGAAACATAGGCCTAGATGCAGTGTTAAACTTTCATCGCTTTGTAATCGACTCGGGAATCGACTGGTTAGGCCAAGGGACCGTTCATTATTTATAGGGGGTCGGGGGATTTCAAAATTGAGTTCATAAAGTTACACAACCCCCCCCTATTAGCAGCATCTAAAATTACATAACCCCCCCTATTGCTGCCAAAAAAAATACGTAACCCCCCCCCCCCCCTCACATCGAGAAATACATTTTGCTGGTATACCATGGCCGGATTCACCTTTTGATGGCCCCTGGGCATGGCAACATGATTGCCACCTCTGGCTCTTCGTATAGAAGACACCCCTCTCCCCACAATTGTAATCCAAGTTTTTTTTCCAAGCTGTCCCCAGAAAATATGCTATTTCAATGCTAAAATTCAAAGAGAGATGTATTGGAGTCACCGAGCCAGGGGCAAAATATCAAAATCGTCACTGATCTGCTACTAAAAGAACATTCCCTGGACAAATGCGCTCGAAGCGCACAGAAAAAAAAAGCTAAAATGAACAAAATTGAGGACAATATAGTCCCAGTATTTTGATCCAGTATACAAGTTTTATGCTTTTTCCAAGCATCAGAGGAGCTGCCCTACCACTCATATTTATGATTTACATTATAGAATGGGTGGAATTATAACTCTACGCAACTGGTTTTTCTGAAAAAATTTCTTGAAGTATTATGTGAGTATTTTGGTGAGAGAATAAGTTTATGACACAAATGCATGCAAAGCGCACAAATTGAAGCTAAACTCCAAATATGCTCATAAATAAAATCACATAACTCCCCCTGTTTTGTCGAATTCAGGGGTCAAATTATTTAGTGGTGTGCGCCCTCATTATCGCATTATTTACAGCTCGTAGTACAATTTATTGGCTGCTTTATCATGTTTATGTGGGAGATGCAGAAGTAATTTTAATTTTTACGTCAAATTCTATCCCGAGGCCGTGTCTTCCAACCTAAAAAGTACATGTATATTCATGAGAAGGTATGGTTGGAGATTTTGCCGGGTACAACGAGGGTAAGACTATGCATAATTAATCAATCATGATGATGATTAAAATTCGCTAAGCTTTACTACTAGTACTAAGCAACATAGCAATGAATATTGCATAAAATGGGTATTGGGTAAGCTTATCATGTAGGTATGACAGGCAAACCTTAGTTTAACACATTTGCTAGTCAGCCAAATTCGGCCTAGAACACAATACATATTTACATAGAAATTTAAAAGAACAGGCAGGTCAAGGAAACCTATGCATTGTCTATACTTCACTTGACCCAAATGATATTTTATGAGACACTCGCACATGGAATTTTAGAGGGATTTTGATAGCAGTTCCACATTCACTCGGTCGGGCATCCGGGAACATTGTCCCCTTTGCACAAGCGCGTGCATAGCAACCAGCTCGAGAAAGGGGAAGTGCACATGCGCACACTGGTTTTACAAGGCTATTTCCCCTTTGTGACGTCGGCCCGACCAAGAGAATAGAAAAGCTGCTATCAATCATCATGAGACTAAGATCTAGAAACACCACCGAAATGCTGAAATTGTTAGCTGAATCTTTTTGATGAAAGCCAATCTTTGACAAGATGTAACTTTGCTACGGAAAGTGCTATGACAAAAAAAGTTTTCGGTTTTGGTTTTCTTTACTCAAGGGCTTTAATTTGGTATATAAAATGATGCAGTTTGATGGCAAATTTGAATTCACCTGTCATACATATATCATGCATTTAGTGAATTTTAGGGGCTGTGCGATAATTATGAGCCCTGGGGAGGGTAAAATGGGGGGGCAAGAAATTTTTGGCGTGCCGAAAGGGGGGGCAAGCAATTTTTGGCAAGCCGAGAGGGGGGGCATGCACGGAGCTATCATTTGTGGAGGCGCAATAGATTATTTAACGTATTGTAACTGTGCCGATTAGATTTTCCGCCAAGCTATTCATCAAGAGGTACCTTTTGTTCAGGACAAAAGAGTTCCGCCATTTAATTCGGTAACTAACCTCACATTAATGCTTTAGGTATGAAAGTTGATTCCTTGTTTCCCGTTACCCTACTCCGCTCAAAACCAATTGCTGGCCAAATATTTCATTATTTTGAATAAAATGTTGATTTCTAACAAACTTTAACATCCAAATAAATAATTGTGATTTTAAATCTCTTTCTGTTGATTTTCAGGGATTTTCTTTGCAATAAGAGCATGGTACATGGTTAATAATGAATTAATAATTGAATACCTACTCACTTCTCTGCCTGATCTGCTCTGATCTCATCCCGTAAAAAATACCCTATTGTGAAACTTTTCCAATATGTCAGCGCTCAAATCGGACACAATAGAACAATAGTGGGGGAAAGCAATTTTTGGCAAACATTCATGGGGCACCTTTTTAATAAAACGCTCTAAAAAGGCTTTGGAAAACAGTACGGAAACGCTTAAATATGCACATTTTCCTGCTCACTGCGCTCGCAACATACATCTAGAGCATTTAAGGTTTGCAAATTGGGATCCCAAAAATTTGGCATGTTCGGGGGGGCAAAGAATTTTTGGCGGTCCGAGAGGGGGGGTGAAAGCGATTTTTGGCGGGCCGAGAGAGGGGGCAAGCAATTTTGGCAGCCGTTTGGAAATTTTTCATAATTATTGCACAGCCCCTTATATATCATGGTAGCCAACACCTCTGTCACTATAATTCTTTTGTTTTTGCAAAATTTCTTTTACAAATGAAGCGGACTACTAACTGTCCATTGCGTATTTTTTTCTACAACTTCCTATACACACGCTAGACTTGTTAAATTCTTATTAATTCTTGGCCAAGATTGATTGAACGCTATAGTATAGTGGCTCCGCGATATACACACACGCACACACCCCAGTACAGAATAAACCATTGAGTACACAGTAAGTTATAAGCACGCATTTCAACACCACCCTTATTTGGTGGGAAAAGGTTGTTGAACTTTTACACAGAGGTCAAGTTCAAAATTGCTCGGACTTGGTCAAAAACACAGGCAATGTGTTTCTCTAGTCATAAGGGTTCAGAAAAAAGTATAGTTTGACCGATCTACGATGTACGGTTATGGAGTTATGAGCAAAAATGTAACATTTTGACGTCATAGGTCTAATTTTGGCACCACATGGAGCAAAATTTAAAAATGCTCAGATTTTGTTGAAAATGGTCCCACATTTAATATTGGCCTTCCCATGATAAACCTTGAAAAATAACAATTTGTGCTACATAGGATGTTTCGTTACCTCAGTATTAAGGTGGTACTACACCCCTTGATAAATTTGTGACTATTTTTGCATTTTTCTCAAAAAATAATAACACACTGATAACAAAAGTTATGTATATTATAGGGGCTAGGAATCCAGTTACTACACTGGAATTTCAGTGACTCAAGGCAAGCGGTAATATATCGTCGGACGCATCACATACTGGTCTATCTCGAAAAACACGCATTTCGAGAAAATGCATAATTGAAAATCTTAGTATTAAGTTTACTTTTCTATTATTTAATAAGACTATGGATTTTCATGAAAGTGGTTTTAAATTAGATCATACACTTAAAAGATTTAATTAAGTGGAATCTTGAATTATATTTACATATGCAATATTGCTTAAAACTATACTAAAGTTGTAGTTCTGTATGTGAAATAGTTAATTTCCCTATATCGTATTTAAAGTGCATCACATACTGGTCTATCTCGTGGGCTATCTCGAGTTCGCGAACGGTGACGTGACTTTAAACGCTTCACATACTGGTCTATCTCAAATCTTATCGAGATAGACCAGTATGTAATGCACTTTAAATACGATATCGGGAAATTAACTATTTCACATACAGAACTACAACTTACGTGTAGTTTTAAGCAATATTGCATACGTAAATATAATTAAAGATTCCACTTGAATAAATCTGTTAAGTATATGCTTTAATTTAAAACCACATTCATGAAAATCCATAATCTAATTAAATTATAGAAAGGTAAACTTAATACGCAGATTTTCAATTGAAATTTTCTATAAATGCGTGTTTTTTCGAGATAGATCAGTATGTGAAAACCGTATTTTGTAAAAATCATAGATAGTTCAAATTTAATATTTTATAACTAATTATTTAGGAAAAATTGAGGTCTGTAAATTGTTGAATTAGAAGAGCTTCGTAAAAAAGAACTATATACCAATTTTCTCAGAAAAGTCAAAAATTCAAGATAGACCAGTATGTGATGCACCCGACGATATTTATGATAAAAAAAGAGGTACCGCTAGAATGTACCTCATTTCTTAACATAATGAACCACTGATCTTGAATCACTGAAACTTAAGTGAAGTAATTGGATTCCTTGCCCCTATAATATACATAACTTTTGTTACCAGTGTGTAGTTATTTTTTGAGAAAAATGCAAAAATAGTCACAAAATTTATCAGGGGGTGTAGTACCACCTTAACACATCAAAATTGACAATACATGTACCTATTGAGTCACATCATGAAGGTAGTAGAGATTGACCTTCACAAATTGTTGTGTTACCTGCATAAGAAAGCATCCAAGATAAAACTATCCTTTTTCTGATTTCTTGTAACAAGACAAATAATTTGAGACCGGTTTCATCAAAATCATTGCACATTTCATTTTCGCCCCCCAGCGGGGGCACAATTGGACCTATGACGTCACAATGTTACTCTTTTGGCCTTTCCATGATAAATCAGAAAAATAA
The DNA here is from genome assembly GCF_039555335.1 of Amphiura filiformis. Classification (NCBI taxonomy): domain Eukaryota; kingdom Metazoa; phylum Echinodermata; class Ophiuroidea; order Amphilepidida; family Amphiuridae; genus Amphiura; species Amphiura filiformis. The sequence goes on from NC_092631.1 coordinate 71,512,225, forward strand.
TAGTTTGTGCTATGTAGGATGTTTCGTTACCTCAGTAACACTTCAAAATTGACAATACCGGTACCTATTGACAAATAATTTGAGACCAGTTTCATCAAAATCAGAGCACATTTCATTTTCGCCTCCAGCAGGGGCACAATCGGACCTATGACGTCACAATGTTACTCTTTTGCCCAAACTCCATAACCGTACATCATAGATAGGTCACAGTATACTTTTTAGACAGTCTGAGTAGTTTTGAACTTGACCCTCTATGTAAAGTTCAATGACCATTCTAAAGTTCAATGACCATTTTCTACTAGAATGAGGGTACTGTTAAAATGCCTCCATAGCCTAGATTAATTAGCACTAAGTACTATTCATCTGCCAAATATCACAACTTTAACATGATTTGCACGATTGCATTGCATGTAAACTGAAATCAATTGCACTATTATGTCTATTCTATCCCTGCCCAGGTTCATCAAAACAATTCAATTCTCATGATTTCTTTGATGACACATTGAAGCTCAATTATAACAAGATCAATACTATACCACCTCACAAGACAAGCCCTCCAGTCAGTACGCCTATGTTGGCGCTGTGTAGGTAAATTTTGTACTCATCATCACTGATCATGCATGCATATCGTATAAGCATGACTATGCAGTCAATGTGAGAATCAAGTCTAGTTCAACTTCAACTGATTAAAATTGTTATCAGAACCTGGAGGCACTCCCACTTTGGAGGTAACGCATATGTAGGACTGTTAAGACCCCCTTTTTCAGCATCGCTGTCACTCAAAGACCCCATATTTGTTTCCATTTAAGAAAAAGATCATGTTCTCGCCCAATGACCCCATATATTTTACATTTTGCTCTCACCCAATGTCCCCATATTTTTTACATTTTGCTCTCACCGAATGCCCCTTACTGTGAAAGTGTCAGCTCTACACCTATATCCATTTCATATTAAAGTGCCCCGGTCAGAACTTCATATGTGTCAATGTAAAGTCCAATCTTTTTACAACTTATTTATTTTTCTTTTACAGGCATCTTTGAATGAAAACGAGTGACAAGTGATAACCATAATGTTCCAGTTGCTGATGCAACACAAGTTGGTAAGCTAGCCACAAGAAACACAGATGCATCAACACTATTCGATCCCTACTTCTTGGCATTAAGACGATTATGGATTTTACAAACAGTAGTTTCATGAATGAAGGATTGGTGATGGACTTGTAATAGAAAAACACAACGCTTCACTATTATAGAAGGATTGATAATGTTAGATGAATCAACATAGCTCAATATGAGGTACATAACAATTTTGAAATGTATTTATTGCAAAAAACAATTTGCTCATTTTGAGGCTTTCAAGAGACATAAAAACCGACATCAAAAACTCTTCTATGGCAGGAATAAAAGTGTGTGTCACTCGAGTGGGTCTGTGTTTAAGAAATATAGCAGAGAACAAGTGAAAGTTAATGCACATTTGATGCAGCGCAGTGAAAATATCCAGCACCTAACATCAAAGATAAAGACCGTCCACACCAGCAAGTATGGCAGCCCAGGTTTTCGCTACCAAAATTTGCGAAGCAATCTGGCCCCTGAACAGGTTCCTAATCTTCATACAAATTCAACAGATGCACATGGAACTAAAAGTAGTATTTGTCAGCAAGATGCTAGTATGCTACATACTGATTCATTTCTGTTGCCTTTAATTCCATGTCCCTATTGCAATCATTATTTAAACATAGGTTTTACAAAGGAAGGCCTGGAACTTCATCTCAAGCATGTGCATTTATGTGACTACTGCAAGAAGCATTTTACAAAGGAGGATCTCAAACTTCATCTACAATCTGAGCATTTATGTGTTTATTGTAAGAAGTATTTCACACAAAGAGCTCTCAAATGTCATCTAAAGCGTTAGCATTTATGTGTCTACTGTACAAATAAGAAGTATTTCACAAAGAGAGATCTCAAATATCATCATAAGTCTCGGCATTTATGTGTTTACTGTACTTCCCACAAACATTTCACATGGAAAGCTCTAAAATGTCATCTAGAGTCTCAGCATTTATGTGTCTACTGTAAGAAGCATTTCACAAAGAACGATCTCAAATTGCATCTCATGTCGGAGCATTTATGTGTCTTCTGCAAGAAGTTTTTCACAAAGAAAGATATCAAAGTTCTCAAATCTGAGCATGTATGTGTTCATTGCAAGAAGTGCTTCAGAAAAGGAGACTCCGTCATTCATCAAACTGAGCATGAACTTCACCACAAATGTGACCATTTATGTGTCTACTGTAAGAAGTATTTCACACATATAGATCTCAAATGTCACCTTAAGTCTGAACATTTATGTGTCTACTGTAAAAAGTGTTCGATGTATTTCACAAAAAGAGCTCTCAAAAGTCATCTTAAGTCTGAGCATTTATGTGTATACTGTAAGAAGTGTTTCACACAAGAAGCTCTCAAAAGTCATCTTAAGTCTCAGCATTTATGCGTCCATTGCAAGAAGCATTTCACAAACAGAGATCTGAAACTTCATCTTAAGTCTGAGCATTTATGTGTCTACTGCAAAAAGCATTTCAAACAGAAAGCTCTCAAATGCCATCTTAAGTGTGAGCATTTATGTTTCTATTGTAAAAAGCATTTCACAAAGAAAAATCTCGAACTCCATCTCGAATCGGAAGTCCACTGTAAGTCTTTCACAAAAGACCTTATAATTCAACGGGAGTCTACGTGTATGGACGTATTATGTGTGTATTGCAACACACGATTTACAAAGAAAGATCTGAAACGTCATCTCAAGTCTGATCATTTATGTGTCTACTGTAAAGAGTCTTTCACAAAAGAAGACCTCATAATTCACATGGAGTCTATGCATGTATTATGCGAGTATTGCAAGACACGTTTGACAAAGGAACATATGGAACTTCATCTTAAGTCTCAGCATTTATGTGTCTACTGCAAGAAGTATTTCACAAAGAGCAATCTCAAACTTCATCTCAAGTCTGAGCATTTATGTGTGCACTGCAAGGAATTTTTCACAAAAGAAGACCTCATAATTCACCAGGAGTCTATGCATGTATTATGTGAGTATTGCAAGACACGTTTTACAAAGGAAGATTTGGAACTTCATCTCAAATCTGAGCATTTATGTGTCCATTGCAATACGTTTTTCACAGAAGAGGACCTCATAGTTCACACGGAGTCTATGCATGTATTATGTGTGTATTGCAAGATATGTTTTAGTAAGGAAGATATGGAACTTCATCTACAATCTGAGCATTTATGTGTCTACTGCAAGAAATACTTTACAAAGAAAGATCTGAAAAATCATCTGGAGTCTGAGCATAAACATTTGTCTCTGCTGCAAGAATTCATTCACAAAAAAGACCTTATTCATCACAAGTCTGAGCATGTTGTATGTGAGTATTGCAACACATGTTTGACAAAGGAACATATGGAACTTCATCTGAAATATCAGCATTTATGTGTCTACTGCAAGAAGCATTTTACAAAGAGCAATCTCAAACTTCATCTAAATTCAGAGCATTTATGTGTCTACTGCAAGAAGTTTTTCACAAAAGAAAACCTCGTAATTCATCAGGAGTCTATACATATATTATGTGAGTGTTGCAAGAAACCTATTCTACAGGAAGATTTGGAACTTCATCTTAAGTCTGAGCATTTATGTATCTACTGCAAGAAGCATTTTACAACGGGAGATCTCAAACTTCATCTCGAATCAGAACATTTATGTGTGTACTGCAAGGAGTTTTTCACAACAAAACCCCTCGTAATTCATCAGGAGTCTGTGCATGTGTTATGTGAGTATTGCAACAAACATTTTACAAAGGAAGATTTGGAACTTCATCTTAAGTCTGAGCATTTATGTGTCTACTGCAAGAAGCATTTCACAAAGAGAGGTCTGAAATGCCATCTGGAGTCTATGCATATATTATGTGTGCATTGTAACACGCAATTTACAAATGAAGAGCTCAAACTTCATCAACAGTCTGAGCATTTATGTGTCTACTGCAAGGAGTTTTTCACAAAAGAAAACCTCATAATTCATCTTAAGTCTGAGCATTTATGTATCTACTGCAAGAAGCATTTTACAAAGAACAATCTCAAACTTCATCTAAAGTCAGAGCATTTATGTGTGCACTGCAAGGAATTTTTCACAAAAGAAGACCTCAAAATTCATAAAAAATCCGAGCATTACTGTGGCTACTGTAAGAAGTATTTTACAAAGAGAGACCTTATAATTCATCACGAGTCTGAGCATTTATTATTGCTGTGTGGGTATTGCAACAGACGCTTTTCAAAGGACGGTCTTATACTTCATCAAAACTTGGAACATTTATGTGTTTTCTGCAAGAAGTATTTCACAAAGAGTGATCTACAACCTCATATTGAATCTGAGCATTTATGTGACTACTGTAACAAGTATTTCCGAGATTTGCAACATCATCTGAAGTCTGAGCATTTATCTGTATTGTGTGAGAACTTTTTAACTATTAATTAAGAAGACCTCATAATTCACCAGGAGTCTATGCATGTATTATGTGAGTATTGCAAGACACGTTTTACAAAGGAAGATTTGGAACTTCATCTCAAATCTGAGCATTTATGTGTCCAATACGGTTTTCACAAAAGAAGACCTCATAGTTCACACGGAGTCTATGCATGTATTATGTGTGTATTGCAAGATATGTTTTAGTAAGGAAGATATGGAACTTCATCTACAATCTGAGCATTTATGTGTCTACTGCAAGAAATACTTTACAAAGAAAGATCTGAAAAATCATCTAGAGTCTGAGCATAAACATTTGTCTCTGCTGCAAGAATTCATTCACAAAAAAGACCTTATTCATCACAAATCTGGGCATGTTTTATGTGAGTATTGCAACACATGTTTGACAAAGGAACATATGGAACTTCATCTGAAATATCAGCATTTATGTGTCTACTGCAAGAAGCATTTTACAAAGAGCAATCTCAAACTTCATCTAAATTCAGAGCATTTATGTGTGCACTGCAAGAGGTTTTTCACAAAAGAAGACCTCGTAATTCATCAGGAGTCTATACATATATTATGTGAGTATTGCAAGAAACCTTTTCTACAGGAAGATTTGGAACTTCATCTTAAGTCTGAGCATTTATGTTTCTACTGCAAGAAGCATTTTACAACGGGAGATCTCAAACTTCATCTCGAATCAGAACATTTATGTGTGTACTGCAAGGAGTTTTTCACAACAAAAGCCCTCATAGTTCATCAGGAGTCTGTGCATGTGTTATGTGTTTATTGCAACAAACATTTTACAAAGGAAGATTTGGAACTTCATCTTAAGTCTGCATTTATGTGTCTACTGCAAGAAGTATTTCGGTAAGAGAGATCTCAAACGTCATCTCAAGTCTGAGCATTTATGTGTCTACTGCATGGAGTCTTTCACAAAAGAAGACCTCATAATTCATCAGAAGGCTATGCATGTTTTTTGTGTGTATTGCAATTATGTTTTGCAAAGGAAGATCTGGAACTTCATCTGAAGTCTCAGCATTTATGTGTCTACTGCAAGAAGCATTTCACAAAGAGTGATCTACAACCTCATATTGAATCTGAGCATATGTGTCTAATGCAAGACTTAGCAAAACCATATGTTTTTTGAAAGCTTAATAATGTATGGACTCCATAGAAAACTAATAATGCATATATTGTTTAATTACCTCATGTAAAAAATTACAGACAAGTAGCATATACATGTATAAAAACGCCTTATCTATTCAACTTTTAAATGCAGACTTGAAGCAGATTGTCCAAAGGAATATCTGGAATGCCATCTCAAGTCTGAGCATTTTGTGTCCACTGCAATAAGTTTTTCACAAAAGAAGACCTCATATTTTACCAGGAGTCTATGCATGATTTTTGTGCGTATTGCAACATGTGTAAATCTCAACATTTATGTGTCTACTGCACGAAGCATTTCACAAAGAGAGATCCCAAACTTCATCTTGAGACTGAACATTCATATGTTATGTCTGTATTATGTGGGTATTGCAACACACATTGTACAAAGGAAGATCTGGTCATCTGGAATGCCATCTCAAGTCTGGGCATTTTGTGTCCACTGCAATAAGTATTTCGGTATGTGCGTGTATCATCAGAGCATTGCACTAAGCATTTCACACAGGGAGCTCTTAAACGTCATCTAAACCATCAGCATTTATGTGTCTACTGTACATCTAAAGTATTTCACAAAAGCGATCTCAAACTTCATTTCATGTCGGAGCATTTATGTCTATTGCATGAAGTACTAAGAAAGATATATTTTATTGGCACAAAATCGCGACCCGGAGGCCGAATTACATTGTACACAAAGTATGTATAAGCAAAAAACAACAATGAGAAAAACAATATATATAACAATAAACAACATAATTAATAAATAAATATAAATAACAAAAGAAGTCAGAACTCAAGACGGATATCAAACTTCTCCAGTCTAAGTATGATGCGTTCATTGCAAGAAGGAGATCTCATAATTCATCGAACTGGGCGCAAACTTCAAAAATAACAATTTCAATTACAACAAGATCAAATATTATATCACCTCACAAGATGAGCCCTCCAGTCAGTACGTCTCTTGTACACTGTGATGTAGGTAAATTTTGTATTCAAGCATATACGAGCATGACTGTGCAGTCAATATGAGAATCAACTCTAGTTCAACTTCAGAACTTCATTTTAACAGAATTTTATTTTACAGACATTTGTCAATGTAACAGATATTAACAGATATTTGTCAATGTAAAGTCCAATCTTTTCACAACTTATTTATTTTTCTTACAGGCATCTGGATGAAAACGCCTGACCCCGGGCACCTGACAAGTTTTAACGATATGCTATAGTTGCTGATGCTAGATACAAGAAACACGGAGGCAACAACACTATTCGATCCCTACACTAGGATCCACAACAAGCTCATCCATCAGTGTGCAGTTCTTTAACCCCAATACATTTGCACATTCATTGAATGACCTTTGAAAATTTGGTTACAAAAACTCATACTCTGCAACTTGAGGTCAAATTTTGCACTATGATTGTTTAATTGAGGTTATTGAACAATGCCATTGGGATGAGGCCATTGTGGTCCATAGTGCTACTTATTGGCATTAAGAGAAGAGGTTATGGATTTTACAAACAGTACTTGAGTGAAGAATTGGTGATGGATTTGTAATAGAAAAACACAGACCTTCACTATTATAGAGATATTGATAGAATGTTTTAGATGAATCAACATGAAACATAGCTCAATATGAGGTACCTAGCAATTTTGAAATGTATTTATTGCCAAAAACATTTTGCTAATTTTGAGGCTTTCAAGAGACATAAAAATCGACATCAAAAACGCTTCTATAGCAGGTATAAAAGTGTGTGTCACTTGAGTGGGTCTGTGTTTAAGAAATATAGCAGAGGACAAGTGAAAGTTAATGCGCAGTTGAGCCAGAGAAGTGAAATTATCCAACACCTAACATCAAAGATAAAGACCAATAACACCTACTGCAAGTATGACAGGCTAGGTTTTAATTACCAAACTTTGCAAAGCAATCTGGGTTCTGATCAGGCTCTAAAGGTTCATGCAAATTCAATGGATAGCCATTCTTATTGTTCTTTGCCTCTAAACCATAATGATCTTCACATAGATGCACGTGGAACTAAAAATAGTATTTGTCAGCAGGATGTTAGTATATGTAGTAAGATGAGTCAACATAATGATTCATTTCAGTCATCAAAGGATGATATGGAACTTCATCTCAAGTCTGAGCATTTATGTGACTTCTGCAAGAAGCATTTTACAAAGAGGAATCTCAAACTTCATCTCAAGTCGGAGCATTTATGTGTTTACTGTAAGAAGTATTTCAAACAGAGAGCTCTCAAATATCATCTAAAGCATCAGCATTTATGTGTCTACTGTACAAATAAGAAGTATTTCACAAAGAGAGATCTCAAATGTCATCATAAGTCTCATCATGTATGTGTCTATTGTGCATGCCACAAACATTTCACAAGGAAAGCTCTCAAATGCCATCTAGAGTCTGAGCATTTATGTGTCTACTGTAAGAAGCATTTCACAAAGAGCGATCTCAAACTTCATCTCATGTCGGAGCATTTATGTGTCTTCTGCAAGAAGTTTTTCACAAAGAAGGATATCAAACTTTTCGAGTCTGATCATATATGTGTTAATTGCAAGAAGTGTTTCACAAAAGGAGACCTGACTATTCATCAAACTGAGCATGAACTTCACCACAAATGTGACCATTTATGTGTCTACTGTAAGAAGTATTTCACACAGAGAGATCTCAAATGTCACCTTAAGTCTGAGCATTTATGTGTCTACTGTAAAAAGTGTTCGACGTATTTCACAAAGGAGCTCTCAAATGTCATCTTAAGTCTGAGCATTTATGTGTCTACTGTAAAAAGCATTTCACACAGGAATCTCTCAAAAGTCATCTTAAGTCTCAGCATTTATGCGTCCATTGCAAGAAACATTTCACAAAGAGAGATCTGAAACTTCATCTTGAGTCTGAGCATTTATGTGTCTACTGCAAGAAGTATTTCACACAGGATTCGCTCAAAAGTCATCTTAAGTCTCAGCATTTATGTGTCTACTGCAAGAAGCATTTCACAAAGAGAGATCTGAAACTTCATCTTGAGTCTGAGCATTTATGTGTCTACTGCAAGAAACATTTCACACAGAAAGCTCTCAAATGCCATCTTAAGTGTGAGCATTTATGTGTCTACTGTAAGAAGCATTTCACAAAAAGAAATCTCAAACTTCATCTCGAATCAGAGCATTTATGTGCCCACTGCAAGTCTTTCACAAAAGACCTTAGAGTTCACCAGGAGTCTATGCACGTATTATGTGTGTATTGCAACACACAATTTACAAAGAAAGATCTAGAACGTCATCTCAAGTCTGAGCATTTATGTGCCTACTGTAAGGAGTCTTTCACAAAAGAAGACCTTATAATTCACGTGGAGTCTATGCATGCTTTGTGCATGTATTGCAACACATGTTTCACAAAGGAAGATCTGGAACTTCATCTTAAGTCTCAACATTCATGTATCTACTGCAAGAAGCATTTTACAAAGGGAGATCTCAAACGTCATCTTAAGTCTGAGCATTTATGTATGTACTGCTATGAGTCTTTCACAAAAGAAGACCTCATAATTCATCGGGAGTCTATGCATGTATTATGCGAGTATTGCAAGATATGTTTTAGAAAGCAAGATCTGGAACTTCATCTACAATCTGAGCATTTATGTGTCTACTGCAAGAAATACTTTACAAAGAAAGATCTGAAAAATCATCTAGAGTCTGAGCATAAACACATGTCTCAACTGCAAAATTTCACTCACAAAAAAGACCTTATTCATCAGGAGTCTATGCATGTACTACATTTATGTGTTTATTGCAAGATACATTTTACAAAGGAAGATCTGAAACTTCATCTTAAATCTGAGCATTTATGTGTCTACTGCAAGAAGCATTTCACAAAGAGAGATCTGAAATGTCATCTAGAGTCTATGCATGTATTATGTGTGTATTGTAACATGCAATTTACAAATGAAGAGCTCAAATTTCATCAACAGTCTGAGCATTTATGCCTCTACTGCAAGAAATACTTGATAAAGAAAGATCTGAAACATCATCTAGAGAATTTATTGTTGCTCTGTCTGCACTGCAACAAAGGCTTTACGAAGGAAGAGCTTATACTTCATCAAAACATACTTCATCAAAACTTAGAGCAAAAACAGGAGCATTCATGTGTCTTCTGCAAAAAGTGTTTCACAAAGAGTGATATAAAACCTCATATCGAATCTGAGCATTTTTGTGTCCCCTGCAGGAAATATTTCAGAGATCTGCAACATCATCTCAAGTCGGGGCATTTAATATGTGCTTATTGCAAGGAGTCTTTCAGAAAAGAAGACCTCATAACTCATCTGAAGTCTAAGCATGTATTGTGTAGGTACTGCAACACACGTTTTACAAAAGAAGATCTAGAACTTCATCTTAAGTCTGAGCATGCCTAATATTTCATTACAGATCTCTCGAGAAGTGTGTGTATTGCAGAGTTGGTCATGTGTCTTATATCGGGGTCTTATAGTGGGACCCCTTTGTGTTACATCAAAAAAATCTAGCAATTTTGCAATTTTTTACATATGTTACTGTAATTTTAAAACCATAATAAAAAACATACATTTTTTGAAAGCTTAAAAGGGCATTTCGTGATCCAGAGCATCATCCCCCACTTTTCTCAAAAAAGTTGAGATTTTTATATCACTGGAAACCTCCATGCTCTGACTTCATGTTAAATGTTTATGTGCAAAATATTTCTTGCAGATTAATTCGTTTAGCAAAGATATCGTGACATTTGAATTTCGTTCTGATAACAGTGGACTATGGAGCAGTGCAATGCACATACATGTAATCATGCATAACTCGCAAACGCAAAATCGGAATCAACTTAAATTTTGGGCTTTTTTCGTGGATATCTACTGAAAAATGTCATAAAAAGAAGATACTGGGATCACGAAATACTCCTTTAATGTATAGGGACTTTATATACATGTGTGTAGTTTTCATGGTTATATACAGTGTGTGTAAGAAAACATAGGGTGTCACTAAAATGCACATTATTTTATTTTTATTTTACCTCATGTTACCAGTAGCACAATGTCGTATTTTTGCTGAACCATGAAATGGTATCAGCCTATATGAGTGAATGTTACTTACTAGCTTACTTACTAGCTTACTAGCTTACTTACTAACTGACTAACCATTTGGTCTGAAATGGACATATCTCTAAATGCCACGAAGGTATGACCCCATGAGTGGTGTCATATGAAAGAGGAAAATATCGGAGGTCATCCAGGGGTCACAGGGGTCAAAAAAGGGTATTTTAACCGAAAATGCTCCGATTGAGCTTAAATTTAAATGCAATGATCCTTATGACATTCTAAACATGTTTAAAACCTTTAGAATTAATTTAAGGTCATTAAGGGGTCATAAAGGGGTCAAAGGTCAAGGTTCTCAAAATGCTCCAATTGAGCTGAAATTTAAATGCAATGATCCTTATGACATTCTAAACATTTAAAAATATTTTAAAATTCATTTAAGGTCATTAAGGGGGGTCATAAAGGGGTCAAAGGTCAAGTTTTTCAAAATGCTCCAATTGAGCTGAAATTTATATGCAATGATCCTTATGACATTCTTAACATTTTAAAAACATTTTAAGATTCATTTAAGGTCATTAAGGGGGTCAAAGGTCAAGTTTTCCAAAATGCTCCGATTGAGCTGAAATTTAAACGCAATGATCCTTATGACATTCTAAACATGTTGAAAATATTTTAAAATTCATTTAAGGCCATTAAGGGTGTCATACAGAGGTCAAAAGTCTAGTTTTCAAAATGCCAGCTTTCCACGTTCAAGATATATTAAAACGGCAATTAATGAATTTACATTTACACACTGAAACAGTCTTATTAAAATTAATACTATCCAGCACAGTATTGCTGCTTGATCAGATCGTCAGAGTCATCCGCCTAACTTACCTTGTGTCCTTGCAAAGGGCACAGTTGCTCTAGTTTATTTTATATTCTTCACTTTTCCTCTTTCATTATCACCACTCGGGCGGTCATACCTTCGTAGCATTTCAAGATTATGTCCATTATAGACTCCGGGTGACAGTGGTATAGGCCTACCACAATATACTGCTGAAGCCACATGGTTCAGCTATGGTGCGGTTATCGCTCTTGTTATAGACAGAACTCAGGCTTTCAAACCATATGAAAATGATCAGCTGCTTCAAGTCTGCAAAAGTGAATAGATATATAAAGGCCTTTTAATTTATTTGAAGAAAAAGAAAAATTTGTTTATTTTCAAGTTAACTTTATGTTATTTTAATTAAGTTTGTATTAATTACTTGAAAATGAAGAAATTTGTAGTTTACCTGGACACAAATAGTTATTATAATAATTTTCAGTAAAAAGTTTTACCATAAAATTGTAGGCTTTTATGTAACCAATCACGAACTATATTTAGTTAAAATACATGTAATTAGTACGTTAATCATCAAATAACTGTATGAAATTGTCGAATTTTTGGAAACAAAATAAACTAATTTAAGTCAATTGTTTTAAATGTATAAATATAATGATTTATTGTGAATGACTCAAAGACTTTAGTTAATACTTTGTTGGTTTGCAGTTCTTGATACTCAAATACAGAAATCACACCCGGAAAATCACAGTACTCTTATGTCATAAGAAGATCTAGGAAGATAAGATATTTTCTATAGCCCGGCTAATTTTATACAAGAAACGCCACATCTGGAAATTTCTGTGATCATTAGAGGGGCATACCTACCAGAAGCATGCCCGTATTTTGGAGGAAGGCTTAGGGGCGCGAGCCCCCGGGGTAAAAGCAGGGGCAGCAAAAAATAAGGGGTGGCGGAAGAAGAAGGGGCGGCGAAAAGAATTATTGAAGAAAAAGGGCGGAAAATTATGAAAAAGCTCTTCACTTTTTCAAATCATCGAAAAAATTTGGGTCAACCTTTTAGGACTTTTGATGAAGGGGCGGCAAAATTTACCTTTTCTGCAGCCCCGGGTAGGAGCAGCCACAGTACGCCACTATAAAGAATAAAATGAAGAGGCCTCCTATTTTCAGGCATTATTTTATACGTATATACCATGTGTACAGGCATGGCATAGTATGGGTATTCAACTATTTTTTGATTAAAAAAAATAAAAAGCCCTCATCCTTTCTTTTTTCTTTTTTTTTTTTTTTTTTTTTTTTTTTTGTAAACCCGGACGAGAAACATTTTTTATTTTTACTTGGCCTTATAACAATTTGTCAGCAAGATGTTAGTAAAATTTGCCAAAAGTTTCTATAATTCCATAGTTTACACCAACCGAAAGAGGAGTGTGGAAATGTGGAATCGTCGTGTGACAATGCTTTTATGTGGAGCTCCGAGCATGACCTGACCTTCCTTGGTGCAACATCATCCAAGTGGCACAATTCCCTCGACCCCACGGGACGGAAGGGCGGGGGCACTTAATTAACACAAATGACCATACGGGTATGCTCCCCCGGAAAGACCCCTCCCCTTTTTCAATTTTGCCATTTTTACGATTTTCCGGATGAGCAAATCACTAAATGGACCTTTAAAGTCCTTAGTACACAAACTTTGTTGTTCCCAAAACAAAACATTGTCCCATGGGTGGGGAAAGTTCATTGAACTTTACATGGGGTCAAATTTCAAACTTCGTCAAATGTACCAACACAGCTCAATGTATTCCTCGAACTGGTCATAAGAATTCAGAAAATGTATAGTTTCACCTATAGGATGAAGTACCGTTCTTGAATTATTACCAAAAAGGTCAACCGTTGACCTCTAAAGGGTCAAAATTTTAAACTTGCTCTAATTTTCATGAAAATGGTGTCAAAATCTTCGTATGAAGAGAGTGTTCATAAAATACTTTGGTGGGAGTACCGGGCACTGGAAATTTTCGGAGTCAAAACTTTTTGACCCCCATTGAGAGAACCTGAAATATGATCGCAACAATTTAGCACTAACAGAAAAAGATTAATGTCGGGTTATATAAAGGGCATAACAAACATTTTCAAAACTTGAATTATTGTTGTTGTTTTATGTTTTCCATCATGTATTTACGAACTGAATTTATTTGCATGCAAAATTACTTAAATTGAATCAGAGATGTCACATTTCCGGATTTAACCAGATTTCCGGATTTTCTTCAAATCTCAGAAAGTTTCCGGATCTGAAAAATCTCCAATTTTGAAATGAAATTTCCTTAGAAACCTGACTGGATGAACAGCTAAAAGGTTGATATGAACCTTTAGCTGTATCCTTTGGCTTTAATTATCATGGCTGTCGGGGTGGACTTGGGGGGGCGGGGTGGGGGAGCTTGGTTGTGAGTGTGTGTAGGCCTATGTATTTCCCTTGGGATAGGCCTACTATTTTAGTCCCAATTTTTAGTGACATGCATCACTCTGTATGTTTGACATACCGAATTTTACAAATAATTACTCTTATACAATGTATTCTTCATGCACATTAGTACCCCCCCCCCATGTGGGCCCCTCCCATATACCCGAAGGGGGGTCAAAAATGTAATGAATCATTGTTTTTATATTGCGCATTATATATATATATCAATTTCAGTCATGTAGGCCATGTTATTAGGCCAAAAGTATAGGAAACTGAAGATTTAAAACCACTTTTTTAGGATGAAGGAAGCACTTTAAAAAAAAAAGTCTAAAACGGGTTTTTATGTCAAAAATGGTCTCTTTTGGGGTGCTTAATCTTCTAAAATGTTTGTCGTCTTGAAATTTTAACTAAACGCACACTGCACTGATCGTCAATGATGGGGTGCCGGTTGGTGGGGGTGGGGTGGGTTATAGGCAGTGGATGCCAAGCACAAGAAATTGGTTAATTATTGCCTTATTTTTTTGCTTCACATCAACATCAGCCATATTGGTCATGTAATAAAGCCAAAAAACATTTTTAAGAGTGTCTCTTGTGCATAAAAGTATAGGAAACTCAAAACTTTAAAGCATGTTTTCTGGAAGAACCTGAATCCTTGCCCCTATAATATACATAACTTTTGTTACCAGTGTTTGAAAAAAATGCAAAATTGGGAACCAAGGGAGAACAGTGCCAGTGCATTGATTGGTTGATTAAGAAATGAATAAAAAAATAAATAGTTAGTCACAAAATTTATCAGGGGTGTAGTACCACCTTAAATGATTATTTATTCAACAACTCCTCCTATACCATTGGTAACGGGTGTTGGGCAATTAGAGATAGGCCTATTACAAGAACTGCCCGACCCGAGAACCGCGAAATCTAGTTGTTTATAATGTTCAACTAGTTTCTGATTTTATTACATTTTACTAAAACCTCTGAAAACCTAACTCAAAAATCCTAACTCGAAACTCGAAAATTCTAACTCGAAACTCGAAATTCTTAACTCGAAACTCGAAAAACCTAACTCGAAACTCGAAAATCCTAACTCGAAACTCGAAATGTGTAACTCGAAACTCGAAATTTGTAACTCGAAACTCGATACTCGAACTCGAAACTCGATGAATAGCAACACACATGCCATTAATAATGATAACATTTAACACGAAGAAATTATTCAATTCGTATTCTCACGATTTATCTTCACAGCTGTGTCAGTGTAAAATTGATTTAGTTTTAATTTAATTTCATACTTTAATATAATTAATTTGTTTCCAGTTTTTTTTAAATTGTTGTTAAATTTAATAAAATGAAATTTGTTGTTTTATTGGCCTTGTGGTATCTGGACGCATTCGGAAAATAGGGCCAGCGCACTGACTGGTAAACCCAGGTTAAGCGAGTGAGGGACTCTATCAAGTCGCGATCTTCTTGACCTTGACTCCACGTTGGAACCACCTGCTGTCTCTGTCGAGTATGCGGACTTTATCCAAGTCCACAAAATGTCGCGGAGACTCGATGTGAATGTGGTTTGAGACCTCTGATGCTGTACTACGGGGTCTCCTATGTTCATTAAAGTAGTACAGCATCAGAGGTCTCAGACCACATTCACATCGAGTCTCCGCGACATTTTGTGGACTTGGATAAAGTCCGCATACTTAAAGGGGCACTTCGTGATCCACAGCCTCATCCCCCACTTTTCTCAAAAAAAGTTGAGATTTTTATATCACTGGAAACCTCTGGCTACATAATGTTTATGTACAAAATATTTCTTGCAGATTAATTCGTTTTGCAAAGATATCGTGAAATTTGAATTTCGTTCTGGTGCACCAGAACGAAATTACAACGCATTGTCTATGGAGCAGTGTAATACACATAATCATGCATAACTCGCAAACGCAAAATCGGAATCAACTGAAATTTTGGAAATAGGCTTTTTTCGTGGATATGTACTGAAAAATGTCATAAAAAGAGGATGCTAGGATCACGAAACACTCCTTTAATATACATACATAAAGTTACAAAATTGTTTTTACTGTTTTATCATGATACAGGTATTATAATGATTCTCTTTTTCAACTTGAAACAGATTAAAAGATAAATAAATATTTTACATTCTGCTGTAAAATTAAATACATGTAATTGTCAATGAATTTATCATAGAAAATACTGTTCAACCTTAAGGGTAGACGAGGTATTGTTGGTCGAAGCAGGCAAAAATATCGATTTTCATTACCTAAATCAATATATTATTGAAAAATAACACTTTGATGTTTTGCAAAAGTTCATTCTACAAATCATATATTTTGAAAACTTGCTAGATTTATTATTGTTAATGAGTTATGTACGTTTCACAAAAGTGTTGTTGTTTCAGTCCTCTTTACAACATAACTCAAGAACCACAGTACCTTCAAAAGTATATCTGTGGTAATTGAATTTTAAAAGTACTTGAACAGTTCATTTACACGTAGCCTACACTAAATTATACATGTAACAGGGAAGTGAGCACGTTGAGCTTGCACTACTCAGTACATGAGACTTACCTAATTATAACCACTAATACCAAAGCTCTTCACACAGGTGTTATTGCTGCTGTATAGTTGTATGATGATAAATATCATGATTATTCTCTCGGTTATTAATTCATTTCGTTGTTTGAGTCGTTTTATCATTTCATTTAGTTTCCAGTATTGAACCAAACAATTAGGTCTGATGCCCGGGGTCTGATGTCTGACGAGTCAATAACACCGTTGAGTCCTCGCCAAAAATTGACCATCATAGCCTTACTATTACCAAGTTTTTTGGACAGCGCGTCGTTTTCTGTGATCGAGCCATTCTTTCCTGCCGAGGTAAGCTAACATTTTTCATTTTGTATAAAAATCGATCAGAAAAATAGTAGCAACTGGGTGCATAGTTATGAGCTTCTTCATGTTTTCATTACGTTTTATTCGGGGAAATAATGACAAAGATGTTATAAATTTTTATTCCATAATTGCAGAAATCAAACCATAATATCGTATTCGGCCCTATGCTGACAGATTTTTTTTTAAATCGTTAGTTATAGTCACTACAAATTGAACTGCGTTCACAGACGTATGTTATATTATCAATCTACATGTATTTATGTGCCCCAGCCTCCCCAAAATTGCTGTTGACCATAAAGTTTCAGAGTCGGGTTTCTTTACATACATGTAAAAGCTTCCAGTTGCCATGCATCCAAATGAGTTTAAGCCATGATGTGTGATTTGCTCCACAGCGACACCCTCAATTTTTTTTTTTGAATTTCTACTTTTTGCATGATTGTAATACCCAATGGTGTACTAAAATACCATATGAAAGATTAAGCCTAAAGTGCTTTAATTACAGTGAAATTTTTCAGAGTTCACCGGTCGAGTGGTGGCTAAACACATCGCGTGCATTTGTATTATTGAATCATTAAATCAGTAACGTATAAACAGTGTGAATAGAGAGCTTGCGAAATGGCGTTACTTTAACTTTAACTTTAACGTCTAGAGGATTATAGAGGATTATGTATTCAAAACCACCGTGGTTTTGAATACATAATCCTCTATAATCCTCTAGACGTTAAAGTTAAAGTAACGCCATTTCGCAAGCTCTCTAATATCGCTATTTTTCTTACGTCTTGTTTGTTTGTCCTAGCTGTGTGAAGGTACGCCAATAATCATGATAATAATGCGATGAGCTTAATACACGTATTTTAGGCGCTGGAATTGAAGCAATTTTCTACGTTTTACCTCATTTGTTTGCATCAGTGAAAACTAACATTTAAATAGGAATCTATTCTTTATGCAAATTACACATCATGGCTTTAATGCGGTCATTTTTTATCTTGTTCTGTATCACAATCTCATGTTGATATGCATTTACTTATACCGTGTAACCAGTACCCTTATTATGGTGTGTCTTGATTAGAAGCCTAGATGAGATGGTAATATATGTTTAGGCTATCATAAAGAAGTGCTTTACTATTTGGGAAAACAATTGATATAAATATCATGCATTTTGCGAGATGTTTATAGTACCGGTATAGTATAACAGATGAATCTTGAACATATCATGAAATAATTTATTGTTATGATGTATTAAAATAAAAACATTAATGTTGTGTTTTAGTTTCCATTTTTACATAATACGTACATTTTTATGCACATAAATTTTGATCAAGGTTCTTCGTTTCATTTATTAGGCTATAGTATTATTATTATTCATTTAATCACTCAACATATTGAGCAAAATAATTATAGTAATCTATTAAATTGGGCTTGTACTTTGGAGTTTCAGCACTTTCATGATGTTCATTCAAAATAAGAGTTTATAAGTCGTCAAACTATTAATAAGGTTTGTTGTTTGTTTACACGGTCAAAAGCAGATCGGGGAAAGGCCACCTCCTCTATAAAAAAAAAGGGGGAACATGTTTGTTGTACGATTTTGACTCCAAAATCTGCAAAGTTTCTGAATCGGAGAGAATACCCCCCCCGCCCTCGGAATGATTAAAAGGGTCGTATTTGCCGTAAAATTTGGATCCGCCCCTTTTGGGTTGAGCGGAACAGCTGACTACGCATATCAACCAAATTGATAAGTAGAACAATATCAAATTCACATTCGAAACGGAAGATAATCAACAAATTCCTTTCCTCGACACACTTAGCTTCAAAAACAAGATGGATTGATCAAACTTTTGGTGTATCAGAAAAAGACACATACTGACCAGTATTTACCTTTCAACTATCATCACCCATTGCAGCACAAACTCAGTTTGCCAGGTAAGACCAAGACAAAGTAATCACAGAAGACGAAGACAAAAAACAGGAAGTAATCAAAATCAAAGAGGCCTTAAAATTTTGTAGCTACCCTGAATGGGTATTTAAACAAACTGAACGCAAAAGCAGGTCACAAAGCAAAGAACAATCGGAGATCAAATCCAGGGGGATGGTACATTCCGTACAAAGAAGGTCTCTCACAACGCGTTAGGCGAGTCTTTGAGACATATGGTATTATATTAATACCGCGTTTAAGCCACAGCAAACTACGGTGTCTGATCTCCGCCAAATTCCCCCTTTTATTATTAATTCCCCGATTTTTACTTACCCCCCCCCCCACCTTTTTACAAATAATTTCCCTTTTAATTCCCCTGTTTACAAATAGTTCCCCCTTTTTGTAAATAGTTCCCCTTTTATTTTTACCCATTTTGTAACTAGTTCCCCCTTTTAACAAATAATTCCCCGTTTTAAATTTCCCCCTTTTTACAAATAGTTCCCATTTTTGTAAATATCCCCCTTTTTACTTTCACCCGTTTTGTAAATAGTTCCCCCTTTTTTTAAATAAATAATTCCCTTTTAAATTTCCCCCTTTTTTTACAAATAGTTCCCCTTTTGAAAATAGTTGTTCCCTTTTTTACTTTCCCCCTTTTTTGTAAATAGTTCCCCTTTTAATACTCACCCCCTTAGTGTAAATAGTTTTTTTCTTTTTACACTCAAGAATGGTTTATCCCATTTTACTTTCTCCTTTTCAAATTCGATTCCCCTGATTTGTTTTTTCCCCGCTTTTTGATGTGCGTATGGCTGTGTTTTATAGGCTTTATAGAATCACGCCTCTAACCACGTGGAGTGCCAGCCTTCATGCTTCGATCGTGCATACATGTACTTCGATATTGAAATAGGTCCAGCCTACACGTTGAAAGCACGTGATTGTCTGATACAAATTCTTGAGCTAAATAAAATGAATAAAATGATACTTATTTATGTAATTTATGAATTCTATCGGATATAGATCTACATTTAAGAAAAATCATAATCTGAATATCATGCAACTAAATATAGACCCAGGAAAAGGCCAGGAGATTGGAATTCGAATCAATTAGATGATTGATTGATTGATTGATTGATTTTATTCGATTAAAATTCAACATAAAATTACAGCAAAAACAGAATATACAATATAACTTTAAATTACAAATACAATGTATCAAACAATGTTGAATTAAAATCTTGGATTACACAAGA
Organism: Amphiura filiformis; assembly: GCF_039555335.1. NCBI lineage: Eukaryota > Metazoa > Echinodermata > Ophiuroidea > Amphilepidida > Amphiuridae > Amphiura > Amphiura filiformis. Next base: position 71,532,287 of record NC_092631.1, read on the forward strand.
AAGCCTCCAAAAGGGGGCTTATTTCCATTGGGGTCCAATTATAAAAACATATATTATATAATAAGAAAAGCACACTAAATTCAATACAGAATCAAGAAATAATCTTATATACATATTTAAAGAGAAATTGAAAAATAAGCATATATAAAAACACTAAAAAAATACCATGAAATTATGAATTGATTTCACTTAGGTAGGTCTTTATTGCACTTTTAAAACAATTCTGATTTTTGATGGATTTGATATGATTTGGGAGTGAATTCCAATCTTGGATAGAGGTAAAATAAAAAAGTATTGCACGCTTGACTTTTGGCACGGGGAAGAATAAAATTAAACTCACTGGAACGAGTGTTATAGCCATGTATATCAGAAAAGAGTTTGAAATTGTCTGAAAGATAAGAAACTGAGGTGCCATTAAAAATTTTAAAAACATGATTCATTTTAAGTTGAGTAACCCGATCTTTTACATAAAGCATGCGCAGTCTGTCAAGTTCCTGTTGCCCTATATGTGTCCGGGAGTCTAGGTTCAGGATGAATCTGACCATTTTGTTTTGTATAATTTGGAGTTTATTTTTGAGTTTTTGAGAGAGAGCCGAGTACCAGGAAGTGCATGAATAGTCAAAATGACATTGGATGAGGGCAGAACACAATGTTTTACGCGATTTTTCATTCAGAAACGAACCTTGTCTGTATAAAAATTTAAGCCTGGCACTAGATTTTTAATGACATTGAAGGCAATTTCATCGCAAGACAAGCATTGATCCAGAGAAATACACAGGTACTTGACAGAATGCGCACATTAAATAACTTCATCATTCCATTTAACCACAAAATCAGTAGCTTTATTGAGGTTTTGTTTAGTACCAAAGAGGATGGATTCGGTTTTGCCAAGATGAAGGGAAAGCTTGTTGTCAGTTAACCACTCTCTACATGAATCGAGTTCTTTGCTAAGGGATTTACCAATTTCGCTAGGATCCTTACCAGAAATGAGGAGAGCACTGTCATCAGCATACAAAAGTAGTTTACAATTAATACTTATTGGCATATCGTTTACATAACATAAAAACAAAAGTGGGCCCAAAATACTTCCCTGCGGTACTCCACATGAGATGTTTAGAGGATCAGACTCCACATCATTGACACTAACGATTTGCTGCCTATTTGAAAGATACGAACGGAACCATGATGAAGAACCAATGCCCATAGCGATAAGTTTATGACATAATATATCATGGTTCACTGTGTCAAAGGCCTTTTGTAGGTCCAATAACACCATACCAGTATAATTGCCTTGAGAAGTTTGAGTGCGAATGTAATCAGTAAGATGGACGAGACATGTATCTGTGGAGCATGATCCTCTAAAACCAGATTGGTAATCATAAAGCAATTTCTTCTCCCTCAAGTAAGATTCAAGTTGGACATATACAGCTCTTTCCAAGATTTTAGATGTGACACTGAGGATACTGACGGGTCTGTAGTTTCCAACATCAGTTCTGCTATTCTTTTTAAACAAGGGCTTGACACGAGCCAATTTGAAATCGTTGGGAACTGTATTAGTGGTGATGGAAAGATTGACAATATGTGTTATTGGTTCAACAAGCACACAAGCACCATCCTTCAAAAATCTAGAAGGAATATCATCAATTCCAGTACTTTTACTTACATTAAGTTTGCTAAGTTCTTTTAAAACAAATTCCTTAGTAACATGAGAAAGTATCAAGTTATCTGGTTGCACGCCTTGATCTTTGTAATAATCAGAGAGAGCTTTTGAGTCAGCACAAAACCTATTCGTAGATGGCGGGAGTTTTTTTACAAGCTCTGAAGCTATGGTGGTATAAAACATATTAATGTGATTAGCAATTTTGTCTGAGTCAAAACACATTGTACCATTAATATCAAGAACAACTTTATTTTTTACCTTTGACTTGGTACTATAGCCAAGAGATTTGAGTTGTTGCCATAATCTCTTAGAATCATTTTTATACTCATCAATTTTGTCTCTGAAGTAAACAGACTTCGCCTTTTTAACCTCTCGTTGAACTTTGTTTCTTATTCTACGGTACTCAGTGAACAATTCAGGTTTCTGTTCATTCTTAAATCTGTGGAGTAATTGATCTCTTTCTTTGATACTCTCCAAAATTTCATTTGACATCCATGGCTCAGTTCTAGTTTTTATTCGAACTTGTTTAGTAGGCGCAATTGAGTCCAGGATGGAGATAAAAGTCTTTTTAAATCTCAACCAGGCTAAATTCACATCTTTACAATTACATATATCTGACCAATCAACTTCATTCAACTTCACTAGAAGTCCCTCTTTGGTGTAATTTTTGAGGGATCTAATTTGGACAGTATTGTGTTGATTAAAATTACCTCTCGACACCTTACGGGTGCAATAAACAGCCATATGATCACTGAGACCAATATTTAAATTTCCAAATTGACATATTTTATCAGTGTCATTACAAATAATGTGATCAATAAGCGTAGCCGAAGTAGCTGTCACACGAGTTGGTTTGTTAATGATTTGACTACAATTAAACATGTCCAGAGTTTGTTTGTACGTTTTAAACATACACTCGTTCTTTTTTTAAAAGTCAATATTAAAGTCACCCAATACTATGAGTTCACTACTAGGAGAGACTTTGGAAAGACAAGACTGAAAATGATCCAGAAATTTACTATTTGTTTGTGGTCGATAACAAATGCCGACAGTTATAGGCCTAGTCTTGGGAAGAAGAATATCAAACCAAAGATTTTCAATGTGCATATCTTGGATATCTTCTCTTAACATAAAGGCCAAATCAGATCTTACATAGGCACATACTCCACCTCCATGCCGGGTTCTATCGCTGCGGAGTATAGAATAGCCATCAATTTCAATTTCTGAATCAGGAACAGTTTCATCTATCTTAGATTCTGAAATTCCAATTACTGAGGCTTTAGAGTTCTGAACAATTATCTTAAGTTGCGATAATTTAGGAATAACTGAATCAATATTTAAATGTATAAAATGTAAACCCCTTCTGTGGAAACAGTCATACATGTTCTCAATATTTGAATCGGGTTTAATAGTTTTAGGCTGCGTTTGATCCTGCATTTGATCAGGTAGACTAGTTATCTTCTCATCTTTGACAGTTGGTTCAGCATTTTCTATAGTAGAAAGGTTCATTTGGTTGCGACGATGTTTGATATGAGCGCCAGCTCGACATCCCCGGGTTACAGAAGGGAAGTTAATCTTCAGATCTTTAATTGTTGACCAAGTGTCATTTGGCAGCCACTGGATTTGTTTGTTTCTGTATTGAAGAAGTTCATCGCGTGTGTAGTTAATTTTTCGTATAGCAGAGTTAGTACCAGAAGCAGAGATTTTAACATTTGTCTCATTGCTATAATCAGGGCCTGGGTTGGACTGTATATCTCCACAACTAAGTAGACCCAGTGCCGTACTATTACGCTGACTTTCGTATTCGGCGAGGAGGACGATTTCGACCTCCTGGTTTGTTTACAAACAGAGAAAAAAAAAAAAACCGTTCCGCTTGTCCAAACACTCAAGTATCAGAAGGATGGTCCACAATAGCGTGATTCACGTAACCTGAATAGGGATTAAAAAGCTGTCACGTAGAACATGTGCTTCTATTGTCCAATTTGCCATCAAGATTTCATATGGAAACAGTTCAGACCCAGTACACGATCATGTCAGAAATTAATATTTTGTTCTGGGTCTGATTATTCGGACTAAAGTAGACCTATTTGGAAAGTTATTGTACTGTTTGGATACAATGAAATCGGTTTCTGAACAAATTTGTCATGCTGTAGTAAGTAGCTCATTGATGAAGACTTAGAGTTCAGCAAAGTACATTGTTGACATCTCACACCTGAGAGTATCAGGGTTATTATCAGGTACTTCAATAGCATGGTTCCTGATGAAGTTATAGTTCAATAGGTTCAATATAAAGTGGCAAAAACTCACCAAGAGTGTGATGAATTGATCAAAGAGATCAATAATCCAGTCAAGTAATTCAGTACAGTATTACTGGTTCAATATGTAGTTACCAGTAGCAGTTTAGTGCATACATTGTAGATCAACCAAGTTGAAATCAAAATCATATTTCAAGAAAATACACAAAATTACGAATGTCACAAACTGGAAAAATAGCACAAAACAGTCAGTGTATGTTCCAAAATGAATGATGCAAAAATTGCGATAACAAGTGCCCTTAGATGGAAAAATGGGCACAAGTTGGCAGAGCAAGTTGACAAACAATTATCGCCATTCAAAACGTTTTACCATACATAATCTGAACCGTACGTCTAGATTAACTCTTCTGCTATTGCTCGCTGGGGATGTTAACCCAAACCCAGGACCACAACAATTAAAATACCCCTGCCAAATTTGTAACACAGCTGCCAGGTGGGGCCAGGATTGTATTGAATGTGAGAACTGTAATAACTGGTTCCATAAATTTTGCCTGGGCATGAGCGACGAGGTGTATGACGTTCTTGCCAATCATGCATCTTACTCATGGCTCTGTGATGGCTGCGGATTACCTAATTTTCACTCCTCGTTCCTCATGGACCTAAATGAGCTGAAATCAAACAACAGTTTTGATGCCCTCACCGATTTGTGTGATGATTCCATTGATAGTTTACCTACGGACTCCAACTTTGATAGCCCTATGAAAACTTCTAGCCCTGTTAGAAGTGGACACACTGTGACTGATAAATCAAATAAACGCAAAACAATGAAATCCAAACCTAAAACTCGCTCTCTCAAAATATTGAATGTTAACTGCCAGAGTGTGCATGCAAAACGAGCTGGCTTTCAGTACCTCCTCCAAGAAGAGGAACCTGATATAGTTGTGGGTTCTGAATCATGGCTTCACAGCAATATTACCTCCGGTGAAGTTTTTCCATCTCATTACAATATTTTTCGCAAAGATAGAGACAATAATAATGATAGCCACGGTGGCGTCTTTGTGGCCGTTAAAAATGATCTTATTGCCCAAGACGAACAGGAGCTAGACCAAGAGGGTTGTGAACTGAAGTGGATTAGTATCCATGTTAGTGGCATAGCTCCAGTGTACATTGGAGGATTTTACCGCTCTCAGAAAACAAACTCGGATTACGTCCGCCTTTTGGAAAATTCCTTGGAAAAGATCCCAAAGCAGTCCTCTGTTTGGCTACTAGGTGACTTTAACTTACCAGATGTAGATTGGGTCACAAATACCTTCAAACCGTGTGGTCGTTACCCAGGACCAAGTAAAACCATGTTAGAAATCGCTCTAGACCACAATCTTCAGCAGGTTGTCTTAAAACCAACGAGAGACAATAGTATCCTTGATCTATGTTTTACCAATAATCCGGCTTTTGTCAACAATGTGGATGTAAATCCCGGGATTAGCGACCACGACATAGTCGTCATACATGCTTCTATTAAACCCAAAATCACAAAACTTCCAAAACGGAAAGTGTACCTGTATAAAAAAGCAAATTTCAGTAAAATCACTGATGAACTCGATGAACTTGGTGCTGAATTAACTGAAGAAGTTGTCCAGAACTTGGACATCGATGAGCTCTGGAATCGCTTTACAAACACTATCCAAAAATCAATGGATGTTAATATACCATCCAAAATGACTTCATCCAAACCAAGTGTTCCTTGGATAAATGCCACCATGAAAATAAATATCAGGAAAAAACGCAAGCTTTATGACAAGGCTAGAAAAACTGGTGATTTTGAACTCTGGGACAGATTTAAACAATCAAGACGCAAAATTGACAGACAAATGAGGACACTGCATCGGGAACATGTCCATAGTATTGGTGAATGTCTTGAAACTGATAACACCAAACCCTTCTGGAATTATATAAAATCCCTCCGTAGGGATGTTTTTGGCGTTTCCCCCCTAAATTTGACGGGTCGTATAGCATCTAGTGCCAAAGAGAAGGCAGAGACCCTAAACAAGCAATTTTGCTCGGTCTTCACTAGAGAAGACCTTTCTTCTATTCCAAATCTTGGAGTTAGTGCTGTACCAGATATGCCAAACATCACTATCACTACATTTGGAGTTGAAAAACTGCTCAAGAACCTGAAAATCAATAAAGCGTCAGGTCCTGACAACATTCCAGCTAGGATATTAAAGGAATGTGCTTCAAGTGTGGCACCCATTCTTCAGAAAATTTACCAAAAATCCATCTCTTCAGGGTATTACCCCAGGACTGGCTGAATGCTACCGTCTCGCCAATTTTCAAAAAAGGCGATAGGTCACTCCCAAGTAATTATCGTCCGGTATCCCTGACATGTATTGCCTGTAAACAATTAGAACACATAATCCATAGCAATATCATGAACCATCTGGAAAAGTACTCTCTGCTGTGCGATAGACAACATGGGTTTCGAAGTGGTAGATCCTGCGAAACTCAGCTTGCTGGGTTGGTAAACGATGTTGCTGAGATCCTTGATAACCGTGGCCGTGCTGATCTATGCATAATGGATTTCAGTAAAGCGTTTGATATGGTTCCGCATCAACGACTCCTCACAAAATTAGACCACCTTGGAATAAGAGGAGATACCAAATCTTGGATTGAGGGCTTCCTGACAAAACGCCAGCAAAGTGTCGTCATTGATGGACAGGCATCCCCAAGTTCACCTGTAATTTCCGGAGTACCCCAGGGGACTGTCCTTGGTCCCCTGTTGTTCCTAGCCTATATTAATGATATCCCGGAGGGAGTAACATCTGAAGTGAGACTCTTCGCAGATGATCTGATTTTGTACAGAGCTATCAATTCTCCTGAGGACTGTGATATTTTACAAAAAGACATCAACTCTCTTTGTACCTGGGAAGAAACTTGGCAGATGAAGTTCAATATATCCAAATGTTTCATCATGCACGTGACACATCAAAGAAGTTTCATTCCACACCAGTATCGCATGGGAACTTCTACTCTCCAAACTGTAGATCACCATCCCTACTTGGGGGTCGAGATATCCAGCAACTTATCTTGGGCTAAACACATAAATCAGACTGTTAACAAAGCAAACAGCATTCTGGGCTTACTGAAAAGAAACCTTTGGAACTGTTCCCCTCGCACTAAAGAGATTGCTTATAAAACCCTGGTGAGACCGAGACTAGAATATTGCAGCCCAATCTGGGATCCGTACCAGAAAATTCATCAGGATAATTTAGAAAAAGTCCAGAAGAGGGCAGTTAGATTTGTAAAGAGCGACTACAGACGCACCAGCAGTGTCACGGACATGCTTCATGATCTGAAATGGGACACTCTTCAAGACAGAAGGGAAAAGGCTCGCCTCATAACTATATACAAAGAAACTCACAAGTTCACACCATCTAACATCAGTCATCACCTGACCAAGAACACTACAGCCAGACGCACTACTCGTCAAACTCATGAACTTAACTATAACGTCATACGCCCCAACAAAGACTGCTATAAATTCTCACTTTATCCACGGACAATACCAAAATGGAACTCACTGCCACCTACCACCAAAATAGCTCCTGATGTGGCCTCTTTCAAGAACTTGATCGGCGGTAAGGAAATTGAAATTGAGAAGAAAATTTAATAAGTTATCAGCGAATCGATGCATGATCTGTACGCTGATAGCCACACCAGGCGTTTTGTGCAGTAGCAGACAAGACAAGACAAGACAAGCTCTGCAAAAGTGCTGCCAGTAGGCGCCAGAGTTGCCAGATTGGCTTATTAATCGTTATTATTTTGGACTTGTCTCGACTTTTAAAAAAGACTAGGCTTAAGGGATCTAAAATGAGCGTTTATTGCGTTTCGACAGTATTTTTTGCGGGACATGAGAGCACCTCGGACCTATCGAATTGCATTCTGAATACGAAGCATGTCTTTCTGATATCAAATAATTTTCATTTTTTGAAAATCACAATATAATACAAATTTTATGACAAATTTTAAAAATTTGATATTTTTCAAATTTTGATATATAACAGTCCTCGAAGTAAATTATATAAATCTAATGATATATTTTAAAGTGTATGTAGCAGGAGGAAAAGCCGACGGTCAATTGAACATTTTGACCTTTCATATTGAAGATATGGATTTTTTTCCCAAAAGACCTAATTTTTTTTGGTGTTTTGGGGAAAAATCCATATCTTCAATACGAAAGGTCAAAATTTTCAATTGATCGTCGGCTTTTCATCCCACCTACATACACTTTAAGTATAAATCATCAGATTTATAAAGTTTACTTCAAGTACTGTTAAATATCAAAATATCAATTTTAATGATTTGCCATAAAATGTGTATTAAAGTGCGAATTTCAAAAAATCAAAATTATTTGATATCAGAATGACATTCTTCATCTAACATAATATAGGGCCTACTAATTCTTTTTTGGATTTTTGAGGCGTGCACCACTGACCGAAGTCCCTGGTTCATTTGTCTGGTCAATTGAATATACGCCATAGAGCCTTTGATTAGAAAGCACATTTTTATTGTTAACGGGATTGTTGACAAACAAAGAATAGCGAAAATTACTCGGAACTGGCTTAAAAATAAAGTTGCATAAAATCACACAGCCACACTTGTCATAAATATGCAATGCCCATTTTGTCAAGGCCCGTTTTATAAATGTATGCTTTTATTGTCATTTCACTGTTAAGACCGCTTGTTTTAAACTTTGGTACTAACTTTTAAAAAAACCTTTTGAATATATAGCACAAACAATTCTTATTATCTAGGCTTCTGTAACAATGGCAGCCAGTTGTTTGTTGTCTCTGACATATCCCTGTTTATAGACAAGTTCTTCACAGACTTTCAAACATCATTGCTATGAATTTGACCAGCATAAATATTTATGCATGCCATTTCACCCGTTTAACATTCTGAACATCATTTGGTTTATCAATCATATCGGATTTGCTCTTTGTACAGCCCCTCTATAAACGTGCATAAAAGTTGACGGATCCCTAACCCATTGAATTTAGCGGCGCTTGCACAACAGGCTATAAATCTAACTACGTTGGTATCCAAATTCATGTAGAACGCCTTTCCAATAATGGATGTATAGCGAAATGAGCTCTAGTGAGTGCACGGTACTCTCCAGGGTCCAGGCTTACTGGTAAAGCCTCCCGGGGGGGGCACTCAACTTAAATTTTGGTAGGGGTGTGCGGCGCGGAGCGCCGAACTTTGGGAACTGAGAACTGATTTTCGGCCAAAAGAGGGGCTTGAAGAACTGAAATTTGGGCCAAATTATAGGCTGTTGAGCTAAAAATTTCCAATTTTTTTCCAAATTTGAGCTTAAAGAGCTGCAATTGTCAGAGTTTGAGGCTCAAAGAACTGGATTAGATTCAAATGTGGGGCTTAAGGAACTGCCGGAGAGCCTGAAAAAGGGACCCTTGACCGCCGCACATACCCGTACCACCTTAACATGTGAGTGCCCCCCCCCGGGTAAAGCCTACGCACGGAAAACGGGGAGTACCCAAACAAAAAGGGAGTATTAAAAACAATAAAAATTCCTTTAAAAGGAATAGGGTGGGCAAGTGAAAAATTGTCAAGAGAAATGAAAGAATGAGTAAGTCAAGTTCACAATTAAAAACAGGGAAAATATGACACAACATCGATTTCCAATAGGGGAATAACACAAAACGTATATAAACAAAGTTAAAAGAGTTTTTTTAACTTTATACGTTTATACGTTTGTTATTCCCCATTGGAGGTTGTGTCATATTTTCCTGATTTTAATCTGATCTATTGCTTATCCTTTGTTCTCTGCTGGTCAGTTGGAACAGATTTTCCCTGTTTTTATATTAACCCTTCACATCATAACACAAGACGTTTTATGTTAACATTTTATATAAAACATGGTTATAAAACTTTTGTAGATAATAGTTATTTAAAACATTTTCGTAATCATACCTAGAGTTTTTTTTATCATCAGATAGAAAGACTTCTGCTCATCTTCTCTGGTGAGACAACAGGGTTGGGGTATCTTTCCATATCTGTCATATCAATTTCCTCAATATGTTGTATTGCAACTTATGAGGGGAAATGTTTGATTTTACAATATTTCGATATTATTTTTTAACTTTGTAACTTTATTATGATTAACATAACTGTATTTCAAAGCGTCAAACTATATCATTATTTTGTCCCAACAAAAATAATCCAGGGAATAAAATATTCATTCATTCTAATAATTTGTCTATAATACCTTATACAAGCACTATTTGTCACAAGATTTGAAAAGTAAATAGCCTATGTACACACTACACACTGAACACAATGCACATACAAGCTGTATTTAAGTATAGTCCTCTTGCTCTATGAAAAAGGGATGTTTATCCAGGACCAATTACTAGTACAAATGTAATTATCCCCTTCAGCCAAATTCACTCCAGGCTAGACTAGGGCACCCCAATGATAAACCACAGTAGACAAGCCAAAAGATAGAAAATTGTTATGTAATAATGGTATTATGGGATATTTTTACACCATTTTGATAGCTCTATAATTGGGCATCAGCAGGGGGTAATTGGATAAATTTGTGGGTTTGATAGTAATTCCTTTTTGGTAGAGCAACCAGAGTATAGGCCTACATGCCGAAGCTGTCAGTATAAAATGATATATGACCTTCACGATGCTATTAATTTAGCCCAAAGATTAGGAAAACTAGCAAAACTGGTGAACTGGTACTGTTCAAATAAAAACATCTGCAAATCTTGCTGCAATTTCCAAATAGTATTTCTATTACTTAAATAATTATTTTGTTATTTCTTTTAATACAAACACATTACTGCCTATGACGACTTTATCGTATTACTTACATATCAAAATCAAGTAATAATTACAAAACTCGCCGTAAACTATCACCTCTGTGGGTGTTTGGGATATAACCGGCACGAATATTTTCTCAACACTGCGGCATGTGAAAAAGTAGGTCAATAGTCAGAGAATACAGGGTGGGTGCGGCACGCCGCACCCACCCAAAAAGGGAGTATTATTTAAAAAGGGAGAAACTATTTAAAATGGGAACCTATTTGTGAAAAGCGGGAGGAAAGTTAAAAGGGATTATTTGTAAAAAGGGGAACTATTTACAAAATGGGTGAAAATAAAAAGGGTATTATTTGTAAAGGGGTAATTCGAAAACGGGGAAACTATTTGAAAAGGGCGAAATTAAAAAGGGGAAACTATTTGAAAAGGGGAATTCGAAAAGGGGAAACTATATGAAAAGGGGAAAGTCGAAAAGGGGAAACTATTTGAAAAGGGGCAAGTCGAAAAGGAGAAACTATTTGAAAAGGGGGAAAGTCGAAAAGGGGAAACTATTTGAAAAGGGGTAAGTCGAAAAGGGGAAACTATTTGAAAAGGGGAAAGTCGAAAAGGGGAAACTATTTGAAAACGGGGAAAGTTAAAAGGGGAAATATTTGGAAAAAGGGAAAGCATTTCGCAAAAAGGGGAAAACTAAAAATTTGGGGATATGAATTATAAAAAGGGGAGTTTGGCGGAGATCAGACACCGTACCAAACGCTTCTTAATATACTCGTCCATTCGAAAGACAAGCGGGAACATCGGACTGTGTTTACGAAATCCCTTGCCTCAACTGTGATAAATCATATATTGGAGAAACATCGAGACTTTCTGGTTCGCGACTCAAAGAACACAAAACGGAAGCTGATAAAGCTTCAAAGAAAACATTCACCAGAGCGCAAAGACAGGTCTCCGTTACGGGGGAGGAGAATAACATATTTTATCACAGACCACGTGGCTGAGCAAAACCATGAAATCGGAAGGGAGGAAGACAGAGAAAATAACAGGAGACACATAAAAGAAGCCATCTGGATAAGAAAGAGGGGCCAAAACTCTCAACAGAGATGTGGAGAACTACTTTCTTCCGCATATCTATGACTAAGTCCTAACAGCGCCATCTAATCCAGCTCCATCATCGGAAGCAGTCGATGATGTGCAGGAATTGGTCAGTCAATTTGAAAAAGTACTTAGCACGACACTGTCATTGAGGTAACTAATATCAACCCAAATTTTTCGGTTTGTATAAAATAACTTTGAAATATCGGTTCCTAAACTGTTTCTATAGGCATCGGGCCATATGAATGTTGATTTGAAGAAAAGGAATGCTGAAGTATCGATGAAGTGTTGAGTGCCCTCCAAAGCGCGCGAAAAATTTATATTTTACCTGAAAGTTGGCGTAAGAAAGGCTCTACAAGCATCTCAACTGAATATGTTAAGCACGGATTTTCAATTGTCACTGCACTGATTTTTAATCTCACTGCACGAACGTGCCAGGAAGCACGTTAAAATAGCCCCTGTTAGACACTCCATATTTTCAGGAAACGCTGTTGCAACAGCGCGGCGTCTGAAAAATAAAGAAGACAGTAAGCATAGGTGTAGATCCCGGAGGTTGGGGGACAAATCCCCACGCAATATCTTGCTAGGGGGATGGTCCATACAATCACCCCCCCCCCATGTTGACGCCTGCACTGAAAGCCAAACTGGAGTCTAGGTGACTCTAAAAGTAGAGTCCAGCCACTCTGCGACTCTATGTCTAAAATGACTCCATATTGGGAGTCATTTGACTCCCTTGAAGAGTCATAATTTTTTTGACTCCACTGAAGAGTCACTGTTGATGACTCTACACAGGAGTCATTTGACTCCCAATATAGAGTCATTTTAGACATAGAGTCGCGCAGTGAAAGCCAAACTGGAGTCTAGGTGACTCTAAAAGTAGAGTCCAGCCACTCTGCGACTTTATGTCTAAAATGACTCCATATTGGGAGTCATTTGACTCCTTGAAGAGTCATAATTTTTTGACTCCACTGAAGAGTCACTGTTGATGACTCTACACAGGAGTCATTTGACTCCCAATATAGAGTCATTTTAGACATAGAGTCGCGCAGTGGCGGGACTCTGCTCCTAGAGTAACCCAGACTCCATTAATAGAGTCACCCTAACTCCAGTACAGGGTCACTCCGACTGTCCGAAAAAAGACAAAATAATGATACACATAGATGTACATCAAGATAAAAATTCAAAGTATAGACCTACCGGAATAGGAGACTTTAGTCTGAGTTTCACGCCATTGGCGATTGTCAGACGACACGATGGAGAAAATTTGACTTGACCACCATCCCCTTGGAATGGGAGAATATACATTCCACAGTGTCAAGAGCCAAGCAATTACAGAGTCTGACTCCCTTGAAGAGCCATAAATTTCTTGACTCCGTCGACGACTCTGAATGTAGAGTCAATACAAATGACCCCACAGGTAGAGTCAACTGACTCTCCTGTGATAGTCAGGCGACTCCTTTGGAGAGTCAGTGCTACTTTACTCCACTTATAGAGTCACTTGACTCCATTCTGGCTATCAGTGTGTATGTGGGGTTTCTGACCAAATTAACCTTATATTTGGCCATTTTAACCTAAAACAAAACCTCGCGCGCATTTATTCACCAGTTTAGCTTCAATGTGCCAAAACTTTTCTCGGGCTTCGCGTGCATTTGTACCATAAACTTATTTTGTCGCCAAAATGTGCTGGATTCACATACTTAAGAATCAATACTAATCATTACTAATAAGAAATCTACGCCACTATAAGCGTCGTTTTGATTTAACTTGAACATTCAATAATCTCTAGTCTCTTTTCAGGTGTAACCCGTTATTGATTAGACCAATTCTGTTTTATGCATTTGACAATAACTAGCCGCACACAATTTTTATTGTTCAAATCTTGATACAGCCACATTTTGAACTAATCTTGTTCTTGTAACAGGCTAGGCAGAAAGGCGTGAGTGCTATGACATCGGGTTGTATATTCGCAGTTTATGGTCTAGTTCAGTTTATTGCTTGCCCATTATGGGGGAAATATGTAAGTTTTATTTTCATATTATTGACAAATATCTTTTAAATGCTTTTAAACATCGATTGGGTTAATTGGCGACAGCCGTTGGCTGCCATAACGTGGGTTCTGTTATCATCTCAAAAATTTAGAATCACTCGCATTCTTGTGTCTTTATTTATGCAATTTTAAAACCCATTGACATCTTTCTCCATATCTTTCGTCTACAAATGATGTATTATATTGACGTTTCCCGTACTTTCTGTTTCCCATACTTTCTGATTTCAATAATTTCCAAATAAAATACCGTAAAAACTCGATAGTTAGCATATGAAGACCTGAGCGCAAGAAGACCGTAAGTCCACTTGGCCCTCAACATGTATACACTCAAGTTGCGTATAGTTTGGTAATGTTTTATACATGTTCAGGGGCCAAAACAAGTCTTTCACAACCTTTCATGATGTTTTCACCCTGGAACATTATAAAACCCTAAGAAACTATACGTAACTTTAGTGTATACATGTTGAGGAGCCAAGTGGACTTACGGTCTTCTTGCACTCAGGTCTTCATATGTGCTTACTATCGAGCGCTTTTGAAAACATGAAATTGTACGAAAATCCGGCATTTTACCAACTGGGCTAATGGGGTTGAGACACACATTTGCAGGTTTACTTGTTCGTATATAATTATGTGTATCGATGATTTGCTCAAAACCCTTTACACTTTTTTGATGGGGCTCTTCATGTTTGCATGTTTTAAAAGCGCTCGATAGTAAGCACATTTGCTAACTATCGAGGTTTTTCGGTGGTGCACTAGGCATTTCGGTAGTGCACTAGCCTAATACCATCCTAATAGCAAACATACACATAAACTTACGAAATGTTGTCATTAATCACAGATACCAAAAATCGGTGCTAAGAATGTGTATTTAGCTGGGCTGTCAGCATCAGGTATCGGTATACAATTTTTTGGGCAAGTATTTTATACATTAGAGTCTTGTATGATATACTAGTAGCTACTTAATACAAAACTAAAGCTATAGTTTCAGGTGACTTGTGTAAAATGGTCCACTTGTGTAAAATGCTTTCAAAGATACACGAATAGCGCTAAACTGGCACACAAAGTGCTTTAAATGGGCCTTCATTTAGCCAAAGTTGTTTGTCAAACTTTTGAGGGCGGATCATCCCCTCAGACTCCCACGTATGGATAAACAAGTTGCCGTTTTCGCTTCTGCTTTGGACACCTGACACTATGTTTTAAGCAATAGTTTTTATAGTAGTAAAAACATGTCCACCCATGTCTTTAATTGGACCTTCATTTCAACAATTTTCGGGTTTTTCAAACTAAAAATTTACACAATAATAGTGTCAAAATGGTCTACCAAATGGCTCAATTGGACCATCATTTTGCAAAAGTTTTATCACCTCTGAGCAGACACGTATGGATAAACAAGTCTCCTTTTTCCCTTCTGCTTTGGACATTAATATTTACAGTAGTGAAAACTTCTCAACAAATGTCTTCAATTAATTTCACTAATTTTTGGGTTTTTTTTAAACTAAAACATTACACAATAATAGTGCCAAAATGGTCCAAAATAATGGCTCAATTGGCCATCAAGGTTTCTTACTTCTGAGGGACCACATTCCTACGTCGCGCAAGCGTGATGCGATGGCCATTTTACGGCCATTTTATACATTGTTTACATTTCTGCTCAAATTACCCCTCTTCTAACTGTTCTAAATCCGCCACGTCCTGATACCGCGGTGTGAAACCCCAGTATTCATGGTATTACGAACTTTCATTTGAGATCAATTTGTTCTTGCATATGGTTCAATACCACTAATTCCTTGTAACACAGTTTCAATGGAAAATTTCAAGCACGATTATGATGACTTGAAATTTTTGTTATTTTAAACCACTGAAGTGTAGATACCACGATTTTTAAGTGCGCCTTCCTCCAGATAGGAGCACACCGGCAGGGAAAATCGACGTGCAATCGAATTTGAGGGAACTGTGACTTAAGGGGGTACTACACCCCTCTTTATCTGCAGGGTTCTTATGTTTTTCTGTATAGTGGTCAATGCATGATGATTTGATCACGCTTGCTGGTCTTGGTATGTCGTGCCCATGAGTCACGTGCGTATTTATAAAAGCGCATTTATAAATATAACCGAAGTACACTGTTAAAAGCACATTTTCAGATTCCATGCAAAAAATAGTCACACTTTTTTTACAGCACTGCACTAAAAGTATGCTTCTGTTATATTTATAAATACGTTTTTATAAATACGCACGTGACCCATGGGCACGACATACCAAGACCAGCAAGCGTGACCAAATCCTTATGCATTGACCTCTATACAGAAATGGATAGGACGACACACACCGACATCGCCCGGTTAATAATTACATTATACAACCAGAGACACTGAAATGAATACACGGGATCGATACACGTAAATGTGCCATGCACGATTTATATTCAGACGATAAATCTTTGGATACCGGTGTAGAAAATGATGAATATCTCCCGTAAATGATTTCGTATAAAGAAACCAGACCTGGTTCCTTGCGCTTGAACATTATGTTCAACGGATATTATCGTCGTTAGCTAGCGTCTTGAGAAACTAGCGTGCGTCTTGAGCTGAAAAAGTGACCAAAATTCAGATTTTAAATAGCGCAGCGTACATGTAGACCCTCGTGGAGGTAGTCTCGGGCCAGACTGTATGTGGCTATCACGAACATACAGGATCGACGAGTGTCAGACCGACTGACACAAATTGGCTGTGTAGGAGACTATCGTAGAGGCAGTCTAAAAGCAGTGACCATGGCGTATGTATGCTCGCTGACCGTACAGAGGTCAGTCACAGGCTAATGTCATTAGCCTTAGTCGGATGTCCTTCAGCCTATTATGCGTTTAAAAACTATTAAACAGGTCGGATCACAATGGCCATGCGTGGCTGTGGATTCAACCTACCATGGCATTTTCTGCCATGAAGGTATCGGGGCGATGACACTGTGCGCTATGTAGAAGGTCACTTCGAGACTTATAGAGGCCTTGCATGTGACGTATCATCCCGTAAATATGGTGGACTACTCAAATGCATTCAACAAAAGCATGATTGCAATCTACCGTGACAGTTCGTCTCACACACATAACCCTGCACTACGATCAAATAGGTTGATGACAACATTTGATTGAATGGACTGCACTCCGCCATAACTACGGTGAAGGACACCGGTTCAAATCCTTTGTTTGGAGCCAATCAATAAAAGAATGCAGGACCTCTATTGTCTACGAGCTGTTATGGCTGCGCGGGGCATATGAAAAGGTTTGGCTACAAACACGATTCTCTTATAAACCATTTATTCACAGTGCTTTGAGGAGCATTAAGAACAACAATATATCACAACGGGGTAAAATACACTCCTAAACTTTGCTTCAAGCTGCTCTATGACGGCTGAGGCATGTTCTTGATATAAATTCTGCCTCTCCAGCTTTTGCGAAGACAGTATAATGTGTAAAAACTATTCATACATTCCTACGTTTTATGTAATAAGTACTACATAGTACCGTCGACGACCCTTTTGATACTGATTTGTAATTATCAAAATGAATTATTTTTTACTTTCCACATAGGATCCTGATACAGTTGCCATTCCTACGTTTTATGTAATAAGTACTACATAGTACCGTCGACGACCCTTTTGATACTGATTTGTAATTATCAAAATGAATTAATTTTTACTTTCCACATAGGATCCTGATACAGTTGCCAAATACCACCTCATTTGTAGTCTTAAGCTTTATAACACGAATTTTAGAATCATTAGGGGCGGCAGCACGAGAAACAGCCCTATGTACGCTGTGTGCTCACACCTTTCCAGAACGGGTTGCTTTTATAATTGTAAGTAGACATTAAATCTGATTTCTATTTTCCCTGTCATTTCTTATAATTATTTTAAACTATATTTTCACTATTTCCCCTTTTCAATATACAAGCATGTTGAATGGATGAATACGAGAAACGTACAAAAAGGATACTGCCATGCCGAAGAATAATGTTTTTTTCCAATTTTAATCAACACAGTGTACTTAATATATTTTTATTGCTCACTTTTAATACGGTCTAGTAGCGTTAGGCTTAGACCAATCACAGTACATGTAAAGTTTGATCGGACATTTTAAAAATGTCTGATACCCTTCCGTGGCCTTGCAACGTATACAATACACAAAGTACAGTGTACAAGTACATTGTCATGAAAAATATGAATGTTGTTTTCAAATCTTTTTTGTGCATGTGCAAGTTTGTTTAACATTACTTTGTGTGTGTTTCACTGTATGTTCAGAGTATATCAGAACTGTTGGTTGGTATAGGATACGCAGTAGGCCCTGCTCTTGGAGGCATGCTGTATGAGGTAATTGTTTCTACGTGTACAATATCGTCAATTAAAGCCATATCGTCAGCCTGCTACGCTAATTGCCTAAGTCATTTTTTGTAATTTTGAGAACAAAGAACAAAATGTGGTTCAATCCCCGGGGTTCAATCATGCATCATTTGTTCTTGTGCACAGATGTATGAATAAATATGTTTAAATGCATTCTTGAACCATATTTTGTACTTTGTTCTCAAAATGACTTCGGCAAAAAGCGCAGGCTGACGATATTGTAATATTAGCTGAGGAGGACGCCCTCGATACGCGATGTTCATAACACAGTACGTTCATGGTGGCACACATATCAAAGGATGGTGCCGTAGTACGACCGACGGAAAGACCATTGGCGACATCGGCGCTGGTAGTAAATTCTAATTTTTCTTGCTTTACCTCAGTTCTTCGGCTCAAAATTAAAAGTGGACATTTATGGCAAAGAAATACTAATCTCTTATGGTAATGTTACAATATGGCTTTAAAAATATTCACACTATAATAATATCTGAGTTTCTATATTCACTTCAATATAATGTGACTTGTTTTTTTAACTTAGGTTGGTGGTTACGAATTTCCTTTCCTCATACTTGGAGGTTGCGTCGTCTTTTCAGTGATTATTACTCTCTTTGTTCTTCCTAAACAAGGTAGTATTCATTCATTCATTCATATTTATTCAGTACTCACATAAAAAATATTACAGCACATATGATAAAAAGATACATTATAAATACATACAAGATGTGGTCAATTGCATGAAAAACCAGATATAACAACGAAATGTATGGATTATGGAGTAAACACCAGACGAGTACCAAGGATAGCCCAAAAAGTCTCAATAAAATTAAGGCTTATTTCCATTGGGGTCCTTAAGGGGGTACTACACCCATTGATTTTTTTTTGCATTTTTTGCATTTTGTGAAGAAATTACAAAAAAAAATTGGACAAAGTGGTATGCAAAATGAAGGGGCAAATCTTCTCGTTTTATTGGTGGTATCGGTATCAATGTAGCTTACATGCTTTTACAGATAGAAGCCAAAAGGAGGTACATCACTGATGATTTAAATTCACTTCATTTTGGAAAGCTTACTATCAACGGATTTCGTTAAAATTTTGGATATGTGTTGCTAACACATTAGGGAAATAAAGTTGATATGTAAAATGGGAATAAGTGGTTCCTGATTTCTTTTATGACTTCATGAACTTGGTGCTCCACAACTATCAAAAAAGGAACTGGTTAAAATGCTTCTATTTTCAATGTTGAGCTATATTTTGTATTTTTAACTTGCGACATTATTGCACTGAAACTTAATTAAGCCATAGGTAACAGGTTACAACAACCATACTACAGCAATGATGAAAAAAATTGTATTTCTTGTCACCTATACAACCATATTGGGTAGTTTTCCGTAAGCTTACCTTTTGTGATTTTGGTAACTATTTTATATTTATTTGTGAAATCCGTCTCAACTACGCATTCTAAATTGTACTCACCATTTACATCCCAAGGTATATTAGTATATCCACCATGCACTTCTCGATATATATCCAGTTAAAGACAGAATATCAAAATTATGCCTCATATGATATCACAGACTCTCACATGTGTATTCAAAATTGATGCTTAAATTTGACCTGAACCAATTGACCTATAACCTGACATACGGTGACCTAATAGCCTTTTCTTCTCCTAACAACTAATGACTATGCATCTATTGTATAAGTGTGTATTTAATTTATTCAGTGTTATATCATGGTAGGTATTTTGCATGCACCACTATAGATTTTCTATAGAGAGTATAACAAAGGATTTAATGTATTCTATTCATGTACCCTACTTGAACATTTTGAAAAGAATAAATTATGGTTTGTTATGAAACACAGATCTGAGTTACTAGGTTACAGTAAACAAAAAATATATAGGGTTAAAATGACTTACTAAAATGGTTGAAAGTCACTTTATATGTAGATATATTTTATAAGTTAAGGGCATGAGGTGATAAACATATATATGTACTTAATAAATTTGCAAGAAAAAAAAGAAGAGGGGTACTGATGAAAATCGGGGTATTATATCGCCTTAAAGAAAAAAGAAATGGGGGAAACCAGCAGATCAGGCAACAGAACCAAATAAATAAATAAATAAATAACTCCCAATAAATAAATAAATAACCCCCAAACCCAAAATATTGCACATAAAGAAAATGTTAGAAAAATGAGAAAACAAACTTGATCAAAGCAATTATTCTTCAATGACATCGCGTTTCGTTTATTGTTTATTAAGAAATAAATTAGCATGACTTTCCTGCAAATGTAAGGTCTGAAAGCCGTTATGTATGATCTTATAATATGAAATTGGTTACTTTTTTTGCAAACCTGATTTTTTGGCATAGGTGTAAGTTTACGTCCTAACTTACACCTAAATGGAAGCAGCCAAATTTGTTGTTTTTGTTGCATTTTGGGTACAGAATGACAAAATTAAAATTTGAGAGAAATCGTACATTATGGCTTTAAAAAAAGGTCGTTAATGTTCCGGATTTAATGCTACTATGTAATGTAACTATGTTTCATTTCTATGAAGAAACCAGGGCCTGGATTCTCGAACTATGCTATGAGAAATGGATATGTTTTACGTTATATGAATGTATTAGATGACCCCGCTGCTTCTCCTTTTTTACCACAGCGTCGAGGACATTAAAATGCGAGTCCTAGAGAGTGGGGCAAATTCATAAACTCTTGTACTTTCAGTTTGACTTTCTGGTAGTTCAAATATACCATTGTGTTTTAGGCATTATCTACCATCATTTACTTTGATCATAGTTTCTCCAAACTCATTCTTTATACATCATTTATGTTTACCTCCACAGTTCAAATACAGCATCAACCATCTGGTTCAATACTGGAAATTCTCTCCATTTGGTTTGTGTGGCCAGTTATACTAACAATCCTTGTCGATAACGCGGGCTTTGCATTTTTTCAACCTACGCTGTCAGTTCATTTACAACAGGTAAAAGGACATAAAGAATTTTATATGAAATGTTTTAATATTTCCAAGCTAAAACTAAAAAAGATATGTCTTTTGAGGAAAAATATGTATATCTTCAATACGAAAGGTCAAAAGCTACATACACTTTAGATACATATCATTAGATTCGTAAAGTTTACTTCGAGGACTGTTAAACGTCAAAATTATCAATTTTTACTAATTTGTCATAAAGGGTAATAATGTTCTGCAAATGAGATCGTATAATATGAACAAGATGTTTAGCTTCATTTAATCTGCTTATGTTCTGCTGAATATTGTAGCATGATATAATTCGTATATGTTTGGTATTTCTTTCTTGTTAGTTTTACCTATCACCAATTCAAATTGGTTTATTCTACCTTGCCACTGCTGGTGTGTATACGGTTATTACGCCACTCGTTGGGTACTTCATTTATAGAACAGTAAGATAATATTGAAATAAACAAGAACAATATTCACTTTTAGCCTGTTGCTTCTGATCTAACTTGAATCCTTCTTTCCTTCCTTCCTTCCTTTCACTCGTTCTCTCGTGTATAAAATAGATATGAAAATATTTTTAAAGGGTTTTTAAATCTTAATAAAACGTTTTATACCCCACACTTTATATACCGTACCCTTTATGTAACACGATTACTGGGCACGTGACCACCAACAATACAATCTTTATATTGCTTTGTGCTCAACAAACATTAGTATAACTATTTTTTCAACAGTAGTCCCAGTCTGCCGCCTGGACAACCAATTCTTTAGAAATGCTTAGTCGCGCTAAAAGTCGATCGATACATGTAAAAATCAGCACAATTCAGAGATACACCTTTTTGCTATGAAATTAATTTTCTCGGTCAAATATAAAGCAATATTTTTTTTCTTCAGTAATGTCAGTTAAAAACTTGGTGCTTGGATATACATTTTTTAAAATCCTGGTGTTAAAATTAAGCATCAAATTGTGTCTTTTAGTGTGATATTTTTGATTTTTATAGGCCTTGAATTCGCCTGCGAGCTTTTTACGGAATTCATGTTTTAGCGTCTCAAACTAACATAGTTTGCTAAAGAAAGATATTTCCCACCTCTGTAAAGCACATCGTGTGGGTCTATATGTTATAGTTTTGTCAGAATTTCCGTTTTGTTTTACCCTTTTTCCATTCATGATCCGAAAATGTCAAACTAAGTAAAAGTAGGCAATGGTGAGTACTTTTATCTCGAGAGCAACCAGCAGAAATAGTCGATATTTCCTTTGTTGTTATCCAGGTCAATTTTTCATTGAAAGCAAATTGCCCGACCAGCGATTAAATCCCCAATTGGGTGTTCTGGTTAAACATGATCAGTAGGAGCGCTATAGGTCTGGGAATTTCTTTGCTATATTGAAGTTCTGGCAACACTATAGCCATGCCGGTATTCCTATTAAACCCAGGGATATCGATCCACAATGCTAGTACTAGCCTTTAGATTTCACGTGTTGATTTAGAAATTTTTTCAGCCGACAGTGAAAGATGGTGAAATCAAAACGGAAATTCTCACAAAACTATGATATATAGCTCACGGTGATGTGCTTTAGAAAGTTGGGGAAAATCCTTCATTAGCGAACTATATTACTTTGAAAAGCTATAAGGTTGATCCAAGAAAAAGCTCGCGGGCCGAGCTGAAGCCTATAAAAATCGAATATCTTACACTAAATGACTGAATTTCAGGCCTAAGTTTAACACCAGGATTTTAAAAAAATCAGTATCAAGCATTATAGTTTTCCAGCCATTTACTGAAAAAATGAAAATTATTGCTTTTCATTTGGCTGAGAAAAAAAATTTTACACTGAAAAGGTGTAACTCAAAATTTTGCTCATTTCAACACCAATTTCGATCGTTTGTATTGCCTCATTAAATGACTGAGTGAGCCTTGCAGAACAAAAGAATCGGTTGTGCAGGTAGCTGACTGATCCATCCTTATATAATTATTATTTATTTATGTATTATTACATAGGGTTTGTCACGTGCTACTATCCTGATAGGATTAAGCCTTTCTGGAGCAGGGTTTATACTTGTTGGTCCATCACCGGTACTACATTTACCCAGGTGTGATACTTAATTGTACTAGATTTCATAAAGTCCAGAGAACAAAAAAGAAAAAGAAAGAAAAATGTGGAAACATTTCTTGTACAAACAGATGTATTTGGTACATACCGATGTGATCGCAAATTTGAAAACGTGATATTTAGCGCAGGCGCAATAAAACAAAATTCCTACTCCTATCTCGAGGAAATCGCCAAAGTAGAAAATAAATATCGCCATCTCTTGGTGGTATTGGCAGTGAGATGATTGGAGGGAAACTGGTGCATGCGTGAGTGTATGATAAACATATTTGATACCAGTAGTTGTTTGGGGTGTTAGAGTTCGAGGGGGTGAGGTGGGGTGATCTTGCCTTTTTGAAGATACATAAAAGAAAAAGGAAAGCGTGGCGGCGAAAAGTAAACACAACTATTCTGAAGAGGATAATCGGGATAAAATACAGCACCCAAACTGCATCCAATATAAACACAAGAATGTGTTGTTGGTTTTATTCTTACAACCATGATGTTCTACACGAACTTTTATCCAGAGTACGGGGTCGTAATAACCATATCCAACTAACAAAGGTAAACATTATACAACCACGTTGTCGATTTCAAGGTAATATTCAATCTGGTTCACAATAGAGCAGCTTGCAAAAGTCGATATTTATTATATTTTTAGTTGGTAATTAAAAAACTCGCGTCGAGGTTTTGCCAAGTTTTAAAAATAACGGTTACTTAATGAAATAACGGTTAGTTCATGAAAAAGAATAAGTGAAATTTAGCAAAACGCGACGAGGTTTATTTGCCCGTAAGAGAGCTCTATTGTTCCGCTATTGTATCCGCTATTGTATCCACTATTGTATTCTATTCATAAAAGCTACTGCAAGAATCGCGGCAATCCCTGATATTGCTGGTGTCTACCGCCGGCGTTTCGTATTTATTAACATTCAAAATGATCCGATACTCTTTCATTTATAGACTTATTCCCACCTTTTATATAATATTCAGAAATTGCAATTATGAAAACTACAAACTTTGAAAGTGAAAATATATTACCATCGAAAATATATCATACTTAAATTCTATAGAATCTATCGAGGCATTGCATGTGACGTATCTTCCCGTAAATATGGCAGACTACTCAAATGCATTCAACAAAAGCATGATTGCAATCTACCGTGACAGTTCGTCTCACACACATAACCCTGCACTACGATCAAATAGGTTGATGACAACATTTGATTGAATGGACTGTACTCCGTCATAACTACGGTGAAGGACACCGGTTCAAATTCTTTGTTTGGAGCCAATCAATAATTGCATGCAGGGCCTCTATAGATACCCAACCCAGAAGTGCCCATTTATTTTCTAATTTTTTGTAATCGCGCCCAAATATCCCCGCAAATATCTTATACACGGTTTTATTGATTCATTTTGGGCATTTCAAAAGTTAGAAGTCGTCAAAAATGGCAACATCCATTGATAGCAATGGTTGAGTAAACATTGTCTAAACACTAGATAAAAAGACAGCTTTGTACTACAGAGAAGATGTGAGGAAAAGGAGATAGATCCAGCTATCCTCAAACAAAATATGTGTGCTGCCGCTCATTCAAAAGTAATCACGCTATTCAGGTTTAACAATAAAATACAATAAAGGGGTTCGAACCCATGATGGGTGTGATACACAACTTGCTGCTTAATAGTTTTAGGGAAAGGTCAGTGTCTGTATATCATCATACTATGCATACCATGCATGCAGACCCTAACATGCAGTCATATTTCAAATAAAATATGACCGAAGTTCCATGGCAAATTATAATTTCTGACGCTTGTTGACTCTTTCAATACGATTTATGATAAAGACTATTTTCAATTATCAAAATATCTTGATTAAGTTTGCAGGAAATGACAGGAAAATACATATATAAACTATAGGGTTCATCTATTATTTTTTTAAATAATTCTTTTACCCCATGCAGCTGATTGGGGTGGTTACGGGTCGTTTAAAACCACTAACCGCGAAATGAGGATATCGAACATAGGCCCCCGCAGGGCTACAAAAAACTGCTAACCGCAAAATATGGATATCCAACTAGTTTGCCCCTCGAAGCTGTGAAAAATCACTCATCGCGAAATATGGATATCCAACTAGTTTACCCCGCAGGGCTACAAAGAACCACAAACCGCGAAATATGGATATCCAACAAGTTTGCCCCGCAGGGCTACAAAGAACTGCTAACCGCGAAATATGGATATCCAACTAGTTTGCCCCTCGAAGCTTCAAAAAACCACTCATCGCGAAATATGGATATCCAACTAGATCGCCCCGCAGGGCTACAAAGAACCATTAACCGCGAAATATGGATATCCAACTACTTCGCCTCGCATGGCTACAAAGAACCACTTACCGCGCAATATCTTTTTACCTCAAAAAAAGAATTAATATCTACCAAAACACGTTTCAAAACGTAAAAAGGGGCCAAGTTTAAAAAATCTTTCCTGTGTGGCTTTTCACCCTTTTTTAAACTTGGTCCCATTTATGAAAGTTTCTAAAGACCCATACGAAGTCATCTTTAGGCTACTTGTTTGTTTTCTTAGTTGTCAGTGTTCATTTTGTAGAGTAAATTAATTAATGTTCGTGCTTGATTGAAGTTTTTCCGTAAAGACGTTATAATGTATTTTGATTTAAGCAAAAGTAGCAAATACTCACTTTGTTAAATTCTTCATCGTCTTGTGCGATCCTGCGCCTTATGTACAGATGTAGGGCCTATAATATGTAACAGGTTGACAGACAGTCAATTTGCTAAGTATATATAATACTCTACTACTCTTTATGAACACGCAATATAATGAAACATAAACCTTCAAATGTTTTTGATAATACATAGCCTACGTCATATTCCACCGCTTTCGAACAGTCTTAAACCTAATTGTTGCATGTAGAAATTAGGACTCATTCTTCATGTTATTACGGTACCACTTTACTGAATGGGACCAAGTTTAAAAAAGGGTGAAAAGCCACACAGGAAAGATTTTTTAAACTTGGCCCCTTTTTACGTTTTGAAACGTGTTTTGGTAGATCGTATATGTGCGAAACAATCTTATCATCCGCAGTAAACTATGGATAATATTTACTGGAAAGTTTATCTTAGAAATTGGCTGGGGCTTCAGCTTAATATCACCCTTTCAGGATTTGCTGTTAACTGCAGGGTAAGTAGATGTCATGTAGTGAACTATGACCTAAAATATAGTTGTTTCTTTAATTGTCAACCAATTTGAGTTTCGTGACGATATTTCATTTACAAAATTTATTTCATAAGTAAAGATAAAGAAATCTCCGCTACTTTGAGCGGCCATACCTATTCCCTAATTATAAGCTTTAAGCAATAACATTGATATAATGTTTGGGGAATTTTGTTCGCTACAGTTTTATACCAAATCTGTGTAAACCAAATGATCGAGAAATAAACGACTGAATGGAATTGGATAAGATTTGAAAAGATGTAACGCTATGAAATTACTTACTTTTTCACTCACCTAAAGTGAGTGGAAATCGGCATGTGACCTCAGTCGTCTCTGACTGCGCATGTCATCTCTGACAGCGGTCTTTTTAATTTGGAGAGCATTATGTATGGTTTATGAAATATTGCTCATTATAATGTTTTTTATATTTTCCCCATGTGCATGATTTTTCATGAGAGAACTTTCGTTTTGACCTATTATTTGTCAAACTCAATAACTGCAATTATGGAAATATAAATGTGACCAATGGCTTCCTTGACTTATTTCATATCAGATCATTGTATTTACCCTGCAAAAATAAACTGTAAATATAAATGTGACCAATGGCTTCCTCGACTTATTTCATATCAGATCAATGTATTTACCCTGCAAAAATAAACTGTATTATTTAAGCAAAATTACCAAAGCTGGAAATATATGACCCGACGGATCGTGTTAAGGCGTATTATGTTATCTGTTTACACATGTTTGCTATCATACCGCAGCTAACGAAATTCGACACACATTCATATTAATTTTGTTGCTTGCACCCCAGAACTACTGACATATAATTGTAGACATATTTTGTAACACGGACTACGAATTGGAGGAGGTTGTTGCCTAATTTTCAATTATAAACATCATACCGTTATAAATTTATTTAGTACTAATGTATAGCTATGGGCCTCCTTTATTCATGCCTGAAAAAGCACCTGATACCGTAGCCATTCAATAGACGTAAGTCTAGTTGAATAGTTTTATGTTATCCAATTAATTCCTTTGTTACATGATTACATTTTGTGTTTTACATCATTTCCTCAGACGTCATGGGCTTTCACCAACCATTCAAAGGCAAGGAGTAATTTCGGGGATTTTTACCGGAATGTTTGCGTTAGGGTAAGATGACATATTCTTAAACACTTACAGCGGTATGTGCAATTCATTTCATAGATGCCTGACATTGTCATGTTATACACTCTTCGAAAAGAGGTTCCAAAATACAGTGTGCTTTGATAACTCTCACATTTGAACCTTCAAATAGCTCCTGAAAATTCAAGAATCCTTTAGAGTAGCATAAAATATTCTCAGAGTGCATGACCAAAGGTCCGTTTTTGGTTCATTTTAAGAAGCATCAAAGGCTTAACCCCTTTTCTAGGAGTGTATAGGACGATGTCATACGGGCGCGAAACAAAATTTTATGAATTTACGAGGTGCTTCTGTTTTTTGGTGTGGGTTTTGTAAATGCATACATGTATAGCGATAATTTGAATTAAAATTACTTCCTGATATTTGCCAATGTTTTGCTCGCTCAACATGATTAGATTACTTTAATGCTAGAATGAAATTGCTCATTTTAATGTGAAATTGCAGAAATGTCGTTGGCTCTTCGCTCTCTGGGATTATGGTTGAAACACTAGGGTTTTCCGAATCCTGTACCGTTTTCTCGTTGATAGCCATCCTCTTAGTGGTTGTCCTAGGGATATTCAGTATATTTGAGTTACGATACTTTAAGAGGTAGGTTTGCTTTTGTCTAAGTTTCGTGTTTGCTTTTTGCTATAATGATCGTGCTGCTGCGGTGCAAAAAGCTGGAAAATGATAACGATAAGGCAAAAAAGGTTTGTCTCACGAGTGGTTTGAAAACAAATGCGAAATGCAATTTCTTTTATTCCCGACTTGGTATTTTTATGGTATTTTGAGAAAAAAAATCTGATTTTTGCCGAATTTTTCCAGAAAAAACTATAAAATAAATACAAAAAAATTCCGCATTATTATTGTGTTTTTTTTTCAAATCGCGCGATTTTACACATTTTTTTCTAACTCTTAATGAATAATATTGTAGAAAACAGAATGTAAAATGTATATATCGTCCGTGCAGCATGGCATGGATGGAAGTAATTGGACGGTTGCGAATACTTCCCGAATCAAGCTTTCCATAACACGTTGAAGTTACATTTCTCTTTTTTCTAGCCACCAGATTCAATCTGCTGAATACCAGTTACTTGATCCAGCAATAGTTGATGAATTGCCAATAACAGACCAAATTTACGTGCAACATAATTATGATAGTACACGGAATTTACCATAAATAAATACAAACTCAGTGATATAGTGCATTATGCCAAACTCACAATGTCTCTACACACTTTACTGATAATCATTGACCACTGTGGCTCAAATCATTCCATGAACCATTTACCTACAACTCAGGGGCTTGCAGCTGAAAATACGAACATCCTTGACAGATACCACAATCAATCTTCGCAGCCAGAAGCAGCTAGCACGTCAACGGTGTGGGCCATCGACAATTCTCTGACCAAAATAAGTCGGGTTTTTTTTTCAGGAAGGTTAACATGAACTATAAACATACATAGGGAGCCTATTCCGAACGGCTTCGTAAAACACTCGTAGCGGGCGTCAGAGTTAAATAAATTAATATCACACGCGCATATTAAACAGTTCATTGGTTGATTACCTTTTGATATTTTTACCATACATCAACAACCGTCGTGTACGTGTGGAGAAGATACTTCTTACCTCATGGACTCGCCGATTAAGTTATGGGTAAATTTTGAAAAAATTAATTAAAACACGGCAGAACTAGGTGTTGTGTTGTAATATTGAATGTCATAAATCGTGAAATGGTGGAAATATAATCACTCGTTGGAAGACATATTTTTCCATTCTTCCGGCTCATAGAATGGAACAATCCGTATTCACCTCGTGATTAAATTTGTATTCACTGCTGTGATTTGTATTCATAGACAGTTAATACGTGATTATTTCTAGTCTTTGGTTAATATTTGTATACTGTCACGTGGGTTGGACCCGGTCATCAAGCAAGTTCCTCGCCTACTATTTATCACTCAGAACGCTACTTACTCGCTGTCTATTGTCATACAAGACTCAGTCATTTAATTAGGCACTGGAACATGATCGAATTCGGTGTTGAAATGAGTAAAATTGTGCACTACACCTTTCCACGTTAAAATAATTTTTCTGGCCAAATGAAAAGCATTAATTGTCATTTTTTTAAGCAAATGTCAGAAGAGCACCATAATGCTTGATACCATTTTTTTCTAAAATCCTGGTGTTAAGCCTAGGTGCGAAATTTAGCCTTCTATTGTAAGATTTTCGATTTTCGCCCATGAGCTTTTCTTGGCTCACCTTTTTAGCTCCTGAAAGTGATATAGTTCGCAAATGAAAGACTTGTCCCAACTTTCTAAAGCACATTCAAAATCAACGCGTGAATATACCTATGGATGGATGATTTTGCTTGTCACAAAAGACATTTCTGCTGGTTGTATTCGAAATAAAGTACTGAGTTGAACATTTTGGCAGTTGCAAGTGAAAATGGTGACTCAAAACGGAAATTCTGTCAAAACTATAATATATAGACGCACACGATGTGCCCTCTAGAGTTGGGGAAAATCTTTCTTTAACGAACTATGTTAGTTTGAAACGATAAAAAAGTAACATTTTCATGCCTAATTTTAACACCAGCATTTTTTAAAAGGTATCTCCAAGAACTACGGTTTAATCTGGCATTACTGACACAAATTACAATTATTGTTTTTTATTTGACCGAGAATTAATTTCGAAGCAAAAGGTGTACCTCAGAAATGTGTTGATTTCAACATAATCGATCGACTTCCAGCACGACTATGCATAACAATAGAGAGTTTCAGTAGTGTTCTAAGTGTTATAGGTTAATCCACAAACTGAAGACCAATGTATTTATTCGCAACGTTGTTATGGTTGTGATTCCATCTAACAAAAACGTGATGTTCTCTTTGATAGATCAAGCAAAGGAAACTCAGAACGTTATGCAAACGTGTGGTGCCCTTTCAACCCAGAGTGACGAATTCATGTTCTTCACAAAGATGTGTATTGTATAGTGATAGGCATGTTCTGGAATACCTGTGGAAAGAAAGAAAGAAAGAAAGAAAGAAAGAAAGAAAGAAAGAAAGAAAGAAAGAAAGAAAGAAAGAAAGAAAGAAAGAAAGAAAGAAAGAAAGAAAGAAAGAAAGAAAGAAAGAAAGAAAGAAAGAAAGAAAGAAAGAAAGAAAGAAAGAGAGAAGAGAGAGAGAGAGAGAGAGAGAGAGAGAGAGAGAGAGAGAGAGAGAGAGAGAGAGAGAGAGAGAGAGAAAGAAAGAAAGAAAGAAAGAAAGAAAGAAAGAAAGAAAGAAAGAAAGAAAGGAGGGAGGAGGGAGGGAGGGAGGAGGGAAGAAAGAAAGAAAGAAAGAAAGAAAGAAAGAAAGAGGGAGGGAAGAAAGAAAGAAAGAAAGAAAGAAAGAAAGAAAGAAAGAAAGAAAGAAAGAAAGAAAGAAAGAAAGAAAAAAGAAAGAAAGAAAGAAAGAAAGAAAGAAAGAAAGAAAGAAAGAAAGAAAGAAAGAAATGTATTCTTTGCATTAATATGTTAATTCATTTTCTCAATGATCAAAAACACGCATTTTACTAGAAATACATTGAGTAGTAGGCAATATTGTTTAATTAGATTACCAAATCAGTGTTTTACGATCAAGGAGTAGATATTAGAGAACCATCATCATGATCAAAGGTACAATCAGTAAAACAAGAACACCTGGTCATTCATCGCATTAAGATTATTGCATTTTTGGGATAAGCATAAAATGTGCGAATGACCTTATCTTGCAAAATTTATTGACCTGAAAATTTATTGTTTGCACACTACTTCTGATTCCAGAAAAATACAGCACTAATTTAGAATTGAAACAAAATATTATCTTGCTTTGCTAAATGAAACATATCTAAATCCTAAACCTGGCAATAAAAGTCAAATTTTAACATTTTTGTTGTTTGAGGGGAAATGGACCAAAACATGTTTTTTTTTAATAATTGGTTATGAAAAAGATTAGAAAATATGTTTTCAGAAAATTAGAATGCATAACTTGAAATAAGATTGGTCGCCCAGATTTCGTGATGATTACCACTAACTACAACTATCTGTGTTATTTGTGACTTGGTGCACGAAAGTACGTCTCGTACTTCCATGCTTGGTGCTTGTGGTTAGATTGGATTGATAACAAATAGATGTTGAGCATGATTGACTGTGTGTGTTTGGGACAAAGTCCTCGTGCAAGGTCCTGCTCAAATATCAAAGTATATAGTCAAATTTTTACTCGGGGTTTCGCGATCAATAAACTGGTAGATCCCAAAATCTGAATTGTTCATCACGTGAGCCCTCATTATAATCATGCAAAAATAATTGTATTCGATAACATAGCTATATTTTACTTTTACTGTCATTAATTATATGAATCTTTTTATGACCATTCATTGGATTCATTGTGATAAACATATGTATAATTTCGAGTTCAACTGAATGGGTTCATCATGATTAGGCCATAAATAACATGTTTTATGTATCAAACACCGATTATGACACAGACCTAGTCTATTTCCTGACTGAAACTTACCAGAGGTCCTTGAAGTCTCCCTTCTGTTTACAGATTTTGACGAGCTCTGTAAAGCTTCTGTTCTCTAAGCGAATCAGAAACAAGCGAAATTTTAAGAGATGGCGGGCGTTCTTCAAAGATGTTGACATTTTCATCCACGCATCTGCTGAGATTTCAGGTATTTCCGTTTCATCATCTCCATCATGCTTGTATCGCAACGTAAGTTCTTTCATTTCATCCCACGATGAGAGACCCGTGCCTACACACTCTACCATATCTGAGGGGTAAAGGCTGTCGTAAAGGCGCAGCTTCTGAAGGCGCAGGAGACGCTGAAATCCTTCCAGCAGTTCATTGTGTTTTTGCCGGCTTAGGTTGCATACACTTACACCTAGATAAGTCAAGGTTTGTGGCAAATTGGTTGCTAGGAGTGTAGCAACGTCGTCGTCCATTTGGTTGTTGACAGCTAAGAATACCCGAAGTTGCGATGAAAATCTTGGCAACATGGTAGCAACACATTTCATGTCTTCTGCTGGTGCGTTGTAGTCGCAGATGGATAATTCTTGGAGGGATTTGCTGTTTGCAAGCTTTTCTGCTAAGATCGGGAGTGTTTTTCCAGGCTCGATCGGGTTCTGTTGGAATGCAAGCTTCTCTAGTACGGGCATCTTGTCAATTACGTCGGCCAATTGTGTCGTCTGTTCTGCTGTTGATGCCACCGATTTTGCCCATAGTTCCGTAAGTGATTCCATGTAGCCACTGTTGACGGAATCAATAAATATATCAAACTTATTACCCAACTTGAAGTTGTCTAGACTCAACTTCTCTAATCTAATGTGCTTGAAGCTTTGGATGATTGGGACGAGATTGGTATCCGATGTTGACGGCAAACCTTCACATCGTTGCATAGATTCAATGTACGCTACAAACTCTGCCGGGTGCAATTCTTGTAATTCTTGTAATTCCTTGCTTAGGGCCTCTCGGTGCTTCTTCTTATAGTCTTCACTCAATTGTCTCACCTCTTCATCTGGCATGATATTCAACCCTTTAAGGGTCTGTAGGTGTAGTTTCTGACATGGCCCATAAAATATCTGGGGGTCGCTGGGATGCGCTACTGGTTGCAAGTTGAATGAACGTATCCAGGATTCACTATGTTCCATATAGTAGCCAAGAGCCACGGCTGGATAGGGTTGTATCCCAAAACAGTACACCTGGCCGTCCTTAAACAGCTGTCGTGATATCATCTCGTTAAATTTGCCTCTCGCGTTGGCTTCATAGTTGCATTCCAAACACAGTTCAATAAACTGTTGGATCCGTCTTGTTTCGTCGACAGAAAGTCTTCCATTGTAGTACAAAGACATGGTTTCTTTGACATCAATTTCGTCGTCAAATAGCTTCATCAGTGATGTAATGACTTCTTTAGCGGCATCAGTGTTTGCTGCAGCAGCTGAAATAAGCACAAGCCCTGTAGCCATGGCAGTGTCTACAGTGTTGATGGCACTAAGGTATGAACGCAACTCATCGGGATTATCCGCAAGGTATTTGCCAGCAATGTGTTCTTGTCCTGATTTGTGGAAGAATGTCAAAGAATTGACATGGTCACCTTTTTGTGAAATCACGCCCATGGCGCATGCAACATTGACCAATTCTTCAGAAGATGAGTTGACAATCTCGTTCATGGTGAACACTAAGTTTGGTGTCTTTGTAGGCTTTAATCCTTTCACAGCAATAGCACCAAGCTCTTGCACTATTGCATTCTGTAAATATAATAATAAAAAAATATAATCTCAATGTGTGTATTATAAACAGTTCGAACAAACAAGCACAAACCAGTAAAGAAAATGATAAGCTAAATTTGTACGGCAGACTGGGTACAAGAAGAAAACTAGACAGACATGCAGATTACAAGACAAACATAAAGGAAGTTTTTTTATAACACGATTCCATAGTTCTAGTACGTTTCGAAGTCTAGCAGACTCCTTTATCAACACTGTTATTTTTCTTGAGACGTTCATGTTGGTCCCTTGTTTCCTGATTGTTACTGCCTCTTTAATACAACGTGTGTACCTGTCTCTCTCCTTGCCCATTCCCTTAGCCTCATCCAATCTATAATGTTGTCTTTAATTGTCTGTAATAACCGATTTGTTGACCGTAGATTCAGAAGCTGTCCTGATCGCCCTTGTGCGAACATTACCACTTGCCTTATCAGCATCTGCCCTATGTTCGTCAAGCCTTTTGTCAAACTTCCTGCCTGTCTCACCTACATTCGAAATGTTACGGTTCTTACATGGGATAGAGTAGATTACATCCGTGGTGTTAAGGGGATCCCTCTTATCTTTAAGGTGAACAAGCATGTACAAGTGCAGTGTGGTTAAATGGGTGACGAGATATTATAGTTCTTAAATGTTCTTGTAATGCGTTCCGAAACCCCCTCTACGTATGGGATTACAACCATTACTCGGGGAGCTAGGACCACTTTCTGTGCACCCCCACAGGACCAAACCAAACCAACTTTTTTAGGTTCCTGAGATGACCCCAAAACATAATCAGGATGTTCCCAAAAATATAAACTGGCCCCACGGGGGGTAAAAGGTCATCGAACTTTGCATAGGGTCAACATTTTAAACTTGCTCAAATTGTGTTCAAAACCATTCCAATGTATTCCCCTAGTCACAAGGATTCAGAAAATGTATAGTTTGACCTATCTAGGACGTATTGTTCTTGAGTTATAACCAAAAGGTCAAAGGTCACGTTTTTTTTGCCTCTATAGGGTCGAAAACAACAAAAGTGCTCAATTTTACCAAAAGAGGTGTCAAATTGTTCGTTTTGGTTAAACAAATCAAATAAGGATAGGATTGTAATATCTTGGATGCTTCGTTATCTAGGTAACACAGCAAAATAGGTCAAGTAGGCCCTACCATTGAGGCCTATTGACCTTGACCTATTTTTCTGTGTTACCTAGGTTACGAAACATCCAAGATGGTGCAATCCTATCCTTATTTGATTTGTTTCATCAAAACGAACATTTTGACACCTCTTTTGTCAAAATCGGAGCACTTTGATGTTTTCGACCCCCATAGAGGCAAAAACGTGACCTTTGACCTTTTTGGTTATAACTCAAGAACGGTACATCCTACACAGGTCAAACTATACATTTTTGAAATTTAGACCCTATGCAAAGTTCGATGACCTTTTACCCCCCTTGGGGCCAGTTTATATTTTTGGGAACATCCTGATTATGTTTTAGGGTCATCTTAGGAACCTAATTAGGTTTGGTTTGGTCCTGTGGGGGTGCACAGAAAGTGGTCTTAGCTCCCCGAGTACATGCCTTTAGCTTTGGACTTGATGGTATCGTCTTTCTTTTTGATCTTCTTCTGTTTGTGAGTATCTATTTGCTGAGTCACCTTGTCTATGCTCCATGATGGATAGCTGCAAATATGAAGTGCTTTCTTGATGGTAGTTTCTTCTTCTTCTTTATCATGCTCTTCTGTAATGATCTTGTTCTTTCTGTCAATTAAGGTGCAAATGACTCCCAATTTCTGATGTAATGGATGGTGAGAATTAAAATTGAGATACTGGTCGGTGTGTATGGCTTTGCGATACACCAGTAACTCGATGGTACCATCCTCACAACGAACAATTAAGGTGTCTAGAAATTGTGTTTTACAATCCTTTTCTTGCTTATACGTAAATTTGATGGAGTCTGTGTCATCAATCTTATTGAGATGTTCTGTTAGCTGTGGCACTGCATCCTTATTAACGACCTCCAGTATGTTATCGACATAACGCTTCTACAACTTTGGTTTGCAATTGATGGGAGCTGTTGCAATGGCCGCCTCTTCCAAGAACTCCATTAAAATATTGGATGCTAGCGGAGAGACTGGGCTGCCCATAAAGCTGCGCCGAAACGTTGTCTATAAATCTTATCTCTGAAGGTGAACTATGTGGTAGAAAGTATAGAGTCCAGCAATTCAACCAGGCGGCGGATGACATGATCGAGCCGGCAACTCTTGAAACCGCCCGGCCGTATGGCATTTTCCATATACTCGGTTAGTTTTGTGGGGTTCATTATCGAACCCCAACGGTTTTAGCTTGTATTTATATTATTTATCAACATAGGCCTATTTGTTTGTGATATTTCAAGCGTTTTAAAATTTCAAAATAATCCCATTCAATTACACGGTTGACGATGAAAATTTACTGAATTTAGGGACTGCACGTCATACACCACCTGAATTCAACAGAAAACCTTTTGCGGTAAACAGAAGATCGTCACAACATCAACAGTGTTGATAAAGGAGTCTAGAGTTCGAAACGTCCACAGAGTACTGGTTTATTTGACTAGAAATATGAAATCTTGTTATAATTTTCGATAACAGTCCTGATGAACATGTTCAATAAAAGAAGTCTTTTTGTAAACAAAAATGTTGTCAGCATGATGACAAGGTGGTCAAAAATTGATCAAGCTCTTTGTGTGTTTTTAATATATTGAAATAAATTCGAATGACGCGTACGAATCATAACCTACTGGACAGTAATTTATTTTCTCATTGGCTTACTGCATACTGTTTTAGATTTGTCTCTGTGTCCAGAAGCAATGCACTGTGATATTTAATTCAACGGCTGACAAACGTAATTTCATTAGCTTTGAAGGTGACGAAGCTTCGATCTTACCATCTTACTCTGAAACTCACCTGGGTCGGACCGCCATTT
Organism: Amphiura filiformis; assembly: GCF_039555335.1. NCBI lineage: Eukaryota > Metazoa > Echinodermata > Ophiuroidea > Amphilepidida > Amphiuridae > Amphiura > Amphiura filiformis. The sequence continues at coordinate 71,569,243 of NC_092631.1, forward strand.
TTCCTCTTCTGAACACAAGATTGGTACATCTCTGTAATGATGGCATCATAGAGCTCACTGCGCCTCCTTGGAATCAGCTTCCCCTTTGTTATCTTCCAATACCAACATATAAGAAGAGCTATCAATGGGATTGATACATCTACAACCAGCTCGTTGTTTGTGATTAGTTTTGACAGCTGGGCACCAAGAGTCCGGCTACGAAGATCGTGAACACCAAAGAACTGCTCGACATATTTCACGATATCCTTCTTATTGAATGGTTGAAGCTCAAGCCGCCTGTATTCTTTAAACTTCATCACGTCAACCATACGCCATGGTCTCGATGTAACTAGCACCCGGCAGCGCTGTAAATACTCAAATCTAATAATACTTGCCACACTACCATCCCTTTGCTGCAGCAGTAAATCTGGATCAGATTCGTCCAGCGCGTCCAAGACCATTACTACCGAATTTCCACACGTCTGAATTGTTTTTAGTAGTCGTTGTGGATCATGAAACTCGGACGCATGCAAAAGCTGCTGAATGATCTCGTCCTCGATATTGCTTTTGCAGTCCACTTTTCCTAACCCCAGAACAAACAACAGCTTGATATGCTTCAGTGGTGATGTCGGGTCAACACGTTGGCACCAATCGTAAGCTATTTTGGCACAGAGTGTTGACTTGCCTAAACCAGGACGGCCTTCCAGAATGAACCTGCGATGTTTTTCTGCGTCCTTGAAAATCAAGTCATAAGATTCTAACCGTTGTTTGATGGTTGTGCTGGGCTCTGGAATATCTATATCCATAGATAATTGTACATAGATAGATTTAAGGTCGACGTAGTGCTCACTTTTCCATGGAAGCAGCTGCTTTTTACACATTGTATGAAGATAGTACGCCTCAAGTTGGTCTGCCAAATCTTTTATATCATAGGAGTTGACTGCGTGTAAACAAAGAAATTGCAATACAAAAAAATCAAACTAATGCTGCTGCATAAAGTCAAGGCAATAAAGAAAACAAGAAATTCGTCTCACAAGTTGCATTCTACAGGCGTTAATATTGTAAAATGGGGTCGTGGTTCGAGTCTTTTTAATAATTGGTTTTACTTAAATTATTGAGATATTTGATAAAAATGATCGTCAAATTGTTCTAATACATCTATACCTCATTTTCGTGTTTATAGTTTCCACAGATATGCCATCATGGCCATACACACTTTTATATTACTACATGTACACTATCGCATGTTATTTTTCAGAACTCGTTTAATGGGGACAATTTGGTTTTCGTGTTTATTAGCTGATAATAATAATAATTAATAATAATTTATTTTTATATAGCGCGTTACATCAAAGACCACAAGGCGCTTTACAATTAAAACAAGAGTACGTAAAAACAAAATGCCAATTGAATTATAAATATACATCATTAAGAAATAAGAAACAAATGAAATAGGCACAAGATGAACATTGCACAAAAGGATTGCACGGAAAAATACATGCAAAATGAGCATGGAAACAACTAAGTGAAATGTTCAAAGTGACGGCGTAAGCAATAATGGGAATCACTCCCAACTCGTGCAATGTACTTCAAATGGAGGATGGGAATCACTCCCAACTCGTGCAATGTACTTCAAATCACTGTTAATGTTTAAATGTCTTAACGATATATCACCACAGTACCTTATCAACATGTTTTCTTATGTACATGAAAAGCATAATGTGAACACCAGACAAGCTGCGTCCAATTTATTGGCTCTACCGCCTTGCACAAATGGTTATGACACTGGGTACTTTAAATCATCTTTTTCATACAGTGGGGTTGAGGTTTGGAATAAACTGAGTAATGATGTAAGAAGTTCAATAAATGTGCAGACTTTCAAGCAAAGATTCAAGTCTTAAAAAAATTGAGCATGTATTTGTTAATGATGTATTTCTATTTTACTTTGAAAATTGTATATATTTCTGTATTTTAATTTTGCATCTAATAGTTGTATATTTTATATAAATTGCATGTTGAAAATTGTTGCCTTTTAACGTTATGTAAATGTATTGCAGGGCCCCATGTAAGACCAGCTATCGGCTGAATTGGGCTACCCTGGATAAATATGAATAAAATAAATAAATAAATAAATAAAGCAAAATAAGTTTAACCAAACAAAAATTTTGTATAAACAACGGCAATATACTGCAAACAAATATCAAACAGAAGATGAAATTAGAATCATAAAGCACATTTTATTTTAAAAGCCAAGCTGTACACTACATAGATAATACGTGAGTAGAAAACAAAAAGGAAAAAGGAAGTATACAGCAAGGAAATTAAAAACATGATCAAGCTAAAGCCTATATCTCGATAATCACAATGTTGTGCAAGTTGAATATTATATGATAATTGCTTTGCACTGATTCTTGTTTTATTTTGAGTTCGTTTGTATTCATTTCAAACATTTCAAATGAAATAAATTTACAAACAAAAATGAAATGGTACACGTATGCCCGTGCATGAAATGTATTCAAATGTTAAAATAACATAGCATTTACCATTTTTTGGTCGAAATTGTTGAACCACAGTCACATTTCCAGTGTAATGGTCACCAGCTACTATCGTCTGATTCCCGTAGACTGATGTTTGTCCAGGAGGTGTAATTTCTACAATCTGCTCGTTTCTCGCTTGTGGTTGCGGTGATTGTGCTATAACAGAATCAAAAAATTATGTTTGATTTGGGATTTTCAACAACCGAGGTCGCGCTAGATTTTATTCAAGGGACAGTAAAACTTAGATAAAATTATAATTTTTAGTCCAAACATTATAATTATTATTTTCCTTTGGGTTTCCTCTACTCCTGGTCAGCTGAGATGCTGAAATTTTACCTCAACTCAATCCAAGACACACTAACCTTACCTGTCAACCTGAAGACTTGGAACAAACACCCATCAGTGTACTCTCTGTGGCTACAACTGCTGCACAATGCTGCACATATTCAAAGCTGTATCAAGTTGAGATTGGATTAAGTACTTCCTTTCTCTTGACCCAAAGTCTGACAGTAAAATTGTTAACTTGATTGTTGGGAGTGGCCTTCTTTTCCTTGTTTTTTGTCTTCAAATAAGTTTCTCACTTCTCTTTTCATACAGGTCAGCATGCTTACCCAGCAAACACAAAACGTTTTCGACATCATTCGCAAAAGGTTATAAAAGGTTGTCAGAAAACGTTTAAATGTCGGGTTATATAAAGGGTATATTAAGAGTATAAAACGTTTTCATAACCTTATAAAACATTTTTTGATAATCTACTGCTCAGCAAACAAAAATGTTTTGCATAAAACGTTTAAATGTCGGGTTATATAAAGGGTATAAAAACGTTTTAATAACATTCCAAAAACATTCTTGAAAACTTGACACAAAACATTCTAAACAGAATGTTATTTTGGAGTTGAAAAAATATTTTGCGAAAAATGTTTGCCCAAAATATTTTCAATAACGTTTTAAAAACGTTTTCATGACCTTTATATAACCCGACATTTAAATGTTATTAAAATGTTTTGAAAAAACAATTTAAGAACATTTCTGTGTTTGCTGGGTTCAAAAATTTTAACATAATGTAATTTAAGTATTGACATAATATTTGGCAAAAATGTTTGCAAAAATAGTTTACAATAACATTTTTGAAAACATTTAAAAATATTGTTGTAGTGTGTTTTCATACAAAACGTTTTAAAACGTTATCATAACATTTATATAACCCGACATTTTAATGTTATTAAAACGTTTTTACCTAAACCAAAAGCCAAAATATAACTTATTTAAAACGATTTTAAAACGTTTTTGTGTTTGCTGGGTATATAGGCTTTTTAGCCTGGCTTGAGCATTTTGTTTGAGCCTGGTCCCATCAGGACCCAAGCGTGTCTCCACACGGAGCGACCGTTTAAACAAACAAACAAACAAACTGCTGCCAGTACTCTCCTAGAACAGGCCGTTACAACTGGAGACATGGCATGGTACTCCGAGAGATAGTCCACCAACTAGTTCCTGCTGTTTTGAAAGCTAGATGTGGGACAGTAGGCGACGGAGATCAACAAAATGTCACCGGCTTGTCATTCAGAACTGAGACTGGAAAGAAGTACAGAAATGTAGCATAGCAGAACCCAGAAAGACAATATCATCCAAAGCTGTGCGGACTGGCAAGTAGTGTGGGATGAAGACATTATTGCCCAGCTATGTTCCCTCCAGAGATAGTGACAATATCGAAAAGGCCAGACATAACTGTCTACTCACCATCAGACAAGCAAGGCATCATAATTGAACTCACAGTACCTGCTGAGGAGCACAGGCCAACCTCAGAAAGAAAATAAAGTATGAAGATCTAATCCAGGAAGGACAAGCAGCAGGATGGGAACTGAAATACTTCCCAGTAGAGGTGGGATCAAGAGGATTCACAAATAACAAACTTCGAACCTGCTTCAAGTTCTTTGGCCTCACAAACAAAGAAACTAAAAAGGCACTGGATACGGTGGCGAGAACAGCATTACCCAGTGGGCACAGGTTAGGATTTCGGTCTATTGCCATTTGGTCTAATACCATTTGGTCTAATTCCCGTTTAGTCTATATTCAATTGGTCTATTACCAGAAAGGCTAATTGCCACTTAGTCTAATAATCATATGGTCTAATGTCCATTTAGTCTAATATTGTTTGGTCTAATTACCTGTATGTCTACTAACCATATAGTCTAATAACCATTTGGTCTAATATTTCATTAATAACCATTTGGTCTAATAACCGTTTGGTCTAATAACCGTTAGGTCTAATACTCGTATGGTCTAATAACCAGTTAGTCTAATACCATTTCGTCTATTTATTAATAAACTAAATGCTTGTAAGACTAAATGGTGTGTAGACCAAATGGGTATTAGACCAAATGGCTATTAGACATATTGGTTATAGACCAAATGAGTATTAGACTAAATGGTTGTTAGACTAAATGGTTTTAGACTTATTGGTTATTAGACTAAATGGTTATCGGACCAAATGGTTATCGGACCAAATGGTTAAAGGACCAAATGGGTTAAAGGACCAAATGATTATTGGACGTAGTGGATATAGACCTAATGAGTTTAGACGAAATGGATGTAGACGAAATGGATATTAGACCAAATGGTATTAGACCAAATGGCAAATCCCCAGGATTTCGACGTTGAATCAACGTTGATACAACGTTGAAGTTTCAACCTAACCTGATTTTAACCTGATTTCAACCTAAAGGTTAGTTGAAATGATTTCAACCAGGGTTAGTTGAAATCAGGTTCAAATTTCAACGTTGATACAACGCTGAAATTTCAACCTGATTTCAACCAACTTTCTATGCAAAACTTAAGGAGATTGAAATCAGGTTGAAGGCCATTTGCAAAATACAACGTGATTTCAACCTGATTTCAACCAGTCGACGTCGAAATTTCAACCTGATTTCAACGTCAGGTGTGCCCACTGGGTAAGAGCAACATGCACTCTATGGATTGCACGCAACAACAGACACTTTGGAAACTGGGAATTGGTGAATCGTCCGTATATGCCACCACTAGACCTACCTGAAGTTGAATAAATGACCAAGCTGTACTTCTTACTTCACTACATAGGACCAGGATAGGCCTGTGACCAGCCTAACCTCTTATGGAACTTTCACACATCAAGATGTTCCAGCAGTGCAAGTCCTGCCCTGCAGATCCATGACAAACGGTTTGCTTGGTATACTAAGGGGTGATGGCTTGGCACGTTGGTTTCAACACCTCTGCAAGAAGGGAGTAGCCACTACTGTAATGTGATTCCCTGATGTCAACAGCTGTTACACTGGAGAGGGAGGGTTCCTGGGAACAAAGCGCTCAACCCACCACCGCCCGTCCCAAGTCGGGGGCAGTGCAGCAGAATGTTAGATTGATGGAACACGCCACTCCACGGCTATGGAATTTCACTCACATACACAGTCATCCTGTCAGCAAATTCCATTTTTGTGATTTTAATGCTACGTTCAAATTTCTCTCGCCTATATCAGCTTGCAGGGTTATACAGTAAGCCAAATAATTAAGGTACCAGTTACGTTCACCCCTGTATATCTAAACAAAGACAGATGTGTCATAATTTGAACGAACAGCCAATAAGCTGCATTATTTAGCTTGAATTTAAGACCTTATTCGTTGATATTGTTCAAGAAATAAAGACACGACGATCAAAAAACCCAAGGAAGATGCAAATATACAAGTTGCGGTTTGCCACATTGCATGTCCTATTGATTTGTACACAAAACGTTCGCGAACAAGATATCCAGCGCCGTGCTTTCATTGATTAGCACGAACTTTTTATTCGTATCTTCATTAGGTTTTGGATCACCGTTTCTTAAATTCTCAACCAATTTCAATAAATAAGGTCTTAAATCAGACCTAACGAGTACAGGCATCGGCTGCATGTTTTAATTTTTACACAATTGTCTTTATTGAGGATATACAGGGGTGAACACAACTGCTACCTTAAGGTTGGTCTGAACCCTGGAATTATGAAAACTTCCGGGCCTCATAACTGCTAAATTATTAGTCTAAAGAATATAAAAGTATACATTTTTAGAATGGAAATGACTTGATGAATTCATCTGTGAGGTCCAATTTGGGCCAAAATGCTCATTTTGGAGAAAATACCAAAAACAGGTTTTTGGCCCAAATTTTTCGTGCAACGTAACAAAAAAAATTGTTTGGCAAAAAAATTGTTTTGTATTAATTTTTAAAAACTAGATAAAAATATCTAGGGACCGTTTTTTCATTTTTTTAAATGTTGACCAACTTCACCAAAAATATTAGAAATTTGGGCGAAAATCAGGCTTTTTTATGATTTTTTTGAAAATTTTGCATTTTTTGACCATTTTTGGTGCAAATTTCTCAAAGTTGGTCAAAATTAAAAAAAAATAAAAAAACGGTCCCTAGATATTTGTATCTAGTTTTAAAAATTAATAAAAAATTTTGGGGGCCAAAAACCTGTTTTTGGTATTTTCTCCAAAATGAGCATTTTGGCCCAAATTGGACCTCACAGATGAATTCAGCAAGTCATTTGCAGTCTAAAAATGTATACTTTTATATTCTTTAGACTAATAATTTAGCAGTTATGAAGCCCGAAAGTGTCCATAATTCCAGGGTTAAGACCACCCTTAATTATTTTGCTTACTGTATATTAGTTCACAAATTTCTCTCGTAAAATGTATATTGCCGTGAAGTGATTGTATCACCGTCTAGAGAGTACAGCCATGTTAGCTGTACATGTATGGTTGTATGGCAATCCTGATTACGTTCCTGTTAGAAAAACGGCAAGTCACCCTCCAATTACAATTAATTTCTATAACTTAATACTATCCGGTACAATATCAGATTTACTTTTTCGGTCTTTGGCTGTTCAATTTAATAAGAATAAGTGTCTTCGATTATCAAACTTACATAAACTAACTATTGGAGTTTGGCCGTGCTTATCCATTTCTGATATTATTCGCTTCAATCGAAATTGATCGTCTATGTCCCTGCGAAAGCAGAAATATTAAAGTGTGGGTGGAAGTCGAGCTAAGATAAGCAAGATATGAAGGAGGAGGAGAAGAAGAAGTAAGAGAAGGACGAGAATAAGGAGGAGAGAGGAAAAGGAACGCAAAAGAGAGTAAGTGTTACCCCGGAGTATTACATACGGTATAGTACAAGTCATCCAAAAATTGATTTGAAGCAGTAAACATCTTTACCTCTGTCTCACTCTCTCTCTCTCTCTCTCTCCCTTTCTTTTCACTCTGACATATGACATATTTTATTTTACCACCATGTGCAATATGCACAAAATGTACATGTATAGTTTCGATTTCGATTTCAAATAAATTTATCGTATTATTATTTTTAGATCTTATTTTTTATTGTTATTAACTTACCCTATAAATAGTATGGGGTGGTCATTCATTCAAAGGTGGACGAAACTCGTTGACACATGTTCAAGCCTCGTAGATTTGCAGCTTTGTATGGTTTTCATTAATAGACAGAACTTTATGTCGTCGCCATTCTCAAGTTTTAACCTGCCACGCAATACCGTGCACTGGCGACCTTTGTACCTTTTTGTCGAGTAAACAATTTTTGACTGTGACCGAGTTCATTATCAACAATATTCACATAATAAGTGCATTGGTAATTAATGTAATTCGTTTCACATTGATTGAGAGTAATCGGTATTTTCTATTTTTATACGTGTTTATTGATTGAGGTGTTCATTAAAGCCACAATGTGTGATATGCACCACAGGAACGCCCTAAATATTTCTACGCCCTAAATATTCCCAATGGTGTTACTAAAATACCATGTGAAGTGCTTTAATTACAGTAAAAACCAGGTGGTGGTCGCCGTGCATTCTCTAAATTCAGTAAATTTCCATCGTCAACCGTGTAATTGAATGTGATTATTATGAAATTTTAAAACGCTTGAAATATCACAAACAAATAGGCCTATGTTAATAAATAATATAAATACAAGCTAAAACCGTTGGGGTTCGATAATGAACCCCACAAAACTAACCGAGTATATGGAAAATGCCATACGGCCGGGCGGTTTCACAAGTTGCCGGCTCGATCATGCCACTCGCCGCCTGGTAAAAACTAGTAAAATTTAAGTTTCATAATAAGGGACGCACCATTAGACTTCAAGGGGGGTTAGGAAGTTTAAAAAAAAATCCCCCACTACATGAGCAAAAAACAAACTTTCCCCACCAACACTATAAAAAACTCTTTCCCCACCTAACTGTGTATAAATTCATGAAATTAAAAAAAAAATGTTCACCAATCGAGTGATGGCTGATACGCCTCACACCGACATCGCCTGGCTAATAATTACTTGGTACAGCAGAGATACTAAAATAAATACCCGGGATCAATACACGTGAATATGCTATGCACAATAATTTGATATTCTGACGAAAATCTTTGGATACCGGTAGAAAATGATGAATATCTCCCGTAAATGATTTCGTCTGAAGAATCCAGATCTGGTTCCTTGCACTTGAATATACGTGTTGAACATATATGATAGTCGTTAGCTAGCGTCTTGAGAAGGAACCTTGCGTCTTGACTCAAAAACTGACCAAAATTCTAATTTTATATTGCGTTGGTCCTGTATGGACTACAGCGCGTAGTAGGCTATATAGCTGCACTCACTACTCCCGTGGAGGCAGTATAAAAGTCGATGACCATTGAATGGCGTATACAAGCTTACTCACGCACAGAGAAATCAATTACCCGGCTATTTTGAGTAGCCTTAGTCATGTCCCTCGGCTAATTATGCGTCTCAAAGGTCGGAACAAAATGGCCATGCGTGGCTATGGATTCAACCTACCATGGCGATTTCCGCCATGAAGATTATCAAGATATCGGGGCGATGACACTGTGCGCCTAGAACATTAATTTGAATCATTGACATTATGTGATGCGATCAAGCAAAATCAGTCGGAACTCGGAAATATTGATTTTGAGATATAGCCAAACATAGGAAAACTTTTCTTTTGTTTCCTCTTGTTTTGGAAACACTTTAATTACTTATATCTAAATTTAATGGGGTTTTCTGCCAAATTCAGCCTTGTAAATCCTTTTTACTATCCTATAAGAAATTGAAAATTTAATGTTTCCGAGTTCCGACTGATTTTGCTTGATCGCATCACATATAAACTGTGTGTATATCGCTATTTCGTTATTCGTCCCAGCTGCGTGAAGCTCGGCTCAAATTAATAACGTTCGGTGAGTTAATACACGCATTGACGATAATTTATAGGCGATGGAATAAAATTGCAATTTTCTTTGCTTTACCTCATTTGTTGACTTGAAATTAAAATGGCACATAATATGATCAGTTAAAACTAACAGTTTGTGGAAAACAAAACGAATCTATTCTCTATGGAAATCGCACAGTATTGCTTTAACGCATAGTCGAGGTAATTATGTTCCCTATATGATCGAAGTCCGTACCCTTTTTTCAAACCTCCCAAATTAATTATATTATTTCTGTACATTTTAAACCCAGATATAATGGGCTTTCATGTATTTTGGTTTTGTAAGTCAACAAGACAGAAAACATTAACATTTGTCAACAATATCGAGCGTATGATTCACCGTGATCATCGCACGCTCGCCTAACTATTCAAAAGTCTCGTTTGCAATTTTTATGCGCATTTCTCCTGAAAAAAGAGAAATTGTGTGGGTAAAGTTCAGGCTCGTACGTGTTCTTCCCCGGTTTGAAGCGAAATTAATTTTCAAGGCAGCGGCAGTTGACGTAAGTAAATGAAGAGGACACTATATCATGCTCTCATTTACTTGTGTGATCACTTTAACAAGTTTGACATTAGCAACAATGAGTTGTACTATTATTTACCATAACAATGCTGCATAACAATATGCAGACTACTGTTCTCATCTGGGAAATAAAGCGTCACACAGTATTGTTACTATGCGTTTGCTTTGTAATATTTCATCCAACTGAAACTATAATAACTATAGCATTGCAATATCGCACAGGGAAATCAGATACATGAGTTTGTGGACTTAACACGGTTTATATGCTAGTCTCAGATTGATCACGCTGAAATTCTAAGCTCAAATTATTATTTTTTATTTTTTAGCCCAAATATTTCTCATGATATTGATATACATATGAATTGTAATATCACAATTTACTAATATATAAAAAAAGCGGCTGATTTTATCCATATGTTTAAAAACCATTAAATTTGTAATAGTTAATTCAGAGGGTTTTTTCTGTGAATAACAACAGTATGCGTTCTGTCCATTGAGAATGTTTATAGTCCTTTCTCGCAAAGCAGGCACCGTCATTTCATGACGTCAACTTTTTTCTAGGTCAAATCTGTCTCGTTCGAAGGAACTCATCGCTTAAGGGATCTAAAATGAGCGTTTATTGCGTTTCGATAGTATTTTTGTGGGACATGAGAGCACCTCAGACCTATCGAATTGTATTCTGAATACGAAGCATGTCTTTCTGATATCAAATAATTTTCATTTTTGAAAATCACAATATAATACAAATTTTATGACAAATTATTTTTCAAATTTTTGATATATAACAGTCCTCGAAGTAAATTATATAAATCTAATTATATATATTCTTAAAGTGTATGTAGCAGGGAGGAAAAGCCGACGGTCAATTGAAAATTTTGACCTTTCATATTGAAGATATGGATTTTTTTCCCAAAAAGACCTAATTTTTTTTGGTGTTTTGGGAAAAAAAAAAATCCATTCGTATTCAGAATGCAATTCGATATGTCTGATGTGCTCTAATGTCCCAAAATAAATACTGTCCAAACGTTCATACCCCAGCCCTTAAGTTGGTTTTTGCGGAATATTAATTTTAAGCGTCTTATTTTCTCCAAAAAAAGATTAATTTTTATTGTCCTCATAATATTAGCTTGCCAATGATATGATGTTGTCCGAACAATATATATGACCTTTAAAGCCATATTGTAACATTTGCTGAGGAGAACGCCCTCATTTTTTTTAATTCTGGTTTTTACACGATTGTAATATACTTTAGTCAATAAAGATACTCTGCAAAAATCAAGACTTTAGGTGCTGTAGTTTTGTCAAAATCCGAGATTTTGAATAAAACGATGGAACCGGCGTTTTATTATTACGAAGGAAATATTAGTCGAACAAGTATGCACAGTACGTACACAGCGTGCGGGATGCACATACACACACACTCCGAGGATCGTACCGTATTACAATCGCGGGAGTAACATGCATGGGCGCTTGTAGTAAATTCCAATTTTCTATGCTTTACCTCACTTGTTCGGCTCAAAATTAAAAGGGGACATATCTGACAGTAAAAGCTAACATTTTATGGAAAATAAATACTAATGTATTTTTACAGAAATGTTATAATATGGCTTTAAGTAGAGTCGTTGTTGCGACCTTCGATACTATGCGAGGGCTAGTTGCGCCGATGGCACGATGTTTGAATATTTATTATTTACTCATATTACCCTTCACAATACAAAAAGAAATCATCAAAATATTCTATAAGTTTTTGAGGATAATGTCTGTGTAGCATTGAGAATCATTTACACAGGATTTTGGGGAAATAGTTCATAATTTGTAGAATTTGGAATTGTAGAATGCTAGAACAAACCAATTAAAACTATTTCCTGGAGTGTGTACACCGTACGCTTTCTGTTCCTACTGATTTCTATACTGAAATGTTTAATACAATGTTCTTATTTTCCAATGGTCTTATTTTCAATGATAACATAATAAAAAACAACAATCTGAGAACGTCAGCTAGGTGTCAGCTTTGCTTCCAAAGGTTGTGGCTTCGATTCCAGGTCCGGCAATTATATTTTTTGCATTGTGTTTTCCTTATATAAAGACGATGTAAAAACTTATAACGAACGAAATATTCTTTGTTAATATTTCAGATCATTTTATTCCTGAAACGCATACATTTGTACATACAAAAACAACTGTAAAAATTCAACTACAAAAAAGCAACATAAATAATTATTTTCTACGAAATGGCTAATTTATCACAGTACAGTACATCAACAATTTTTGGTTCGCGGATTATTTCAAGTTTCAAACACATCGATATAAACTTTAATTGTTTTTCTCCCATGAGGTCAAAGTGAACAGGATATCCACAAGGTCAGCCAAAGTACGCACATGTATCCAATGCATGTGTCCTTATCCTTCACTGTGGGAGATAACTTTCTGGTGCAATTCTAAATGCATACGGTCAATATTCTAAAGCTTTAAAATATCCAAATCCAAGAGGAGAACCAACTTATCCAAATTATATTGGCCGTTGCAAGAAGTGTGATATCTTTATGTGTAAAGTTTCCACAAAGTCATGCTGCTGTATACAGTGTACTTATATGTTATATTAATAAATGCGCATTTATAAATGCGCACGTGACCACCTCCGCGCTGCCATAACAGCTTATAGACAGTAGGTCTCGAAGTGACCTTCTACATAGCGAGTGGCCTTTCTATACATTTGAATGCAAAGGCGGAACAACGTGAGACTGCTGTGCAGCAAAATTATATTTTGTTCAACTTTGTGATTATATTGTAAACGTTTCCGTCGTTGAGTTCCGTCGTCAAATACTTTCAAAATGTTGTTTTTGATAACATATTACAAATTCGGAATCGCAAAATGTGTAATAATTTTACAATTCTATTGATACTTAAATTTGATGATATTTATCTACATAACTCCTATCCCTTTCTGTAAAGTGGTCAATGCATGAGGATTTGGTCACGCTTGCTGGTCTTGGTATGTAGTGCCCATGGGTCACGTGCGCATTTATAAAGCGCATTTATAGATATAAGTACACTGGTATAGCCAAAGTCAAAGATCCTGTTTCCATAATTATTTGACATTGTTCCTGTAAGGCTTCATAAAGCTCTTGTTGCTATTCAATTCAGGATTAGGTTTTTTCTTTACATGGATATCTTAATAGCAGCCATGAATCACTTGCCAATTTCAAATAGGATCTTATTGTGGGTTTTTAGGGTCATTTGTGATGCCCCCAACAAGTTCTGGCAATAGATACTAGACATGATAGATGATATGGCGGGCAAAAATTGACAATCTCGAAAAGTGGTATAGTTGTAACCTAATTACATAAATGCGAAAATTAGTTTTTACAGATTGTAAAAAGATATTCATTTATACGCACAATTTGAAGCGCAGAACTAAAGTAATTACTTTTTAATTGAGGAAAATAGATTGAATCGTAAGTGTAGGTTTCTGATGAAACCAGTAGTCAATTAGTGCAATACTCTTGCAACACCAGGTTTTCACCACATGCACGTACGATATTTTCTTTTTCAATAATTATTTGGTGTTGGAATTACAGTTATTGCAGCTTTAAGTTGATTTTCTAAATGGGACATCACAACAAATGTTTGAATTGGTGTCAGACCTGTTATAATGATACAATAGGCCTAATTATTCGCCCCCACCAAAAATGGCTTTAAAAATAACTGTTATTTGTTAAACTGTGATATTTACTTTTTTTAAGAAATAAATTGTTTTTATCGGACAACTTGGAGGGAAAGCACCTCCTTAAGGTATATATCAAGCCTTAACATCGTATCCATCATCGGCGACGGGCGAATTCAATTTTCTTGGTTGGTTACCTTTCGTCTTTTCCCTACGCTCAATACAGATGTAGCATACTGCTAGGAGGGTCAAAACACACCAGGTCAAAAATGAAAACCACGAGGCACCCTGTTAAAAGAAGGTGTAAAAAGGACGGTAAATCGGTGTGGTTCTTATTGAGTATAATACTCGGGGCACAGTGTCATCGCCCCGATATCTTCATGGCAGAAATCGCCATGGTAGGTTGAATCCACAGCCACGCATGGCCATTTTGTTCCGACCTTTGAGACGCATAATGAGCCGAGGGACATCTGACTAAGGCTACTGACAATAGCCTGGTAATTGACCTCTCTGTGTGTGAGTGAGCATGTATACGCCATTATGAGGTCAATGGTCATATGCTTTTAGACTGCTTGCACGAGTGAGTGCAGCTAGCCTACGCTGCACTATAGTTCGGCACATATAAAATCAGAATATTTTTGGCAGTTTTTGAGTTCAAGACGCACGCTTCTTTCTCAAGACGCTAGCTAACGACTATCATATCCATTGAACACGTATATTCAAGTGCAAGGAACCAAATCTGGCTTCTTTAGACTAAATCAATTACGGGAGAAATTCATCATTTTCTACAAAGATGTATTGTCTAATATCAAATCGTGCATAGCACATTCACGTGTATCAATCCCGGGTATTCATTTCAGTGTCTCTGCTGTATAATGTAATTATTAACCGGGCGATGTCGGTGTGTGGGGTACAATACCCCACAAGGATCATGAACTTATGCGTTACAGACTAACCATATCCCTAAGTAGGGCGACGGGCTGTACTTTCGTTTATAATAAAATAATAATAATAATAATAATAATAATAATGTGATTTTCTAATGCGCACGTCTCCACCAAATCAATGGCGCTCAAGGCGCGATACAGAGATTAACTTAAACTACTTATATTACGTTTTTATATATTGTCACGCGTTGAGGTGACGAGAATCGTGAACGGGTATAATTAGGCCGAATAAAATTAATGTTTTGGTTCTCGTCTAGAGGATTTTCATGAAGTTTTTTTTTTTTTCAATGTAAAATTAGCATTGTTATTAGTTTTTGGTCTTTTCCAACAGTACTCGAGGAAAGCCTGAGACCCAATTTCTTTTCTTTCTGTTTTCAAATGTGAGATTATGAGGGACCCAGCAAACACAAAACGTTTTCGACATCATTCGCAAATGGTTATAAAAGGTTGTCAGAAAACGTTTAAATGTCGGGTTATATAAAGGGTATATTAAGAGTATAAAACGTTTTCATAACCTTAAAAAACATTTTGATAATCTACTGCTCAGCAAACAAAAATGTTTTACAGATAACGTTTAAATGTCGGGTTATATAAAGAGTATAAAAACGTTTTAATAACATTCCAAAAACATTCTTGAAAACTTGATACAAAACATTCTAAAACAGAATGTTATTTTGGGGTTGAAAAAAAAATATTTTGCGAAAAATGTTTGCCCAAAATATTTTCAATAACGTTTTAAAAACGTTTTCATGACCTTTATATAACCCGACATTTAAATGTTATTAAAAGGTTTTTAAAAAAACATTTTAAGAACATTTCTGTGCTTGCTGGGTTCAAATATTTTAACATAATGTTATTTAAGTATTGACACAATATTTGGCAAAAATGTTTGCAAAAATAGTTTACAATAACATTTTTTGAAAACATTTAAAAATATTGTTGTAGTGTGTTTTCATACAAAACGTTTTAAAACGTTATCATGACCTTTATATAACCCGACATTTTAATGTTATTAAAACGTTTTTACCTAAACCAAAAGCCAAAATATAACTTATTTAAAACGTTTTAAAAACGTTTTTGTGTTTGCTGGGATATACCCCTAGAGTACCACAAAAAGACTTGTTCTCTTATTAACTTATTTATATGTGTGAAGTTTTCCATGTTTTAACAATTTTAGAATGCTTCATTGTTTAAGGAGGGAGGGACGAGGAGGGAGGGACGAGGAGGGAGGGACGAGAACCAAACAGTGTAGTGATGCATGGTGATAATCAAATACGTGAATAAATTCCCCCTGTATCCAAAGGCCTTAAACTGTATATCTGTTTCATAATGAAAACATTCTTGTTAAAAATAAAATATAATTATCTTTTTCCCATTCTTATAGAATGACAATTATATGCGTACCTGTGCAACTTCAATTATGCTGTAAAACTCGACCCCTTCAACGGTTGACGAACTGCAGCTGTAACTGGATGTGAAAAGGATATGCAAGGAGTGATACTTAGGTGAGTTAGATAATAAAATAATACAATTATTCGATTCAGTTGAATCATGACGAGGATATAAAATCCTTATAGATCTACTTCTACAAATATATCATGTTTTTTAAATCTCTTAATTTCAAAGGCAAAGAATCAATGAATTCGGGATTCAATGCTTCGAAAATGGTGACAATTTGTACAGATATCTACATAGGATATGAATACTGCAAATTGAAGTGACTATAAAATGACTATTCCCTTTAGATGGTTTAAATTCAAGCAAACATAAAGAAAAACATTGACAATTATATAGAATAATAAAATTAAAGCTGCTTCACCATGTTCACGCCAACCAAAAAATACCCAAAAGATATTTATGCAGAAATTGTCTCTATTAAAAAGTGAACAATGTGATTGGGTGTTTTTATTTTAACTGTTTTCTGCATACATTTTCAGTTGTTTCAGTTATTATACTTTTAAGTTCTGTTCCGAGCTAAAAGTATTAAAAAAAAGTCATTTCATAGAGATTGACCAGATGGTAATTCTCATGCTCTGAAAGGCCATCAGACGTTACAGTAAATATCGGATGTTGTAGAATGTTTCTAAATACATTTTATTGCTGATAATCATTCTAACCAGGGTGACAAATACAATCTAGCCGACTTGAATGAAATCTTTCTGTTTGCTGCATACATTTTCAGGGTTTTTTTCAGTTATTATAATCTAGTAGCATAATCAATCATAACACTCATAAATGAATGCATTTGCATTTAAGGGTATACGAGGTATTGTTGGTCGAAGCAGCCGAAAAAATTTCATTATCTGAATCAATATATTATTGAAAAATAACACTTTGGTGTTTTGCAAAAGTTCCTTCTACAAATCATATACTTTGAAAACTTGCATAATTTATTGTTGTTAATGAGTTATGTACGTTTTACAAAAGTGTTGTTGTTTCAGCCCTCTTTACAACATAAATCAAGAGCCACAGGACCTACAAATGTATATCTGTGATATTTGAATTCTTCTACACGCTCGCTATGAATTGAGCAATGCAATTTTTGCTAAAGCTCACTACCATTCGCAAGATGCTGTGAACTACTTTTTTTCTGCTGCTTCGACCAACAATAAATCGTATACCCTTAAATGATTTCAGATTGTTTGTCGTTTCCGGTGTACCAAAACTCTGGAAAAGGTATCAATATAAATTTGCACTCATTTAAATTTGTAGATGACATATTTTTACATGTTTTAAGGCTGGTCTTAACCTAGGAATTTATATGAAAACTTTTATTCCTCTATCATAACTGCTAAATTGTTGGTCTAAAGTACATGAAAATATACACATTTACTGTAGAATGCCAAACACCTTGACGAACTTATCTGTGACGTCAGAAATGTTTGTTTTTATTAATTTTCAAAAACTAGAACATCACAGATGGATTCGTCAAGTGTTTGTCATTCTAAATATGTATAATATTTATACACAGTTTTCATATTAATAAATTAAGAGCAATCTTAAGAAACTACGGAACTACATAACACATTAAGTAGAACTTATTGAATTAGTTATTGAATGCGTATATCAGTAACTATTATACGACAACTTAAAAATAATAGTAAATTGCTAATGTTGTGTGATTGTCTTGTACAACCGTTTATATATTGGTTCACGCTTTGAACACTATTGTATTATATTTATCCAATGCAAATGTTCTATAAAGAAACAAGAATTGCTCTTGAAATGTTATCATGTTTACTTAGATTACTTTTAAATCATGGATGCCTATGGTAACCTACCCAATGTCATGTATATTGGAGCAAAACCTTTTAAGCCCCACTGTGACAATGCAGGCTTGTACAAGTATCAAAAATGAGACTAGACCATGGATTGGCACGGAGATGACTCTTAGTAACGATCTGAAAGGAAGAAAAGACAGTATTCTTCTAATTTATTCAAATTCAAATGTTAGAAATTGATAAGGCAAATTGTAGACGTTTTTCTATTGAGTGATATTTCACCCATTTCACAACCAACGTAACCCACAACTAACCTTACTGAACATGCTTAAGAGTTATGGTCAAATGATAAGAAGTTATTAAAGTACTGGGTGTTAATTTAGAACATGTCAAAACACACACTCTACCTGGTTATCATGGTTATGGGAAACTTAAGATACTAGAGTTGGAATTGACAGCCATACACCTTGCAGCATGGACGCCACTGTTGATATATGATAGTACAAATAACACTATGGTGAGAGAGACTGGTGAGCGTGTGTGAGACTGTGAGGAAACAAACTTCGTGCAGAACGAAATGTTTCCCGAACCTAAATGTCAGCAGTAGACATAGATTAATCCCAGGGTTAACACACCAGTTGGACAGCATCTTAATAAATTCAGCATCGAAGTGGTTACGTAATTCTCTTGGTTACCGGATCACGCTACTTTGGTATGCCTTCGAGTGCCATATACTTTATGTGGTGATCATTTCGATCGTGGTTCATTACTCTAGCGCGTGATCCCGTTGACATAGTAACATTACGTAACTTCGATACTGAATAGCAATCTAGTGGTCTAATCTCTATATTAAAGGAACTGCAGAGCTTATCCATATAGTGGAATTAGACTCGAATCACTGGATCGTCAGCGTTTGGTTTGCCGACATCATAAGAATCACCTAAGCGATACCCTACAAACAACAAACCAAAGTTCACCTGGACGAAGCTTCAAGATATGCTTCTACAAAAGTGCAGTGTCAACTTGAATTATCAAACAGATTTGAAACATTCCAGTACAACGATACGATACTAAAAACTCACAAATATGATCAGAAGTAGCAAGGAAAGTACTTGGCAAACACAGACCATATGGCATGTTGAGCTGGGTGACTTGACAAAACCAAGCAAGCAAAGACGGTCCAGAGAAAGATTGATAAGTCTCAATTCCAGCTTGAATAATCCACACAAAACAGTTAGGCTACACAGCAGATAGACTCGCTTAGACTGACCGATTTGATAGGTGACTACTATAAAACATGGAAAATCGCAAGTCAGCCACGTTCTTTCTGGCAATGTGTCAAGTTGAAGAAAAGTGATGGTACTTCAACAACAAGTGACAAAGACATCCTTGTAGAATACTTCAGCTCTCTGCTCAACAACGAAAATGGGCAACCATCCGCTAGACTGCTTTCGCCTGCTGCTCCACGTCAATCCACCGACACGTGAAGTGACATTGAAAGCCATTATACCAAATAAAGAACAATGCTGCAGATCTTGATTTTACAATCACATATGATATGAATCACTCCGGTATGGCGGTGATGCAATGGACGCAGTCCAGAACATCACCCAGCCAATAGACCTCTAGCGTCATTGTTCCTCTACCTCGAAGGGTTTAAACTTATTGCTATGGTAGTTAATCCTGTTATATCATCACTTCTACGGCGAATTGGGGAAAGGTTGGCGGTTAGTTTGGAGTGTTATCGGTTATGTGCTCAGTGGAAACAGCGGTTCGGAGTGGCGATGGGACACCGTTAAACCGTTAAACACCTCCGAGGTGTTTCTGCGTGTTTATACTGAGCTCTTTATTTTTTCAACAACAAACAGCACGTTTCTGCTGATGCTTCAAATAAGGGTTGCGGTGTGTACCGGAAGTACTAAAAATGTTTTCCTGACTCCGAAGCTGCTTTTAAGGTCACGATATGATCATAAAATGTACATAAAAATAGAATAACACTACTGGAAGACTTCATTTCAACGCCTACGTTTAACACCAGGATTTAAAAGGGAAATAGTGTGCAAGCGTTAAGGTATTATCTGACATTACTGAAAAAAAATGAAAAGAAGCATATTTTTGGCCAAGAAAATATTAATTTTGAAGTAAAAAGTTGTAATTCAAAATTCTGTTGATTTTAAAATGTATCGATCGACCCCACCGTGACTTTTGGTTCAAGTTCCTTGGGGAATTAGTCAAGGCTAAAATTTATTCATGTAAATTCTGTTCTGTCTGTCATCAAAGTGACAGGTGTAAGTCAGTTCTTCTGTGGCGAACTGGCCAAGCGGGGCTTCCTGTTTAAGCATAACAACAGAGAGTGGTCAGTACCGGCCGCGTTATGAATCTGCAATCAATACAGCCTTGATTTGCTAAGAATTGAATAGGTCACCTGTTTCTTCAAACCACTCTAATAGCTCGTCAAGAGTGAGATAGGTGTCACTGAACCTGGAAGAGATAAACAAAGAAGGCTAACTCTAATCTCTACTCGGGAGCTAGTTGTAACATATCCTCGCCTCTCGATCGTGAAACTTTGTTGTAAACTTACGACGGTCGTGCATGTATATTGTCGTACGCAAGATTCGCAATGGATATATCACTCGATGTACGTATTAAAATAAGATTAATGTACGGCATACGACTGTCGTAAGTCTACGATAGAGTTTCGCGAACCAGGCCCGGGGTCATCCAACTAATTTGTACTCGCAATATTGCAAAGGTAACAACAAAAAGATATTTTTTCAACAAATCCATAGCTGCATATAATTATATTTACTTTTCATAATAATAGGAGCTATTAGTTTGCTTTCAAATTGATTTTCATAATTAATTTATTCATTAAAAGTGTGATTTTACACAGTGAATATATGAAGATCAATAATAGTATCAGTCTCGGTATTTTGTTTCATCAAAGTATTTGTATGTGTAACACGTGCTATTTTGTTACTGATTAATTTGGATTTAAAATCGACACTGCATATTTACAAAATACTACTATAGATTTCACTGCAGTGAGTTATGCTGTATACCATGAATACCGCGAAACATATGGTATTAAAATGCCTGAATTCTATGTAATTCTTTTCACACCAGTTTATATTGAAGCAATATAGCTTGCCTCCCGATTTAAAAAAAAAAAGTATAGTATTTTGTGGAATATATATAAGATACGACCCTTTTTTCCCCAAATATAAATTGTAATCTTGCTCAATCCAAATATTTTAGTTAGAACAAACTGGCAATAATGATTTCAATATTTGACAAATTTTTAGAAATAAGGAGCAGACACATATTTAGTTCCAAATAAAGGAGCAGAATTGAGCTATATGTTTTATTCGGCGAAACCAGACAATATGTTTTGAATCCTAAAATATTAGTGCATGCTGTATGTTTCGGAGTAAATAGTATTGCAAAATAACCCTTTCCTAGTAACACAATTTTTAATGTGTTGTCTCTTTATTTCACTAAAACTTACGACTTGAATCTGTTGGTGCACAGATTAACTATTCTATAGGCTCCATAAAGAAACGCTATAATGAGAGCTATTGCCTGAATCCAAGTACAGTAAGAACACGTGGAAACCTTTGATGACGTTATTGCAAACTTCTGGGGACCAGCTTTTTGAACTTCAGCGTAAAACAAGCAGTATCCTTCGTTATTATTCTGAAACAAAAGAGAAATTGTGTCTCGTTAATTTTGTTTATTTCACCATGAATGTCTGTAAAAACTTCGCAGTTCACAGAATATTGGTGTTGCTGCTTTTAAGATATTCCCAGCTTCATCAGGTCTCGTGTCCACCAACTTTGAGCCCAATATGAGCAATTTGACCTCAAATGACCTCCACTTAATTTTTATCATGTCACCACTTCAGGACTATATTCACCAACTTTGAGCCCATTCTGAGTAATTTTATAATTTGACTACTAGATGACCTTTGACCTCAATTATCTGCACTCACCTGATGTCCCCTACTCAAAGATCTGTTCTGTGGATAAATGACCTCAAATGACCTTTCACATAGATATTAGTGATATCGAACCTTTTTTGTGATATCGAACCTAAGAACTAGCGAACCTTATTCCTATTTAGCGATATCGAACCTTAGAAGCAGCTGACTGTTTTTAGCTATAGCGAACCCTTTCTTTGTATCAGAAATAGCGAATATTTTATCCACAATTTGGATTTACACCTTAGAGATAGCGCTACCTTATGGATAGATAGCGTACCGTACCACACTGTCAGCCTGTTGCACTATACCGGTATGTTCTATGTTCTGGAAAAATTACTAGGCTAATTTGCTCATTCAATAACGTTGGTATAACATATAATAACAAGATTTCCTGTATACAACTATTATAGGTATGACTGAATTGCTTCTAAAATATACGAAATTAACCATTAACGTACTTAAACTAATATTTACACGGCTGGTATTACCTGGGAAATTCTTAATGAAATAACTACAACCATTCCTGCAACGAAAGCCGCAACAAGGAGCACTACTTCTATGATGGATACAATTTTCAATACGCGACTTCCTTCCGCCATTTTGAATGGTTTATTTTCGCGAAATGAACAGAAAATAGACGCATATTAATCGTGCTATATCATGCGTAACGAATTAACCATGAACTAGTCAATAGTGAGTTTTATTTGAGCGAGTTGAAGGAGAGCTGAGTTATCTAGGTGAGTTTTAATACCCTCTGCTGCTGTAGTACCAACGCGACCAAGAGAATTTATTTAGGTATTAGAGCTGGGGCTTGAGTGAAGGAAAGTCCATTGAGATCAAATAGATTGGAAGCTTTGTCCTTGAGGCTGAACTGAAAAAATTTGAGGCGAGCTATTATTATTATTATTATTATTGTTGTTGTTGTTGTTGTTGTTGTTGTTGTTGTTGTTGTTGTTGTTATTGTTGTTGTTATTGTTATTATTATTATTGTTATTATTATTAGAACTTACGGGTGTCCACTTGAATCAAGAAAAGTTCCAAGGCGAGTAAGAAAATTATACGGAAGCCTTTGAAACGAAGTAAAGTATCTTTGCGATATCCCTGACGGGAGTTATAATTTATTTTTTTATTGATTTATTTATAACATTCGGCCGAAGCCAGGCTAAACACAATAGTGCTCAGAATAGTGCAACTAAATTCAAGGGATGCCATCCGGATATGACGGGACAGGGATATGGGAAGAGGTCCGATTTTAGATATAAAGAGTAACATTGAGTTAACGTCACACTAAGGGCACTTAAACCCTAAACAATAATGTTTTATTATAAAGCTCCTCGAGATACCTAACCCTATTGATCCTGGAGCACCATCCTTTACCCTTGTGCTCATGGAGCACTAACCGTGCGCTCCTAGAGCACTATCCATGACCCGTGTGATTGGAGCACTAACCGTAACTCCTCATGGAGCACTAACCCTAACACTTGGGTTGTTCTTGTGCTCCAGGAGGAATGTGTGTTGCTGTACACACTCAATTAATAATAATCATCTTCAGGGCGCCCTTGTAGATATACAAGATGTGCCTGGAAATTATCGTTGAAAAGAGTTGGAGCTAGAGCCAGTGAGTAACGTAAATCAAAGGTAATTAAAGACTTATTCCGTGATCCCAGCGAAAGTTTTGAATTATTAAAATTGTGTATAAATTGCCTAAAAGTGAATGATAAGTCATTAAAACTGCCATTAGGTATTTTGAAATAAACAATTTGGCAACAAAACGGAGAAAACAGTCCCATTCAATACATGTAGCCTAGATAATTTCTCTACTTCTGTCTTTAATACACGGCTTTCAGCTTGACCACTAGCAGGTAATGTTAGCACATCTATGCCACTAACAAATGTGATAAAAATCTGAATTTGGATGAGCATATTCGCTGAATAGGCCTTTAATTGTTCCGGGAAAATTCTATTAAAACCATGAAATAGAAACTGAAAGGATTAACATTGAATTTCTAGCAGGAAATTAAACTGGTTGAAAGCAAATCAATTATATCAACTATATGATAATAACCAAAAGCGGAAAGTGTAGAATTGTAGATAATAATACTGATAAATGAATGCCACACGGCTGGGTGAGAGAGAGAAGGACGCACCATTAGATATTATCGAGGGGGCTAGGGAGTTAAGGTGAGGCAGATTTTTTCCTGCCTTTGGGGCAATTTTTTCCGTCGCTGTGTGTTTTTACTCATCAGTGAGGCAATTTTTTTCATCTCACTAGTGGGCAAAAGTTTTAATATTTACTCGTATCAGTCCTCGAAGCAAAATTTATAAATATTTTTATTACTAATTTGGTATATATATATAATCAAGCAGAGCTTCGGTCCTAACACGATATTTATGTTGAAATGCGCGCGAAGCCCGCTAAAATTTGTGGCTTTCTCCGCTTGGAGAGGGCACAGAATCGATTTAATACTGAATTGGTTGATTCGATGGCTGATTTTGGAAGGTTCGCAGCGAGCAATATATAGTGTCTATGGCGAGTGGAAAATCGCTCACTTTGGGCGAGCGGTGGCGAACGAGAGCGATCGCTCGTCTCAAACGGCAAGGCCTGCCATTTCATCAAAATAGGAGGGAATATTTCTGTTTTAGCCCATGTATAGCCCAAATGTAGACTTTCGACGCTTTTTCTCATAACTCCAGAACGCTAAGTTATACTATAGATAGGTCATATTATATATTTTCTTAATCCTTCTGACAACGTGAATACTTTGGAATCAATTAGAACAAAATTTGAAATTTGAGTATGCCAATTCTGTTGCTTGTATGACCTTGAGCTCAATTGATTCGTACACACGCGCAACAACGCATCGTGTCGCGTAGTTGCGCAATTGGATGGGGTCTGTTAAAACAATCGTACGGGGATGTGCCACTCAGGCTTTCGGATGCTGGCTTTCTCTATACATATTTTTTGCTATTTTTGCAACCCATCAGTATACCAATATTTCACAAAAAGCACCCAAATTTGCCCTAATTGGGCGCTTTTAAGGACACCTTTGCCCAAATGCGCCTTAGTCTTCACTGAAAATCCACCAAATCCATTAATATACCAAAATTGTTGAAAAGGTACCCTAAACTGTGGCACATCCCCGTATACCTTCAACCAGAACAAAAAACCCTCCCCCTCCCCAGTGAAATTCTTCTAATATGAAATTATCAATTAACGTACGTAAACTAATATTTACACGACTGGTTTTACCTGGGAAATTCTCAATGAAATAACTACCACCATTCCTGCAACGAAAGCTGCAACGAGGAGCACTACTTCTATGATGGATATAATTTTCAATACGCGACTTCCTTCCGCCATTTTGAATGGGTTTTGCTGTAGTGTGGCTCAGGCTGTAGCGAGGTTGTAGCAAGGCATGACCTAGGTTTGCTCCCACACATATACCACCATGGGGATAAAAACATCGAGAAACACATAAATAAATGCACACTAGAAACATTTAAATATTATAAAACCAACAAGAAACATAAATAATTGCACACTAGAAACATTTAAAAACACAGATATAAATAGTGATTATTCTGAAAAGACCAGCTAAATATAGTTTGAAATCAAATAATTAAAATGGCAGATTAAAAAAATCTTAAATGGGAGAGTAGAAGTAAATCTGAACAAAGCCGGGGCTATAATTAAAGACCGAAT
The DNA here is from genome assembly GCF_039555335.1 of Amphiura filiformis. Lineage (NCBI taxonomy): Eukaryota > Metazoa > Echinodermata > Ophiuroidea > Amphilepidida > Amphiuridae > Amphiura > Amphiura filiformis. The sequence goes on from NC_092631.1 coordinate 71,595,072, forward strand.
TAAATAGACTAATTTGCCACCGAGTTTGAGCCCTGTACCCCTGACATATGTCCAGAAAATACATATCTAAAATGTGACCTCTACATGACCTTTAACCTGACCCCTGCAAAATATTCCCCTGGTCATGAGATTGGTTGTCACTGAGTTTGAGCCCCATGCCCCTTACAGATATCCAGAAAATGAAATTATAAGATTTGACCCCAGATAACCTTGACCTGACCCCTGCAAAGCATTCCAAAATGTTTCTCAGATCATTAAATTTGTTACCACCAAGTTTGAGCCCCATACCCCTTACAGATGTCCAGGAAATGCATTTCTAAAATTTGACCTCAGCATGACCTTTGACCTGACCCCTGCAAAATGTTCCCCTGGTCATGAGATTTGTTGTTACCGTGTTTGAGCCCCATAACCCTTACAGATGTCCAGATAATGCAATTGTAAGATTTTACCCCCTTAATGACCTTTGACCCCAATTCTGTATGCAAGTTATAGGTGTATGGTATAGCCGATGCATATATGCAAATGACATCATTGTACTATATAATATGTGGCAGAAGAAGCATTTTGAAGGTATTTGGTTAAATACCGGAAATGCCCCCTGAATGACCTTTGACCCCAATTCTGTTTAGACACTATGGGCACTGGATATAGCCGATACATTATGTGCAAGTTACGTAATTGTAGGGTGTAACATGTAGGAGGAGAACCATTTTAAAGTTTGTTGACAGAAGAAGAAAGAAAGAAGAATCGGATAAAAAAACAAGGTAACAAATGCTATAAAAGTTCTGGTACTATTTCAGATATTTCCACGTCCATGTTTTGGTTCTCGTTCCCTTCCTCCTCAATTTTGGGTTTTGTCAGATTTTTTAAGAAATAAACTTTATACATATAAGTTTATTAGAGAACAAAGATCACTCCAATGTCTTCTAGGGAGTTATCCCTCATAATCTCACATTTGAAAAAGGGACGCCTCCTCTTTTCCTCGAGCAATGTTTGAAAAGATCGAAAACTACTAACAATACTAATTTTAAATTGAAGGAAAATAGAACCTTCCACCCTCATTAATTCATTAAAATCCTCCGGATAAGAACCAAAACATTAATTTTATACACCTAATCTTTTGCTTTATATTATTCTTGTCTGTTTTATAACTCTTTTTCAAAACAGAGGAATAATGGTTTCTAGCATTAAATCGTGCGGTAGGTGCAAATATAACCCTATTATTAGATTGATATTCCGAAATGCAAATATTGCATGAGATTAGGTATCAAACTGCACAATAACAGACAGTATCCCTTTAATATACGTAATACATTAGACAGTGATACTTGGCACGCGACCTTTTAGTAATCGTACCCGATCGACCTGCGTTCGGCTGTGTATTTTATTAGCCCAAAACAATTAGATGCGTTATTGAACGAGTATGTTACAATCAAGTACTGGGGTAATGAAACAGAAATATTGAAAAAAGACGTGAAATTCTAGCAGGGAAAATGAAGAATTCAAATTCAATTATGAGGGAGGATGTGGCATAGCTTCATAGGGGCATTGGAGCATGTACCCCCCCCCCCCTCCATCCCTTTGAAAATTTAGAAAATCCAACAGGAAAATTATCCCAAAACGGCTTGTGCCACCTCCCCCTAGACCCGGTGCACCCCCCCCCCCCCCCCCCCCCCACCCCCCCGACTCATGCTAATACGCAACGCGCCACTGATGAGGATGGTAGTAAAATGATCAATTTGAAGCCACACACCCAACCTCTTCCGGTATGACCAATAAATTTCAAACGTTTACACCGACACAAATCCGACGTACACAACATATTAAATACTATTAAAGGAGTATTTCGTGATCCTAACATCCTCTTTTTATGACATTTTTAGTAGATATCCACAAAAAAAGCTTATTCCCAAAATTTCGGTTGATTCCGATTTTGCGTTTCCGAGTTATGCATGATTAGGTGTATTACACTGCTCCATAGACAATGTGTTGTACTAATTTCATTCTGGTATACCAAAACGAAATTCAAATTTCACGATATCTTTGCTAAACGAATTAATCTGCAAGAAATTGTTTGTACATAAACATTATATAGCCAGAGGTATCCAGTAATATAAAAATATGAAAAGTGGGTAGATGATGCTGTGGATCACGAAATGCCCTTTTAATTTACATCTCAACTCACCTTTTTCCTAGACAGTAAAGCCTATTGCACGTACGGTGTTTCACGTTAAACTAGACAGGGAAATGGTTTACTAATAGTGGCCGCATAACACTAACATGACTAACAAATTCGCAGAATCTATGCTGGGATCTATGCCAAGTCTGAAGAGTCCTGCAGTGGCGTAACTAAGATTTCGGAACCGGGGGTGGGGCCACAACAATGTACCGACGGAAATATTTTTTTCAAAGCTCGTAAGCCGCGTATGATCAATATCCGCCAATGTGGCGATGTAAACAGCCAACAAGGTAAAAGTAAAAGGTAAAAGATTATAAGTAATTGAGCAACATGTACTTTATATTTGAAGAGCTTTGTTGCAAAACCCCTTACATCCACTTGAGCAATTTTGAGAAAACATCAAAAATCATCAAAAAAGTACTCATATATAGGGTTTGCAAAAAAGCAGTTTTGGGCAGGATGCTTGGGTAGGATGAGCATCCGCCAAAAACTGCTTTTGTTTAAAACCCCTTATATCAGTGATTTATTTGATGATTTTTTGACGTGTTCTCAAAATTGCTCAAGTGGATGTAAGGGGTTTTGCAACAAAGCTCTTCATTTCTTCATCTTCAACCGGAACAAGTGCACACAAAATGTTGACCCCAACTTTTGTTAACAAGGCCCGTCCTGTACGGCCTTATATGAACTGACGGCCATGATGAGCGGGGGTGGGGGACCGCACCCTGGCTACGCCACTAGAGTCCTGATGAGAACGTACATCTGGAGTAAAGTGATGTCGAAGAAACGGACTAAAGGAAGGAGCTAGCTAGGAGGACGTAGCGTCATAAGGGCACGGGGGACGCCCCCCCCCCATCAAATTTAGAAAATCCCATAGGAATATTGCCGGGAAACGTTTTGTATCCCCACCATCAGGCCCGTCACCCCTTCTTGGTCGATGCCCACCGGGGACCCCCACCCAATATGATGACCCACGCTACATCAACAGCAGCCACGCGATAGGTCTGAATCTACATACTAGCGAAATAATGATCGGTAGCTATATGCGCAGCAACCATTGAACATGAACACTGCGCGTCATATACTGATTGGGAATTATTTTTCGGAGAAATCACAGAACACTTCAACGTAACCATGGAAATTGGCGTCATCGCAAATATCGGTCAAACTCAGGGCCTTGTCAAACTTTGATATCACTGAATATAATTTTCCTAATCAGGATGTTATAACTGTGGTTTGAGAAATCACAATCAAAGTTCTAGTTTTCTCAAAGAGAGGCTTAGATGCAAAACATGCTCAAAATGCCAAGAGGCCTGACTAGAAGCGACCCCACCCCTTCACTGATTCCCCAGGACTGATCTAAATATTTACTGCAACATACAATTACACAAACTTACTAAATGACATTTAAATAAAATAAACATTTCACAGTTCACACAAGAGATTGATAGTTGGGGTGGAGATGGGTGGATCGTTAAACAATGCCAAGATATTAGATGTAATTTATTATAAGACTTTTTTATTTTGTGATCTAAATTGGTTGACTGTTATGTTTTTATCAATAATCATGATAATATTCCACTTCCAAGGACCGGCAGCTCTTATGGTTTTGTGAGCAAATTCTGTTTTTGTGTGACATATTATATGTATTATAGTCATCGGCATTTCCTGTGTGATACCTGTATCGATTTATCTCCTGCATGAAATAGTTGCTGAATGCTAATCTTTATACATAAATATGTTTAATTCCATATCATATGTGTCATAAACATTAAGTAATTTATACATTTTAAAAATAGGAGCAGAGTGACATAAAAAGTGAGTATTTGAAATGATTCTAAGTGCCTTTTTGTAGTTTAGAAATCTTGTCCAAGTATTTCTTACATGTAATTTCCCTGTGCAGCCTGTCTCAAAAAAAATTGTGCAAGTGAAAAGTGTACTTTGGCAATTAGAAAATGCCGTTGTGACAAAATGCTTACATCATCGTATACGGCGTAGTCTTAGCTCTCAAAAGCCGCTTGTTCTGTTAAATTTGCTTGTTTTAATCTCGAGATATGCTTACTTAACAATGAAAGGATAAAATCACAATTGTGCCACTTTTACTAGGGAAGAGGGCTGTACATGTAAATCAATGATAGCATCAAGTTTATCAAGAGTTCCTTCGTGAAATCAAATGAATGCATCAATTATACAACAATACAAAACTGTTTTTACTGTTTATACTGTTTTATCATGATATACCGTAGGTATAATGATTCTTTTTTTTCACTTACTTCAAATTCAAAGATAAATAAATATTTTAAATTCTGCTGTAAAATTAAATACATGTGCATGTCAATGATTTTATGCTGATGTTGATGTGTCTAATGCACGAGCCCCGAAGGGGGGGGGGGGTAAGTACAGCCTATATGGTAAAAGTGGCACAATTGTGATTTTACCCAATCGTTGTTAACTAAACATATCTCGAGATTACAAAAAGCAAATTGAACAGAATAAACGGTGTTTGAGAGCTAAGACTGTGCCCTTAACGTTGATGTAAGCATCATGTCACAACGGTATTTTCTAATTGCCAAAGAGGGCGCTTTTTACTTGCACAATTTTTTTTAGACAGGCTGTAGATAAATAAATAAATTATTGTCTTACTTTATTAATTTAATAACTTTTTTATTATAAATAAAATGACACATAACTAAAGTGAAGCCACTTTCTATCTTTTTTATTTGATTCATAAAATTACATTCAACAAAATGATTGAAGAGAAAACACACAAGGCAGACTATTATAGTTTCTGACTAACAATTAACACATTCAGAAAAATACAGTTTAAAAGTGAAGATTGTAGTGAGTAACCAGTCCTTTATAAATGTGCTTGCCACTATCTACTATAGTAAACTATACATTGCGAATTAATGTAAAATTATTTTAAAATAAGATGTACATGTAAGGTGAGTTTATATAGCGAATTAACTAAAACCTGCAGTGTATTTGTGACATGGTATATCGAGAGCACTGGATTAAGGCGAATAAGCTATCCAATTATATGGTACTTTTAACCATAAAGCACCACGTACACCAATTAATGTTTAATAAAAATTCCCTTTAAAAGGGAAAGCCAGCCTCAATGTAGAAGAAGTCTTGTAATTAGTTTTGGTCAATATATATTTCCAGTTATTGACTTCAAGTTATTCTTTCTTAACAATGTCATACTTAGATAAAATGTCTGTATGTGCATAGGTGATGGTGGTATCGTCAGCAAACAATACGAATTCAAGAATCGATGAAGCGTTTATGATGTCATTTTCATACAAAAGAAATAATAATGGGCCCAGGATTGATCTTTGGGGCACTCCAAACTATTTATCATTTAATATAATAATTATTTGTCAATAAAATTCATGTATCTGTTAAGTCTTTCGAGTATTTTGGGAAAACATATCAAAACAGAAACGGGACGATAATTAGAAAAACAATCTGGATTGTCTTAATTATAGATAGGAATTACTTTAGATAGGAATTACATTCATCATATAATTTACTATGTGCAAATTTATTTTAACTATCATTAACTTATTCGTTATCCAATTCTGCCTTCCAAACTACATTGGAAAGTGTTGGCCTTAAGTTGTTTATTATAATATTACTTTCATTGTGAGTCCTTTTATAGAAATAGTTTCATGATATTTACTTTACTGCATTTTTTGGATCAATATGGTTGGAAATGATCACTGATATCTGGAACAATTATTTCCGGGTTAATATTTTTATAGTTATTTGTAAGAATGTTATCAAAGATTGTAGCGATGTGTTTAGTTATTCCAGTTGGTTTAGACAATAATAACTGCGCACCATCTATTTTGAGGTCATTGTGTGAAATTGGAGGGTTTTGTTTTGGGCCGAGGTATTTTCCGAGGGCGCTTCAGCGCCCGAGGAAAATACCGAGGCCCAAAACAAAACCCGACAATTTCACACAATGACCTCAAAATAGATGGTGCAAAGTTATTATTGTCATTCATTACCGTTTTTTTGTACAAAATCCTATCTTTCCTTCGTATTATTTGCTGGAAATTTTTCGAATATTTCAATTTATTTAGTCGTCATCCCTCATTAATAATGGGCGAATCCTGACTACATGACGTCATTGGCGTGGATACAGGCCATTTTTGCTATCCATATTCCGGGGCCCCTTGATTAATTGATTAATTTGACCGTTGACTGCGGTACTGTTGATTTTTGCTATACACAGAAATGTATTTTTACATGGAACTTTATTTTTATATCGTGACATTTAATATCTGGAGAACAATAGCATATATATTCATGTTGAATACAATGTATTTGGCTATTGTAATTATGCATGCATGAGACGTGAACGTGTGTGAAATTGGACGCTCACTCTTGTGGCCCAAGATGCAGATTTTCTGAATGCGTGAATGAGTTGCATCATGATTATTGCACGCCGAGTTTTATATATTCTCATGTTTACAAGTGGACCTGGATATATTGTATACTTGGATTTAAATGGATGAATAGTTCTACCATTAGGGTTTACACCCGGTAAGTAGGTTTTTATATGTTTTACAAATGTGATTACGATTTTATTGGCTTCAAATCAGAATTTTCTCTTGACCCACCAAAGACTGACAATTATACCGTACGTACCGGTGGCTGACAGTAAAAAATAGAGCTCAAGTTTTCCTTGCACTGTATCTTCAAATATGTAGGCCCTATTTTTCCATATTGGCCAGCATGCTTATAATTTATATCGTCATGATTACTACGCTTTTAAGCCTGGCTTGAGCATCAATATCAGGACCCAACCAAGCAGCATGCCGGGCAGCATGCCTGCCCGGCATCATGAGCGCGAGCATGCAAGTGTCTCTGCACGGCGCGATCGCGACCGTTTACCGAGCATGCGAGGACTGTTTATTACAACTTGCAGAATGATCCGAGAAAAATAGAATGGAATGATGCTCTAAAAATGAATTAAAAAAACAGTTCCAGGTTTAAAATTACCTATCCTGAGGTAGCCTACTCACATCGTCACACCTCTGTCACTACGATGACTGACTTCCTATGCATGGTGAGGAACAACAAATGCTAGGCCTAGCTAGCATGCTAGGCCCCCTGTGTCATGATGTTTTGGCTACCATGATATTTGTTAGGCCTACCATTTACAAAATGATTGTGAATAAATACCTGAAGAAATTAATTGTTTATATTGTGAGGAACATGGGAAAGAACAACCAGCATGCCCGGCCAGCATAACTATTTAATATAGGGCCATGATATTTTGAGCTTCAAATTAACATACAAAATAATAAATAGGCCTTTTCATTCAGTAATTTTCTCATCTGGATGATAAATAAAAATCAAGATTCAGATTTTGTTAGTGGTTTTAAAGCCGAAAGCCGGACGTGTAATTTATTTTACAAACAAAATATAAGATTTATTTTCCAGTTTTGTCAATCGTCCACCATACTGCTAGCTGTTTTCTTGGGGTTTTTTTTTGGGGGGGGGGGCAAGCCGTGTTCCTGCTCGTCCACATTTGCACTGCACAAAGTACACTTAGGCAATAACAAATTTGTATTTTTACACCTTCACTGGGATGTCACGGAGGCTAGGGCCTTAAAATAATTTAATTGTAATATCGTTTGGTTCCTGTTGTTGTTGCTATTTCTTGTTGTTGTGACTCCCGGGTTGTGACTCGTCTATTCTTTTGTTTTTTTCCTGTTTGGGATTCCCCAATTGTATTTGTTTTGAGTCACGTCATGCATACGATGCAATCATATTAATATTGAGAGCAACAGATGCCGGGAGCAGCTGAGACCTAGACGCAGGTCGTAAAGCTCACTCCGGGAGCTCACTCGATCAACGTAAACACAGGGACAAACATATTAGGAAAAATTGTTTGTATTTATTCAATATTCATTCAAAACAGGACCCTGTTTTGTTTAGAATGTGTGTGCATATTTATTGGTTTACCTGCTGTGATCGGAGCTGCTTTTTTTTTTTTTTTAAGGTAGTCGCCATTTGAATTGGACGCTGCAATGCCAATTCTTTATCCATGTTCGGGGCCCCGATCACCCCATGTTTTGATTGCTACGTCAGACGCGGAAGTCATTGTTGCGCGTCCGGAGTCAATTGTGAGTTATTAATGACCTCGAATTGCGTTCGCGTTTTCACAAATAATAAAATATGATTGGATCACACGCATCATGCATATTCATGAGGTTATGAATTGTAAATGGTTGGTAAAATGAACATGAATAAACTAGATTAAGATACCCGTGAGCTTGTTTCTGACGAGCATCTTTTAACAAGTCTATTATAAAATCTCCTATAAGATAGCATTCCTTTTTTTTCGTATGTTATTTTAAAACTCTTAGCTCGACCAATAAATTTTGCATTGGGTGAAGAAACCATCCAATTTTATCATTATTATGTTTTCAGAAACTTTTAGAAATAATACTAATAGAAAATGAATTAAGAATTCACTTACCATCTGATTTCCAGTGTTTTCCTTATTCCATAATATCAAAAGAGTTCAAAATTCAGGTTCAACGTTCAAAAGTTCCAAGTTCAAAAGTTCAAAATTCAAGTTGAAAGTTCAAAATATTAACTTCATTCTACAAGAAATCTGCAAGTACTGTAAGAGTAAATGGGGAACTAACAGACTGGTTAGAACCTTGGTTGTAGTTCGCCAAGGATGTGTGATCTCACCTCAACTTTTTAACATCCTACTGGAGATGACTATGTTGTACGCCCTTGCACGATACCAACATAGAGGAGTAAAAATCCAAGGACAAGTGGTAAACAACTTACGATTTGCAGACGACATTGCACTAATTGCTAACAGTGAAGAAGACCTCCAGACACTGGTTAAGGGATCTAAAATGAGCGTTTATTGCGTTTCGACAGTATTTTTTGTGGGACATGAGAGCACCTCAGACCTATCGAATTGCATTCTGAATACGAAGCATGTCTTTCTGATATCAAATAATTTTCATTTTTTGAAAATCACAATATAATACAAATTTTATGACAAATTATAAAAATTTGATATTTTTCAAATTTTTGATATATAACAGTCCTCGAAGTAAATTATATAAATCTAATGTTATATTCTTAAAGTGTATGTAGCAGGGAGGAAAAGCCGACGGTCAATTGAAAATTTTGACCTTTCATATTGAAGATATGGATTTTTTTCCCAAAACGACCTAATTTTTTTTGGTGTTTTAGGAAAAAAAATCCATATCTTCAATACGAAAGGTCAAAATTTTCAATTGATCGTCGGCTTTTCATCCCACCTACATACACTTTAAGTATAAATCATCAGATTTATAAAGTTTACTTCAAGTACTGTTAAATATCAAAAATATCAATTTTTAATGATTTGCCATAAAATGTGTATTAAATTGCGAATTTCAAAAATCAAAATTATTTGATATCAGAATGACATTCTTCGTATTCAGAATGCAATTCGATATGTCTGATGTGCTCTGATGTCCCAAAATAAATACTGTCCAAACGTTCATACCCCAGCCCTTAACCTCATTCATCAAAGCACCTCAGCCAGGCCATATGCAAAGAGGACACCCATCTGAACATCACAATTGACAATACCCAGCTTCTGCAGTTGGAGGAGTTTACATACCTGGGAGGAAAGATCACCCAAAAAGGATCCTGCTCAGAGGATATTTAACTTCGAATAGGCAAAGCCATAGGAGCTGTGCAGAGACTACAGAGTATCTGGAGCGCTAAAGACATCCAAACCAACACCAAGATTGAGCTATACAAGGTCCTTGTTTTGTCAATATTACTCTACGGAGCAGAAACATGGACATTGAAAAGAGAGGATGAGAATCGACTGCTCACTTTTGAGATGATGTGCCTTAGGAAGATAATGGGAGTAACACGGAGAGACAGGATCCGAAACACCACCATCCGCAAAACCCTGGGTGTTGAGTTTTCCATCTTGGACAGAATTACCCGGAAGAGACTGCATTATTTTGGCCACGTCCAGAGAATGCCTCCCTCACGCCTTCCAAAGATAACCTTCGAATGTCTCATCCAGGGAGTCAGACCTAGAGGAAGACCATCAAAGAGGTGGAGTGACTGACTGCAAAAGAACCAACCTAAACTCCATAGTAAATGCCAGCCGTACAGCAGATGACAGAACAGTTTGGCGGGACATTGTGACGCGGATGCCACCACTCAACACCCAATTGGAGTGAACGGCATAGGTCAAGCAAGGTAGGTCGAGGTAGGTCAATATATATAATAATATAATATATACAATTTTATGGTTCAAAGGACGGAAAGAAAGGGTAGATGGTGCTTTTCTATCAGAAAAAGTGATTGTATGGGGTGTAACTCCTTAACATTATTTCCCAAAACAATATCCATGCAAGTCAGAAATTATACTTTACTAGTGGCAAAAACAGTTATTCTTTCTTAACAATGTCATACTTAGATAAAATGTCTGTATGTGCATAGGTGATGGTGGTATCGTCAGCAAACAATACGAATTCAAGAATCGATGAAGCGTTTATGATGTCATTTTCATACAAAAGAAATAATAATGGGCCCAGGATTGATCTTTGGGGCACTCCAAACTATTTATCATTTAATATAATAATTATTTGTCAATAAAATTCATGTATCTGTTAAGTCTTTCGAGTATTTTGGGAAAACATATCAAAACAGAAACGGGACGATAATTAGAAAAACAATCTGGATTGTCTTAATTATAGATAGGAATTACTTTAGATAGGAATTACATTCATCATATAATTTACTATGTGCAAATTTATTTTAACTATCATTAACTTATTCGTTATCCAATTCTGCCTTCCAAACTACATTGGAAAGTGTTGGCCTTAAGTTGTTTATTATAATATTACTTTCATTGTGAGTCCTTTTATAGAAATAGTTTCATGATATTTACTTTACTGCATTTTTGGATCAATATGGTTGGAAATGATCACTGATATCTGGAACAATTATTTCCGGGTTAATATTTTTATAGTTATTTGTAAGAATGTTATCAAAGATTGTAGCGATGTGTTTAGTTATTCCAGTTGGTTTGTAAATGGTTGGTAAAATGAACATGAATAAACTAGATTAAGATACCCGTGAGCTTGTTTCTGACGAGCATCTTTTAACAAGTCTATTATAAAATCTCCTATAAGATAGCATTCCTTTTTTTTTCGTATGTTATTTTAAAACTCTTAGCTCGACCAATAAATTTTGCATTGGGTGAAGAAACCATCAATTTTATCATTATTATGTTTTCAGAAACTTTTAGAAATAATACTAATAGAAAATGAATTAAGAATTCACTTACCATCTGATTTCCAGTGTTTTCCTTATTCCATAATATCAAAAGAGTTCAAAATTCAGGTTCAACGTTCAAAAGTTCCAAGTTCAAAAGTTAAAAATCAAGTTGAAAGTTCAAAATATTAACTTCATTCTACAAGAAATCTGCAAGTACTGTAAGAGTAAATGGGGAACTAACAGACTGGTTAGAACCTTGGTTGTAGTTCGCCAAGGATGTGTGATCTCACCTCAACTTTTTAACATCCTACTGGAGATGACTATGTTGTACGCCCTTGCACGATACCAACATAGAGGAGTAAAAATCCAAGGACAAGTGGTAAACAACTTACGATTTGCAGACGACATTGCACTAATTGCTAACAGTGAAGAAGACCTCCAGACACTGGTTAAGGGATCTAAAATGAGCGTTTATTGTGTTTCGACAGTATTTTTGTGGGACATGAGAGCACCTCAGACCTATCAAATTGCATTCTGAATACGAAGCATGTCTTTCTGATATCAAATAATTTTCATTTTTGAAAATCACAATATAATACAAATTTTATGACAAATTATAAAAATTTGATATTTTTCAAATTTTTGATATATAACAGTCCTCGAAGTAAATTATATAAATCTAATGTTATATTCTTAAAGTGTATGTAGCAGGGAGGAAAAGCCGACGGTCAATTGAAAATTTTGACCTTTCATATTGAAGATGTTTTATCTTTTAAGTAGTTTAAATGCTTATTGGGTCCCCATATTATTTGATCCTTTATTCTATATGCTTTGCCTATGTATGTAGTATTAATAGTATTTTAAACATGTTTTTAAGTTACATTGTAATTTGATTTATTTTGTAAGCATTGTATTTATCTAAATTTGCAATATTATTGTGTATTTGAATGTATGTAGTATTTTTAACCTTAATAATTATGTTATGTAAATGTTGTATTGATCCCTGGGCCTCAAGGAAGAACAGATGATTAATTGTGTTTTCAACTGATTGAGTGTCCCAGGTTAAAGAAGAAATAAAACAAACAAACAAACAAAAGATATGGATTTTTTTCCCAAAAAAGACCTAATTTTTTTTGGTGTTTTAGGAAAAAAAATCCATATCTTTAATACGAAAGGTCAAAATTTTCAATTGATCGTCGGCTTTTCATCCCACCTACATACACTTTAAGTATAAATCATCAGATTTATAAAGTTTACTTCAAGTACTGTTAAATATCAAAAATATCAATTTTTAATGATTTGCCATAAAATGTGTATTAAATTGCGAATTTCAAAAAATCAAAATTATTTGATATCAGAATGACATTCTTCGTATTCAGAATGCAATTCGATATGTCTGATGTGCTCTGATGTCCCAAAATAAATACTGTCCAAACGTTCATACCCCAGCCCTTAACCTCATTCATCAAAGCACCTCAGCCAGGCCATATGCAAAGAGGACACCCATCTGAACATCACAATTGACAATACCCAGCTTCTGCAGTTGGAGGAGTTTACATACCTGGGAGGAAAGATCACCCAAAAAGGATCCTGCTCAGAGGATATTTAACTTCGAATAGGCAAAGCCATAGGAGCTGTGCAGAGACTACAGAGTATCTGGAGCGCTAAAGACATCCAAACCAACACCAAGATTGAGCTATACAAGGTCCTTGTTTTGTCAATATTACTCTACGGAGCAGAAACATGGACATTGAAAAGAGAGGATGAGAATCGACTGCTCACTTTTGAGATGATGTGCCTTAGGAAGATAATGGGAGTAACACGGAGAGACAGGATCCGAAACACCACCATCCGCAAAACCCTGGGTGTTGAGTTTTCCATCTTGGACAGAATTACCCGGAAGAGACTGCATTATTTTGGCCACGTCCAGAGAATGCCTCCCTCACGCCTTCCAAAGATAACCTTCGAATGTCTCATCCAGGGAGTCAGACCTAGAGGAAGACCATCAAAGAGGTGGAGTGACTGACTGCAAAAGAACCAACCTAAACTCCATAGTAAATGCCAGCCGTACAACAGATGACAGAACAGTTTGGCGGGACATTGTGACGCGGATGCCACCACTCAACACCCAATTGGAGTGAACGGCATAGGTCAAGCAAGGTAGGTCGAGGTAGGTCAATATATATAATAATATAATATATACAATTTTATGGTTCAAAGGACGGAAAGAAAGGGTAGATGGTGCTTTTCTATCAGAAAAAGTGATTGTATGGGGTGTAACTCCTTAACATTATTTCCCAAAACAATATCCATGCAAGTCAGAAATTATACTTTATTATATACCTCATATATAGATTCCTCTCATCTGATTGGTTAAAAGTGGAGTCATTAAAATAGCTGTGCCCCCTTTTTCTATCAAGATGACGTCATACAACAACTGTGCCCCGGGCATAGTTGATTCTATGCCCGGAAAATAATTGGATATTCCATCATATTCGCAACCCCGATTACACATATCGCTCGTATACATTGCGCACCCACTATACGGCCGGCGTTGATTACGAGTGTTGAGACTATCGCGGTCACAGTTCGCAATGAATTTGACCTCTACTCTTGCAGACGACGTTTTATCGCGTAGGGCAGTGATTTGTTTTGATTTTGATTTTGATTTTGTTTACAATCTGTTACATGTCACGTCAAACTTGTGATAATGGCTGAAAATTCAAGATTTCATATCGTTGATGATGAAGAACTGAAGGCGATCATGGAAGCCGCTGATAGTAAAAGCACTAAAAACCAAGTGAAATACGCGGTGAAAGTGTTCAGTGTTAAGCTTATCAACATGGATATGGCAATGGTGGCCGCCTTGCCAAATTCCGAGTTGGATGACATCATCGGCAAGTTTTATTGTGGCGCACGTAAACAGGATGGTGAATTGTACTGCAAGAAAACCATGCAGGCAATTCGTTTCGGCCTTCAACGCCATTTCATCAATGAAGGTAAATGTGACATCGTCATGAACGAGGATTTTGCTAGTTCATCAAGAGTCTTCAAAAGCTACTCAGCGACATTGAAGCAGAGGGGAAAGGGGTTTGTAAAACACAAGATGGCAATTAGAGAGGAAGATATGAGTATCATTCAAGATTCTTTGGATGTAACTGATCCATTGGGCCTTCAGAACAAGGTATTTTTGGATTTCATGTTATACTTTTGTAACAGAGGACGGGAGAATCTTCGAGAAATGACGCGCGATAGTTTTGAGATGAAAGTTGAGTCAGGTACTGGAAAGCGATGCATAACTTTGAAAGATACTCTCACAAAAACAACCGTGAAGATGATCTTGAAAAGAGCCAAGGTGGTGTGATGATCGAAACAAATAATGCAAGGTGTCCAGTGGCTTCTTTCTTGTCATATGTGGAAAAGCTAAACCCAGAGTGTGAATCGTTCTGGCAGAAACCAAAGTCAAAAGTGCCAACGTCAGGTCCATGGTACTGCAACTCTCCACTCGGGAAAAATAAGCTGGGTGATAAGATGAAGGAGATTTCCTGAAAGCTGGAACCCGCGTGTATACAAATCACTGTCTGCGTGCAACAAGCATCACATTCCTGAGAGATGCTGGTTTTAAAGACAGGGACATAATGTCAGTGTCTGGTCATCATTCAGAATCCAGTTTGAAGCACTACGCAAGAACCACTGATAAGAAAAAGGAAGAAATGGCCCATGCCATAAGTTCAACAATCAACCCAAACCAACAAATCCAAATCGCGGGACCTCGCGCTGGACCGTCTGCTTCAGTTAGGCCAAACCAGCAAATCCAAATCGCACCTGGATCTGCTGGACCATCTGCTATAGTTGACCCAAACCAACAAATCCAAATCGCATCATCTGCCGGACCGTCAGCTGTAGACATCCCTTCAACTTCCTCGGTTGGTCAGGTTCTTGATCTGGAGGCAATTTTGCGTGACATAGCTAATTCACCACGGGGCACAATGAACATCCCTGTCAATATTACCAACACCAGTAGCCAGGAGAATAAACCCACCAGTTTCAATTTTCACAACTGTGTGGTGCATTTTCATCAACAGTAATTTCAAAAATATGAAATCAACCACCTGTAAATATGTTTAACTGTTTTTGACTGTTTTAACTCTGATGGATTTCAACTGATTATCCGTGTTGGATTGATGAATTTTAACTGTTATCCGTGTTGAATTGATGGAACATAACTTTTATCCGTGTTGGATTGATGGACCATAACTTTTATCCATGTTGGAGTTTGGATTTTAAATGTTATCCGTGTTGCCTGTTGGATTTTAACTTTAAATGACTTTTTGGTGGTGAATCGACACTGAAGAACTACACAAATGTAGAAGAGGACATAATGTTGGTAAGTAAATACTTTGTTATACAGTTCGAAATCAAGGCCTATTATATGTATTCAGTTAAAAGTTTGTAGGCCTTGTCAGTTCAGGAAATCTTTTAACCAATCAAATGAGAAGAATCTATATATTCGGTATATAAAACAAATATTGACTGCTTAATTCGGGGCACAGTTTAAAATTATAGGCCCTCGGTGATGTCAAAACCATGACTATGCCCTCAGCTTCGCTTCGGGCATAGTCATGGTTTTGACATCACCTCGGGCCTATAATTTTAACTGTGCCCCTCATAGCAGTCAATATTTGTATACTAGTGGCAAAAACAGTTTCAAGGTGTACGTATCATCACCAGATTCTTTGTATGTACATGATGTATGTTTCTTGTTATATTAGGTAATACTGCTAATCTCACCCACCGGGTGCTTCATATTTCAGTACATTCATTTTCATCTTCCTTAAATGCCATTGACCCATAAACTGCAAGTCGGTAGGTCTTAAGAAGTGAATGATGTAAAATTATTGATTTTATACTGGCAACACTGATATCTTATACTTTAATTGGATACTTTCTAAAATATCTAAATTTTCTAGTCCCTGAGCTTCTCTGGAAACCGATTTTACATATCTTAACTCTGACGTTCAAAGTAAAACATAAAAAGGTTCTTAAGTTGTCCTGTAAGGCCTATAGGGGCACGGTGACTCAGTGGTTACGGCCTTGGACTCATAATCCGAGAGCTTGCTCGACGTGCGTGGGTTCGATTCCCCGTCCCACCACCGTGTTGCGCCCTTGGGCAAGGCGCTTTGCCTCACTTGCCTCACCAAACCCAGGTGCAATGGGAAGCTGTTAGGGGTAGTCACAGTCGTTGTACTGATGGACCCTGCGCCACTTGTAGGCTGCAAACGTGGTTCCGACATATTCTAATGACGGCGGAATAAATGTAAAGCGCTTTGAGGCTGTTTACGGCATTAAGCGCTATATAAATATCTACATTTTTTCTTTTTTTTTATATAACCTCTAATAGTTCTATGAAGAACTAATATGGGTTGCGCAAAGGTCAGAAAGAACAATTGCAGATAATTATTAAAAAGGTTCTTTAAAGGGCAGATTAAAAAGGTTCTGTAAAGGGCAGAATGAACCATTTCGGTGGTCTTACAATTTCCTAGAACCTTTTTTCTTGAATTGTTTTGTATGTAGAACCTCTAGATTCCTTTTTTCTTAATCTTAAAGATGTTTAGGCTTACACTAGAAATCACATTGGTCAAAATAGTTAGTATATATGGCAACACTTTAACTGCATACTTAAGTTGCCCAAGTTGCAGATTCATATAGGGGTTCACCAAGGACCAATGTACATAAACTATAATATTATTGTAACTGACCCACTATCGTAGGTCTTATATGCCATCAAAATCAGGCAAAATGACAATTTTTGAAGATCCGCCAAAAAAGCCTTCGATTTAGCGGTCTATCATTGACAACAGAACTGGCAACCCAATGATTGGCAGCATAATTGTGTAGTGTAAAGACCACCCCTATGAGGTATATTCTCAATACAAAAATATAGGTCCCATATATGCGGGACGTCCTGTTGAATTTTTGGATTTTCATTGCTGGAAATGGGCGAAAATAGGAAAATCTGTTTTTGGCCGTTACTATGGTAACAAATATTTTTAGGCAAAATTTCTTTTATTTTTGAATTATTGACCCCAAGGCCTAACAAATATGTGAATATGAAGAAATTTGAATTTTTGACCCTGGCCACGACCAGGTGATATTACCGTAAACCCGTCTTAACAGTCCTCGATTTATAAATCTAATATACTTAAAGTGTATGAAAAGTTGACGACCAATTGAACATTATGACCTTTCATATTGAAGATAAATATTTTTTCC
This sequence comes from Amphiura filiformis, assembly GCF_039555335.1. Classification (NCBI taxonomy): domain Eukaryota; kingdom Metazoa; phylum Echinodermata; class Ophiuroidea; order Amphilepidida; family Amphiuridae; genus Amphiura; species Amphiura filiformis. The sequence goes on from NC_092631.1 coordinate 71,612,797, forward strand.
CAAAAAACTTTCTCAAAAAAGCTTCTAAAGTCTGCCAAGTGGAACGGAATGGAGAGCTGTTCCTGAAGGGCACCGAGTGAATAGCGAAAGTAACGTCATTTTGAGCGTCATCATTGCCAAAGGATTTATATTGCCGTGGAATAATTACAAAGTTGGAACAGGACAATATAGAGCTTGCGATTTCCAAACGTAGGTCATATAGGTATCATACGCTCGTGCATGTATTCAAAATCAGTCTCATATGGTCACGGTGGGATTTTGAATAGATGCACGGACAGGCGTATGATATGTACGTTTGGAAATCGCAATCTTTACTAGAGAGCCGCCCGGAACTTTGTGTGCATCAGAATATTGTTTATAGAACAAGAAATTGGTAAAATCTATATGTAAGATCATTGTCATTTTGTTAATTTATACAAACAGTATGTTGTTGTTGTTGTTGTTGTTGTGCATTCGTGTGTGAACTGGGATAGGTGATTTCGGCCTTCGGTCGTTCTAGATCGTAACACTCTAAAGTCCTTGAAGTGCCCGGGCATTGCCTTTCTTGATCCCCGGTTCCCGCACCCCGTGCATCCGCGGGTATTCATGCTCGTCGAAAATTGTGCGAAATAACGGGTGTTTTCAGATGAAGAAACGCGATTCGCGAAACACAAAAAAAGGGTGGTTTTTTCGAACCACGTGTTTGCGAAATAAAAAAAAGGGGTATTTTCATCGAAACATCACTTCTCTTGCTTTTACCAGAGAAACGGTAATATTTAATTAGGGCCTATATCTTCTGTGGTTTTACGAAAATATCGCAGTTTCACAATTTTCCGTTCGGCGCATCTGCTGTGCAGCCGGCCAAGTGATTGAAGTTTATAATACATTTAGCCATGGGGCCATGTCGTCAACGTCGACTGACTATATACGAATTTTCATAACTTTTCCGGTGAGTACAAGCAATACAATATTATTACAGGTCATCCTACTTCCCAGTCCTATTCAATTTTGACTTTATTACGATACAGTCTGCAGAATAATAACATCAATGAGGCTATATAAAACGCCTGCGCCAGTGCAACTCGTGCATTGTACGCAGCCTACGCGTTTCTGTCAGAAAAGGGTATATGAGAATATCGTTCACGTTTCAGCGAAAATAGGAGTATTGTCTAAGGGCAAATAATTCGCGAAAACGCTAAAAAAAAGGGGTCATACTCGCGGATGCACGGAGCGGGAACCGGGTTTTCATTGCAAAATAGATAACGTCGCCCTCTAGAGGCAGTTGGTATAAAAGGACCGCGCAGTTTACAGAGTGGGCCAAAAACAACTTTACCCAACTAAAAAGTTTCATAATGTCAACATTCCAAAGTCTGCTTCACATTGTTTTTACATATTCGTAAAGAACATCTTCTGGTGAAAACACTATTCAAAAATGTATTAAATTAAATACGTTACGCTAGTTTTAAATCAAAGGGTCAAAATTAACTTTGTCCACGCGAAGGCCTAGTGGCTGTCGCTTCGCATCACTTGCAATAGGGAATTCGATAGAGAATGGGAACCACTTAGTATACGCACACATTTGTTCAGCAATTTTATATAACACAATCAAATAAACCAGATAAGCTCAAATATAAACAATTTAAATGTCAAGCTACGATATTTCGTCATGATATGCAGCTTTCATGCTTCAAAGATATAAAACAATTCTCTTCAAATATGCGCAAAGCAATTGGAACCTCAGACCTCATTTTTATCATTACGAAATGTTTATCTAAAAGAAAGTTTGAAGTTATTGCACATATTGCGTTGTGGTATGTTCGGCAAATTGTTGCGTCGAGAACTGACTCTGGGGTTAGCTTCAAGTTCCCTTTTGAACCACTGCAACATTTGCTTGTCGCACCCTTTGCAACCAATCTCGTAGACGACCCCACTGGTCTTAATGGTGTCGACCTTGTCCTTTGGGTGAACTAACAGTCTTTTGATAGTATTATGCGGTTTCATTGCGACGGATATTTTGTGCTTACGAAATATTCTCTGTAGTTTCTCCGATAAACCTTCCACGTATGGAATTACCACCATGCCCTTAGTTTCTGTCTCCTGAGTGGTGTTCTTGTGCTCTTTGTTCTTCTTCACTTCCGCTTTACCTTCTACCTGTTGTTTCGTCTTATATGGTTTGTCTTTGGTTCGTCTGAAGTGAGTTTACTGTGCTGCTCTGCCCTCTACCTGGTTGCCTCCTTGCATTTGGCGAATACAGGTTTCAGCACTGGTCCTCATTGCATCAATTGCATTGCGTACCATCCTTGTGCGCCGGATACTTGTGAAGGCATTCATTAATACGTTTGCGAAGATCTTGGATTTTTCCACAAAGGAAAAAACTCAAGTGGTGTGAGGTCTGGTGATCGTGCAGGCCACTCCACAGCATGAGCCATCCCAACCACTCTGTTTGCTATCCGTGGACAGAGTAAAAAACGGGTACTTTTATTTAAAAGGGCATATCTTCAAAAGTTGTGAGCCGATTGAAATAATTGTTTTGGTTTATTAAAGCTAACGATTAAAGGTTTCTTTACATACCAAAATATATTTAACCAACTTTTCAGAAATAGGAGAAAAAGAGGGCGCAATGAGGGGCCTCTTTTTTTTTTGGGACACCCTGTACAATCAATAAGTGACATGTTTGTCTAATACTATTTTTGTCTAATACTATTTTCTAAATTGTATAAATTTTTTGTGACAACCTGTATGTACACATCAACCATAGGGAATAGACTATGCCTTAGTCGAATTTTGACATCAACCATAGGGAATAGACTATGCCTTAGTCGAATTTTGACATCAACCATAGGGAATAGACTATGCCATAGTCGAATTTTGACATCAACCATAGGGAATAGACTATGCCTTAGTCGAATTTTGACATCAACCATAGGGAATAGACTATGCCATAGTCGAATTTTGACATCAACCATAGGGAATAGACTATGCCTTAGTCGAATTTTGACATCAACCATAGGGAATAGACTATGCCATAGTCGAATTTTGACATCAACCATAGGGAATAGACTATGCCATAGTCGAATTTTGACATCAACCATAGGGAATAGACTATGCCATAGTCGAATTTTGACATCAACCATAGGGAATAGACTATGCCATAGTCGAATTTTGATAACAAATATGTTATTATTATTTAATCACGATGAACGCATTCCGTTGAACTCAAAATGATACTGATGTTTATTAAACATGTTAAAATCAAAGTGTTCAATAGTAAAATGGTCATAAAGAGTTTATATATATAATTAGATGATTAGTGACAATAAAAGTGATCGAATGCAACATATCTTGCATAATTATAACGGCTCACTTCAATACTAAACAATTCTGATTTTGGAATCTACCAGTTTATTGATCGCGAAAGCACGAGTTGGGAAGCTAACAAACAGAGGGAGTACAGTGACTGAAAATCTATCAATTGCACACAAATTAATACAAATCAGCATTTTATGCTTAAATGTAATAGCCAGAGTATGCAAAATGGGCAAGTGGACTGCGGAGAAGTCTACCATAAGGAACAACTTCGTCCACAGCATAGTATAAATAATCACACCGCAATAATTAATGTGAACATTACCATGATTACCTAACCATGCATAAGCATGCATTAAAGACGCAGCAAACATAAAAAAAACCGTTTTTTAAATTTATGGATTTGGTTTTGGTAAAAAGTCTTATTATGATATCACACCACCAAATAAATCCCCATAGAGATATGTACTAAATTTGCCTCAAGAAAACGTCACTTTTTCTTCTCAGTTCTCGACTCAGTTCTTAGCGACAGCTATGATGGTTGAAATTAGCCCTAGCCTGATCCCTCTGACTGGGTAAATATAGATTGACCGTCATTATTTTTTACGACTGGCCCACGAAGTCTATGATGTCTGGAAATTACCTAATTTACCTGCAAAATCATGCCAGTGTTTTTGTATAGAAAAGACTGCTTAAATTCATTAAAAAATACTCGACCTCTCCCATCTGTGGTACACTTGCAGGATTTGATATTACTAATCATGACCAATCCAAATTTAGCCAAAGTTATGCAAATTTCTGCTCATTTTAATGCTTACTTTAGGCCATTCAGGGCGCACAACCGTATAATCCCGGGGGGGCACTCAACACAAATGACCATATGGGTATGCTCCCCCGGAAAGACCACCCTTTTTGGTTTTCGCAGCTCTGAATTTGATAATTTCAGCTCTAAAAGACCCAAAAGTTGCTCATTCCTCATATTTCTGGGGTTTTTTCAGGCGACTTTTAACCAAAAAGCCAAGAAAGACCCTTGATTTTGACTGTTTGCAGCTCCAAAAGTCCCCATTTTACTTGTTCACAGCCCGGTTTGCAGCTCCAAAAGACCCCCTTTTACCGGTACGCCGTCAGCTCCCAAAGACCTACCACCTCAAAATTCCGGGGGAGCATACCCACCAAAATGTTTTCGATGTACCCCCCCCCCGGGCGTATAATACTATTTGGTGGTGTGAAATCTGAACATTAAATGTCGGGTTTTATAAAAATGTTATTGTTGGTGCAAACATTTTTAGCCAAATATCTCGTCAGTATTCAAATAAGAATCTGTTAGAATATTTTGTAATAGGTTTTCAACAAATATTTTAGAATGTTATAAAAATGTTTTACTTTCCCTTTATATAACCCGACATTTAAACGTTTTCTGACAACCTTTTTTGAATAATGTCGAAAACGTTTTATCTTTGTTGGGGGAGGCGTGGTCCGATTTTTCATGCTCTCTTTTCTATCTTAGATTAAAAAAACTTATATTTCCCAATTTTTAGTTGTATTGCTCAAGGTGTTTTGATATGAAAAGCAAGTGTATAACAATGTCCCGTAGTATCAAAACAATTATCGTTCACCTCCCACATTAAATAATTGTTAACACACCTCATCTCTTCCCACATCTCCACATTGAAACAAATATCTCTACTGATATACACAGAAAATGATATTGCCCAAATCGCCACTTCCTTCACCTCGACATATACGCTGTCGAAGTTACGTAATAATCGGATTAACTACCATAGCAATAGATGAATACATTTTTTTAATAGATCGCCCTGCACTACAAGCAGGTTGCACGCATCATCTGCGAATGTCTGTAATCATAGATTGAATACAATACCGCTGTTTTCAAAGATACTCATTTCTTTGACATCTATGGCTCAATGCATAGGTACCGCGTGAACGTTGTAGTGCAGAGCGATCTATTCAAAATCTGTATTCATCTATTGCTATTGTAGCTAATCCTGTCACATCATTACTTCAACAGCGTATAATAACCAAAAATATATAAGAATACATCCCCCCCCCCTTCGCTACCATCCTCCATCTACAACATCCCCATAGAATCCTCACTGGTTATATTGCTGTGATTGATAGTCATCCGCGATGTAAGTCTCGTACCCATTTATGCATTGGATATAGCATCCGATTTCACTAACAGTCGTAACCCAACACATCGTAGCTCTAACATCGTAAATCCTATGGAAGAGTTACCATGGGTGTGGGACTTACGATGGGTTTAGCACTTACGATGCGTCGTAAAACTCTATGATGAAGCTGGTGTGAAACTGAATTCCTCAATCCTGATAATCCAGATCAATTAGAAGTTTTGTACCACAGGCTGTTCATTCGATACACAGTTCTTCAACTGCTGATAGACATGCTCTTATTAGGGATAACCATCACAATTTCATGTTGCCCCTATTGCTACAAAAGATTGTTTTCTGGATAGAACTCATTAACAGAAGTATTTTGGTGGTTAAATGATCAAAATCGGTCAAAAACTTTTCGAATTATGAATTATCAAAGTTTCCCATTCTGACCGGTCATTGGAACGAAATAAAAGGTCCAAAAATTAGCAATTGGGAGCAAAATTGGCATAAGCATATATTTACCTTTATATATTTCTTTATTTTAACATATATGCAAACATGAAACAAGCATATTGTGAAAGTATCAAAGAGGTTTCTTATGAAATGGCACTTTACTAGTCAATGGCATAATTTTTTTTTTCAAACCGAGGCATTGAAATCATGCATTGAGAACATTTGCCAAAAATCATCCAAGATGGCCGATATGACACAAAATCAAAATTGCATTAAGTCCAGGTCAACCAAGAATTTCAATGTTATTGGGTTTAATAAGACCAATTAGTAGGTGTATGCAAACAAAATCTTAAGTGCCATTGAAGGTCATTGACTCATTCACAATAATATAGGTTATCCATTCTTGAGCAGTGCTGAACTCGGCCACTGGCAATTAAGCGCACTGTGGCGATGGACCAATTTTGACTCGCACTTACAGGAAAACGAAATAAGTTATGTTGCTGTAATTTGCAAGATAGTTACAAAATATAATTGGCAATAACTTCCCTAATTTTTACAGAAAAATAAAAAAAAAAATAAAAGAATGAGATCAATTTAGAAATGTCTGTGCAAGCAGTGCACAGTTGAGATCCCTGCATGTCTATGGGAGTGTTCTAATCAAGTTGATGGTTCATTGGTCATCCCTACTCTTATGTACCTACATATTGATATAATAGACACACGTCAAATCAACTGAACTCTCTTGTGTCATACAAATCACAAACTTAGCAGCACTCTTGCGATGTTGCTGTGATTGGGTTATTAGTCACTAGTTCTCCGCACAGCGAGTCTAGTATGTTACCTTCCTATCAAAGTCGTTACGCAACATCTCATATAGCATCCAATTTCATAGTTATGACGCTGAAAGTCGTACAAGTAATGTAACAGGATTAATTACAATAGCAATGGGTTTACACCGTTTTGAATGTATTGCCCTGCACTAGACGTTACGCCATACAGACCTGGATCGTAATTCTATAGAATGTTTACATCATGCTGATCACCCGCAACTGTAAGATCAGTGTCTTTGAAAAGAGCGGTATCAATCATTGCATACATTCACAGGTGATAAGCGCACCCTTCTTTTGTTGCAGGTCAATACATTCAAAAATATTGTAAACCCATTGCTATGATAATTAATCCTGTTACACCACTACTTTTACAGCGAATTAACACACCGGAAATCCAAACTACTCCTTCCAGAAGGACTCAAAAGATAGCACCACATATCACGCCGTCAGGCGCGTGGATATATAGTACGTGATCCGGCTTAAATATAGTCCGTGGGCCGGTGTGGATATTGTTCTTCTCGAAGGACTAGTCCAAACCTATCGTAACGCTCATTATGTGAATGCTATGGAAGCGCTATTTTATGTCATGTAAGGTTTTAGACTTATGAATGGGTTTAGCACTTGCGATGCGGTGTAACTCTCTTTCGAAATCGATCTTATTATATGAAGCTGATGTGCAACTAATTGCTGGTAATATGATACCAATTTCAAGTTCTGTGCCACTGGATGTTCAGTCTGGTGACGAATGCTCAATCCAGAGTAACAAAGTCATATTCGTTACATAGTTCTACATTTTCTTCTGATAGACATGCTCTTGTGTACCTGAACAAAGTAAATGCAAAGAGAAACATAGAAGTTGTAACGAAGTCAAATAGGCCCTTCAATAATTATTTGCAATGTACCAGTGTTAAGGGAAGGGGTATGAACGTTTGGACAGTATTTATTGTGGGACATTAGAGCACATCAGACATATCGAATTGCATTCTGAATACGAAGAATGTCATTCTGATTTCAAATAATTTTGATTTTTTGAAATTCGCAATGTAATACACATTTTATGGCAAATCATTAAAAATTGATATTTTTGATATTTAACAGTACTCGAAGTAAACTTTATCAATCTGATGATTTATACTTAACGTGTATGTAGGTGGGATGAAAAGCTGACGATCAATTGAAAATTTTGACCTTTTTCGTATTGAAGATATGCATTTTGTCCCCCAAAACACACAAAAAAATTAGGTCTTTTGGGAAAAAATCCATATCTTCAATATGAAAGGTCAAAATTTTCAATTGATCGTCGGCTTTTCCTCCCAGCTACATACACTTTAAGAATATATCATTAGATTTATAAAATTTACTTCGAGGACTGTTATATATCAAAATTTGAAAAATATCAAACTTTTATAATTTGTCATAAAATTTGTATTATATCGTAAATTACAAAAAATGAAAATTATTTGATATCAGAAAGACATGCTTCGTATTCAGAATGCAATTCGATACGTCTGAGGTGCTCTCATGTTCCATAAAAAATACTGTCGAAACGCTCAAAACGCTCATTCCAGATCCTTTAAGCTTAACCAAAATCCTACAAAGTGGGCACAATTTTAGTTTTGACGTCAATATGACATTGTATTTTGGTTTTATTTTGGTTAGTCTGTTAGTGGTTGTAGCGACGTAAATACAACCACATCTACTTCATCATTGGTTATATTTTGGTTATCCAAATAAGCAACCAAAATACAATATTTGTTTTCTAAGCATACCAACCAAAATGTAACTTAAAACAAACACAAAGTTTGGTTAGTTTGGAAACGTTAATGTTACCAACAATAATTCAACGTATAACTAACATTTTTATTTGTCATTTTGACAACGTCAACACAGCCAACAATATTCTAACGTCGATGACATGGCATTGGTCAGTTTGGTAACATCAATTAAATTTCTGAATGCTACCACGTTTTCAGATTGCCATCGAAATGATTGCCTTGTTTGTTTTATATGTTGTATTGAAAACATAGTAGTTAATTATTGATATATCAAATTGAATAATTTTAAGGCAAGTAATTATATTGTGTTCTTGTCTAGACTTACCTTAGGTCCTTGAAATGTTTTCCCTTTTCCTTGCAGATCTTCAGAAGCCCTCTAAAACCTCTATCCGCAAGGCGAATCTGGCAAAATCGAATCCCTGTAAGATGGCGGGCGCTCTTCAAGGATGTCTCCATCTTCTCCCATGCTTCATCTCTGATCTGAGGTACTTCCGTTTCACCATCTCCACCATGCTTATAAACCAGTGTAAACTCCCTCATTTGGCTCCATTGCATTAGACCTGTACCAACACATTCTACCATATCGGATGGGTGCGGGCTGTCTTTAAGTCGTAGCTTTTTAAGAAGCACAAGACGATGGAGACCTTTCAGCAATTCTCTGTGCTTTTGGGGGCTGAGATCAGATACACTTATACTTAGTTTAGCCAAGGTTTCTGGTAAATTTGTCGACAGGCTTGTGGCAACATCGTTATTCATGTGATTGTTGACAGATACAAATGCCTGAAGTTGCGATGAAAAGCTTGGTAACATGGTAGCGACAACATTCATGTCTTCTGCTGGTGCATAGTAGTCGGAGATGTTTAGCTCTTTAAGAGCTTTACAAGAAGTAATCCTTTGTGCTAAGATCTGAAGTGTTTTTCCAGACTCAATTTTGTTGCGATGAATTCCAAGAGTCTCTAGTGCGGGCATCTGGTCAACTACACTAGCCAATTGTGTTGTCTGTTCTCCTGTTATCGTCACTGACGGAGCCCATAGTTCAGTAAGCGATTTCATGTGGCCATCATTGATGGAATCAATAAAGACACCAAACTTATTTCCAAGTTTGTAGTTGTCTATGCTCAACTTCTCTAATCTAATGTGCTGGAAGCTTCTGATGATTGGGACGAGATTGGTATCTGAAGTCGACGGCAAGCCTTCACATCGTTGCATAAGTACGATGTACGCTACAAACTCTGCTGGGTGTAATTCTTCCAATTCCCTATGTAGGATCTCGCGATGCTCCTTCTTGTAGTCGTTGCACATTTCTTGTATCTCTCCATCTGGGATGTTTTTCAATCCCTTTAGGGTCTGTTCGTATAATTTCTGGCATGGCCCATAAAATATCTGGGGGTCGCTGGGATGCGCTACTGCTTGCAAGTTGAATGAACGTATCCAGGAGTCACTGTGTTCCATGTAGTAACCAAGAGCCACAGCTGGATAAGGTTGTATCCCAAAACAATAAACCTGACCGTCCTTAAACAACCGGCTTAGCATCTCGTTAAATTTGCCTTCTATGTCAGCTTCATAGTTGCATTCCAAGCAGAGCTCAATAAACTGTTGGACCCATCTTGTTTCGTCTACAGTAAGCCTTCCTTCTTTAACGTCAATTTCCTCGTCAAATAGCTTCATCAGTACTGTCATGACTTCTTTAGCTGCATCGTTGTTTGCTGCGGCAGCTGAAATAAGCACAAGCCCTGTAGCCATGGCGGCATCAACAGTTTGAATGGCACCAAGGTACGAACGCAGTTCATCGGGATGATCCGCAAGGTATTTGCCAGCAATGTGTTCTTGTCCGGATTTGTGGAAGAATGTCAAAGAATTGACTTGGTCACCTTTTTGTGAGATCACACCCATGGCGCATGCACCATTTGTTAATTCTTCAGAGGATGATTCGACGATCTCGTTCCTGGTGAACACCAATTTTGGGGTCTCTGCAGGTTTTAAGCCTTTCACAGCAATAGCACCAAGCTCTTGCACCATTCTGTTCTGTAAAAATATAATAATACAAATAAATAATCTGAATATGTATAAACAGTTCGAAAAAGCACAACTTGCAAAATCGGATTACCAGAAAATTTAAGAAAAAGACAAGCTATATATATCATGATATACGGTAGACTGGTTACAAGAAGAATACTAGACAAACATGCCGATTACACCACAAACATCAGCATGATAAGGGGGCCATAGCATTGTTAAGCTCCCTGTCAAGTTTTCTCTAACTCTGAGATTAATATTATTTTATTTGTATTTTTAAGATGTTGAAATAAATAAATAACCGGGTTTGAGAGTGGTTCTTGGTCAATTTGGGGATGCTGATTCCGAATCTTTCATGAGCATTTTCATAAAAACTTTCAAAAGTCTTCAAATTTGACATCAAAAGATAAGACAGGGATGACTTTTCAAAGTTGGTAAATTTAGGGAAAAAAGTATTTCTTTAAGGATTTAGAAAAGGTATAGTTTGATATACTTGCGACGTGCCCCGCTCCCGAGAAGTTGAAGACTTTATGGTAACCCTTGAGGTCAAAACCTTTTTCTGAACATTCCCTTAGTTCTGTCTGTGCTCATACTTCACATAGGCCCCTACCGCGATATTGAGTGCAATGAAATTCCCTCATTTTTTAACCCTGCATGTAGAAATAACGGGAAGCTGGAACTTACCTGTGTCAGACTAGAATGTTGCTTCTGCTGGACACAAGATTGGTACATAGTTGTGATGATGGCATCATAGAGCTCACTTCGCCTTTTGGGAATCTCCCGCTTTCCTTCTGTTATCTTCCAGTACCAACATATAAGAAGAGCTATCAATGGGATCGATATATCTACAACCAGCTCGTTGTTTTTGATCATTTGTGACAGGCGGGCACCTAGCGTACGACTAAGAGGGTCATCAACAGCAAAGAACTGCTTCACATATTCCCGAATCTTCTCCTTGTTGAATGGTTGAAGTTCGAGACGCTTGTACTTGACATCCATCAATTCATTAATACGCTTACATGGCCTCGATGTAACAAGGACTCTACAGCTGGACAATTCTTCAAATTTAAGAATTCCTACTATGCTACCGACCTCCTGACACTGTAGCAAATCAGGTGCAGACTCGTCCAAGGCATCCAGGATAATCACGACCGACTTGCCACACTTTTCAATTGTTCTTCTCAGACACTGTGGATCACGAAATCGCGATGCAGATGCATGCAAAAGCTGCTTAATAATTTCCTCTTCGATATTGCTTTTGTAGTCCACTTTTCCTAATTCGAGGACAAACAACAGCTCGATGTGATTCAGAGGTGAATTCTGATCTTTGTCATCTAGCCCACTACACCAATCGTGTGCGATTTTGGCGCAGAGAGTTGACTTGCCTAAACCAGGACGGCCTTCCAGGATGAATCTGCGATGCGCTTCAGTGTGCTCAAAAATCAGATGATAAAATTGTAATGGTATTTTGATAGTTTTGTTTGGCTTAGGGATGTCTTCGTCAACAGTCAGTTGTACATAGATATCGTTAAGGTCCACGTAGCTCTCCCTTTCCCATGGAAAGAGCTGCTTCTTGCACAATTTGTTACGGTAATGCGTTTTCAATTCCCCCGCCAAATCTTCAACCGTGTAGTTTGAGTTCTTGGTTTCTGAATAAAGATAAGAAAGATCATATACTAAAATGCAGAAAACCTTAGACGAGCGCGTATTGTAAGGATACATCGCGTATATACTGCGTTGAACGCACTTGTCTCTGATTGGCTGCTAAGGCGATATATTGTTGCTGAGTGGAAATTTATGAATGAACTGTGCGCCGTACGCGTTGTTAGCGCCGAATTTGCAACATCACGGTAGTCGCGCTCGTATAAGGTTTGCTGCATTTTAGTATAGTAAGGAACGCACCATTTGACTTCTAGGGGGCTGCAAGTTTTGGTTACGGAAAGATTTTTTTGAACTGTAGGTATTGGCAAGGTTGATAGTGGGGGATTGTTTTTGGCTCATGTAGAGCTATGTAGTGGGGAAAGTGTTTCAGTGGCGTTGGTCATTCGGGGGATTCGGGGGAAAACGTCAAAAACGTCAAAATTTGTCCCCTCAAAATAAGATTCCTTGGCCTTTTAAAACGCTAAAACCCCAGAGCTTTCGCTTTGCCCCTCGACCCCACCAGGGGCCTAACGCGGGCCCCTGGACCCCACCCGTGAGGGGCTTCGCGGCAAGCCGCTCGCAGTCACACTCCTAATCAGACTTCACTAGGGGGGAACTGAACAACCTGGCCCCCCACTTTCAATGTGCTGCGCACGCCACTGAGTGTTTTATCAAACTTCTAGTCCATCCTCACCTGAAAGTCAAATGGTGCGTCCTGACGCGTAAAATTAATTCTTACAAGAACTGAAAAAATATCTTAATCTAATCTTTGATTTGTTATTTATATTTGGCAAAATGAATGCCAAATATTCATTTGCTCGTAAATTATGTATATATTTAGTTCTACATTATACATCCTGCGCATAAAATGTCAAAACATAGTAACACAATGTTTCACTTAAAACTAAACAAATATATGCATATTTTAAATATTTTTGGTGGGTTTTTTTTACAAATCATTAACTTTGCCTTGGATACCGATTTTTTTTTTAATTTTAACTTTTCGCATGAAAACAACTTTAATTTCTTAGTTAAAATTCACTAAGCTCTCAGTACTTACCATCTTGTGGATGATGGATAATATTTATACTGCAATTGTCACCAGTACCAATTACTGTATTCTGATCTCCGCGTACAGTTTGTCTCGTATTGCTTGCACTTGCAACTAAATTAATAAATCAAAAAGATACAAAAGGCGAAAAATAAATAATACATATTGAAATTGGAACTGGCTATATGGTTTGTTTTATGTCATTCAATATTGCCCTTTTTATGGGGAATTTTTAAATATGTTTATTTTATAATAATATTTCGTATGTGTAAAAACCTTGATGTATTTTAAGGGGTGGATATGAGCGTTTGGACAGTATTTTTTGTGGGACATGAGAGCACATCAGACATATCGAATTGCATTCTGAATACGAAGAATGTTCTTATGATATCAAATAATTTAGATTTTTTGAAATTCGCAATATAAATCACATTTTATGGCACATGATTAAAAATTGAACATTTTGACCTTTCGTATTGAAGATATGGATTTTTTCCCAAAAACACCAAAACAAATTGGGTCTTTTTGGGAAAAAAATGTATATTTTCAATATGAAAGGTCAAAATTTTCAATTGAACGTCGGCTTTTCATCCCAGCTACATACACTAAAGTACATAGATAAATCCAAGATATACATCCAAGATGGTTGAAATCATCCAAAGGTAAAGTGCTCAACCATATTGGGAGCTAAATAATTAATTTGGACTTGTGTTGATACAGTTACAATATATTACTTGACAGATCTGTTTCGTAAGGCCATAGGGCCTCACTCATCATAAGGCCATAGGGCCTCACTCATCAGAAGCACATAACCAGATTGCAGGATTTTAGGCCACAATTATCCTTAGTATGCCTCACTTAAGGGATCTAAAATGAGCGTTTATTGCGTTTCGACAGTATTTTTTGTGGGACATGAGAGCACCTCAGACCTATCGAATTGCATTCTGAATACGAAGCATGTCTTTCTGATATCAAATAATTTTCATTTTTGAAAATCACAATATAATACAAATTTTATGACAAATTATAAAAATTTGATATTTTTCAAATTTTGATATATAACAGTCCTCGAAGTAAATTATATAAATCTAATGATATATTCTTAAAGTGTATGTAGCAGGGAGGAAAAGCCGACGGTCAATTGAAAATTTTGACTTTTCATATTGAAGATATGGATTTTTTTCCCAAAAAGACCTAATTTTTTTTTTGGTGTTTTGGGAAAAAAATCCATATCTTCAATACAAAAAGGTCAAAATTTTCAATTGATCGTCGGCTTTTCATCCCACCTACATACACTTTAAGTATAAATCATCAGATTTATAAAGTTTACTTCAAGTACTGTTAAATATCAAAATATCAATTTTAATGATTTGCCATAAAATGTGTATTAAATTGCGAATTTCAAAAATCAAAATTATTTGATATCAGAATGACATTCTTCGTATTCAGAATGCAATTCGATATGTCTGATGTGCTCTAATGTCCCAAAATAAATACTGTCCAAACGTTCATACCCCACCCCTTAAGCGTACAAATGGCAAATTTCACGCGTTTAGAGCGTAAATTAACTGTCCAGGGAAAGTCTTTTAGCAAAATACTCAATCAACTTAAATGACATTAGTTGGGTTGAGGTTTAACAGGTGCCAATCGTGTTGCCGTGCACAGGGGCTAGCAAACCGACTATTCATTTCCACTAAGAACCCCTGCCCACACACTCCCACCCACCCCCCACCCCTACCTTGAATGCATGCCGTGCATGGTGGAAAATTTGAAATCTGACAGACTGAAACTTACCTTGACTCTCTGTTTGCATCTCACTTCTGTCGTCCATTGTGTTTTGTGACATGTTTTTCTTCTAGTCATATACTTGTCATTTGGCCAAGCTCAACTCAAGAAAGAAAGAATGAATGAAAGGATTAGTATATTACCAACAATGGAGCTATTATAACATGGAAATGCAATAGATTATGTAACGCATTGTTCCGTTGTGCCGATTTGATTTGCCGACAAGCTTTTTATCGAGAGGTGCCTTTTGACAGCGTATTAACGCTTTAGCAGGCAGGCTACTGTCAATAAGTGATGAAACAAAACTCACGTGAAAGCGCCTTCTTGAGCAAGAGGTATCTTGTGTTCTCATACAGCCCATGGGCGTGATTGAGTAGCCGAAAGCACAAAAGGCACAATTTAGCCGTCGATGTACAGTTCATTACAACAAGTTGCAATACACCGAGTGGCAAACTTTAATGAGCTATGACATCCTCACCCAATTTACATCTCGCCGTGATTTAATAGTGTATATGATGTGCTTTAGAAAGTTGGGTAATACCTTTCGTTAGCATAGTATAGTATAGTATAGTATAGTATAGTATAGTATAGTATAGTATAGTATAGTATAGTAGATTTTATTCACACACAAATCGTGGCCCTCAGGCCAAATTACAAGTGGTTTACAATATTAAAAAAACAATTAAACATTATAAAATACAGTGTCAATATGAAGAAGGAAAAATACAGCAACTGCTGTTGATAGAAAATAAAATATTGCACTTATTCAAGACATCATTCAAAAGCATTATACATAATAGACTTTAGGCCATGCGTCTCTACGACCCTTGGTTTTCCACTTCCGTAGTCCCCTCCCAGTCCACTCTTGGGCAGAACATGAAAGCATAACAAATCAAGAGTAAAGGTATGTCTGAATTGATATCCAAAAAGTTCTCACGTTTTACTTGGCACATTTAGGAGTTATTTAGGGTTAAAAATGTGTTTTTCGTGATTTTTTTCCCATTTTTGCCCAAAAATATCAAATATTAAAATAGCTGTAACTTTCAAAATAAATTGAGTAGAAATTTCATTTCTATTGTAGATGTTACATGTCACATGGATGTCTAACACTGGTGAATAAAAATGTCACAGCACAACTCTAAAATATAAAAAAAATGGCAAAAACCATATTTTTGTGCTATTTTGGCCATTTTTGAGCTAAAAATTTAATTTTTGCATGGGGAAAAAATAAATATATATTTTATTGATTAAAAAAATATGTCATTATGTCAACCTAGTTATTCTGAACAAAAAAGTTAATGATGGTGAATGTCTGTGACCTATAGTTTTTGATCTATGGCCTTTCAAATTCACATATGAAATGTGATATAAAGAAAAATCTGATTGAATGAAGGGAACACTTGAGGTTTCGACAAAAACTAATCAATGAGGCCCATTTTTCAGCTAGAAGCTCCACAGCTCTTACATTGCTATGCACTCAACCGTGTAGTGTAATCAAAGATTGTGCGGAGAGCTCTTGGACGAAAATGTGTGCTCAGGTGTATCGAGGTGGAAACTGTGCGCATGATGGTTTATAAGAGAATCGTTTTTGTATAGAAACCATTCCATTATGATAAGATGGAAGCTTTGTGTTATTCAGAGGATTGATGTTGGAAGACACATTCACAAATAGTTCATTGATGCTGTTAGCAATACTGACATGATCAGAATTCTGAATACCAGGGACAAAAAAGCTCGCGGGGCAAGTTGAAGCCCGTGAAAATCGAAAATCTTACACTAGAAGCCTAAATTTTGCACCTAAGTTTAACATCAGGGTTTGAAAAAAATATTCAGTACCTAGCATCTTCTGACATTTACTGAAAAAATGAAAATTATTGCTTTTCATTTGGTCGAGAAAATTAAATTTACATTGAAAATGTGTTACTCAAAATTTTGCTAATTTCAACACCAAATTCTATCGTTTGTATTGCCTCATTAAATGACCGAGTGAGCCTTGTACAAACAATAGCTATCGGTTGACTGGAGTTCTGAGTGTCTCATGACACAATATGTCAGCGCTCTACTCTCTATTCCAGAAAAATTACATAACTCATTTTTGGGATTAAAAAAATATTATCCTGTTTTGCCAAATGAAACATAGCTAAATCCTAATCCTTAAAGTTAGTCCCAAGGAGGATAGATAGAAAGGAGAAGAAATAGATTACGTAATGCTTTGTTCCTTTGATGCCGATTAGAGATTGCGACAGGCTATTCATAAAAGTGGTACCATTGTTTCGAACAAAGGGCAGTGAATGGGTTCCGCCATTAAACTGGTCACTGATCCGGCATCATATTAACGCTTTACCCAACAGGCGAGTATAAACTAGAGGCAAATGGTGGTCATAGACCACAAACCTAGCTGGGGCATGTTGGTGTTGTGGAGGTATCTGACCCCTGCAAAAATGTTCCCCTGTGATGAGGTTTGTTGTCACCGAGTTTTGAGTCCTGTACTCCTCACAGATGTCCAGAAAATGCAATTCTAAGATTTGACCCAGATGACCTTTGACCAGACACCTGCAAGATGTTCCATAATTCACCCCTGGTCATGAGTTGTCACCGAGTTTGAGCCCTGTACCTCTTACAGATGTCCAGATAACGCAATTCTAAGATTTGGCCCCAGAATGATGTCTTTTGAGCTGACTCGTGCAAAATGTTCCAATATGTTCCCCAGGTCATGAGGTTGTCACCGAGATTGAGCCCCGTACCCCTCACAGATGTCCAGATATTGAAATTCGAAGATTTGACCCCAGCTGACCTTTGACCTGATCCATGCAAAATATTCCAAAATGTTACTCTTCTCATCAAGTTTATTGTCACTGAGTTTGAGCTCCGTACCCCTACATATTGCCAGAAAATGCAGCAATTCTAAGATTTGACATGACCCCTGCAAAATGTCCCCCTGGTTGTGAGGTTTGTTGTCACTGAGTTTGAGCCCCATAAATACCCCTTAGGGGCTATTATTTTCTTTGGAAGGAGGATCCCAAATATACAGGGGTCATAAATTTTAGGAAAGAAAAATACGGGGGGCATAATACTTTTGATGACCAAAATGTAGGGAGTCACAAGATGACCACAGATAGTGTGTTTATTTTATTCAAAACTAGCGGGAGCTATCTATCTATACTACTAAAATAATAGCCGTTGTCTGTGTGTGTGTGTGTGTGTGTCTGTCCGGCTATGCGTTCCGACGCGCTTCGACGCATCGTTCCGATATTTCACACATAGATGGGTATCGGGCGTGCGCTGTTTACCGGGTGGTTTTGAAGGTCATCGGAGGTCAAGGTCAAAGGTCATAGGGAAAAAATACCCCGCATGGATCAAAGGTCAAAATTTCAAACTTTGTCCGATCGGGCCCAAACTTGGCAGGTGGGGTCCTTGATACGAGGGGAATATATGCCCAAAATAAAATCGAGGTCAACCGAGGTCAAAGGTCATTACGGAGGGGTCAAATTTCAAACTTTGTCCGATCAGGCTCAAATTTGGTGGGTGGGATCCTTGATACGAGGGGAATATATGCCCAAAATAAAATCGAGGTCAACCGAGGTCAAAGGTCATAACGGATGGGTCAAATTGCAAACTTTGTCCGATCTGGCTCAAACTTGGTGGATGGAATCCTTCGTATGAGAGAAGCATGAAAAACATTATATGGAGGTCATCCGAGGTCAAAGGTCATGGATTTCAAACTTTGTCCTATCGGGCTCAAACTTGGTGGGTGGAATCCTTGATATGAGGGGAATATATGTGCGAAACAAAATTGAGGTCAGCCGAGGTCAAAGGTCATCTAGGGGCTAAATTTAAATTTTGCCCTATTGTGCTTAGACTTGATATGATCGAGCATGAAAAATTACATCGAGGTCATCCCAGTTCAAAGGTCAGCTGGGGTCAAAAAGTGTGTCTCTCATGCAGATGGTGCCCTAATAGCTACATGGCCATTACAGCTGCAGGTGCACTAATAGCCGTTGTCTGTCTGTGTGTGTGTCTGTCTGTGTGTGTGTCTGTCCAGCTATGCGTTCCGCCGCACTTCGACGCATCGTCCCGATATTGCACACATAGATGGGTACCGGGCGGGCGCTGTTTACCAGGTAGTTTCGAAGGTCATCGGAGGTCAAGGTCAAAGGTCAAAATTTCAAACTTTGTCCAATCGGGCCCAAACTTGGTGGGTGGGATCCTTGATATGAGGGGAATATATGCCCAAAATAAAATCGAGGTCGACTGAGGTCAAAGGTCATTACGGAGGGGTCAAATTTCAAACTTGGTCAGATCGGGCTCAAACTTGGTGGGTCGAAACCTTCGTATGAGGGGAGCATGAAAAACATTATATGGAGGTCATCCGAGGTCAAAGGTCAAAGGTCATGGATTTCAAACTTTGTCCTATCGGCCTCAAACTTGGTGGGTGGAATCCTTGATACGAGGGGAATATATGCGCAAAACAAAATTGAGGTCAAAGGTCATGTAGGGGCTAAATTTAAACTTTGCCTTATTGGGCTTAAACTTGATTGGTGGAATCCTTCGTATGAGGGGAGCATGAAAAAAATTACACCGAGGTCTTAGGTCATCAAACAGTATGGCTATCATGCCAGTGCTCTCACAGCATCAGGGCTCTCACAGCTGCAGGTGCACTAGTAGAGTAAACAGGAGCAGTTAGTAAACGGGAGTGGTTAATAAAGATGTTGAACGGTGATGATAAACATATTGTGTCTTGGACTAAAACATGAATAGAAATTATTATTATTACCCAGGTATAATTCTGGTTTACCCTGTGCACCCTGTGTTTTAGGGTTTGGTTAGGGGATGTCATTTTTCTTCGTCGGGGGGTCGGTGACCGGAGTAAAATTTTTTATGACCCTCCTATTGCGGGCACAATTTTTTTTAGACCCCCCCCCCCTATGTTGGGTCGAAAATTTTTATGACCCCCCCCCCCACCCACTTCCACCTACACAGACTCAAGACAAATTATTCATTGCCGGAACAAAGGCGAGGAGCGCATCAAAACTTTTAGAGCAAAGAAAGTGTGTGGAGTGCGTTAAAATTTAATTGTGTGTGTAAAGAAGGCGCGCTATAGACGAATCCAAGTAGCCAAGTCATGGTCAGGATTTGGTCGGACATCTTTGGGTAGCCGCTAGCACCAACCTGGTGCTTTGAGCGTCCAATTGTGCAAATAAAAGCCGCCTAACACCTATAGAAGATGCAAGGACGAGGAGGGTTAATAGAATAATAGCTAATAATATATATAATGGAGATAATTCCGCAGGTAATCCCGTCGCATCTATTCATACATATAGCCCTTTTGTTCGCAAGTACATCAATGCATAGATACCGCGTGTATTAATCCGATTATTATGTCACTTCAACAGCGAATAGACCATGCTGTGTGTTTTGTGGAAGGGAACTGTATTGTGTTATTCTTTTGTCTGCCTGTGTTTTCGCGGAAGGTGTAAAACGGGTGATGGAATGCAGTTTAAAATTTCCGCCAAGGCCGAATCATTTCACATTTTGAGTGCATTGTAGCCGACGGCTACCCAACTAAAGGCTGCTAGTCAGGTGTAGGAATGCGTGTATTTGGATTCGTCTATATGCGCAAAATATCTGCATTATATAATGAAAGATTGTGTGCAAGAATATGCACAGCGCGCGAAAAGTTTGAGTCACCAGCCCTTAATAATTCTATACCCCCTATTTTGGGTGTTGAAAAATTATAACCCCCTATAATTGGTCTAAAAATTCTATGACCCCCACTCCCCAGTATAATTCATGACCCCCCTTCCAAAGAAAATGACAGCCCCCTTATAATTTAAATTTAAATTAGGGTTAGGATTAGGGTTAGGTTTATAAACGGTGAGGATTAGGGTTAGGGTTATAATTGGGGTTGCTTAGGGTTAGGGTTATACTTGTGCGCAGGGTCTACCAGAATTATTCCAATACCCATGAATAGTCCTGTAACTATCACTAAATAGAATTAAATTAATTAAACTATGATCAGTCTTACCTTGTTAGTACTAGCTAGTATTTCTCATTCAAGATCACCATGATTACAGAAAACAGCAAATGGGTGATAACCATGATAACAATAAAATGTACTGGTACCATTAACTCACAGATTATAAACATTTATCCACAGATTATAGAAGGAATTTTATCATACCACGATGCACTGACCAATTTTCATCTAACACTGAAACCTTTTAGAAATGCAGTTTTAACTTGTTGTAGGGCATAAGGTTGTGCAATAAAATTATTTACAATATTACTTGTATACCCTGACCTATTGACCCCTTAAACAGCTCAAATGTTACAGTCCATGACATATATACTACATCAAATGTAATGTGGCACCACAATAGTGCTGCCGCGCACGCACAGTATAATACCCAGTGGACTCGGGAGGTATCATGAAGGGTTCCTGCCCTTCTTTTACAGTTACCAATTACTAGACTTTTAAAGGCTTTTATACTATTTTCCCCAACTTCATAAACAAAACAAAAAGGTAGGGAAAACAAATGAATTCATATCCCGCATTCATGTAGGTCTATTCCATTTGCAAGCTATTTTTGTGTTGCGCATAATCTTAAACCATGTTTAATTTCCCTGTAAAATACAAGAACACCAATTGTTAATGTTTTAAACCACACAAATTAGGAACTGGGATTCAAATATATATTAATGCAAGATGTTTTTAATCAAACAAAATAAGATACATACTCTAAGATATAAGTATAAAACAAAAACCCTAACATCAGAAGACAAGAAAATCCCCAACAATCATTTACATAAGCAAAACATAGAGCCTGTAAACAAATGCTAGCTAGAGTTTGATATTAACTGCCATGATAATGGCACTGAAAGAATTAAAGTTCCTACTGCAAAGGAAACACATCTGATAGTTTCATATACCGGTACTAACATTGGAATTACTAATCAAGCCAAAAACACATTCATTACAAAGAAAGAGGCCAGAGAACACTTTCATTAATACAAAGAAAGAGGTCGGACATAACCATACAGAAATAAATGCTAAACATTTTAAAGCCTGGCTCATTAATCCCCTGTTTCCAAACATACCACCAAAGTCTGTAAAATACGGGTGCAAAATCAAAATCAAAAGATAAGCCAGAGCCTAATACTAGTACTTTTAATAGTAAACATAATATTAAACCTATAAATTTATACTACAATTACTGTTAAGGAGTGCCTTTAACACACCTGCATGGTTCATATCAAAATCACATTTCTATTAAAAAAACCTATATAAATATGCCATTACTGCTTATTTCCACTGCATTGACATTCAACCTTAAAGAAAACCTTTGGCTTTGCAATCACCTAAAGTTATTCACTTTGTTCATGTGCCCATATGCCATTATTTCAACTATTGCTTCCTACACAAACTACTGTCACTATTATCCAAGTTTTCTGCAACAACCTTTCAATTCCAACTAACTGCATCCAAAATCATATTAGCCATCAATCCTCCCACACATACATTCCCTGGGCTTGCAGAAACAACAGGTCATTAATTACCTTTTCAACTAATTAAGTGCCTTAGGTTAAATAACAAATTACAGTAACAAACTAACAAACACATTCATTCCTTTAGAAAAACAATGATTCAAAAAGACCAAACCATATCTTCACTAGTCAAATAATTCTTACATAGCATCAAGTCAGGGTTTCATACTCAAAGGGTAACAAAAAAAAACATGTGCATTTTCACTTTGTTGCCAGCGGAAGAAAACGGGAAGATTACAGTGGTTTGTTGCCAGCGGAAGAACCCGAACGATTACAATACCTAGCTGGGGGGTGTAAACCCCCCAGCTAGGTAATAAGTGACCACAATACAGTCATGTGTAAGGGCAGTCATGTGTAAAGTGGTACCATTGTACTCACGTATCCCAAATGTGCGCTTGTGCGGGTCTGAGGTCTATAATGGAGTTGTCGATATAATCTTTTTTATCACCCACCTGACTTTAGACGCTTCATTTAAATAAATTGAATGCCCCTGATGATCGACTACACATCAGAATGTATTAGCTGCCAGGTTCACATTTCTATAGTATTCTATAATGGTAATCGCTGCGTATACATGTAAGTATAAGTATAGGCCTATAAAGGGTTTTTTTTTCACAAATGTCCATTTATCTTTTATTTTAAGATGGAGATTGGCATAGAAATAGCGGCGGTGGAAGGGGATGGGGGCAGATTCTCCCCTGTGAGAAGTCTTGAGAGGGGATATGAGGGAGGAAAAGGGGAGGAGGGATATGGAGAATGGGGGAGCCTACAGGAAGGGAGAAAGAGGACAAATGAAGAGAATGTAATAATGAGAAGTAAATAAAATAATAGAAAGATAAGGACATATTTATATTGGAATGACAGGGAGAGTGAGGGAGGGGGAAGAAGGCAAGAGAGAGAAGGATAGCGAGGGAGTGATAAAGTTAGTGTAGGCCTAGGAAAGAATAAATACAGAGAAAGAAAAGAAAGGAAAATAAATGTAATAATAATTATTATAAAAATTAACACATAACAGCACTAAGCAGCCACTCGATGACATCAATGCCGTTGTGCGTTACGTAATTAATGAGCCCAGTCAGATGTATTTCGCACCTGCCAAGCACAAGTCACCCAATTTCGAAAAGTGGACGTTGAATGTACACTCTCATGAATATGGATTGGCAACATTTTCCAATATGTCAGCGCTCTAATCGGAAACAATAGAACAATAGACCCTGCAGAGCGTTGGTTAGTCCTAACTAACAATAAAAGTCAACTTTTAATATTTGGCCAATTTTGGGGCCAACAATAAGGGCCAACGACATGTGTTTTTAGCGTGTTTTTTGTATGCTGTTACAATCTACTAAGACTAATTGAAGTTTATGCATTCTAATTTTCTAAAGTTTCATTTTTATAACCAACCATTTAATTAAAGTAACACAAAAAAGTGAAAATTAGAGCAACATTTCGGCATATTCTCAAGATTTTGAATGCTTAGACTTGTTCCATGCCGAAAATGCGTGTTTTTGGCTATTTTTTCAAGAAATTAGTAAAACAGTGAACCTTTTCTTTTATCTCCGCGCCGGTCAGGACTAAATGAATGATTAGGATTGAGCTATGTTTAATTTGGCAGAACTTGATAATATTTTTTTAATCCCAAAAATTAGTGCTGTATTTTTCTGAAATGGGGAGTAATAGACACAATAGAAAAATAAACCCTGCAGTGCGTTACCAACCACGCACGTCTTTATCCAACGTTTTAATAAGGGCGTTGTTATTATGCAGTTTGAACCCAAATCTCACGCAATATTTGCATTGTTTGAGTTTTGCAATATCACCTTTTAATATGGTGACCTTCGACTCGTGTCTCCCTGAATAGACTTCAGTGTTATGTGCAATAATTCAATAATCAGCCACACACACATTAGACTATGGCATAGTCGATTGTTGATAAATAAATATAGCCCTATAATATTAATCATGATGAACGCAATCAATGAATTCGAAATTATTCAATAGAAAATAGTCAGTTTATATAATTTGTGAGGGTAAAAGTGGAGTATATGTGTACATGTTATTGAATAATGGCTCACTTCAGTACTGAACAATTCTGATTTTGGAATCTACCAGTTTATTGATCGCGAAAGCCCGAGTAAAAAATCAAATAACAAACACTGAAAAAATCAGATGTGAAAATTTATCAATCCGGGATATCAATCGTACACAGATTAATACAAATCAGAGTAGACTACGGAGAACACACAAACATACCACTCACATAATCATGTTAATAATATATTTTGTATTATATATATTAGCATAGCGGTTGCATGTACATGTAGCGGAAATGATCAATTTTAGCCCAATCTCTTCCACCTTCAATACGGTAGTCTTATAGTCTATATTCTTTGTGTTTTTCATATGTTTCACCGACAAAAAATGTACACAACATCTAAACATCTCAACTCACCTTTCTCTTTGAAAATGTTTACGAAGCAAAAACCTGCAATGACTGACAATAAATTGATTATAGTATTTCGTGTGCAGGGAGTGATATAAATATATGGTAGCCCCTGGATACCATGCACGTACATACAGTTTCACTCCGGATGCGCATGTACAATTGTAAATACGTCATTATTACAGGGTGTTCCTGAAAGAACTGTATCTTCGGGAACTGAATTTTTTTGGTATTTTAAAACATAAACCAAACATAAGGGGCTGTCCAATAATTATGTGTCCGGGGGAATTCCGAACGGCCAGCTTAAAATCGCTTGCCCCCCCCCCCCTTCTCGGCCTGCCAAAATCGCTCCCCCTCCCCTCTCGGCCCGTCACAAAATCTTTACCCCACCCCCACCCCCTTGCACATGCCAAAGTTTTCGGATCCCAATTTGCAAACCTTAAATGGTATATATAGATCTAAGATATTTGCATATTAAAGCGTTTCCATACTGTTTTCTTAAGCCTTTTTAGAGCGCTTTATTTATAAGGCGCCCCATGAATGTGTGCCAAAATCGCTTGCCCCCCCCTCTCTCTCTCTCGGCTGGCCAAAATTACTTGACCCCCCCTTTCTGCTCGCCAAAATCTCTTGCCTCCCCCTAATTTTACCCTCCCCAGGGCTCATAATTATTTAGGCATGTTTAGTTGTGGCGTTAAAATACCCAAACAATTAAGTTTCCGACGGTACAGTTCTCTCAGGGACACCCTGTATGGTGGTAATCTGTCAATACAAGGTCATTGTCTTTATCTCATATATTCATTGTTTCATCATGCGGAAAAATATGAGACCTATTAAATCGATATTAAATAATTCATGAATCATAATGTATATTTAACCAAAGAGCTTTTAAAAGAAATAGAGTGGCAATAGATTATGTAATGCTTTGTTCGTTTGATGCCGATTAGAGTTTGCGACAGGCTATTCATAAAAGTGGTACCATTGTTTCGAACAAAGGAGTTCCGCCATTAAATTGGTCACTGATCCGGCATTATATTAACGCTCTACACAACAGGCGAGTATACAGTCATGTGTAAGAGCAGTCATGTGTACAATGGTACCATTGTTCTCATGTATCCCAAATGTGTGCTTGTGTGGGTCTGAAGTCGTGTTCACACGGTCGGATTTAAGTCACTTAATACCGGTAATAAGTCACTATTACCGGTTGTAAGTCGCTTATTACCGGTATTAACACACTTATATCCGACCGTGTGAACACGACTTGTAGTCTACAAAGGAGGCTTTAGCTGTTAGACTTCTCCGTAGTCCACTTGCCCATTTTGCATACGCTGGCTATTACATTTAAGCATAAAACTCTGATTTATATTGATTTGTGTGCAACTGATAGATTTTCACATCTGTATCTGATCTTTTCAGTCACCGCACTCCCTCTGTTTGTTAGCTTCCCAAGTGGACTACTGACTTTGCCTTGCGGTTAAGATTTTTAACACGGGACTCTATGGAGAGTTAGGCCAATTTCTGGCCTTACTAAAATTGGCCATGATGTAATGCATCTTTAAATGGATCTGCTTTGTGATTGGTCGCCCATATCTCGCTATGGTTTAAATCTTCCGGGCCCGCGTCATTACAATTAACTACACCGTACACAACTATCTGTGGTATTTGCGGCGCTTTTGTGTCGACGCAAAAGTTAATCTCTCATCAAACATCTAGCGCGTCTTGTACTATACCATGCTTAGTACTAGTGGTTAATGGACTGATAAACAAGTATGCTTGACAGTGTGTTTTAGAGAACAAAGTCCCGGGTTCGCTATCAATAAACTGGTAGATTCCAAAATCAGAATTGTTCAGTATTAAAGTGAGCCATTATATTTATGCAAGATAATGTTGCATTCAATTACTTTTATTGTCACTAATCATCTGATATTTTTAACTCTTTATGACCATTTTACTATTGAATACTTTAATTTTAATAAACATCAGTATAATTTTGAGTTCAACGAAATGGGTTCATCATGACTAATAATAACATATTTTTAATAAAATTCGACTATGGCACAGTCTAGGTTAAACGATACAATTGTTGACGGCGAGTTAACGTTTCCTGGATACACAACCTATCGTAAAGATAGACTTTTCACTAATAAATCTCGTGGTGGAGGAGTATTGTTCTTTGTGAGAAGTAATCTTATTTCATTGCGACGTTCTGAATTGGAGCCGCAGGAAGAATTGGTTGTAATCGACATCCGTCCTCGGAAATCTCAGAAGATGGCAGTCGTTCTGTGTTACCGACCACCTGATGGGGATGTATCATCATTTAGTTCGGCGCTTTTTCAAACTTTAACAACAATTTCTAAAGAATATAATATAATTCATTTAATAGGTGACTTTAATGTACCAAAACTTCAAGGTTGTTTCAGTGACTCTATTCCTCAAAGTGTTCCTGTCCCAGAGCAGGATTTTATGGACACCATTAACTCATTTAACTTAACTCAGATGAATACACACCCTTCAAGGAAAAAGTGTGATAATATTCTTGATTTGATATTTTCTACTACACATTATCAGATCTCTGACATTTCAATTTCTAGTGAGTTCTTCCAGACTGACCATGTCTTGTTGGAATTTGTTGTGTACACAAAAATAAATAGACTTAGGCCAGCCACTCGGTTTGTTTACAATTTTAAAAATGCAAACTTCAGTGCAATTAGATCTGAGCTTACTTCGACTGATTTTAGTCGTGTATACAATGCATCCAACGTTGACATGTCATGGAATAACTTCACTGATATTTTTATGAATATTATTAATAAGCACATTTCTAAGGTCAAAGATTGTACAGCTCCTGTATGGATTGACTCTGAGATTCGTCATCTTCGGAACAAAAAGGAGAGTGCATGGCGGAGAGCAAAAAAACCGGACTCTCCGCAGGCCTGGGAATCATTTCTTAAGTTGCGTAATCGATTGAAGAATTTAATTCAGGATAAGTACAATGATTATATTGACAGTTTAGGTGCTACCATCTCTGATAATCCCAAGAGATTTTGGTCTTATTTCAAATCCAAAACACAATCCTGCACTTTGCCACAGGTGATTAAGGGTGATCAATGTACTGCATCAGAAGCCAGTGATAAAGCGCAATTGTTCAATTCATATTTTTATTCTGTGTTTTCAAAACCCAGGGATGATAATGAATTACCTGATATCCCTATGTTTCAACACCAGTTACTTGGTAGTATTCAGATTGAGGAGTCTGATGTTTTGGAAATACTATGCAGTCTTGACACATCAAAAGCTGCTGGACCTGATGGCATATCACCAAGGTTATTGAAAGAATGTGCCTCTCAAATTGCTCATCCCCTGTGTCACATATTTAATTGTTCTCTCTCGTCTGGGAAACTACCAAGCATATGGTTAAAAGCTAATGTTGTGCCCGTTTACAAGAAGGGTGACAAATAACTTGTGGACTTGCTGTGCATTTGTGGTAAGATCATGGAAAGAGCTGTGTTTAATATTGTTTTTCCACAAATTAAAGATTATTGTTAAAGGAAGATCAACTGTTATGCAGCTTCTAACAGTATTTCATGAAATTGCTCATTCACAAGTTACAGTCGTTTGGGTTCCATTCGCATCTTCGTAGTTGGTTTCAAGCATACTTGACTGATAGGGAGCAAAATGTAGTCATTGATATTTCAAACTCAGACTGGCTCCCAGTCTTATCCGGTGTCCCTCAAAGGTCCATCTTGGGACCCATGCTTTTTTGTGTTACATCAATGACATGCCTAACTGTACCCGAAACAGCACAACTGCGTTATTTGCTGATGATTCCAATGCTTTAGATCAATCCATAGTACACATGACTGCTTGCTCCTTCAGGATGACATCAATTCTCTTTATAAATGGGGCAAAACATGGGACATGCATTACCATCCATCCAAATGCCAAATAATTTCAGTCACCAGAAAAAAAAATATGGTGAAATTTGACTATCGTATGAATAACAATATTTTATCCAGAACTGATTCTATCAAGGATCTTGATGGTATTGATATTTCATCTAGTCTTGTATGGAATGACCATGTTAGACGTGTTGTCAACAAGTGCAATAAAAAGTTGGGTATGATAAAACGTGCAGTAGGTTTTAATGCTCCCGAAAGGGTCACAAGGACACTTTTTACTGCACTGGTCAGGAGTGATGTGGAGTATGCCAGCTCTCTCTGGAGTGGTACATCAAAACGTAATCTTCGATTAATCGAAGGCATCCAGAGGAGAGCAACAAACTATACTCTACATTACCCTGATTTAGACTATCGTGAGAGGTTAACTAAATTAAACCTCCTTCCTTTGTCTTTTAGACGTGAAATCCTTGATCTCACATTCTTTTTTAGATGCAAAATGGGACTTTATGACCTTAATCATAACCATTTTGTTGTTTTTAACTCCACCCTCAAGAACCGTCCCACCACCAGATCATCTGCTGACCCCCTATTGTTGATTCCCAAACGATGCAAAACCGAATCTCACAGGGCATCGTTTTTCAACCGTATCGTTCCCCTGTGGAATCAACTTCCTCTCACAATTAGATCCACTGTCAACATGTCCTCTTTACGAGCCAGCTCTCTGAGTGGTACAAGAACAAACTAGAGGAGAGTTTTGATCCTTACAACACATGCTCTTGGGTTACATGTTGCCAGTGTTCTGGTTGTAGGCTTGTGTATGGGGTTTTTTTCAAATTTTTGGGAGGGTGTCCTCATTGTTTTGATCCTTGGTGGGACTGTCCTAGAGGTGCTCTGCACCTGTTAGTCCTTGCCTGTCACTGGTGCAAAATTTTATCTATACTTCCTTTTTTTTCATGTACTTTTGAATATTCATGTGCAATATATGTTGATGTTATATTATAATTATTGTATATACCAGTGATAAAGTGTAATAAATAAATAAATAAATAAATAAATAAATAAATAAATAAATAAATAAATAAATAAATAAATAAATAAATAAATAAATAAATAAATAAATAAATTGAGGATGCAAAATAGGTAATTTGTAGGAATGGATATATAGCGCTTTGCAATGAATCTCTTCATAAATTATGCAGAACAACCAAAACCACGAACGTTGGTACCCTATTGCGTGTTCTTTTGAAAAAAAAATTCTTGTTTATTTGTGAATCAGGCATTAAAACACACTTAGGCCTATAGCAATGTAGGCCTACACAAGTTCGGAACGAGACTTTTTATCTTTTGACGCGTATTCCGGTCGAATGCCAAAATTGATTGCTCAATGAATCATGAAATGAGAGCAATACTACTTTGATGATACCGATCGCAAGTAGATATCAGCCAATGAAAAAGGTATTCGCCGGAAATATATTTGCTAGAGTTCAATTTTTTTGAATTCGACAGATATATATTTGGTGGGTCACCGTGGGTGGTCTCATATATAACACTTGTGAGGGCTGTCATATTTGTCGTCGCTTCAATCATGTCTTATGTTATTTATTTATTTATTTATTTATTTATTTATTTATTTTTTTATTTATTTGTTTATTTATTTATTTATTGACTTATTTATTGACTTATTTATTGACTTATTTATTGACCTATTTATTTATTTTCTATTTATTTATTTATCTATTGACTCATTCATTTCTTGATTTGATTTGTAGTTAAAACCTGCAAGAAGGTATGGGCCAACCTCCGCTTCGGTTTCAGGCTTGCCGCGAAGCGTTAAACGGGTGGAGGTTGTGTAAATATGTTATATTTTAACTTTCCAAAGAACATTTGAGCCAAGAATGACAATGATCAAGTGCTTACAGCTTTACGTGTGATTTTTGATACCATGCTACATTAATGTACAAGTTTAAAAAGATTTAAACTTTGCATTACAATTTCTTGTGTGTGAAATTTTTTTAAGCAGCCGGAATTCTTTACATTATATCAACATTAACGAAAAAAGATATTTACAAGTACCGAGCATCATCTTACATGCAATCTTTCATTTGCAATATCGTGCAGGTTTTCAAATTTGAATAAAACTTAATTAAATATTACTAGTGCGCATTGTGTTGAATGATCTTTCTTTCAAACTGGGAATGAAGTGAATTGACGCATGCGTTATGTAATCGCTCATTTCTTCGCAATCAGTCAACCAATTCCAGTAAATTTGGCGTAAAAAGATGCAGAATAAACTGGGCTGCTCGCTGATGTTTAGATTTTTGGATTTTGTCGACTTACGTCCAAATTCATTCACCCGGTATTTTTTTCTGGAACACGCTGTATGATGATCATCAAGAGAACTTTGCTGGTATGGCTGATGAGTCCGATGGTCCTGTAGTTGGAACATTGCTTGAGGTCCCCAGACTTAAAATAACAGATTGTATCATATTTTGATAAGTGTGAATGTGAGGGAATGAGCTATTAATAGAATGTGGACTTTCTGGTTTGTTTACTATATAACAAAATGAAAACTTGATTTCGTGGCAGATGGATTTATGAAAGAGTTGTTAGCTATTCATTTAATGTGATTAGCCTGTGCTTTTAAAGAAAGGCACCTGCGAGTTTTGTGTGTTCAAAGTGCTGCCAATTATCAATAGTAAATTTTCGTAACTTTGGGTTTTTACTAGGGGAAAAGAGTTCTGGCATGTATGGGGGAATTTCCCGATACCACCACCACCCTCTTCCCGTCGTCACTGATTATCAAGCTGAAACGAAGGAGATTTAGAGTAATCCAAAGTGCGCATTTTCCCCCAAAAGGGAATATAATTCTTCTGTCGACTTGCTGAAGTCTGGTTTATGAAACAACACATCTGTCAATGTAAATGGAAACGGAGTGGACGAGTACTTGTTTCCTGAAGAAAGTTAGTGAATGGCGACAGCAGCACCGTTCTGGAAATTGTCATCAGTGCAAGGATTTGTACGCAGAGATATGTAAATTATTTTCAAGTCAAAAGTGGACTTCGTAAGTTTGAAACTTTGAGTGCAACAAAACTTTGTATCAAGACTGCCGGGTAAGTAAATATTGCAAATTATTGCAATTGATTGAATATACGCAACAATATTGTCCAATCATACTACAATTTTCATTAAAGATTCTAATTTTGTTAATTTGTTAACTTATACAAACAGTGTGTTCTCAGAAGTGCTCTTGGGTAAAAGGTGTTTTTGGCCTTGGGTCGTTGCGATCCACAACAAAATCGACTTGATTGACGAAAGACACCCAAGTCGGTCGTCTCGGTTGCATATTCTTCATCAGTTAGCCTATGAGTATGATGAACAAAAAAGGGACCAGAACACCCCCTGCAATACCCCGGTGGAAACCTGAAATGGTTCAGGGATGTTGAATCCACCATAATAGCACTCTTGGGGTTGTTATAAAGTAGACCTACGGCATTGACCAAGGGCTCTGGAATACCGTAGTGCCGTAAAGTCGAGTAATGTGATGGTGAGTGGAAGTTAAGAGCTTCAATAAATTGCACAACTTCACATTGATATAAGATGATAAAAACCATTTATTTGAAAAGCAGAACAGAAGTTCCAGTGAATATATAGGCCAGGATAAGCATTTTTGTAGTGTTGTGTCTTTTATTTATTAGACACTAAAAGCGGAAGTCATACAAATAATACTGAGTTGAAAAACAGTCATCAGTTACTAGAGTAGGTTTGTATTTTATTCAGCAGCTTGTTTTTCTTAAGTGTCGGCACAACTTCATAGCATTTTCATATGGTTGTTCAGTCTGATGGCTAACTTCAACTTCGAAAATGATCTGTCATCATGCTTGCTCCACAAATAGTAAGCCTAATCCTTCGCCACCAGTTCTGCAGTTTCCATTCTCTTATAGATCCTACATGATGACATCACTCCCAATCTTGTCTTGGGTCTGCCTTTTGGACGGGGACACCAGGACTGATTGAGGGGCACTAGGTCTGATTGAGGGAGCACCGGTTAGTAGGTGAGCAGGAGTAGGAGATGGCCAAAAAGTGCAGACCTCCATCTACTGATCACTCTATCTACAAGTATAATGCAATCTCAGAGACAATCCGCACCATCCAGGAACTCCACTCGAAAAATATAATCGTTCTTGGAGATATAAATGCACACCATGAGGTATGGCTTGGTAGCATGCAGACTGATAGCCATGGTGACGCTGCATTTGAGTTTGCTTCAGTCACAGACTACTACTGACTATGTATCAACAGTAAAAGTTCCCGTACATTGTATGCTGTGAATTCTCGCATATTCATGAGGGCCGATTTTTCCATCGTGTCGTTTCTAAAAAATAGATAGAGCTTCGCGTGTCTTTGCGTTTACACGAAAGACCGT
This sequence comes from Amphiura filiformis, assembly GCF_039555335.1. Classification (NCBI taxonomy): domain Eukaryota; kingdom Metazoa; phylum Echinodermata; class Ophiuroidea; order Amphilepidida; family Amphiuridae; genus Amphiura; species Amphiura filiformis. The sequence goes on from NC_092631.1 coordinate 71,646,072, forward strand.
AGCAGTTTTGACTGTCGCATTTCACGGAACAATCGGCCCTCATTACCGGGTGATGCTGATACTTTGACTGTTTGGACATGGTCTGTTATCTCTTTCATCCGTGGCTTCAGTTAATGACCTTCATCAACTTGTAAACAAAACAATACGGAATGGCAATTGTTTTAGACTTGATCTATTCATCACAACTTCCCCAGATAACCATGTTGTTACTGTCAGTGTCCCTCTGGGCTTATAAGACCACAGTGTTCCCCAATACAGGCAAACGTAAGGTTGGCTCTATGACAAAGACGTGACGTCTGGGATGACATGCACTGTTCTCTGGCTGATCGATGTAGAATGGCCCTTTATTTCAAAACCATGTAGTGCTGTCGAAACATGGTCTTGTGTGAGAGGCAACATAACTAATGCCATGGACTTCTATACCTTCAAAGACCAGCCACCGCCATTCAGATAAGCATTTGTTTATTAAATGCACAATGCTGAGTAACAGTGTAGCAGCAACAGAAAGCTTACAAAAAGTGTCATGGCATGTTCTTGACATGAACATGGCAAGATTTATCGTCTGAATATCAAATCGTGCATAGCACATACATGTGTATCGATCCCGGGTATTGATTTTAGTGTCTCTGCTGTACAATGTACTAAGTAATTATTTACCACGCGATGTCGGTGTTTTGCTCTTTTCAAAGATTCTCATTTCTTTGACATCTATGGTTCAATACATAACGTACCATGTGAACGTTGTAGTGCTCGGCGATTTATTCAAAATCTGTAGTCATCTATTGCTATGGTAGCTAATCCTGTCACATCATTACTTCGACAGCGTATAATAACCAAAAATATATAAGAATACATCTCCTTCACTACCATCCTCCTCTACAACATCCCCATAGAATCCTCACTGGTTATATTGCTGTGATTGATAGTCATCCGCGATGCAAGTCTCGTACCCATTTATGCATTGGATATAAACTGAGCTCAAAAAGAAACTTATAATTTTTCACAAGGTCATATCTTGAAATCCTGTCCATCAAATTGAACCAAAATTACACACAGATTTACTTCAATACTCTACTCTTTACACATGTCAGTAACCAAGCAGTTAACCAACTGACACAACAGCAAAATGCACTGACATGGGACAGCTTCCTGGACCACATTTACAGCCCAGCCCTGTTTCATGAAAAAAGTGTATGAAAAGCAGAAAGCAGCACCGTTTTATCATCTGTGCAAGGATCTTATGTGCATTCTCACAGATTTTTTGTCCTGGGTGCCAAATGTTGGGCTGTGAAAGTGAAGGAAGTCCAGGAAGCTGTCCCATGACAGTGCATTTTGCTGTTGTGTCAGTTGGACAACTGCTTGGTTACTGATATGTGTTTTGAGTAGAGTATTAAGGTAATCCTGTGTGTAATTTTGGTTCATTTTGATTGACAATATTTTAAGATATGACCTTGTGATTCACAAGTTGTAAAAAATTATAAGTTTCTTTTTGAGCTCAGTTTAGCATCCGATTTCACCAACAGTCGTAACCCAACACATCGTATCTCTAACATTGTAAATCCTATGGAAGAGTTACCATGGGTGTGGGACTCACGATGGATTTAGCACTTACGATGCATCATAACACTCTATGATGACGCTGATGTGAAACTGAATTCCTCAATCCTGATAATCCAGACCAATTAGAAGTTTTGTACCACAGGCTGTTCATTCGATACACAGTTTTTCAACTGCTGATAGACATGCTCTTATGTACCTACATATTGATATAATAGACACACGTCAAATCAACTGAACTCTCTTGTGTCATACAAATCACAAACTTAGCAGCACTCTCCGTCGAAATGTTGCTGTGATTGGGTTATTAGTCACTAGTTTTCCGCACAGCGAGTCTAGTATGTTACCTTCCTATCAAAGTCGTTACGCAACATCTCATATAGCATCCAATTTCATAGTTGTGACGCTGAAAGTCGTAGAAGTAGTAACTAACAGGATTAATTACAATAGCAATGGGATTACACAATTTTGAATGTATTGCCCTGCACTAGACGTTACGCCATACATACCTGGATCGTAATTCTATAGAATGTTTACATCATGCTGATCACCCACAACTGTAAGATCAGTGTCTTTGAAAAGAGCGGTATCAATCATTGCATACATTCACAGGTGATAAGCGCACCCTTCTTTTTTTTGCAGGTCAATGCATTCAAAAATATTGTAAACCCATTGCTATGGTAATTAATCCTGTTACACCACTACTTCTACAGCGAATTAACACATCGGAAATCCAAACTAGTCCTTCCAGAAGGACTCAGCACCATATATCACGCCGTCAGGCGCGTGGATATATAGTCCGTGAGCCGGCTTAAATATTGTCCATGTCATGTAAAGTTTTGGACTTATGAATGGGTTTAGCACTTGCGATGCGGTGTAACTCTCTTTCGAAATCGATTATATGAAGCTGATGTGAAACTAATTGCTGGGAATATGATACCAATTTAAAGTTCTGTGCCACTGGATGTTCAGTCTGGTGACGAATGCTTAATCCAGAGTAACAAATTCGTATTCGTTATCGTTACATAGTTCTACATTTTCTTCTGATAGACATGCTCTTGTGTACCTGAACAAAGTAAATGCAAAGAGAAACATAGAAGTTGTAACGAAGTCAAATAGGCCCTTGAATAATTATTTGCAATGTACCGGTGTTAAGCTTAACTAATGTCCTACAAAGTGGGCACAATTTTAGTTTTGACGTCAATATGACATTGTATTTTGGTTTTATTTTGGTTAGTGGTTGTAGCGACGTAAATACAACCACATCAACTTCATCATTGGTTATATTTTGGTTATCCAAATAAGCAACCAAAATACAATATTTGTTTGTCATACCAACCAAAATGTAACTTAAAACAAACACAAAGTTTGGTTAGTTTGGAAACGTTAATATTACCAACAATAATTCAACGTATAACTAACATTTTTATTTGTCATTTTGATAACGTCAACACAACCAACAATATTCTAACGTCGATGACATGGCATTGGTCAGTTTGGTAACATCAATTAAATTTCTGAACGCTACCACGTTTTCAGATTGCCATCGAAATGATTACCTTGTTTTATATTTGGTGCCCCGACAGTCAATTAGAGGGGTACCCACTTCACGTTACAATATTGCTGTATCTATCAGAAATTTAAAAATAACTATTTCACATCTGACATCCCTGTTATTCAAACTTGGTCATCATAGCACAACTATGGAGGTTTATATCCTAGGTAGGGGCATATCCAGAGAAAGGCCGGGGACAGGAACGTTGGACGCAAACTGTGTTTTCTTTGTGTGTGTGTTGTTGTTTTTTGTGCGTCAGTAGATCTAGTTGTAAATAAACTGACGTCGATTGAACCTTTTCTAGTTTGATTTAAACAAATTGCTAACCAAGCAGCACATGTCCAGCTGGCGCGGTAGTCAAACAGTATTGGCACGGCACACATCGATACACATTGCTGACTTATTTAAAAGTACACGTGATTATTTACTAGTTACATATCTTGTGATATTGGCGCTTATTCTGTCGACAAACACGAATTTCTATGACTCGAGGAGTAGTTTGATATTCTTATAATAATAAATAATGTCCCACCTGAACTTTTATCGTCATGTTGTATTGAAAACCTAGTAGTTATATCAAATTGAATCATTTTAAAGCAAGTAATTATATTGTTTTCTTGTCTAGACTCACCTTAGGTACTTGAAATTTTCCTTTTCCTGGCAGATCTCCAGAAGCTCTGTAAAACTTCTATTCGCAAGGCAAATCTTGCTAAAGCGAATTCCTGTAATATGACGGGCGCTCTTCAAAGATTTCTTCATTTTCTCCCATGCACCGGCTGAGATTTGAGGTACCTTCTGTTGCATGGTTTCATCATCTCTGTCATCCTTAGGCCTACAAATCAATGTAAACTCCTGCATTTGGCTCCACGACGTTAGACCTGTACCGACACATTCTACCATATCGTCTGGGTACGGGCTGTCTTTAAGTCGTAGCTTTTCAAGAAGCACGAGACGATGGAGACCTGTCAGCAATTCTTTGTGTTTTTGGCGGCTGATATCACATACGCTTATACCTAAGTTAGTTATGGTTTCTGGTAACGTTTTTGACAGAATTGTAGCTGCATCGTCATTCATATGGTTGTTGACAGTTATCAGTGCCTGAAGTTGCGTCGACAATCTTGGTAACTCCTTGAAAACAGCTATCATATCTTCTGCTGGTGCATTGTAGTCGGAGATGTGTAACTTTTGAAGAGATGTGCATCTGACAAGCTTTTGCGCTAACGTGGGAAGTGTTTCTCCATGCTCAATGTCGTTGCGATGTATTCCAAGAGTCTTTAGTGCGGGCATCTTGTCAACTACACTAACCAATCGTGTTGTCTGTTCTCCTGTTGAAGTTACCGACGCAGCCCAAAATTCCGTTAACGAGATCATGTGACCGTTGTTAACAGATTTAACAAAGTCAGCCAAGTTCCTGCCAAGCTTAAAGTTATCTATGGCTAACTTCTCTAACTTTATATGTTTGAAGCTTTTGATGATTGGACCAAGATTAGTATCTGAAGTCGACGGCAAGCCTTCACATCTTTGCATAAGTTCGATGTACGCTACAAACTCCGCAGGAGGCAATTCTAGCAATTCCTTGTGTAATATCTCTCGATGCTCCTTTTTGTATTCATTACACATTTGCTGTACCTCTTCATCTGGGATGATTTTCAACCCTTTAAAGATCTGTTGATTTATTTCCTGACCTGGCCCATAATATATCTGGGGGTCGTGGGGATGCGCTACTGCTTGTAACTTGAATGAACGTATCCAGGAGTCACTGTGTTCCATGTAGTAACCAAGAGCCACAGCTGGATAAGGTTGTACCCCAAAACAATAAACCTGACCGTCCTTAAACAACCGGCTTAGCATCTCGTTAAATTTGAGTTTTGCGTCAGCTTCATAGTTGCATTCCAAACACAGCTCAATGAACTGTTGGACCCGTCTTGTTTCGTCTACAGAAAGCTTTTCATTGTAGTACAAAGACATGGTTTCTTTGACATCAAGTTCGTCGTCAAATAGCTTCATCAATGATGTCATGACTTCTTTAGCGGCATCGGTGTTTTCTGCGGCAGCTGAAATAAGCACAAGCCCTGTAGCCATGGCAGTGTCTACAGTGTTGATGGCACTAAGGTATGAACGCAACTCATCGGGATTATCCGCGAGGTATTTGCCAGCAATGTGTTCTTGTCCGGATTTGTGGAAGAATGTCAAAGAATTGGCATGGTCATCTTTTTGTGAAATCACGCCCATGGCGCATGCAACATTTGCCAATTCGTTAGAGGAAGACTTGATAATCTCGTTCCTGTTGAATACTAAGGTCGGGGTCTTAGTAGGAGTTAAGCCTTTCACAGCAATAGCACCGAGCTCTTGTACTATTGTATTCTGTAATATAAAACAATATAATCTGAATATGTAAATACAGTTTGAACAAGCACAAACAAGTACAAATTGGATAACCAGAAAATTGTATACGAAAGATATGATATTGTAAGATAGACTAGTTACAAGAAGAAAACTAGACAAGCATCAAAGAAGCCTTCTTTTATAAATTTGTTGTAAGCATGATGACAAGATGGTCATAAAATTGTCAAGTTCTTTGGCGGTTTTTCCTGTGATTTTCATATTTTGTACTTGTATTATTGTTGAAATACATTTGTATGACGCGTATAAATCCTTATGTTAACAGTATCTTTATCATTCTATTGCACATACTGGTTTTGCTTTACCTTTGTGCTCAGATATTTAATTCAACGGTTAACACGCGTAATTCCATCAGCTTTGAAGGTAACGAAGAAGGTAACGAAGGTTTTCTAAAGTAACTCTCCGCAATAATCTAGAAATAACGGACAGCTGTAACTCACCTGTGTCAGACCGCAGTTTTGCCTCTTCTGAACACAAGATTGGTACATAGTTGAGATGATTGCATCATAGAGCTCACTTCGCCTTTTGGGAATCTCCTGCTTCCCTTCTGTCACCTTCCAGTACCAACAAATAAGAAGGGATATCATTGGGATCGATACATCTACAACCAGCTCGTTGTTTGTGATCATTTTTGACAGACGAGCACCTAGCGTACGGCTAAGAGGGTCATCAACAGCAAAGAACTGCTTCATATATTCAAGAATCTTCTTCTTGTTGAATGGTTGCAGTTCAAGACGTCTGTATTTGAATTCCATCATTTCCTTAATACGCCATGGCCTTGATGTAACAAGGACTCTACAGCTAGACAATTCGTCAAACGTAAGAATTCGTACAATGCTTCCAACCTCTTCATGCCGTAACACTAACAAATCAGGATCCGATTCGTCCAGGGCATCCAATATAATCACGACTGACTTGCCACACGTTTCAATCGTTTTGCGCAGCCACTGCAGATCATGAAATGGCGATGCAGATGCATGCAAAAGCTGTTTAACAATTTCCTCTTCGATATTGCTTTTGTAGTCCACTTTTCCTAATTCGAGAACAAACAACAGCTCGATGTGATTCAGAGGTGAATTCCGATCTTTGTCATCTAACCGGTGACACCAATCGTGGGCTATTTTAGAGCAGAGTGTAGACTTGCCTAAACCAGGACGACCTTCCAGGATGAATCTGCGCTGTTCTTCATTGTGCTCGAAAATCAAATGATAAAATTGTAACGGTATTTTGATAGTTTTGTTAGGCTTAGGGATGACTTTGTCAACGGTCAATTGTACATAGATGTCGTTGAGGTCCACGTAGCTCTCACATTCCCATGGAAAGAGCTGCTTCTTGCACAATTTGTTAAGGTAGTGCGTTTTTAATTCTCCCACCAAATCTTGAACCGTCAAGTTTGAGTGTTTGGTTTCTAAATCACAACAAATAATAAAGATATGAAAAATTACAGTAAGCGTAAAAATAAACAAAATAAACTTTCCTCTGATGCCAAAATCTCCAATTTTGATAGGAAAATGTGGTGGGAGATGAGGCTGCCTATCGGGTCACACATCGTTAACTTAATCTCAACACACAAAGGTGTATGTCTACTATTCCTAAACCAGCTGAAATACATTATAATTATTGAGAAAAATAGCCCAAATCAATGCTTATTGATGACGTTTCTCTAGATGATCGTGTGTTGCACTGTCGCAGAGCAAAGTTAAATCAATCATGAACAAAATGGAACTCAATACACATTAAAATTAAGTTGCTTTGTCTCATTCTGTCTAAGTCGTCATATTTCAACGACGCAAGTTGTTGATTTCACCTTTGTTTAGCATGAATTGTCAAGGACTATGGAACTTAAGAATAATTATGTAAATATTCTGACCATTTACTGCAACTAAACCTGAGTAAAAAGGATTAAAGTTCGGTAGTGTTTTAATGAGACATCCTGCATAAATACCTTTATCGTCTCTCTGGTTATCGATGTTAAACACCATACTCTGGGCTTGATAGCTGTCTCCACTCACATTTCGCTGCTCTTTGACGTTAATCTGCTGTTCTACCACACTGACATCATGAACATTGTTACCATGGATCGATACTGGGATACACGTGCTGTCTCCATCCACTGATTTTTGTTCCCCGACATTTGCAGCATGCTGTTGCGTAACAATGACATTGTTGCCATCGATAGAATCTTGTCCAGTCGATGCAGCATGGTTGTTGTCTCCCCTACCTTCTGGTTGCCAGCTGACTTCAGTCTTCTGTTCCATGATTCTTAGGTTGTTTCCTGTAGAAATGAGTTTTTCCCCTTGAATAAGTTCATCAGGACTGTTAGGGTATCATACTATTGGTAAATTATGTTTACAAGTCCAATAATTTACTCACGTTTTAGATGTTTCATCTTCCGATCGGAAGACTTCATCAGTAATGCGATGAACCAGCAACACTCCTACTCTCATCTCCAGAGTGTACAGTTCTTTGCAGTAGTTGGTCGTATACATGATTGAGAGAGTATGTCCCTTCATTGCGGTTGATAACTTTGGCCTCCCGTTTCCTGATCTACATGGCTTATCTGATCCACCTAGTTTGCTTGCAAGAGTCTTTGTCAATTACTTTCACTCCATCCTAATCAATAACATGGTTTTCTTGTGACACGTGGTCTGTGATGGCGGCTTTATTAATTTCGTCGACCGACTCCTTGCGTACAGCGCGAGTGAATTTCGTCCCTATTAACTTTTCTGACTCCTTTAAGTGTTCTTTAAGCCTTATCCCGAAAGGTCTGCCGGTTTCCCCAATGTACGATTTCTTGCAGTTTTTACATGGTCTCATCGCTGTCTGGATGTTGAGCTTCTAAAACACTTGCTGCAAGTAATTGACAGAGACTCTTGCAAGCAAACTAGATGGATCAGAGAAATCATGTTGATCAGGAAACGGGGGGCCAACGTTATCAACCGCGAAGAAGGGACATACTCTCTCAATCATGTATACGACCAACTACTGCAAAGAACTGTGCACAAAAACTATTTTCCTTTGTATTTTTGCAATGATCCAATGACCAATGAATTTTGTATAGCTAAGAATTAAGTTCATTACAGGTATACTTTTATAGCACTATTAAATTTAGTTGATAAAAATATGGAACGACTTCCTCTTCCAATTTTTTGCAGTCATCAAAGTTTCAAAATTCATAACCATGGATTTGGGCTAAGGACTAACATTAAATTAATTAACACAGATATAAATAGTGATTATTCTGCACCAGCTGCTAAATAGAGTTTAAAATTAAATATTTGAAATGGCAGATTAAACAAAAATTCTAACATGTAATGGGGGACGTAGAAGTAAATCTGAATAGACCCGTTGCTAAAATATTTGGTGGGGGCAGATAGAAAACTTATTACATGGGGGAGGGGCACTGAATAAATCAGCAGCTAAACAAAAAATAATGGAAATCTGGATCTATATTTGTAAATAGGTGGACAAAACAGAGAAAACGACAAAACGAGTATGATCATTTTTGTACTATTTTTGACACAGACGGGCAAACACAGGAGAATAAAAAAAAACCAATAGATTCTGAAAATCTGTTGATATTTTGGAAACAGATGAATTCATCTGGGAGAATCATAATATAAAACAAAAGATTATGGAAATCTGATGGGTTTCTTAAACAGAGGATCAAAACAAAAGAAAACATAAAAATCTAGATATTCTGGCACTATTTCAGATTTTCATGATCTTTTTAATACCATTTGTGACCCGTTACAGCAAAAGGTACCTTAAGTCGGGAGCTACATATGCCTTATTTTGCTAGTAACAAATGCATTCTAAACCTATTGTTGTAGGGGATAATAAGCTTGTACCTGTCTATAGAACTGTCTATAGAACTGTCTGTTATACAACTCTAGTCTTTATTTGATATGGCTAATCCCTGTTCAAGTGGCGTGAGTGGTGGGTTACAAAAGCATTGTATTGTATTTGTATAGGTATGTAGCCACCCACTAACAATGAGAGGACATTCCTGAACCTCGTTGACTTGTAGATGATTTGAAATGACCGCCACTTCAGATTGTCATTATTGTTTGATATTTTCTGCCAACATTGGGGAAAAAGAGACACTTGTAGCAGCCGTCATAAGGTACCTTTCGCTGTAACGGGTCACATTTATGCTTCTGTATCGAAACAGAGGAATCATACTTGGATTAAATCGTGCGGTAGAGGCAGATATCACCCAGTATTAGGTTACTTCCAAAACTTACTATAAATGAAAATATTGCCTGAGATTTGGTATCAAACTACACAATAAACAGACAGTGACCCTTTAATGTACACGTATACAGTCTGTGATATTGAAGATCATCTTCGACTCGTATCGTCTGGTTATGGCCAAACCTGGGATAATTATGTTTTACATCCCTGGTGAAGCTGATAACATAAGCACGAAACAATTAGATACGTCATGATTAATGGTTACAATCCAGAACTGGGGAAAGAAAGAGGAAGGGAGATTTTAATCAATTGAAAAAAGACGTAGGCCTATAAATCTAGCAGGGAAAATAAATAAATGAGGATGCGTACTAGCAGAAATGATCCATTTGGAGCTCCACGCAACCTCTATCTCTTCCGCTATATCAGAGATATAAATTTCATACGTTTACAACGACAAAATGTACACAACATAAATATACATAGACATCTCAACTCACCTTTCTCCTAGAAAATATTTACGTGTATTAGAAAGCCCTGCAATGGCGGACAGTTTATTATTTGCATTATACGTACGTGTACTAGTAAAGGCCTTATAAAAATTACTTTGTTTGGTTCCCGTCCCCTCAGGACTTATTTTTTCCATTTTTTTTAAAGATTATTTTTAATGCTTTAGGAAATTTTAGACAGATAAATACGTTTATTTTGAACACAATAATCACTTTCAAGTACTCTAGGGGCTTCAGAATCTCACATTTGAAAACACTCTTAAAATTAACTCCTCACAAATGAATAGAATCTATTCAAATTTGACAAGTATGACTATTCTGAGTGGAATATACCCGGAATATAACAGAATCTTGTCACAATGGAAAGGCCGATCTATTCAAATATTTGAATGAAAATGAATCGGATAGCATGGAAAAGAAAAAGTGTTCACGCCCGGGAATCGAACCCGGGAGCTCGTTATGAGACCTGTGCCTTAACCACTCGGCCACGGGAGCTTCAGAGGGAGATCTTTTCAATTTGAATAGTTACGTGTTAAAGGAGGATTTCGTGATCCTAGCATCCTCTTGTTATGACATTTTTCAGTAGATATCTACGAAAAAGCTTATTTCAAAATTTCAGTTGATTCCGATTTTGCGTTTGCGAGTTATGCATGATTATGTGTATTACACTGCTCCATAGACAATGTGTTGTAATTTCGTTCTGGTGCACCAGAACGAAATTCAAATTTAACGATATTTTTGCTAAACGAATTAATCTGCAAGAAATATTTGGTACATAAACATTATGTAGCCAGAGGTCTCCAGTGGTGTAAAAATCTCAAATTTTTTTGGGAAAAGTGGGGGATGAGGCTGTGGATCACGAAATGCCCCTTTAAAATAAAACGGCCATTATAAGATTGTCGGTTCAAAGTGATCAAAATAAACTGTATCAAAACGAATAGATACAGGTTCAAAAATAAGTGAGTAGGGGCTGGGTTTTCTATTCCAAAAAATGAAAGTACGAAATTAGAGTGCAACTATAAAACGTATGCTTATTTTATATTGAAGAAAAACAAAACAAGAAACTCTTCCCCCATCAAATGCCCAACTAACTCATGAAAATCCTCTGTACCGAGAACCCCGGACGAGAAACAAAAAATTAATTTTATATGGCCTGTAAAGTCTGGATACCCCGGACATACGTCATCAACACAGAACCAAAAATAGCAATCCATCACGACCTCTCACTGCAAGCTCATTAATATACAATGTATTCATGTGTAAGCCTATGTGTTGCATCCTCGGTGTTTCATCGTGTGGAATCATTATCCATAATGTATCATGTATTTAACAGATGTCTATGATCCTTAATTATTGTGCGTCTAATATTCAATTTATTTACATAGTTCTTGGCATCTATTAATATTTCTTCCAGTATATTCATCACTGGTATAAAATACAACCAACAATAGAATAAAAATTAATTGCACAACTACAACATTGATTTAATAAAAAAAACAATTTTGTGAAAACTACACAGGTTCGAGTGAATATATAGTGAGCAGGAGTTATACCGTGTATGATGTATGTAATGTTAGGCCAATATCTGTTTTGAACGCGCGGGCTGTACGTACATGATCAGTATATTAATGTACTAAACTATGTGTAATATTTTAAACAAATCTGTATTTAGATGTAACCATTCATATGCTAACTATTTTTCAGCACCGCTGTCATTCAAAGACCCCATATCTTTTTATAATCACATACTCTGTCACCCAAAGACCCTTTCCTTTCGGTCTGTCACCCAAAGCCCCTTACATATCCATTTGAACAGCAATAAGTCATCTATCACTGATTTTGTTACTTCTTTTGAAATAACAAAGCCATTTGAGTCATTTAGAACTAGAAATTCCATTTTCGAGGCTATCACCTAAAGACCCCATTTCAAAACAGGTCCGTTTGTCACCCAAAGACACCACATTTTGTACATTTTGCTCTCCGAATGCCAAAAATTATGTTCTCACCCAATGACCCCATAATTTTTATATTTTGCTCTCACCGAATGCCCCTTATAAGTGCCAGCCCCACACCTGTATCATTTCATTTTGAAGTGCCCCCCGGTAGAAATCACACCCTGAATTGGTTTGTATCTTATTTAAAGATGGGTGACCTAATCGACAGTCTCATCCCAACAACCTCTGTTTTTCCTATCAAAATGGAGATCTGGCATCAGAAAAAAGCTCTTATTATTCTCCTAATCACACAATGAAATTTTATGCCTAAATTATATTCCGTTTAGATATTATTATTTATGAAACGCCACCCATGTAGCCTTTGACGAACCTAGTAAGCCAACTACCTAATTTGTTGGCAATTTAAGACCTCGTTTCAATTTGACCGTACGTGAATACTGATCACTGATGTGAATAATGACAAGTGTTATTGGTTATTACATGTTTTGATCCCCTCCAAATGCATGGAACAAAAATGATAATCCAACATGTCCAATGAGAGCTGAACAGATTTTCGTCAATGGTTACCGAATACAAGGCAATAGGATTTTTACTGCAACTTTCAAATCTTACGTTAATTCAAATCAGTATGCTGCGGCATCATAATGGGAACATTTGCAACAAATAATGCGCAAAAATAAATTCTGCTTCGACTGTAATTTGGCATAGGGCCTACGATCAACCGTTTTGGAATAATGGTCATTCATTTTGGGGCGGTAATTACTTCATAGGTGTTTATATAACCAGAACGTAACAAATTTATCTGCAAGACATGCAAGGTTTATTGTTGTATTTTCACATGCACCTTTAGTCCAACCTTTTGGAAAACCCCTTGCCATCTACTGAAGATAGCAGACAAATAAAAAAACATTAATCAGTTTCCTCCAATTTTTTTAATTAAACCCGATAAATGGTCTTTTAGTATGAGGGTGGGTCACTGGGGTGTGCGTGTGGGGTATAGAGGCCCTGCATGCTTTTATCGATTGCCTCCAAACAAATGAACCGGTGTTCTTCACCGTAATGGCGCGTAATATTCTTCATGGCGCAATGGAAGATGATCGAGAAAATATATTTTGGCATTTTCATACCTTTTATTAAACCAGTTGGAAAATCCCTTGCTGTCTATTGAAGATAGCACACAAATTAATCAGCAAAACTCGGTTTCCTCCAATTTCTTAGATCAAAACCGATAAACTGGTCTTTTGGGGTGAGTAGGAATGTGTGTGCGTGGGGGAGGAGACCAAAGTTAATATTGGTATTTTCATACCTTTTATATAAGGTCTCTTCAAAAACTTGCTATCTACTCAAGATCACAAAGAGAAAAGACATCAACTTTTTGCTAACTGCATGCACGCTCTTGCATCGACATCTCTTAATCATACGCTAAGCATGTTTTATACAAAAATATACCAACATGCCGTACAGCTGTATTTTGTTTTAGGCTTTAATCCAAAGCCAATCATTTTAGAAGAAATCGAACTATCTTTCCCAGATAGCGAGTCTCCCCGGAGATGTTCGGTTCTCAATATGTATCTTTTCAGACAACATACTCTGACTTTTCACATCTTTAAGATGTGTTATTTGACAACACAAAAGGGTGTTAAACGATATCATATATTCATTCATCATTCACTCACTCGGTCGACTTCTGTCAGGCTCCTACGATAGCTTTCCAGATATGTCTGTCCTGCATGCAGCTCCGGATTTTGTTTGGTTCCTGCCCAGTGTCCTCACACATAAGATCTACATAGGTCTTGCTCTGTCGCCCCACACTTCTTTTGCCGTGACTGGGTTTGAACAACGCAAGGTCTGACACCACCTGCCCTGTACTTCTTAAACAGTAACCAACAAAGTGCAGTCTTCTTTTCCTGATTTTCTCAGTTACCTTTGGGAAATCTCCATACAGTTCTTTATTTGTGGTATGTGTCCTCAAGAGCTGATCTAAGTAGCCTGGTGTAACAGCCGTCCAACAATTTGCGAATCTTGGTTGTCATTGGCCATGTTTCTGAACCATAGAGCAGGATGGTTTCTACTGTTGCTTGGAACAGTTTGACTTTAGTCTGCCTTGGAAGATGGGATTTCCAGATTTTAGTGAGCTTATTACATGCCCTCATGCCAGAGCTTTCCTTGTTTTGATGTCCTGCTTTTGATTCAAGCTCCAAGATATTTGAAGTCTTTTACAACTTCCAAACTGGTTCCATCTGCAGTTCTTACATCCACTTCAGTCTGTTGATTGAATACCACCCATTTAGTCTTTTTAGTATTCATGTGCAGACCTACTCGTAGAGCAGCTTTCTCTATCCTTTCCAGTAGCTCCTGAGCTTGACTGGCAGTGTCAGATATTAACGCTATATCGTCAGCAAAGTCCAAGTCAGTGACACATTGCGGTTCAACCCTTCTACTGCGTCTGCGATTTGCTGTAAAGCATAGATTCTCCTCTCTACCATCTATAGCAGATCTCATGAAATAGTCTAGCATGACATGTTTGTCATGTGCCTCCTTCAGAAGATGTCTCGCTTTCTCGACTCTCACGTCATAGCAAAGCGCATTTTGATTTGTCTTCTTTTGGATACGTGGTAACAACTTTGCAGCACTTTCATTGTTAGCTTGTATGATATAGCTATATCTCGTTATTATCATCATTATATTCTGTAAATCATTATATTCTGTAAATCAAAGGGCAGAAACTTCTCCATGTTGTTGCCTTTTATGGTTCATGAAGCGAAAAGGATGTGGCTCATTTGATATAACCTTGACTCGGTTTTATGTAACTTGCAACAGAAATACAAAGAGCAACATACTCTATGGGTGAGTGGAGACTTCAATCTTCCAGATGTAAACTGGGAAGATCATCAAGTTATGTCTGGTGCTACGAGAGCCCGCCAATCAGAATACATGCTCGATCTATGTCATAAATATAACCTGGACCAGACTCAGTTAGAACCGTGTTACGAAAACCACTGCTAATGTACTGGATCTATTCTATACATCCAACTCATCGCTGACCAATGCCATTACTCTCATTCCAGGGTTCGGCGACCTTGATACAGTCTTGGTTGACTCATCGCTGAAACCGGAAGTTCACAAGAAACCACTTCGCAAGATTTTTCTATACAGCAAGGGTCATATGAATGGATTGAAATCAGACCTTGGGGAATATGTTGTTAGCTACTTAGAGGTTTGCCAAAATCGCACTGTTGAGAGTGGTTGAGTTTCAAATCCAAACTTTTTGAACTGATGGACAGGTTTATCCCTAGTAAGATGAGTACCACAAGATACAACGTTCCTTGGTTTAACCGAGAGCTCCATAGAATGAGAAGAAAACAACGAAGACTATACAATAAAGCCAAGAAAAGCGGTAATCACAGAATATGGGAAAAGTTCAGAGAACACAGAAAGTTATACAACAAGACTCTTCGTGAAGAAAGCTTTCTTCAAGTATGTAAAAAACCTCATGAAAGACAGGAGTGGTATAAGTCCTCTGAAATCAGGCAACAGCACCGTCTCTGATCCTCAAGGGAAGGCAAATGTTTTGTCTGACTATTTTAAATCCGTTTTCACGCATGAAACATCAGGTGATATCTCAGAAATGTCTTCAAGAAAACAGCCAACAATTCCATCTTTGGCTTTTTCAGGTGATGGTATTGAAAAACTTTTACAAAAACTGAACCCAAATAAGGCCTCCGGTCCAGACAAAATAAAAATATAAAAAGAATGTGCTGAACAAATTGCTCCTCTCCTTCAAGCGCTTTTCACTCAAAGTTTGCAAACAGGGAATCTACCAACAGACTGGCAGACAACATTTATTACACCCTTGTTTAAGAAAGGTGATAGATCTCTACCATCAAACCACCGTCCAGTTTCACTAACATCAGTGTGCTGTAAGACCATGGAACATGTTATCTTCAAACACATCATGGATCACTGTGCATGTGACACTCATAATATCATAACCGATGTCCAACACGGATTCAGGCGCAATCGTTCCTGTGAATCGCAATTGTTGGAAACTATCGACGACCTAGCTTTTAATGTTGACAGAGGCTATCAAACTGACATTGTGGTATTAGATTTTCGAATAGCTTTCAACATGTTTCCCCATCAAAGACTCTTGTCAAAGTTAGACCATCTAGGAATCAAAGGACCAATACATAGTTGGATCAAGACCTTCCTTACTTGCCGTAAGCAGAAAGTGGTGATCAACGGAGCAGAATCCGTAGCAGAAGACGTAATATCAGGTGTCCCACAATGTACCGTCATGGGACCGCTTCTTTTTCTACTTTTTATTAATGACCTGCCTCAATCCATCAAGTCGCAAATTAGGCTATTCGCCGACGATTGTTTGCTCTATCATACCAAACGGTCGCAAACTGATCATAAGATCCTCCAGGAAGACTTACACCATCTTGAACTCTGGCAACAGAAATGGCTCATGCAATTCAACCCCAGCAAATGCACTGTCATCAGAATGACTAGCACCAGACGTACACCAAAAGTCTTTGATTACTCCTTATGTAGACAGAAACTGACTCCGGTTGATTCCAACCCATACCTTGGCGTTGAAGTCTCCCGCACCCTGTCATGGAATACACATATCGACAAAACAGTGAAGAAAGCAAATTCCGTCATGGGTTTAGTAAAAAGGAACCTTTATGCAGCACCCAAAGAAACAAAGATTCTTGCCTACCAATCAATTGTGCGGCCAACTTTGGAATACGCAGGTTCCATATGGGATCCTTACAGAGCTAAAAACATCTCCAAAATCGAGAAAGTGCAACGTTCCGCGGCCAGATTTGTATGTGGTGACTACAGTCGTCATATCAGCGTCACATCAATGCTTAGCGAACTTGAATGGCCAACCCTTAAAGAAAGAAGGAAAGCCTCAAGACTAACGAACCTAGATACAAAATCAGAAACCAGGAACTTTTTGTCAACGCAGCAAATAAAAGACTGATACCATCAAGGAGTACCCGCATTCATCAAGCATGTTACAAACATTTGGATGCCAAGACAGAAACATTCAAGAACTCATATTTCCCAAAAACTTTAGTCGACTGGAACGCCCTGCCCCCCAATGTCATCGGAGCTACTTCAACAACACAGTTCAAAACAAAATTGAAAACGCATCTGCAGCATAACTAACTGCCCCTCCATTGGCGTGATACTCTACGGAGGAGGTGCCAATTACAAAGCAGAAGCAGAAGCTGCAAGTCAGATGAGGAAACCAAATGCCATTTCCTGCTGAGCTGTGAAGAATTAGAACATCCCAGAAATTCTACGCTGAAAGGCTTGACAAATTGACCAAGAATGTAAAGTGATAAGTGAGAGAAATTCTGTTCAACAGGAAATTATACTTATACTTGACTCTTCACATCCAGTAGAAGTAGCTATGCTTGACACTAGAATCAATTGGTGAAGCCATTCAAGGAGCTGGTGCCACGCACTTCATATGTATCGGAGTGCTTTACCTGTGAACATTTCTGTATGGCTTGTCAGGCTGGAAACCATTTCTGCATTTATGAACTCTCTTCAGGTTTTACTATGTTTCCTGTATTACGAACATGATATACCTCGTACATGATATACCCCTTAATCTGTAACACTTTTTCTATCACACATTGTTAGGTTATGATTAAGGTGTGTCTCTTGAGATAAAATTGTTATGTGGCACTTTTATGTATTTTTAGGCACTTAACTGCTTAATTATTCTTGAAAGCAACAATAAAAGCAGTCAACTTTTATGGTCCAAATATTTTCCAATCAACTCGGGTTTCATCACCTATACATCCTCATCTCACCATCCATTGTCGTCATCATCACTACTAGCTTCAAAATTATTTGGCTTCTAAACTGACGCAGGCAGTAATCTTTAATCACACGTTTATTTTCAAAAATTCTCATCTACATAATTTCACAATCTTACGCATAAAAATATTGCTGTTTTAAAATGAGCTTTAAAGCAGTTATTAGGGTAAGATGCTATTAACAGAAAAATCTTTAAAAATCATCATAAATGTAAATTTCAATATAAAGCTATACATTTGGTATTTTCTTTCAAATTCACTGGAATATTAAACAAAAACAAAATTCACAACACATTTTTTAAGAAGCATATGGAAGCAATCAATGAAATTATGTATCTAAAGACTTAAAAGTCTTCCTTGAATATTCTTGGTAATAATAATGAAATTTACAGAATATGAACATTTGCAATGTATTCAAGCATATTATAACACTAAACTTGCACTTGTACTGCTAAGTCGAATTTGAACTACATCACTTATGCAGAAAAGTAAATTGCACACATGCTCTCTATTAACTTCAGTTTTCACAGCATGCAAAAGGGATGCCTAGCCATGTGAACAGCATTGACCAATCATGCTTTCTATTATTCTGCAACTTACTTAAAGTGACTTGATGTTCAACTTTTGGAACTGAATCGATAGTTTAAAATAATAATTTCTATCTTTAAAAATCAACTGCTCAGTACCAGAAGTGGGCAAGTACAATAGCTGCCATGTGTAGCTGCCATTTCTCTACCTAAGGAAAGATCACAAAATAGTATACATTAACTTGATTTTTTCATATGAAAAATAGTTTAAGAATGTTGTGCGTTCGAATTTATAATTATACAAACTGGAAAATGTAATTCTGGAATTTATATTTCGTTTCAAGGAGCACCAACCATCTATATCAGTGAACATATTTTGTTGTGCATCAACATATAAATCAAAATCATGTCTTATTTGGCATTGCCTCATTTCAAATATATAGTTTTAGTTTTGGTTTTGGTTTGGTCACGTGGTTTCCTATTGTCCTGCCTAACCACTTGAATCACAAGATATCGATCTCTTTGTTTCTACCTTTTGTTTAAAACTAAACATTTGTGACAGGTAGTTTCGGTTTTGGTTTCAGTTTCTTATAAGTGGTGTGACGAATAAAATTACAGGATTTTCGAGTTACCTGATCTAAGTATACAAAAGAAATGTTTAAATTTCGCAGTGCAATATTCACGAGCAGAGAAGTCGAACAAAACAGTCTACATTTGAAAGCATTGATTTAGTTTGAAAGCATTGGCTTGAGACTACGAAATAGCCTAAGCTGATTTCACTGTGAAAATATGTAGACCATCGAAATATTTGCATTCGACATTACAAAAGGGCCACTACTGTAATTGTATAGGTGCTATAAACAAAATCGATTCATGTCCTTAATCCCATGTACCAGAATCGATGGAAGGCCATTATATGACCTCTAATAACCCAATGACTTTTACTAGAAGCAATTTTTAAAAAAAAAGTAGAAGATAGAGGGGAGAAGATTGTGTGTGTGTGTGTGTGTGTGTGGGGGGGTTGAAGGAAAGGGGATATGGGCCGGGAGAGAGAGAAACATATGAGAGAGAGCATTGGAAGTGAAAGAGAAGGGGAGGAGAGCTCGAGATGAAGATATCGAATGTAGGGGAGGAGGAGGGGAAAGGGGTAATTTAGGAAAGAGGTGGTTATATAGGGAGGGAGCCCCTCTTAAAGAGGTATGGGTTGTGCTTCCGGGGATAATAAACTAATTCATAATCAAATCATCTCCATGCATCGTTTATGTTTCATACAAACAAACAAACAAATACCCCCACCGCACCCCATCCTTCAGTATACAGCGCATGTATATGATTTCTAGGCCTAGAACTCGTGAGTGTAATATGCCACCTACCTTCGACAGAGAGCATCAACTGTCGTCCATGGGATAGATTTCGATATCAATCATGATAATAATTATGTTAGCACAATAGGCTATTGTATACTTCTGGTTATATACCCTATACTGTGTCCTCCCAGCATAATAGTGTTATGATTGCAGATCAGATCAGCTCTACTTTTTAATCCCCTGATTTTTGGTTTCTGAACAAAAGAGAAACCAAAACTATATATTTGAAATGAGGGATTGTTCAAGTGCTGCTTTTCTTTATGTACATAGGCAAATTTAATACAATCTGTATATATATTATATATGATTCAATATAATTGATATGACACTGCTATTACTTTAACATTTGTCTACCTGTATTAGCTTGTAATAAAATGGAATATAATATTAAGAAATTTGTACAGCGCAAAATGCAAGAGCCTCTAAACCCTAAGCGCTGAATATTATATACAATATATTACGAATACAAACATATTTCAAATATAGAACAACTATATAATCAAATTAATATATGGCCCCATTTGATCAATCAGTCTTAAAATGAAATGACAAAAACAACAGAATAAACAAAAAACAAAAGAAATACAAAATGTTTTCAACTAAGAATCCAACCAAGGATATCAGTATTGCAATTACAATCTCAAACCACTAAACCAGATGGCCGAGTTGTGGTGGGCACCATTTCTAATCATACAAATGCTTTAAGCGATAACTATTATCACCACATGGCTACAGTTTTCTGGGCCCCGCTACGTAAACACTCCTGTGCTTTATTATTGCCAATTGGATCACCCAAAAAAGTTAGACCAGGAGAGCTTGGATTACCACATTTGCATGATGCAAATGGTTACTTTGCCATGCACCCAGCAAACTGGCTTTGTGGCAATGGCAATAACAAATGCTGTAACTGCTATGCAAACTTCGTAAACCTTTTGTTTTAAAGCCATATTATATGATTTTTTCAAATGAATTTGGTTAATTTTTTTTATAATTTTTACCCATGTCCCAACACCCAACACTTAAATGGAATCAGCCAAACGTGTTGTGTTTGTAGGGCAACAGAGCACTTTTGACATAATGTCTTACAAAGACATTAAGTCCCACTTGGAAGTTCATGTTAAATGGCCAAAATAGCCAGTGGGTTTCTTTTATTTTTCCTTGTATAGTATGACTTTAAGACACAAACTACCATTTTATTTATACTCTGATCAGCTCTTAATAGGTGGGACTCATATCATTGTGGATTGATACAGAATGGCGTACACACAGCTAGGCGCAGAACCTACGCGAATTGCGTTTTGCGGGAACGACGCATGCTTTTGTGAATTAACACGCGCGTAAGTTGGAACTTTATTGACTCGTGCACTAACAAAAACCAAATAATTCCCGCCTATTAAGAGCTGATCATAGTATAAGCCTTTGCCAAGGTGATGGAAGTATATAATGTTGGTCCCCATAATTATACAAAAATATGTCCGATTTCCTACTTGTGTTATGCCCAGCGTTAAGCTCCTATTGTCTAACCTATTCGTAATTACCATGATTGATGCTTATATTTTACATAATGCAAGCAAACAAAAAAAAAAACAGAACAAAAAAGTATTGTAATAATTACATTCATCATATCAATCTTATAATTTTCAAAATATTTACTATTTGAATTCTATTATTGAGCATATTTGTGGTGTGATGAAGCAAATTCAGTCTGTGAAGTCAAATGGGATTGTAAACAGCATTTTTGCACAGCTACATTTTGCAGAAAACCCAATTGAATTTGGACAACCAGTTCAATACTATTGTTTTGGAAACTCTTTGACTGCTCATATCCTATTGTCAATAGGAAAGAAAAGAAAATATACGTCCTTTGTTTGGCTATATCTCAAAATTAATATTTCCAACATCTGCATGATTTTGTTTGATCACATCACATTTGTGACATGATTTCCGTAAATGAGGTGCATTGCAGCAAACACCATTTTGATAAAAGCACAAAATGTGAAACAAGGTCAAAATTGATTAAATGTTGGCAGCAAAATTTTTTTTTCCCATTCCCTACTTTTGAGAGGAATGCTGTTAGTATTTTGATATTGGTATCAATATGTTTATTAATTAATGCAGATTACAAAAATATGCATATCTCAGTTTTGATATTTCCCTCAATGTGCCCCATTTACTTATGCTGGGTCATATTTATTACAATATTTTCACATTTTATAAAATGCTTAATTGGTACAAAATTACATGTATAAATATGATTAGATTACACTTCACAGAAATACAACAATGTAGCTTCAAAAACCTTATCTAAAAACTTTACACAAGTTTATACATAGACATTATTGTCACATTTTTTAACAAACCCCATTTATAATATAGGTATCAAAAAATCATATTTTAATATTCATAGCCTCATGAATAAACATGACGTGTGATCCAGTTATATTTTATGACATGCTAACACACAATGTTAAAAATAACTATTACAATATTATCTGATATCTGCACTAAAATGATTTTCTCAAGTTTCATAGTAACTTATTATAATCTATTTCCTTTTTTCACTACACATTCTAACACTTACAATTTGGTATAGCGTTTATTTCAGTATAAAAATAGTGATGAATATCAATCACAAGAAATTGACTGCTCTGTGCCAGAAGTGGGTAAGTGCAATAGCTGCCCTGTGAACATTTGGTTATTTACCACAGTATATTGTACTCATCTACACATGGCAGCTACACATGGCAAATATTGTACTTGCCCACTTCTGGCACAGAGCATACAAAATACAATTACACACATTTACATCAACAGGGAGTCAAATGGTTCAAGTCATTCCATTATCAATTCATCTCATAAAATACAAAAGGTTGATCATATGGCTGATATTTTACAAATAAATGCAGCTTTTGCACCAATCTCACTACACATTTGGACATTTTTATATATTCATTTTATTTAACCTGGGACAAGCAATCAGTGCACAGCACTGTTCTCCATTGTTGCAAAGGGAGTAAACAAAAACAAAACAAACAAAAAACATAACAACCATTCTGAAAGCTTATTCTATTTTGACCAAATAATCCAAATTACTACAACTTGGCAAGATAATTCCAAATTTACAAAGCAGGTCAATGGTAGTTTAAGACTGAAAGACACATTAGCATGTCAAGAGTGGCATCTTATACAGGCTGTACCAAAAAGATTGTTGCTACCCATTTCAGTTCCAAGTGATAATGGATAAGACATCCATATCCAAATTTAATATTATACTTGTTGTTTAATGTAACAAAATATCTAAACCTCTTACTATACTCTGTATACCTTCCTCAAGTCAGTCAAGTAAAATCAATCTGTTATGCTAGTTGGAGTCCTTTCTG
Organism: Amphiura filiformis; assembly: GCF_039555335.1. Classification (NCBI taxonomy): domain Eukaryota; kingdom Metazoa; phylum Echinodermata; class Ophiuroidea; order Amphilepidida; family Amphiuridae; genus Amphiura; species Amphiura filiformis. The sequence goes on from NC_092631.1 coordinate 71,669,362, forward strand.
AAAATATATACTTTTATATACTTCTCATCATTACATTTAGAGATACAATAAAAAACAATATGTAAATTACTGACTCAAGGAAGGTATACAGACTATAGACATTTCAAGTAGATCCAATAGCATGTTTGGAGGAAGTGGAATTAAAAAAAACACACCAAAAACAGATGGGTAACAATCATTTTGATACAGCCAGTACAATGATTATGATTTCATATTCAGCATGATTGTACTGGGTATCTATACCACTCTGCATTTGTCACTACTCACTACCAGTCAACCCACAATCAAATTGACCATCAACAGGCATGTTTCTACTTAAGCTCAAAATAAGAGTTGCTTGCGTATCTGAAGTACTGCAATTAGCTTACCATGCGTATCCAAAAGAGCTTAAAAATAATTTTGTAACCAGTAAGGTGTCTCAAGAGGTTTCTGAAGCTTTCCAATACAACTGCCAATCACGCACTGCATTTCTACAGTGGAAAATGCACAGGATCACATAACATGATGTATCTCATGAAGTAGTTAAATAGAAAAGCATAATTATATTGATGTCCCAAGCTTCTGCCGGTATCATACTAGGCAATTGTAATGAGTGTAGCTTTTTTTCATTGCTTGATCGGAAAAGCAACCACCTACATATTGATCAGAAGTAGCAAGCATCAAATCGCAACCAGTTGACTTCACAGCAACTTTTTAGCCATAATCGCTAGCCACCGACAGCATTTTAAAATCCTACCAGTGCTTGATCACTAGTTATTTTTTGGTGAATGCTGGGATTGCTATTATAATATGGGCATTATACCGAATCATGGCAGCTATAATCCACTCCCAGTGGATTACATTTAAAGAATAAATTATAGGAATTTTTTTGCTTTTTCTATTCTCTTTAGTGAAGATTGGCAGGTCCAGTATTTTGCATAGTGGTTGCCGGTGCAACCAGTATACTATTATAAATTATTGGACCCGCCTATATAATAGAGGATTATAAAACAAAAATTCCTATCGTTTATTGTCATTCTTATTTAATTTTTTATGAAAATATAGATTTTGAGGGAAATTTGTGTGTACACAATATTTTCAGTGCCACTATTGGAACTAACCCACCCCTACAAAATAATTGGCACATCCACAATGACACAGGGTTGTCTAGCTAGAGTTTGTAAGCTAGACAACCCCCACTGATATTGAGGTTTACTGTTTTATGTCAAGTCTACCCATCTTAAATTATGCCGCTGAACTGGCACTGTTATGTGTACACCACCTTTAGAATTCCGCCATCACTTTATTGAGAATATCAAGGGCTATGTTGCAGTGCTGCTTTTGGAAGATGAGAGCTGGTCTGAATCGAATCGTCTCCTTGCCACATAAACCAATCAGAAGACCTGTAATCAAAATATATCAAAATGGAATTGGCAATTATGTGTCAGGATTGAATGGATACATAACTGATTTCAAAGTGACTTCAAAAATTAAAGGCTATTATAATTGATTCCATAATACATTGTAATGTTGGGAAAAGGTTAAAGGTCATTGGACCTCGACCATTGTCCATAATAGGTAACAGAATTAAGTATTATGATCTCTTCCTAAAAGCATAGTGTGGCGTCAGTGAGCCTGTCAATTGATATTAATACCTACACAAAAATGAAGGTTACTCCAAACGGTTGTGGAATGTATAATAGTGATATCCATAATGATGTGAATATATTTGAAATTATAGGAATATAGCTTTGCTAAGAGTAAGTGTAAAATAATCTCATCGGGTAATTTTTCCATATGAAAAATTGGGAGAACAGGAATGGAGCTGAAAAAAATATGCAGCTCCATCCAATTGGGCATTGCTATAAGTGTCTGTATGGACAAGAACCTCCAACATTCACTAAAAATATCAAATTATATCCTTACTGAAATTAAGATTCAATTTAAATCTGGTCAACCAGACATACCTAATTTGATGGACGAACAGACATTGCGACTGAAACCTAGCTGGGTTGTGATGCAAATGACCTTGAGTACCGGACACTTCTGGTATTGATGACAACCCAGCTGAAGACGGAAGGTTTCAGTCGCAACGTCGGTCCATCCGTCAAAAATAGGTATGTCTGGTTGACCAGATTTAAATTAAATCTTAATTTCAACATATCCAGATGAATGAGAGTCTACACAGTTTTATATCCTTACTGGGTTGCTTTTGATATTATCAGGGTTATGACACTTGAATTCAATCCCAGCTTAAAAAGTGAACATCATTTCATGGGGCATTTGGAGAGCTTTTAGCCTAAAATTTATGTATGTGCAGGGACAGCAATGCTTGCATACTATAGTGAAACTGACTTCTCTAATTTTGTTTGATTGACAGTTGCTAGGCTTGATCATACTTAGTTCCAGATCTTTGATTACAGATTATAATTGTCTAGCATTGTCTGCCTGTCTTATGTTGGAGAAATATGCAGGCAGCCCCATCAGGAATCGATCTTGTAGAGTAGTATGTTAGCACAATTTTGCATCTTACAAAAATGCAAATATCAGAGTGTTGATGTTTTTTGTTTTTGTTTTTTTGTTTTTTTTAGATTTACTGATTAAGCAAATCACAGATAGTGATATACACTCATGATTTACAAGCCCTATACACATATCTTAATTGCACATTTGCTTCTGGCATTATCTTCACCTGCTGTTAACACCAAGTCTGCATCAATAGCATTTTAAGTACCTGTATTTTTGACCTTGTGATAAAGCAAAGATCTGTAAAAATGTAATAATATGGTCATGGTTCTAACATTCAACTACGAGGCTGACATACCTTTATTTCTGGCAGTATTGACTACTTTGGCAGCTGTTGCTGGTGAGGTTCCATCAATGGCAATAAAAGTACCTGCCCCTCTAGCTCTGGCCAAATGTGATGGATACTTAGCCTATAAGAAAAGAAAACAGCGATTATTTAGACCCTCTAGTCTCATATATTTAATGATCTGTCAAATTATTTGACAAATTATCTGATTCTATTGCTATATTCAAAGAATACGGTGAACATGGCGAGGTCTGAGCACCATACATTTTAAATATGGTGGGAAACAATTCATTTCCATCGTAGCAGTACTTTTGAACAAGATTATCAGAGATAGGAAAAGTGCCCATCAGATTCCTTTCAAAAGAAAGTGATTGAATTATATAGCATTAGAGGGATAATTAAGCATACTTTCCTTGGAAACTCTTATTATTAAATATCATGTGTTCTTTACAAGGCATCTTGATTAACCTCATCTCAAAACAAACGATTGAGTTACCTAATAGAGCAAGGATTTAGGCCTTTGGTGATGTAATTTTTACAATGTTGCAGCTGTTCATGTTCTTGGGAAAGCATAGTCAATGACTGAATATAAAAGGCCTATGTAAGTTTCATTTCAAATGCTAAAGAGGAACAATTGATGGTTTTCCTTTATTACGTAATAACATGTAATAGGTTAAGTTTAAAAGTAAATTAAATAATTCACATCTTTCAAAAGTAAAATCAAAATTCACATCATCCGTGCACTCATATTATCTCGCCTCGACTATGGTAACTCTCTCCTTGCTGGCACCACCAACATCAATTTATCCAAACTGCAGCGTATTCAAAATAGGGCGGTGCGTCTCATCTACTGACCTCAAACGTCGTGACCACATAACCCCATACATCAAGGACTTACATTGGTTACCCTTCAGGGAGCGTGTCAACTTCAAGATCCTCACCATCATATATCAATGTGTCAATGACACAGCTCCACTCTACCTTCAATCTGGAATTCATTCTTAAACCACATCTCTTGTATAGGCGCAATATAAATCTATATATGTATGTATGTATGTAAATAGTGCAAAGTTGACCAGTGTTCAGATGCTAGCATCATTGGCCTACACTAGCATTATGGCGTCCGACAACATTGGGCCCATACCCAGGTTTGATTGGGAATACAAATTAATGATGAAGATTTGATAAGAGCTAGCCAGGCTGCTGAGTCAGATGAAGATCTCATCCAAGCTAGTCAGGCGGCAGAGTCCATTTTGGAGGACAACTTTGTTGAGGAAAACAAACAGTTTGTAGAAAAAAACAGACCATGAGGAACTAACAAACCTCCACAAGTCAGTGTTACCAACCAAAACTAAAGCGATTGGGCCTACCCCAGTTCGAGAAGTGGCTCGAGTGGAGAAATAAGAAAGCAGCCAAAGAACACAAGAGTTTCATCAATCAATCTCTACTTTCCATGACTATGGATGAGATCAATTATTCTTTAAGTCAATTTGTATGTGAGGCCAAAAAGCAAAATGGCAAGGAGTATCCTGGGGCTACAACATACCAGATGGTCACTAGTATTCAGAAGTATTTCAAGATCAACAACATAAATCACAAACTGCTAAGCGACCCATCCTTTAAAGAACTGCAGCTCACACTGGATACCAAAATGAAGAGAAAGCCCCAAGATGGCGTAAATAAACCACCCAAACCAATACCCGCCAAGAAAGAAGAAGATCTATGGGAGAATGGGATGCTGGTATCAGACAACCCCAGGCAACAGCACAATACATTGGTATATCGCTCATTCTACAAAATCCGGTGCCAATAGCCTTTTTTCCATTCTTTGGTCCACAAAAACTTTGTCGAGCATTTAGGGCATCAAATATGTTGTTTTTCTGGTAGAACTCAGCGAGATCTACGGACATATATAGTTTTCCATACTTTAAATGCTTTCTTCAGCCTGATTAACCCTTGCAAAGGCTCAAAAATCGCTAAAAATGCGTTTCCACAGCTCAAGTGCCACATCTAACCCTGAATATTTTCTTTGAATAAATGCGATTTCTTTACATGTTTGTTGTTTTTTAATTAGATAACGCACCATCATATTGTTTATCAACATTATTTTTTAGTGATTAAAATGTCTTTGTGTAATTCTAAAATAAATTGCACTTTCCACCAAAACGCTGTGAGCTACGTTACCCCTTTTTAACACACGTCATTGGAAAGAAGTAAAACAGAGGTATCAATGTAATTTGCGGTTTTTGAAAGGAAACACTAAAAAAAAAAAAAAAATCACAGTAAAAATCGTGATGCTGTAGCATTTTTGGCATAGAAATGTTGTAAACATTGAAATTTCGACCGACCATGTTAAGATTGGTGAGCTACGTTACCAGGATTCTATAGTATGCACTTGTATTACATGTACTTCCTAATAATATGTGAAAGCTACCAGTGGTGAACCCCATTTATATTAGAATTAACCGACATAACGTTCTAACGTTCGCAAATCACATTAAAAACATTAAAAACCAGTGAACTACGTTACTGTGAGCTACGCTCATTTAAGCATCTTCAAAACTTCTATGAAATGGTGAAATCTGTTTTACATTTCACTCAAGTGATCTTTAATTTGCTTTTTATGACCTTGGATTGAGTAAAACCAGCCCATTTTATAGTCGGTAACGTAGCTCACATTACATTGAGTTTTAGTGTTAAAAACATCATGACTTCCTGAAAGAAAAATATGCAAGTGGTGTTGGCAATTTTTACATCTGAAAGTAGTGATACATTTACTTTTAAAAAACACAAAAAGCAGGTCTTTTTGAACAACTTTTATTTTTTCAATTTTTTTAGTGGATTGGCACCGGATTTTGTAGAATGAGCGATATCCTTGTGGCCTCCAGTTTATGTAAGATGGAGGTCAGAATTATGACCCATGACATATGGCCAGGTCCAACTTGACACGGATAGTGAGGATAATCATGTATTGAGGTACCACCAAAGCGTTAACAGCAAGACCAATCAAGGTGGAGTCAAGCACCGTTAGCTGAAACCAAAGAACATTGTCGCAGACTCCAATGAATCGCAGCCAGAAAGGTGCATCATAAATACATCTCAAAATGGTAAGTTTTCTTTTGTATTTTCATATCAATCTAGGTCCAGCAAACACAAAATATAACTTGGCGAAGCCGAGTTGTTTTACGCCAAAAATAATGGCGCTGTCAGAGGTAACCAAGCTATGGGTCTCCAGGCTGGAGTTAAAGGCTTCGTCAGTGGCCACACACATTGTCACACAGGAATAACCAGATTGCACCAAGCCAACGTTCCTTCCAAGATTATAAAAGAGTACAGTGGCCACGGCAGTAATGCCGTTGATGATTATAAGGAAACTAGCATTCAACAGAAAGCAATGGCAAGCAATATTTTGCAAGGAAGTATAGAGGTTAAGGTTTTGAAAATCAAAATTATTTGATATCAGGTTAAGAACATCCCTTGTATTCAGAATTTAAATCGATATGTTTGATGTGCTCTCATGTCCCAGAAAAAATACTTGTGCAAATATTGCTATCTGAGCCCTTAATTAAATGCTATGAGGTGACGAAATATTAATTTCCAAAAATATTTTGTGTTTGAACCAAAACAAAAACATGTTTGTCTACGTCCTTCAGGACAAACATGATGCCATACCAAGACGAGGGAATCGTCCTCCAAAGGTTGACGACAACATGAAGAACTCTCTTCAACAGATCGTGGATGAAAATCCATTGATGACGTTGGACGCCATCAACGCTGAACTTAGAAGGCGACTTCCTGACAAACCAGTAATATCACGCAGCACACTGGCTCGTTCACTGGATGGTATGCTTCTAACTCTGAAGCTAGCTGAAGATGTCCCTGAAGGTCGGAATGCCGAGCGGCGTGATCCATCAGAGGGCTGATTATGCCCAGTGGTTTCTGAGAGAAGGAGTTTTAGGCCACTGTATTTACATTGATGAGTGGGGGTACAATCTCTGGACAAGGAGAAGTTACAAGAAGAGCCCCAAGAGGCCAACCAGCCCTGAGGGTTGTCCACAACCAGGGTGAAAGAAACTGTAATTATACATTTGCCATTTCAAATGAAGTAGGTCTAGTCCACCACTCCATCAATCTTGGTACTACAACATTGGACAGCTTCCAGCAATTCATCGATGAAACCTCTGCTAATGCTGTATGTTCCTGGTGATTGCATTTGTGCTGCAGAGTGGATTAATGACAATCTTGGCAAAATATGCTAATAAGCTCATTAATATTCATAAATATTCAAATAATGCAACACAAAACTATACAGCACATGAGGCCACCATACCCTACATCCGTACCAAGTTTGAACTTGATCGGTGATTGCATTTAAGCTGAAGAGTGGATTAATGAATTTGCTTCCGCCCAGACAAACGAAGAAAGAAACAAAGAAACAAACAAACAGGCAAGGCAAACAACCATCTGGATGATAACATAAGCCCCGCATATATGTGGGGTCCAATAATTGATAGTTCGATCGCCTTTGAACAAAAGAAATACAATGGATAATAGAACAAAAGAAGAGGGCTAGATGTATATTGTGACATAGTATTCATCTTCCTTTGTATTTTATTGTTCTGACAAACATGAATCAAGTTCTTCCTGAAGTTCTACTTTTTCGTTTTTCTATTTTTTTTAAATGCTTTATTTTTCACTTCTTATTTTTATAAGATGAACCTATAATGACTATAGATTTACCTGCAGGTCTTCCAATCCTTTTATCAGAACATCGCTAGCTTCTCTTACAGTTGCTTCTAGATTATCTTTCTTGATAGTCTTTATCACAGCCTCTAATTGTAGTAATTTTGGTGGATCACCCATCCAAGTATTGAATACTCTGCTGCCCTGTATAAAAAACCAAACTCAAAATTAGTTATGTAAATTTGAAAATTATGACATTTTAATGGGGGCAAGAACATTTTACACGATGTTTTTGGCCAAAAAAATATTTTAGCCAATTACAATGCTAGTAATTGTTGTGTGTTTATTTTAAGTGTATAGTGCTTCATTATGTTAAGACAAAATATGATCTTACTTGCACCCTCTCATGAGCAACTAAAAACATATTTATTTTAGTTTTTCTGCTACAGCAGATGGCTATCCAATATTAATCCCAAGGGCTCGCCATAATCAAACAACTAGGGCCAGATTGGGACATTGAGGGGTACACATATGCACCCTCAGCTTTTAAAAATCTGACTGCATTTATTTGTACCGGTATTTACACTGCACAGAGGACTGACAGCTTAATGTCTCCATCTGAAGGATGGAGTACTATCATCATTCATATACCCAATTCTACATGTACCATGAAGGAGAGAGAGAATTTAATCTATGGGATGCTACAAACAAAATTCAGACTTTTTTCTCCATGCCAATAAGCCAGCAAATCATCACTGCTGGGATCTCAATCACCGGAGACTGTAACCATGCTAATCACTATGCCAAACTCTCAACCATTTTCTTATTTCAAGCAAATACATACTGAGACACCTCAAACTCGCAACTAAAAAATTCTCATCTGCCATGGAAATGGAGGGACAGGTGTAGTCTACTAGGACTAATACATGGTCGGTTTGACCATTTTCACATGTTTTTCCAGTTTCAGTGCAATGTGTATAATGCTTTGCTAAAGTCCTTTTACACATTACGCATACTATCACCTGTCCAGCACATATTCTTTTGCACAAGGTCCTATAAGAAGTGCAGAGATTAATAGTGTGCTACGCACAGCCACAACGCTTAGATGTTGATCCACACGCTTCAGCACACTTTACAATTTGTTGCTGGCCACTACGGCCCATATCATTCCATAAACCAAACCACAACACACTAGCGCACACCCTAGACATTCCACAATAAACCATGGCAGCCAGAATCAGCTCCCCAAGTTTTGTATGTGTTACAACAAGACAATTTATAGCATAAGTTCCTTGTCCAGAGGAATTTTAAGCTAACTCAATTTTTACACAAGAGTGTATTAACCATCACCAGTGTTCGAACCTGTAACCTCTTGCACTATTATAGTTGAACACCTTACTAATTGAGCTAACTTGACTACAATGCACACACTTGACATCAAGCACACACAAGCAAGGACTATAATTAAAGACAGAATTAAAAAGACTAGTTTGTGTCTGGCGTCATCTGTCAATCAAACTCAAGCACGGTTGTTGACACCGACTTCAGACGCAAACTAGTATTTTTAATTCTGTCTTTTAAGACAAATGTTTAAAAACATTTAACCTACCATATCAGGTGCAAACTCATCCTTGAAGTAATATCCACCTGTCAACATCTTCTTACTGAATGTCACAAAATCTGGTGGCTCCTCAAGGTTCCATGCTTCATGAGCCCAGAATGTCCCTGTTGCTAAGCAACCAGTCTGTACCTCATCAACAATGAAAGCTGTGCCAGTCTAATTAAAGCAAGAAAAAATAAGACATTAAGTTAAGAAATTATCATGTAGCTTACATAAAATATATTGATATGTGTGCATAATTTCTCAAATAAGGGCCAACATATATTTCTATGTTTTTTGCGCGTTTCGCTCTTAAGACAAATAGGCCATTTTCCCTTCAAGCAAATTTGCACAGTAGCAATAAAATGTCAAGGAAAAGAACAAAGTTGCAAAACATGGCTAATCAATCCACATGTACATACATACATTTACATGTAGCAAAGGCTTATGGGATTTGGCAAAAAGGTGAACTACATGGAAAATCTCAGCAGAGAACCAAGATCTCAACACAGAATGGAAAATGCAGCATTTTATGCAACAACGACAACAACAACAAAAAACACAAGAAACATCAAGACTGTATACTGACCCCAAGATATGCTACAGTAATGTAAAAGTTTGTGAAATGCTGTGAACAATTTGTGTCAGGTATTCTAACCATCTGCCAAGATTGACAAAGATTTACGTTTTTTATTCAGATTTGTCATGTATTTCTCAAGCCGCAAAATTTGAAAAACCCTTAACACTTAAGGCCAGAGTAATGGAAGACACATTCGTCCACGCCCGAATTTGAGATTTCTTGATTTTTATCAACACTAAGATGTATTCTTTCACTTGAAACTGATAAAATACAACTTGTTAATAACTCTAAAAAGTCACATGGCTCAAGACAGCTTAGTAAATTGGCGGGAAATAATGAGTCAGAAAATGTGAATGCGAAAATATTGTGATTCGCAGCGATTCGCGGTAGCGTGACGCGGGCGCAACTCGGCGCGTATGTCCAACGCGGGCAAGGCGCATTCGGTATGTTTTTAACGCCGGCAAATGCGGTGTAAACAAAACACAAATTTGCAGTCAAAATGCCACTTAGATTTTTCAATTATGTTGAATTTTGGCAGACTAAAAGCAGACATTATAAATTCATTGTTGCAAAAAGATGCATATTAAGACCATGCACCAGGTACAGCTTTTACAAGCGTGAAAGTCTTGCCGTTTTAAAATATAAGGACATTTTGTGCACAATTTTGACATTTTTTACTAAAAGCGTCGATTTCTCATAGTTCACTTTTGACAATATTGCACGAAGGTGACAAGATAACTCGAAAAATATGCAAGCAAAAGGTAAACTTTTTGCACTATCGTTTAGAGTACATCAAAGTCTAGGGAAGGTTTTATCATTTTTTCAAAATATTTGTTTTAAACAAAAATATACACCATTATGTGCAATTTTTAGCTGAATAGAATGACAAAATTGCTTTTTTCACATGTTTTTTTCAATATTTCAAAAAAGAGGCGAATTTCAAAAAATAAAAAACCTTCCCTAAGTTCATGTCTCTTCTTCATTAAAAGCTAACTGATTTTTTTTTACTCGAACTGATTTTTTTTTTAAGTTGTCACAAAAAATTGGGGTAAAAAGCGATTTTTTTGTGATTTTATCAAAAACTCAAGATTTTTTTTAAAATCTGCCGTCACCATCGGATTCTTTGCCTTTTCTCCTTACCAAAAATGTATAGTTTTATATACTTTGGAGATACAATTCAGAAATAATGATGCTCGAAAAGGTCCATATTCTCTCCCATTACTCTGCCCTTAATCTAAGGGTACACAGTATTACAATTCTGGAGGTATATTTTACAATATTCCAAAGATACAGAAAAGAAACACATACGTACGGGCAAACTAAAAGTTGAGAGGTTTGGAAAGAAGCATGTACATTAAGCTTACCTCTTTACATATTTTCTGGAGTTGCTTGAAGAAATTGACAGAGGCATGATTATCACCTCCTTCACCCTGGATGGGTTCAACAATGAGTGCTGCTACAGGCTTACCAGATGCTTTTCTTCCCTGAATGATCTGCAGCACCTAAATATTATAAAATAGAATACAAACAAAGTCCACTTATTGAAAGTGTGGTTTAAAAATATCACCGAATAAATTAGGTAGTTTTATAAAATACGCTATTTGTGGAAGAATATTGTGCCAGCAAAACACCCACCCTAAATAATAAAACACCAGAGGACTAATGACCCTTTGGAATATTGATCTGTAACTGCATGCTTTAAGAAACTATACTGTGACAAAAGTTGAACGAGTATAGCAATGTTGTCTCTTCAAATCACAGAACAACTGGCACTTGTTAATAATAGGTGATTTTCAAGACCATTTCTCTTTTGTTCTCGTATTAATATATGGGTGGAACACAATTACGATAAACATTGTTTTAAGGGAAGCCATACCTGTTCTAGACACCTATCCTCCTCAGCCTTATTTTCTTTGGTAAATTGGTCCAGTGGATAACGTAATATTGGGAATGGTGCCATAGGGAAGTCCATGGTTGGCAAGTCTAATCTTTGGATGTACTTGGAATGTGTCAGGGAGAGGCAAGCTGCAAAAGAAAATATAGTTACAATTTCATTGTTTTCAATTTCACATATTCAGTACCGTAAAAACACGATAGTTAGCATATTTGCTTACTATCGAGCACTTTTAAAACATGCAAACATGCAGAGCCCCATCCACAAAAGTGTAAAGGGCTTTGAGCAAATCATCAATACACATAGCTATATACCAACAAGTAAACCTGCAAATTTGCATTAGCTCAGTTGGAAAAGCGCCGCACTATGGTACAACTTCATGTTTTCAAAAGCGCTTGATAGTACACACATATGCTAACTATCAAGTTTTTACGGTATATTGCTATTTTTGCACATGTGTGTTTTTGTGTCACAGGACAAAAATAACAGAACTTAGTCATTTCTTTTCCCAGGAGGACATGAGGTAGAATTAGAAAAACCCTGCTCAACATGCTAGCTGACTAGCTTGTCTATTTTTTGTATTAACCATTTTTTATGTCTTTTGCTGTTCTTTGTAATGATTTTTTATGAAATAAATTTATTAATTAAATAAAATACACTTGAAGCAATAGTTAATATTTGCTGAGGCGGATGCCCTCAATTCAATTTAACATGATTGTAAGGTTCCTTAATAAACTAACATACCCTGTAAAAATATTTATGGCAAAATCTGAGATTTTTAATAAAATGATGTGACCCGTCATTTTATTCAAAATATCTAAATGTTAGATGAAAATGTATGCGATGTTCATAACACTCTAGGTACATGCCGTATGGGCTTGTCACAACACATCAAAATAATCAACCTTGGTCACAATAACGGAGCGACCCGCATTGGCGGCATAGGCGCTTATATAGCAACTTTTTTCAATTTCCTTCATTTGTTTGGCTCAAAAAGGGACATATCTGACAGTGAAAACTAGCATTTTTTGGAAGAGAAAAAATCAATTTCTTGGGGAAATTTTACAATATTGCTTCAAAGGACACTTGAAGAAGGAATTACTTGACATATTTAACAAAAAAGCTTGAGTTGCTATCATCAAATTGAACTACATGTGTTTATTGAAATGCTTACTGACCCATCTGTGGAGCACAAAACACTGGGAAAATAAATTTGTAAACAATATCCCTGAATGCTGATTTTGAAATCTTACACAATTTGCCTCACACAATATATTGTTATGTATTCTTTGTTACTCACCCATTGTCCGACCATGAAATCCACCATCAAATGACAGGACACTGTATGGAGGGCAGCCAGGTTCCTGTACAATGAATATACAGTGGCAAGGTCATAATCATGTTTTTAAACCATCAACAAAAAGGCTCACTATAATTCCTATCAATAATGCTGTGCATGTCTGTTGTAGAAGCCATTGAAAATTGTACATTATATGAATGAAAGCCCTATTGCAAATCATTGTGCAATACATGCAGTCTGCAGTTCCAATGCTATCAAATACTGTGTTTTGGGGAATTCATGGTTATAGCTGTGGTAAATTTTGTTCAGCTTATATAAGGCTTATTCAGCTTTTGTTACTGCGCGCATCAATAAAGTCCTAAATTCACATAAGCCTGCACCAGTCACGCATTACACAACGCACAACTAGCATAGATTACTGCGCTCAACTGCGTGTATGTCATTCTATATCAATACACAGTGTTATGGGTCTTAATTGTTTTGCCTTATATAATCCGAACAAACTTTAGAGACAAGCTATTCACATTTTATTTTCTACTTTGAGTTATCTTGCAAAATTTGCTAAAACTGCATTGCTCCATGAAGTTGCTTTGCGGTTAAGCCTCTTACTTTCAAGACAGTGGATATTTGGTTTGTACCAAAGTGCAGTACATGTAGTATCATTACTTTGTTACTGGTAACATACTAACATTGCATTTGCCTTGATATGATGTTATACAAATTATACGTATCTAAATTTGAAAGAACTTTTATGAAAAAACACCTAAAGACCTCAATCATCTGTAACACAAACCCTTGTTCTTCAACCAATCATTCTTGTCCAGAGGATGATTTAAGCACTTCCCAGCACTCCACTGGGGTCAACTTGCGGTTAGCAGCTGTGTGAGTGAACATGACACCACTGCCCGGGTCCACTGCATAAACGTGTATGGTTAAATTTGAATTTGGACTGATATATTTACAATAAAAACACATTCAAAATGTCGGTCGATTTCACATTTTATGTTATCTACAGAAGGTGTGAATTATCCTTCATGCATACATCACTTTAGATCTGAAATCGACTAAGTAATAATGACACACGGGCAATTCTAAAACAATATCTTTTGCACAGACTTCAATGGGATTTGAGAAGTAAAGTGGCAGTTGAAACTTGCGTGATAACACTTTTACAGTGCATGATGGGGCTTCCTTAAATCATCCTCTGATTCTTGTCGGATCTACACAAAATTTGGTGATCAAGCATTTCCTAAAATTGCACCTCATGAGAGACTCACCAAACATCAACATTTTTAATTCAGACTTAAAGGCATCTCTCTTTTCAAATGTTGATTTACTGTATATTCATTTGATCCATATCTTCATGTTATTGATATTATGTTCATGTTTCTTTTGTTTGCCAACATTTCCTGGCTATCTGTAAAAGCGCTAAATGAAACTGTTATGTTAAGCATGACCCATCATTATGTTAAGTACAAAGATGGATTCCCTACAAATAGAAAAACCAATATATTTACCTTATTTAACATACATGTTTCTATGTCTTCTGCTGTTGCTGGCCCACCTCTTTCTCTTTGCTGTAAAATATCAAGGTTATGAAATTTCATAATGCTCCAACTGTTTCAACATCATAACATAAATGATGATCGTCTGAATACTGCACCCACTAAAATTAAATCTATAATTTCTAAAGTAACTTTCCAACAATTCCATTGCCATTTACCTGTTATCGTTTTAACAATCACACCAAATCACAATAATTATAAGGTTTAATTATTTTATCTTACCCTATACCAAAGGAATGCTTGTTTCATGGCATTTTCATTGGAGCAGGCACCACACATCATAGTCTGAACTCTCTTTAATCCTTTTGGAGCAACCTGTAACAAAGAAACGTTATCATTGTGATTTTTTTTCCATACAGACAAATACCAGAAAACTATAAACCAATCCTTTGGATAATACTGACTATAGAGGTGATGTTATCTTCTTTCTATGGCTGTCTTGTCAGAAGGGATTTTTCTCTAAATTTCCTACACGACCAACTGTAATACAATGCATGTTTTTCCACCTCACGTGTCAATGTGAGACAAAGTAGCAGCAGAAGCATTTCTAAGTAGATTGAAGAAATTTACTCTTATCCTCAGTAGATTCTAAATGTCTGTATAAAAACATATCCACTAATGTCCTAAATCATTTCTTACTATGTATCTCTGACAGTGACAGATCTGTAACCGGATATCGCAAAATATGACACAGCCACTAACTTCAAATCATATAGCTTACAAAAGAATGTATATTCCAGATCAAAGGTCAGAGGCAAATCCTTCATTACTAGTGACAGCTTCAGACTTACTGTTAAAAGTACTCTGTCTAATGTATCAGGATAGTCCCCTGTAGGTTTCATCCCAAGCGCTGGTCTGTTGGCAAATATAGCCTGGTAATGGAAATCACCAAAAATAAAACAAAACATTAATTAGACTCATATACATGTGACAGTTTCTACAGATGAACAATTGCAATGAAGTCCTCCGTCTATCGAGATAGAAGGCATATATCTTTGAGAGTTAAATTTCACTTGACT
Source organism: Amphiura filiformis (assembly GCF_039555335.1). Taxonomy (NCBI): domain Eukaryota; kingdom Metazoa; phylum Echinodermata; class Ophiuroidea; order Amphilepidida; family Amphiuridae; genus Amphiura; species Amphiura filiformis. The sequence continues at coordinate 71,684,794 of NC_092631.1, forward strand.
TTCATAAACCATATTTAATTTGGATCAACAAAACTAAAGAATGTCTTCTCCAACATGAAAAATGTTACTGAGGTTGAAGTCAATTTAGAATTATTGTTACTACAGGTATTTTTAATCTTGATTAAGTGTAGAACTCACTGCAAGGGAACATTAGCAGGGTTTGAACCAGCATCTAGTAGTATGCGAGATACCGTTCTAGAGCTCTAAGCAAAAAGGTAAAAGCTGGTTGGCCAGTTTTTTTGGCCACACATGGGTCAGAAAAGTAGCTTCTATGTTGAATATTGGTATCAGTGTAACAACATTGAGATCACATACATACCAAGTTAGCCGGATCTTTGACAACATCAAGGATTGCTGGATGGTTGTAGCCTACATAAAACACAAATCAAAAATTAGACTAAATATTTTAAATACAGAAACCCCTATATTATTTGGCCATGATGGGACCAAGCATTGACTGGTGTAATTCTGCACAGACTATTCAAAGTGCTAAAATTGAGAGAACAAGAAATTACTTCGTACATCATTTAATTTTTGTGTGTCGGATTGTTGGGATTTAATAATGAGCACACAGTCACATCTAATTAGGGGTAAGAAAGACATTCAAAAGAGCCTGCAATTAATGCAATTAATGCCACCAATAACATAAGTAACCTTAGAGAAATTTTGCAATGATGGATTTTTCTGCATGTTGGTTCCTGCTGTGGTGATAACATGTTGCAATCTCTTGAGAGTCATACACAAAAGCAGATAGAAGCATGGACATAATAGGAGGCATAGGAAAAGTGTGAGAGATAGGTAATGAGAGAAAGAAAGAGAGAGTTTATGAAAGAAATGGGATTCAACAACTCTTCCTATACCTTTGTACAGGAGCTTGATAATCCATGAAGAATCTACAGTCTGGTAGCGTATACATGAGCAAGGTTACGCATACGCGATGCACGTGATCGTGTAAAACTTGTCATGCCTGGAACTTATGAGAAAACACTCTTTCATGTTGGAGGCAGCAGCTAAATCATTACCACCTTATTCTTTAGTTTTATTGCTGATATCAACAGAAAAATCACCTATCTTCTTGTAAGGATGAGTGGCAATGACAAACGAACATTTCGAATGAAAGAATCATGTGAACTAGACGAATTAGACGGTGCATCCGGCGCATCCGGTGGTAAACCACACAGACGATGTGGACGCATCGTTGTTAAACGGTGAGGAACAACGGTGAAACATGATTGAATCCCTAAGGGAGAGACAGCAAGAGAAATCAGAAACATACCAAAGATAGATCACGGAAAGAGCAAGGAGATAGAGAATCGGCAATTTGATTCAATTAACGTGACACAATTTGAAAACAATTCACTGCCAATGATAAAAAATTCTAACCAATTCTGAACATTCTGCAACTGTCCACTGTTTTTGTGTATCCCCTGATATACATGGCATTTATGTCATGTGTGCATCACTGATTCAGTGTGTTTAAAACACACACAAACCCAGACATTAGGGGTAACAGAGACAGACAAACAAGTCTGCAATTTAATGTCACCAACAACGTGACAAAGTCTTTGAGAAATCAATCTTATTCTTTGCCAATGATGGATTTAGAAAGGTTTGGTATTTTCTTGTTGGTGGTGACAGCATACACAAAACAGAAAGAAGTATGGACATTACATGACACAGAGCAAGAAAGAGAGAGAGAGTGCTCGAGTGAGGAAAAGAAAGAAAAAAGAAACCAAGAGTGTGTGAAAGAAATAGGAGGGAGAGACAGCAAGAGAAATAAAAATATAGGAAATATATATCACCGAAATAGCAAGAAGACAAAAATCGGCAATTTGATTCAATTAATGTGACACAATTTGAAAACAAATTCACAGCCATTAAAAAAATTCTGAAGATGCAGTTTATACAATAAGGCTTCAATAAATATTGCTCCACAAAGCAAGAGCTTCCGGAAAGTGCAATTATTAATGAAGAAATAAATATGATAAATAATTGTAATACACCAGGCACAAAAAGAAACTCGTCAGTTATATTCATCCTTGCTGTTCAATAACTTAATAATTTTGGATTATTCTGAAATATACATTTTGTTAATTGGACTTTTCTTTCTCATTTGACACCCTGTTCGTGAACATTGAGTAAGAATTGACCAAGATATGCGCCTCCAAACTCTCAAACCCCAAAATGAAAAGTTGCAATTTTAACGATTCAATTGTGCCTGTTACACTGTGTGCTTTATTGATTGGCCCCTGGTGCTTGTGTGCAATACAACAATGTGTTCCCATTGAAAATGCAACTTTTGATTTTGGGGTTTGAGGCTTTGAAGGCGAATACATACCTGCCAACATTGAAAACCTGGAAAACAGAGTACATGGCGAACGAGGCGCATGAAAGCTGGCAGTAGTATCGCCTCTGGCTGGGGGTCCAGGGGCCGCTTAAGGGCCCTTGGTGGGGTCCAGGGGCAAAGCCCCGGTGGGGGTTGAGGGGGCAGAGCCCCCCCAAAGCTAGAGGGTTTCTACACTGTGGTTTCTACACTGTAAAAACCCTTATAAGCCCCTTCACATTAGGCACATTTTATAGAAAAACAACAAGGTGAAAATGAAGCCCTAGGCTTTTTATACACTTTGAGGAGGATTTATACTCCATATCTAGCAACAATTTCAACACATATTTGATGACTACAACCTTTGAAAAAATGTGAAAAACATTCTGGGACCTGTTTTTATAAGTTTGAAAAATATGCTTCCTTCACACAGAAAATGTGCTTTTAAAAATGCAGTTTCCTATACTTTTGTACATAACGATCATTCGTTGAAGCGATTTTTTGGCTTTATAACAAGGCCTACGTGACTGATAGGACATTGATATGATGCACAATACAAAGGTGAAAATTTAAAAAAAAAAAAAAACATTTTTCTTAATTTTTCAAAGTTTTTGGCAACTTGAGAACCTCTAGACCTATTCTGAAGGTTGCATTTGAGGAGGATTTATACTCCATATCTGGCAACAATTTCAACACATATTTGATGACTGCAACCTTTGAAAAAAATGTGAAAAAAACATTCTGGGACTTGTTTTTACAAGTTTGAAAAATATGCTTCCTTCACATAGAAAATGTGCTTTTAAAAATGCAGTTTCCTATACTTTTGTACATAACGATCATTCGTTGAAGTGATTTTTGGCTTTATAACAGGGCCTACGTGACTGATAGGACACTGATATGATGCACAATAAAAAGTTAAAAATTCAAAAAAAAAAAACATTTAACAAAAAACATGTCAAAGTTTTTGTTGACTTTGGAGAAACACTAGACGTATTCTGAAGTGCTAGGATCATTTACAGATGATTTGAAAAAAAAATGGAAAACATTACAAAAAAATTACAGTTTGTTATCTTTAATATGGAAACCACTAACTAATGTTTACCTCTTCATCTATCACAATATTATACATGCATTGGTTTTCCATGCATTTTATAATATGTGCTAGATGAAGAGGTAAACATTAGTTAGTGGTTTGCATATTAAGGATAACAAACTAATTTTTTTTGTAATTTTTTTCCATTTTCCAAATTAACTGTGAATGATCCTAGCACTTCAGAATAGGTCCAGTGGTTCTCCAAAGTCGCCGAAAACTTTGGAAAAGAAGTTTTTTTAAATTTTTTTTTCTCAGAAAATCGGAGTACTCCGATTTTCGGGGGTTTAAAACTCGGGAAATCGGAGTAACTCCGCGAAAATCGGAGTAGTTGGCAGGTATGCGAATATCTTGGTCAATTCTTGTTTGTTTTTCACAAATAGGGTGTCAAATGAGAAAGCAAAGTCCAATGAATAAAATGTATATTTCAGAATAATCCAAAATTATCAAGTTATTGAACAGCAAGGATGAATATAACTGACAAGTTTCTTTTTGTGCCTGGTGTACATGTTCAAAGCATATACAATAAATACAATTTGATGAGAGTACATATTGCGATCGCTTACTTGCCAAAAAATATTTGCTGTGAGCATAATGGTGCATCATTTTCTCAACATTGGACACTTAATAGGTTTGAATTGTGCTATTCCAGGTGAAATCCATACACCCCTGTGGAAGGCATGACCTTAATCTCCCACAAAGAAGGTGTAGATTTCAAATGGAGTCACCTATTCAGGTAACCCCATTTAAAATTCACACTCCCTGTGTGTGCCATTAAGGTTATGTCTTCCACAGGGGGTGTATAGATTTCAGATGGAATAGCCCAGCTACTTCTATTGCCAACTCACCTATGGGTATGGACGCTATGTGTGTAAAGGCATCAAGTAAGACATTGCCATCTGCATCTACAAGGTAATTACCAAGGCTCTTTTCAAAATCTACAAAGTACTGCACTGCACCAACATTCTGAAAGCATACATGCAACAAAATGGTAAATAGACATTACATGATTAGTTATAATTTATTCTACATGTCTCACTCTGCGTAGCTGGACAATTTCAAGGGAGATGTTCGAGAACTATTCAGCTTAGCCGCTCCAAAAGGATGTATTCCCATCTAACATAAAACATTTGACAGAAAACATTTAAATGTTGGATTACACTAGAATTACGTAGGTCATAATTAAGGTGGCCCCACACAAAGGTGTGCAAATAACAAAGATTTGTAAATAATATGCAATATGCAAATAAGGTCATTAATATTCACAAATACCAATAAATGGTGTGGTGTAAAATGTTTTGATAACATTCAGAAACATTTTTTTGAAAACTTGTTGCAAAACATTCTAAGGGGCTGTGCAATAATTATGAGCCCTGGGGAGGGTAAAATTGGGGGGCAAGCAATTTTTTTGGCAAGCCGAGAGGGGGGGCAAGCGATTTTTGGCATACATTCTTCGGGCGCCTTTTAACTAAAGCGCTCGCAACATGTATATAGACCATTTAAAGTTTGCAAATTGGGATCCCAAAAAATTGGCATGTGCAAGGGGGGGGGGGCAAAGATTCTTTGGCGGGCCGAGAGGGGGGGGGGAGGCAAGCGATATTTGGCGGGCCGAGGGGGCAAGTGATTTTTGGCGAGCCGTTTGGAAATTTTACCCCCGGGGGGCTCTTAATTATTGCATAGCCCCTAACAATATGTCTAAATGGTATGTAGCAGATGTGTATGACTCTTAAGCTATAAAGCCTTTTGTGGCGACTGTTTGGATTAAGTTCTACAATCTTTCTCAGAGAGAAGGGTATGGTTCTTTATTTATATGGTACATATAGCTGATAAACCACTGTTTTTAAAAATCATAAAATATCAGTGCTTATAGAAATAATTATTTATTGCTTATAGTGTAACCATTTGAAATCACTGCGTTTATGACATCCGTTTCCAAGCCAGCTGCATATTTCAGCTGAAACCTTACTTGGTTATTTGTAGTACTAACCAATTAAATATATTATGGCAGCAGAGAGAGAATTACTTTTTCTTCTTTGATTCTCCTGTATACGACATGAAATTATATAATATGCATTCATAATTCTTTTAAAAAATATTCTTTTAAAATTTTTTCTTGCAACATTGTATGTTCTATCCCGGCAAACACAAAATGCTTTACAGAAAACGTTTAAATGTCAGAATATATAATGAGTATATAACATTATACAAAGAGTACGAAAACAAATTAACTGCAAAACAATTTAACATAATTTTATTTCAAGTGTTGACAAAATATTTTGCAATGTTTGCCAATGTTTGTATAATAATATTTAAACATTTTTTAAAATGTTATTGTAGCGCTTTTTCATATAAAATGTTTGAAAAACATTTTTATGACTTTTTCATAACCTGACATTTAAATGTTATAAAAACTTTTAAACCAAAACATGTTTACATTTTCAGGCATGACAAAACAGGAAAATTCTGAAAAAGTGCTTCATATGTAGCAAATGTGGCAAACATTCTCCAAAACGAGCTAAAAATAAATTAATAAAAATAAATAAAAATGTGGACATTTGGACAATAAAAAAGCAGGAATTCCTGCTTAGGCAGGATAATTCTTATGCCAGCATTTTTTTTTGATACGATTTTTCTACTTAATAGACTTACGCAGCAGAGAGATTTAATTTTAAGAAAGGATTGGAAATTTATATATTTTTACATTGTATTTAATTTTTTTAATAATTTGCTGCTTTGCACATGCTTAAATTATTCTATTATAAAGATAGTAGAAACAAAGCCCTGAGGTAACATCTTGAAAATCTCCATAGGACACTGAACTTGCTCTTTGATGATGAGTTTATGCTAATGACATATCACTACACCTGCTGCACTACTGTAAAAATGGGAATTTTTGTGCGCTTAATTTGTTGCGCTTTGCCAATTTTTAACAGTTTCAATTGTTTTTAAATTTACTATTCTAAGCTTCCATCCATTGAACTATATACAAAAGGAATACATTTATGCATTGTTATTTTCGTAGCAGCTGGTTGGAATGTGAAAAGTACAAAAATAAATGTCACTCAAATATTTCCACATTTACAGTACTAGCTCTATGAATAAAATATGTGTTTGCAGACTTCTTCAAATTGAGTCCTTATGGCTCTATAAATGAATAAGCTAAGTGGAGCTTTACTTCATTTCCCAGAGCAGCTAACATGCAAAAAAGAGTGCAGATATTTAGATTTATATAGGACAATAAATTGAGGACAACAAACTCAGACTTCATCCATAAACAATACAATATGGATTGGGTTTTACAATATATTTAGGCTTGTCTCAAAGGTTTGTCTCAAAGTTCGCGCGCGCATTTGTAAAATCGCGAGATTTGGAAAAAAAGAAATGCGGAATTTTTTTTTATTTTTTTAAGTTTTTCAGGGAAAATTCGGCAAAAATCAAGATTTTTTTCTCAAAATACCTTTTAAAAAATCGGGAATAAAAAAAAATTGCATGCATTTGTTTTCAAACCACTCATGAGCTTTGGCCTTATCATACATAACGAAACTGAACTACCATCCTATTTCCTGGGTCTCTTAATAAAGACTTGATGAGTTGTTTCAGGACAAAAAGTGTACCCTGGCATTGTGATTTTTGTTATCAAAGGGCTACAGAAGACAAGTAGCAGATCTGAAAAAACCTGTAACCCATTTATTTTCACCATTTTGTGTGTTTGTGTGCATGGGGAGTACATCGGTTTTACTTTGCATCAAAGTATCTAAACTGTATACCATACCTGCCAACCCTAAAACCTCACATATAGGGACAAAAGGGAGACAAAAATCTGAAAATAGGGACATTCCTGAATCTCCTATACATTACTACAGTCATATTCTGGCAAAAATAGGGACACGTGGTAAAATCGCTCTCTTTTATGCTTTTTGTTTCAGTAAAAATAGGGACAGTTGGCAGGTATGGTATACTGATCTCTCAAAATACTATTAAGAATTGCCATATGGAAGGGTGGTTACCAAAGCCTTTGAGGTTAATTCAGTTATCCATTATGCCCTCCCCACCCCCACCCCCTTTGGATAACTACCCCTGTACAGTTGTACCTTTTCTTGACCTGATGCCAAAGAAGTATACATGTACAAATGCCCAACTGAAAGTCTCAGCCTCACTATGGCAATTTAATTTCTACACACCCTATACACAAACCCATTCACACCAACTCCTCATCATCATTTTCTCTCCTGTGACAGAATTTTCACGGCCAATTTCTCCTGCCGAATTGATTGAATTGACGATGAATATCAATATCAGCTGCTGTCTATGTCAATAATGAGTACCCTATGCAGGAACTCAACCAGTTATTGAACTGCAAACATGGGAGGGTTCATGGGCAAAGCATTATTTATATGATGGAATGTTGCATTTATAAAATTCACTCCAGCCCCAGCTAATCAAATTATTTATTTACCCAAATTATTTTTCCTGACTTTATTTCTTAATTAATATTTTCATAATTTTCACAATTAAATAGAGTAGTTAATTCTTCCAATGTAGAAATATTGAGCACGTGAAATGTCAAGCGATGCCAGATTTCTTGATACATGTAGTCTGCACTTTATTAAAAATTCATGAAATACTTATTGCAGACAATTTAACAAACCTGACCATTTTGTGAATTGTATCTTCCTTACAGCTGTTCAAGACAAAAATTCACCTAAATATTGTAGCCAAGTACATCCCTGGGTCCCATATATATTCTATGTCACCTTAATTTCAATTTCTATCTGTGACATTTTAACGTAACATAAGGTACAACAACTAAGAGAGGGATTTATGACAGAGAAGGTGCATGACAATGCATTAAATGAGTTGTAAAACCGCTTTTAGCATCAGACAAGCACACCACTTCACACAATAAATGTAGCATGAATCTGGTCCCCTCTAAATGCCATGACATCAAGCCAAATAAGTCTTTAATATTGGACATAATCTATTTCCACTTTTGTTGCACTACAGTTGCCCTGTGGTGTACTGGAGTTATATTTTGACTGGTGTGCTGCTCTGCTCAAGCTTCAAAACCCAACATCATTTCTAATGGTAATTTTTAAATTTTTATTCAAAATATGGCTAACTTAAAATGCACACTACCCCTGTGGAAGATTTGGGAAATACCTTTGAAATGGAATGAACACATTAGGCAGCTCCATTTGAATTTCATACACCATCTGAGAAAGATTCAACCTGAATTTTCCATAGAGGGAGGGCGAGTTTCAAATGGAGCTGCATGTGTTCATTCCATTTGAAATTCCCCTGTGGAAGATATCTCCCAAATCTTCCACAAGGGTAGTGTAGGTTTTAAATGGAATAAGCCATTGATGTACCTCAATCATGTCAATCTATGAGTTCACTATTGACTTACCTTAGTGACCTCATCCAAACGCTTCAGTAATTCCTGAAAGAAGAAATATATAAGAACTATAATAAATCAATGTAGGATGGTGTACAAAGATTATAAACATTTCACCCAGACACAATATTTTTGTTACTTTGAACTTTGCATGGTAATCCATCTTAAGGGCAGAGTAATGGGAGAGAACGTGGACCTTTTCGGGCTTCATTATTTCTGAATTGTATGTCCAAAGTATATAAAACTATACATTTTTGGAAAGGAAATGAGTCAAGGAACCCCATGGTGACATCAGATTTGTTCAAAAATCTCAAGTTTTTGAAAAAATCACAAAAATTCACTTTTTTACCCAAATTTTTTTGTGACAACTTAGAAAAAAATCCGTTCGAGTAAAAAAAATTCAGTTAGCTTTTCATGAAGAAGAGACATGAACTTAGGGAAGGTTTTTTATTTTTTGAAATTCGTCTCTTTTTGAAATATTGAAAAAAACATGTGAAAAAAGCCATTTTGTCACTCTATTAAGCTAAAAATTGCACATAATGGTGTATATTTTTGTTTAAAACAAATATTTTGAAAAATGAAAAACCTTCCCTAGACTTTGATGTACTCCAAAGGATAGTGCAAAAAGTTTACCCTTTGCTTGCATATTTTTGAGTTATCTTGTCACAAAAATCGCATAATATTGTCAAAAGTGAACTCAGAGAAATCGACGTTTTAGTAAAAAATGTCAAAATTATGCACAAAACGTCCTTAAATTTTAAAGCGGTAAGACTTTCACACTTGTAAAAGCTGTATCTGGTGCATGGTCTAAATATGCATCTTTTTGCACCAATGAATCTATAATGTCTGATTTCAGTGCGCCAAAATTCATAATAGGCCCCCTAATTCAAAATCTAAGTGGCATTTTGACTGCAAATTTTTGTTTTGTTTACACCACATTTGCTGGCGTGAACAACATACCGAATGCGCCTTGACTGCGTTGGACATACAGCGCAGAGTTGCGCCGCGTCACCGACGCGAATCACGCAGCGTAATCACAATATTTCGCGATTCGCGCATTTCTGACTCATTATTTCCGCCAATTTACTAAGCTGTCTTGAGCCATGTGACTTTTTAGAGTTGAAAAGAGTGAAATAAATCAAGCAAAAATACGAATAAATATTAGCAAGTTGGATTTTATCAGTTTCAAGTGAAAGAATACATCTTAGTGTTGATAAATATCAAAAAATCTCAAATTCGGTCGTGGACGAATGTGTCTTCCATTACTCTGGCCTTAAGCCAACACACGATAATTCTTTCATGAGTGTAAATTTACTTTACTACTATACAGATACTTTCATGAACAAGAAATCCCTACAAATTTTCATAAAAAGATTTTGTCCAATTTTGTACGACCTGTTGCAAATGCAACATACATTGATTCCTACATTTGTGGTCTCCTCTCTGAGAAATGAAGCTTTTCAATTTCTAAAGTTTTCTTATACAAATTTTCCATTAGTCTGATAAACAGCCATTTTCTCTTTGGTTTAATTGATATTGCCATACTATGAGAATATTAAATGTTTAATGAAGCAAAGGAAACAACTTATTTGTGTTTATATCTGCATGTGTATTTAAATTAATCACACTCCAGTTTCCAATTCCCTTAACCAAATACGTCGTAACATATACAAAAATTTATGCAAATGCATAATCATCTTATATTGGCATATATTTGAGCAAAGTCAAAAAGCAGCATATCAAAGCCTTCTGGAGGGAATTATATTATTCCAACCTAAAGGCATGAAAACAGTTCACATCAATTGGTATTATAAGCTTTCTACCTCTTTCAATAATTATGCATTCTATCGGTCTACTTGAACTTTTGCAGTGGCTTTAAACTAAACTTGCATGGAAGTAAAAAAAAGCAAAACAGTGCATTTAGTGTGTATTCTTATTCAATGGGTGCGTCTTGTAAAGAATTCACATAATTTGATTGGTTTTCTGGTGTATACATGTAATATCTCACAATAATTGATAGTGATATTAGTCAGGTAGCGAGCACACGCATAGCAATGGCACGCTTGTTGCTCCTCAATGATCGCGCGATAATGCGTTCGCGTAATACACGTGCGAGAACTAAGAACGCTATTCGGCGGCTTAGATGTTCGTAATGGTTTCGTTCATTTCAAACAACGGGGATGTCCTAACAAATGTAACTTTATTTTTTCTGAAAAAGGCATTTTTTCTCATAAAAATTACATTAAAACTGAATAAGAATGAGAATAAAAATAGGATTTTGTCTTTTGCCTATCCAATATCGTGTCATAATGGATGGGCTGGCCAATATTTTTATCGTAGTGGATGCCGGCGCAAGACAAAATTCTCTAAATATTAACGGCATCAAAATTTCATAATGTACAGTATTATAGAAAGAGACATCATAATAATTATGAGGATGTGTTGAAGAAACATGATTGTTGCCTCAAAATTTTATTTCCTTTTCCAGATGACATTTAAAGTTGGCTGTGTCCATCTGGCTGGGAACTCCTGAAAAGCTGATGCAAGGACAATAAAACTATATACCGGTATCTACAAAATGTGTTTTAATTTGACACAAAATGTGTTTTAATTTGACCCAACATATTTTCGCATTATTTGTCCCTTTAATTTTCCTAAGCTTCAAGGCAGCCATAGTACCGTATTGTTTGTATTAAACTCCCTGGGGGATGGGGTGTTTATCAAAAGCGAATTTCAAAATCATCTCTGAACTTGGGAAGAATCACCTATTTCCGGGTTATGGCATGGCAATTTTTGCATTTTTGTCCCTTATCAATCATTGAAAAATTGGAGGGGATTATTAGAGGGGGAGCTTTTAATACAAACAATATGCTATCAATTTTCTCACTGACACAGCAATCTTTCCCCACAATTCCCCTTTGGGTGTAGTAATCATCATATTCACTCCTCTTGTCGTACTCCTCTATAGTACTTGAAGCAAACACTTATGACACCTTACATGCTAAACTTACATCTATAGGGATTTCTTCATAAGCAAGATCAATGTTGATTTGTATTTGAAATGTGAAAACTGCATGGGGTTTATGCTGGCTACATGTGTAGTAAAGCCACAACAAATTAATTTTTTGGTTCTTGTCAAATGGATTTTTATGAATTGATGAAGGAGGGAGCTAGGTGTTTTTTCTTCTTCATGTAAAATTAGCATTGTACTAGTAGTTTTGGTAGTTTCCAAAAGCATATTGGAGGAAAACAATAATGTATGCAAATTCTATTATTTAGAAGTTGTTTTTGAACCTTTTTCAAAAATGGGTTATTTTTTCCAAATTTTGAAGATTTTGGATTCCATTCAACATTTTGTTTTCAAAAATGCATACTTTTACATTTGTTTTTGTTACACAGATATATTGAAAATAAAGCTTCCCACCAAACTCTATTCTGCTGCATGCGGGCACCCTTGAAAGAAGGTCTTTGGGTGAAAATTGGAGTTTTTTCTGGCAAAAATAGATTTTAAAACTTAGAAGCAATAAGCTATTTCTATCATTTTAGGAAACTCACCTTTGATTTTGGTCCTGGTACTTCTGTTTTCATGGATGGTCCCTCACACTCATTTGGTACGAGTTTTTGTACAGCTACTGGGGAACAGTGAAAACCTTTAAAATGCAAAATAGGTAAAACTTTACAGCAACCTAATCCTAATTACACTTAATACTAAATATCAAATAATAAATTATCATATTTTAATTTTAATCCTAACCCTAAAAATCCTGAACTAAATTATAAAGGACATGTAAGACAAAAACAGGTGTCTCTGGTCACTTGTGCACATTCATAAAGATCTAAAATTATTATTTGTTTGCTGCTTATATGTAACAAGAATTAGGGTTGGTTATTGTTCCTTTTCTATAATGAAAGTAGCCAACATCGTTAAAAACATAATTGAGAACAAAATTTGCAAACAAATACAAGAATCAAATATCCAGTAATGTTTTTCTGCAACATTTCCAAAAATTACAGTCAGTGAAGAATACTATACTAAAAATCACTGTATTGCGACATGGCCCAGGAATTTTTTTTTTTTTTTTTGGGGGGGCATGGGGAAAAGTGAATTTCAGGGGGGGGCAAAATTAACCAATTTTGCGCAAGATGGCTGCAAAAAGTAGAAATTTTGTAATTTTGGGTTTTTACTGGGGGACAACAGGGGTGGGCAAGAGTTCTGACTAGGGGGCATTTGGTGGCACTGCCACTGATTTTAGAGAAGATGTGTCATATGCTCTTTAACATATATTGTAATGTTCAATGTCTTTTAAACCTGTTATAAATAGTAATAATAGTTCTTTAGCAAGAAGAAAATAACAGGGCCAAAATATTGATGAGTCCATCAGGGCATACTATTTCTCAGTCATACAATCCATGACTTTCATTTGAAATATAGATCTAGTACATAAAAGCAATAACTATGAATATGATTATAATTGCATAGATTTGTATGTACATGTATAGGAAGTCATACAAAATGTATAGCATTTTGCTTAATGTGATACCTCCCCTACGTGTGCAAGCATTTTTACATTCATTGTATTTCATTTAAGGGGTACTACACCCCTGGCCAATTTTGTGCCTATTTTTGCATTTTTCTCAAAAATTATAGCGCATTGGTGACAAGTAAGATATGTATATTATAGGGGCAAGGACTACAACTACTGCACTGAAAATTCAGCAACTCAAGGCAAGTAGTTAATGATTTATTGATCAAATATTGGTTTTCCTTATTTTTGACTGTAACTCCACAACTGTTGTCTGTGCTGAAATAAAATTTCCAGTGCAGTAGTTGTAGTCCTTGCCCTGTAATATACATATCTTACTTGTCACCAATGTACTTTAATTTTTGAGAAAAATGCAAAAATAGGAACAAAATTGACCAGGGGTGTAGTACCCCCTTAATTTCATCACATTTTTATGCTGATGGAACCCTCATGATAATGCATTAATTATTTACTGTCAAGCATGAAATGATATCACATGCAATAAAATTTGCCTTTTTAAAATGGTTATTTCTCAAAAACTAGCTCGGTGACCCCTCTTCTTTATTTTAGATATTCGATGTATATCGATGAAATTTAGCTGGTACGATATTTAAGAAAAAATTGTTGGACGGGATCTTGTATGGACTATACCCCTTAAAAGGAAATGTACAAATTCACAAAAATGTCCCATTGCAGAAACATATGTTCTTTCCAAAATGCCGAAAATTTAAAGCCGTGAAGATATCATGCTTTTAAGGTTTTACCGTCGTTACTAAACCTATCGACCAAATTTTTTAAATTGACATATTTTGTACATTGATATGTGTAGATAATAAATCTGTAAAAAAAACAGAAAAAAAAAGACCTAACTTTTGAGCTACAGCCGTTTTAAAAGAGGTGTACATTTCCAAAAAATCTCTGTACACTTCAATGGCAAAATCAGCAATTTGCCCAAAATATATCACCTTTTGCGTTGTATTAAAAAAATTGTCGAGACAAAATTTTTTAATTTTATATATGTTATGAAAAAGAAAAAGCTCTATAAAATCGCATAAAAAAAAAATTGGGGGTACGGACCTAGTTTTCGCAGTAAATTGACCAAAATAGGTCAAAATGCATTTTTTCTGCGACACCATGCGTAGTTAATTGCGTACGTGGATATTTTAGTGCGTGCAAGCAGCGCTGGTATGAAGCGATCTGATGCGGATCAGCGTTCATTTACGCATATGGCCACAAAAAAGGAATTGTCTGTTTACGCAGGGAATTTTTCACTGTAAAAAAAAAGTTACCTATAGGTAAAAAAAAAGATACTTAGGCTAAGAAGTGTCCATAATTAGGAACAATTATAATGATGTCGACTATTATAATTAAGGCTAAGAATATTATTTTTTTTTAAATATCATTTGATGTATTTTGGTCACAAACGGGTGTTAGAATGTCTCCCATTCTGCTAAGATATTGGGCCAAAGAGTTATCAAGTTACACAAAGTGAGTTATTTTCAGCTTTATGTTCACCTGACTCGAATGACCAAAAGAGGATTTATTAAAGATGTTAAAGCGAAGCGTTTGACACCATGGGCGGAAGTTTTTTGACTATAATAGGCCTACAATTATTATAGGCATAGGCCTACTTAGCATCCTTAGTGCCGTTTACCGAGAGGAAAACTTTTTGGTCACAAAAACTATAGGCCTACGGAATTATCTCGAGGTGGATTCATTCATCAATTGTTGCAGTTCAATTAAAGCAAAGTTAAACGCTGGGTTGCCTATAGCTGTAGAAAAACGTTTGGCCAATTATGATATTATTTTTGTAAATGTATGACACATTTTTTTAAACCGAATAGTTTTGATGGTGTTGCCTATATCGCATGCATTATGAATTCAGTGCACGTAGTAGGTCTTTACCCAATAACACAAAATGCTTTAAACATTTAAATGGTGGATTATAAACTTTTAAAACATTTTAAAATAACAATCAAAAACATTGAACACTTGCTGCAAAACATATTCTTAGTTGGAACAATGTTGCCAAAATAATATATGTCTACAATAACATTTTCACATGTTTTTAATTTTGTTGTAGTGTGTTTCATTATGAAACGTTCTACAAACTTATATCCTTCAATAGGCCTGTAATATACCGTAATGCTTACCCAACATTTAGGCCAAAATACTATTAAAAGCGAATTAACCAATTTAACCAACACTCGTTTAGGCCTAATGTTAAAAAAAACCTGATTCTGTGTTTGTTTGGTAGGCCTATAACTTCATACCATCTATTGGACCCTACTGCCGTGCCTACTTTGAGGTCCGTTATTACTGGAAGCACGCTGGCAAGATTTGGTTTGTACATGTATTTAATATATTAGAAGCGACCACTTTTTTTTTTTGCGCTCAGCAAACATTGTTTTCTTTATTTTTGGCCCTAGGTATCGCGGTGCGCAAAAAATAGCATTGACACGCACAACACGCATCGTTCTCTGCGATGTCTGCAACATAACGCCGAACACGACGCTTGGCGTCACGCGCATATGAAAACAGGCGCAATAGTCAAGTCGACTCGGCTGACGACGGTAAAACCTTAATTCAAATTTCCTATTAACGCAAATGTCATCAGGGAATTGAAAAATTTAATTCACATTAATATGAATTCAGACGGGAAGAAGATACGCAAGATGCTATAGTTTCCTCCATTACAGATCCCCAATATGTGTGCTTATATAATTGAGATGGAATGGGAATATGTTTTTTTACAAGTCTGCACTATAGCCCAGTAAATTCTCAACAAATCTCCCCTGTAGGCAGTTCCTTGCATACACTCTCACGTCAGCAGAGAAGTTCATAGAACTCTTATTGAAATTGTACCTGGCACTAAAATCCACTTCAATACACAAGTCTGACCATTTTACTAGGGTTAATTTGGTTGTGTGTGTGCTACTTCAAAGCACAGCAGTGCTTTTCCCACAATATCAAATACATGTACATGTCTGAATTCTGAAGCATATAGCTGATAACATAAAAATTGGGTTATAGGTGACAGGAAAAAAATGTTCTACAGGCAGTCAGACTTTCAGGATTCTTTTTTTCTGAAAGAGGCTTTATTGACCCAAAAAAATCACAGAAAGCTAAAAAAAATAAAATTTGGCAAACATATTTCATAATGTGCATGTCTACATTTTTCACAATATACATTCGTCAAAGTCGAACTACTTTGGCCAAAAACAGCAGCTTTTATTTGCATGATTACAGCTATATCTGGGTTGGTCGGGACCGTGTTTGTTTTTTGTTTGTTTATTACCTTAGTGCTAAAAAAAATCTCATCTGACAAAAGAAATTATTTATGGTGTAAGCATTTTTGATCATATTTGAAAAATGACTTTGAATGATCCCTTGCTGTGTCAAGGGGACTTTCACGGGGGTGCAAAATTTGATAAAAAAACAGTTTAAAATGGTCAAAAATGGGGGGCATAAAAATCTCAAAATATCATGGTGACCACTAGCCAGCATCTCAAAAAGGGGAGACTGTTCCACTTCCCCCCTCCCCCCCCACCCTTGTCAACACAGCAATACATCACTGTACAACTGCAGTTTAAGTAGTTGAATTACTATGGAATGGACTGGTCTCATTGTTAAGGTTAGCAAATATTTTAAAATTTTGCGATTTGGTAGTCCACCACATCTTGCGAATAGTAGTGAGCTTTGGCAAAAATTGCATTGATTATTTCATAACGAGCGTGTAGAAGAATTTAAATATCACATATACTTTTGCAGGTCCTGTTGTTCTTGAGTTATGTTGTAAAGAGAGGTATTCCAACAACACTTTTGTCAAATGTACATGAGAACTCATTTTAAAACAACAATAAATCAAGCAAGTTTTCAAAGTATATGATTTGTAGAATGAACTTTCGCAAATCATCAAAGTGTTATTTTTCAATATATTGATTTAGATAATGAAAATTGATTTGTTGGTTAGGGCTAGTGGTTCTGCCAAAAGCTGTGTATATAAGACAAAATAAGGTATTTTACATGAATCTGTAATTTATATACTGACAGTATATAAATTAGCTATGTATTTGAATGGGGCTTCAACTTTGTGTCTAATTAACAAATACTGAGGCAATGAATGCTAAAGAGTACATATCACTTGGCTGAGATCAAGTAAAGAAACAAGTAGAAATCCATCAATGTTTATTGAGACAATAGTGTTTCTTTTGTTGCTGAATTTTGCCAGTGGTGTGCGCAGCACATTGAAAGTGGGGGGGGGGCAGGTTGTTCAGTTCCCCTGAATGGAGTCTGATTAGGAGCAAATTTTGACGTTTTAACGTTTTTCCCAATTACCAACAAAATTGGGGGGCAATGGCCCCTGCCCCCCCCCTTTGCATGCGCCACTGAATTTTGCATTTCAAAAATACCAATTTGAATGACTTATTCTTCACTTAAAACAACTTATAAACAATTTAAATTTGTTTAAACTTTTTGTTGCTGGGATCACTGAGTAGGTCTTTAACTTAAAGCATTAAAGTTTAATGATTTTTGTGTGTGTGACCTAGAAACACATCCAGGAATTGGGACGAGAGGGTTTACTCTCACACAAAAGTGCTACCCTAAATGATGTATAGTTAATAACAAGCTTTTAAATATCTCCTGCAGAAGATAAAGAGAGCGCATGGGTAGACAAAAAACACTACTGTTCTTACACAAAACACAGTGGTGTAGCGTGGGTTGGGGGTACCGACCTTGATTGGGGGGCACTGGGTCTGATTTGGGGGCAAATCTTGCAATCCATAGGGGGGCACACATGTCCTCTCATCGTCTAAAGGTGTTTACAAATGCGCACATAAACATAATCCCACTTTTACACTAGTTTTCGTGTGGGGGGTCCAGCATCTGTATGTCTGTGGTTCTTTCTGGGGTATATTTCTTATCACACCATTCTTGTGGGGTACAAAAATCATACCACCAATAGTTTGTGGGGAACTTTTTTTCACATACACTCACCTACACCTTACTCCCCCCATCATGAGGTACCTCTAAAAATAGCATTTCTTCATAGTGTTTTAGGCCTTATGGGGTAATATAAGTTGGTTTTTTTGTGGGACCCATGATTTATACCCCACACAAAGAAATTGTACCGCACAAGCTATTGCTGCAACTTACTCACAGTGCCCCACAAGAATGCATGCATTGAGCACCCTCCCCCATACTCACACCATAACCAAGGGCATCAATCCAAAGTTAATTGTTGGGGGCACAAATTATGTTTGGGGAATATGACTGGGAATCGGGGATCGCGTCACGCTTGCTTGACGCAGGCGGGTGTCTGAGGGGAGATATCCCCCCTGAGTCATTGTAAAATTACAAAATGAGTGCCAAATGAAGGCATTTGGTGGACACTACCGCACCATACAATTGTAGCTGAACCATGATGCTTCGGCAGTATATTGTGGAATATCACTGTCACCGGGAGGGGGGGGGCTTCATACCTTCTTGGGATTTCTAGATGAAAAGGACCTAAAATAGGAATATTGACCCGGTTCTTATGAACAGTGCCTGAAAAGGAGTCAAAAGAAATAATGACCCGGGGTTTCATGATGAGTGTCACCCCCGGGTGGAGAAATATTTTTATTTTATTCTTTACTTTTTTCTCTTTCATATCATAAAAGTGACACCACTCTGGGGGTCAAACCTTCTTGGCATTTTGAAATATGTCCGTTTAAGTCCAAACGGCTGCTGAGTAAGGAAGTAACAAAGGAAGTAACAAAGGCTAATATAGGCTGAGACCATTTCATGGTTCAGCAAAAATGATAGTTGGAAAAATTTCAAATGTTCAATATGAAGGCTCAATTAAAGTTTTGCAGTTCATTTCCAGTGGCTTGCCGATTACTTTTTGTTGGGGGGGGCAAAGAAACAAATGGCCAGTAGAGTATTATTCTGATTTCATACTATTTGAAGCGAAAGTTGATATTTTATTATTTTATTATTTTATTTATTCTTTCTTTAGGCAGGGTAGCCCCTTCAATGCTAAAACACTGATTTCCAAGGAGGCCCTGCATCAAAAAGTACAACATTCTTATACAGTTAAAACAAATTTAAAATTACATATAAATACATACATGTAGATTATATAAATTATTTTACGATACAACTTAAAAATTACATATAATGATGCAGATGGAACAAACAAATATACACATTAGATTCACTGAATATGTGCCTATTTAAACAGAACTAAGAACAGGGAACATTTCTTTTTCTTTCTTTTTTCTCTCATTGAGTGGGGTCAAAGAAAGAACTTTAAGAAGGAAATATTTAGTCCCTGCTGAATTAATATGTGACAAAAAGTTACCAATGTATCTGAGAAGTAGAATGTTCAACCAGTGTGTATTGCCAACAATGACATATGGGGCAGAAACATGGACAACAACCAAGTACCTGGAACAGAAATTACAAACAGCCCAAAGAGCAATGGAAAGGAAGATGCTTCACATAATCACATTACCTTAAGGGATAAAATTAAGAACACTGAAATAAGACGTCAAACTCAAGTCAAAGACATTATGGTGAAACTCAAAGAAGCGAAATGGAGATGGGCAGGTCACCTTGCACGAAGGGAAGATAACAGATGGACTAAACGGCTTACAGAAGGGCAACCAAGAACAGGGAAAAGATCAAGAGGAAGACAGAAGAGGAGGTGGCGTGATGACATTACTGCCTACATGGGACCTACATGGACAAGAAATGCAAGAGACAGAGAACAGTGGAAGAATCATGAAGAGGGCTACGTCCAACAATGGTCGAACACAGCCTGGTGAGGTGAGGTGAGGTGAATTAATATTTAGTCAGCTTTGTCATGTGAATCTGCGTCCTGTTCACTTTCTTCAATCCTTCTACTTCCGTATTTTTCCTCAGTCTCCTAAATGCCCTATTTTCCCTTTCTGTGCTTACCAGATACAAGGGGTAAGACATCATCAGGGTAGGCAAAACTTTTAATTGGTCAAGTTTATGGGGACAACTGCGCGTATTGTTCAAACAAAACTTGATAGTACTATTTTGGTCTAAATCAAGGTGAATGTGAATTTGAATTAGATGAAGTACGCACGGAGCACCAGAAAATTTTCAAATTTAATACCATATTTTAGCCAAAAATCAAGGTATAATCCGAATAATACAGAATATTGCCTGAATATTTATAGTAAGCCTACTTAGATCGGGGTAGTATTTGCCGAAACGTGGGGGGCATTTGATATTGTGTACCCCATCCCAAAATGTGGACGGGACATGTCTTCCCTTTCCCCCTGGGATTGACACCCATGACCATAACAGAGACACATACATGTACTTACCAGCCTTTGAATAAGAGTTGAGCACTGCTCTACCACAAATTTGGAACAGCTGCTTGCTTGAAGATGCCATATTAACTTCTCATCAAACCAAACAAATCTGTAAAGAATTGTGAGCAAGAAAAGTACACTAATAATTCTTGAATTCTAGGCCAAATACAGATCATTTCCCTATTGATTTTTAAAACCGGGCACACTCACTCTTGCACCACTCATATGACAAAGAAGTCCCTCGGCTATACATCCACATGTGGATCCTACAGAGTACAGAATTAGAAGTAGAAGTGGAGTGAGCTCTACTAGTTTCCAAATTAAACAACATTTTTGTCTTTCATTTATTATATACAGATGCATTTAGTTTTCAGTAATGAAACACAAACAATAACAACAACAACAACAACAGTGTACTTCCCATGTAACACTGATCGTATATAACTGTCTATTCGGTGCGATGGTCTTTGAGGACAACAAGTATTAGTTCTTTGCACTACATCTACCTTCTGCTAGTGTAGCATGTTACAAAGATGACCAGACATACAGAAGGACAGAAACCATCCCTGTTAGATCTGGTGTTTACAAGTGATGAAAATTCAATCGAAGAGATTGAGCATGCATGGCAAAAGTGACCATGACTGCCTCATATGGACTTACATTTGTAGAGCTGACACAATTCACTACAATGCAATGAAGCAAAGATTTGCCAATGTAGATTGGGAGTCAAAGATGGGTGACATGAAATGTGAAGATGCATGGCAAGTGTTCAAATTTGAATACAACCAAGCTGTAGATGATCATGTACCCAAGAGGAGAAGTAGGACTAAGATTAAGCCACTCTGGATGAAAGCCAGAGATAAGAAGTCTGTGAAGAAGAAGCATAAGTTGTATATGAAATACAGGAGTACACAGAGATATAAAGATTATATATCAAGTAGGTTTTAAAGCAAAGGAACAAAACCAAGAAAGATGTTATCAAGGCAAAAGCTGAGTATGAGAAGAAGATAATGAGACTATGAGAGAATTCAAAGACAAGCCAACGAGAACGAGGAGCAAGCAGCAAATGTTTTGAATGGCTTTTTTGAGACCATGTTTACCAAAGAACCAGAAGGGGAGATACCACACCTGGACATACAAACTTTTGTA
The DNA here is from genome assembly GCF_039555335.1 of Amphiura filiformis. Taxonomy (NCBI): domain Eukaryota; kingdom Metazoa; phylum Echinodermata; class Ophiuroidea; order Amphilepidida; family Amphiuridae; genus Amphiura; species Amphiura filiformis. The sequence continues at coordinate 71,706,605 of NC_092631.1, forward strand.
GATGTTTTGATGGACTGTCATTTACGATAAAAGATGTCACCAAGAAACTCAAAGGGTTAAAACCAGATAAGTCACCAGGGCTAGACAACATACATCCACAAGTGCTGGCAAGTTGTGCTGAGGAATTGGCAGAGCCATTGTTTATCATCTTCAGGAAGTCAGTGGATGAAGAATGTTTGCCCAAAGACTGGAAGACTGCGAGAGTAGTGCCGATTTACAAGAAGGGAGCAAAGAAGTCATCAGCGAATAACAGACCTGTTGAGCCTTACATCTGTACCATGCAAAATTTTGGAGTCCATCATCAGAGAGAGGATTTTAGAGCATGTTGAGGCCAACGAGTTACTATCCAAGTACCAGCACGGATTTATGAAAGGGCGATCATGCCTTTACCAATCTTCTGGAAACACTTGAAGATGTGACAAGCATGCTTGATGATGGAGGGGGAGTTGACATGATTTACCTGGACTATTCAAAAGCATCTGATTCAGTTCCATACAAGAGGCTGCTGGCAAAGTTACAGGCATACGGAATTCAAGGGAAGGTTCATGCTTGGATAAACGACTTCCTGACTGGCAGAAAGCAGAAGGTGGCAGTAGGAGATGCAGAGTCAGACTGGACAGATGTTATCAGTGGTGTACCACAGGGGTCGGTCCTGGGACCAATCTTGTTCGTGATTTACATCAACAACCTGCCGGAGAATGTTGAATCAGAAGTCAAGATGTTTGCCGATGACACCAAGGTGTACAGGCATATGGTTGGTGAAGAGGACAGTAACAGCATGCAGAAAGACCTAGAAGCTCTTCAAACATGGTCTGATACATGGCTGCTCAGATTCAATGCATGTAAGGGCAAAAGAATGCACATAATGGGTAGTACAAACCAAGGCACCGAATATAAGCTTGGTGATGAGGTAATCCCACATCTTCGAGTGATAATTACAGAAGATGGAAAGACGAGGAAGCAGTGTGCAGCGGCGGCGAATAAGGCGATGAACAGCTTACGAATAATAAAGCGCACCTTCAAGCACTTCGACAAGAACAGGGCCCCCCACAATGTTGTACAAAACATACATGATACAATGTACATCCATCCTCACCTCGAGTACTCAGTCCATGGTGTCCAAACCTCAAGAAGAATATCATTATAATTTATGATGGAGAAAGTTCAAAGGAGAGCCACAAAACTCATCCCTAGCATTAGACATCTGAGCTATCCAGAAAGACTACAAGAGATGAAGCTGTACAGTTTGGAGCAAAGGAGATTAAGAGGAGATCTATTTGAAACATTCAAGATCATGAAAGGTCTGGAAGGGATTGCAGCAACGAAGATATTCACCCTGAATGATGGTCATCCGTCAACAAGTGATGGTAACAACAGTGATGGTCAACTTACAGATAGTGCAAGGGACACAAGAAGTAAGGTGAATGATGGTCATCCGTTAACAAGTGATGGTAACAACAGTGATGGTCAACTTACAGATAGTGCAAGGGACACAAGAAGTAAGGTGAATGATGGTCATCCGTTAACAAGTGATGGTAGCAACAGTGATGGTCAACTTACAGATAGTGCAAGGGACACAAGAAGTAAGGTGAATGATGGTCATCAGTCAACAAGTGATGGTAGCAACAGTGATGGTCAACTTACAGATAGTGCAAGGGACACAAGAAGTAAGGTGAATGATGGTCATCAGTCAACAAGTGATGGTAGCAACAGTGATGGTCAACCTACAGATAGTGCAAGGGACACAAGAAGTAAGGTTATGCATGGCATAAATGACATGTCCAAGAGTACATTGTTTGAGATGAAGGAGGTTGATAAAGAGTTAAGAGGCCATAATCTTGAATACACAAGAAATTTGCACGTCTAGATAGCCGAAAATATATACAGAGTTTAATACAGAGTGGTAGATACCTGGAATAAGCTCCCATCATCTGCAGTAAGCGCACCTACCATAAATAGTTTCAAGACAGAAGTGGATGCATACCTATCTAAGAAGATGAACAAATTCTGCTATTAGCATAGTGACTTTTTTAGTCAATAGAAGAGTTTGAAATGAGAGTGATGGTAACTAGTGGTGGTCATCCAAAAGTTAGTAGTAAGAGTCGGAAGCAGTGAAGAGAATGAGATTCATCCATTAAGTACCGTAAGTGATGGTAACAAGAGAGATAGTCAATCAACAGAGCAAGTGCAATTGGGCACAAGTGTGCAGAAAGTATTGTATGCAACCATCATTCTGTGTACAAGATATGCAAGTAAAAAGAATATTATAAGGCATTGCAAGCATTGGTGATGAGTCTAATAGCCAGCCAACTGTGCAAGGGACACACATAGAATGTTGGTCATCCACCAATTACTGCAAGGATGGCATTGGAAGTGATGGGCAAACGATGATTATTATTGTGCATGTAGCCATACAGGCATGTGAGTGGTGGTAGTCAACCAACAGTTGTGTACACAGTATTGGGAATGATGGCCATCCATGAAGTTTGTGTTGCAAAATAGTGTACTTTCATCAATTGGACAGCGCAAGGGATACTTTGTGGTGAAGTGAAGTTTGGCACCAAGAGTGATTTGTGATCTTGAAAGGCCCTAGGGCCTCGGCAAATTTTTTTAGGACCATGCAGTGTGGTTTTTTGTGATAAGTGTGGGTGGGCAAAAATAAGACTTTAGTCTTACCAAGAGCCCGTGAAGACAGGTGAATACAGGTGAATACAGGTGAATACCCACAGGCATAGGTAGAGGACACAACTACAAGTTGCAGTTGTACAAGTCAGCACTGAAGAAGGGCCTCAACTGCAGGAAGAATTTCTTCTCAGTCCGATAAATTTCAGAGTGGAACAACCTAGTCGGTGTTATGCACTTTCAGTTTCCCATGTGTTTGAATGGGAATTCTTTTGCCTACTCGCCACAAGTTTAGGGAGCACATTTCTTCAATATATTGACAAGTTGACATAAAATGTTCTATTCAAAGTTGTAATTTTGTGTTTTTGATCGCAAAGATCGGATATTTTATTCGATTCCAATTCTGCACTCTTCGCAAGGGTGGAGAATTCGGCAGAACTTTGACGATAATTTTGCCTTTTTGGACACTAAAATGCATTTGATCCTTAATTTTGTTTCAACCGAGTCTTGATTTAGGAAGCACAATAAGGTGGGTACCAATTTTATATCCCTTTGATGAAATTTTGAAGAAATTTTTCGAATATCTGACCTGCGCAAAGTGTGTATTTTCCATAGACAGACAAAATGGTGTGAGCCAGTCCTAAGCCTTAGGTACGGTATGTATCGAAGGACTGGCGAGCGAGTCTAGAACTACCTCCTAGAAATAGTGGTAGAGGCTAAGACAACCAGTTCGTCTCAGCTTGATAAGTTTTGGTATTTAGAGCGAAAATGGAAGGGTCAAAAAGGCTGATGCTATTCCTATCATACCTTAACGCGGCTGTGTACTCAAGACGTTGTTTCTTTCGCAAAATTGAGATTTTTTGATATTTGTTACTTTGTTATGTTTTTTATAAATACAAGGAAAGAAAATCCAGATTTATAAACTCCAACTGCGCTATTTTATGGATTTTATTTCACTATTTCATTCGTGTTTGCAATTTTAAAAGAGAGAAAATCTTTGTTGTATCAGCGAGGTACCTTGCGCAACAACGCATCGCGCCATGATCGCGCAATTTGTTAACGCACAGATACGCTACGCATACGTGGACGCTTATCTGCATGCGTGGCGCATCCTTTGGAAACACTAATTTCAAGTGGTCAAATGGCTCTGTTTTAGCTGATAAAATGTGGGTTTTTTCAAGTTCTCTCCCTCGATTTGAATATCAAGTTATGAATGGATTTCGCTCAAACTTCTCAACGGGCTGTGGATTTACCCGATGTTCACGTAATATAAGGTAGAAAAAGCGAAAACTGCCGATTCTCCTGTGAGATTCGATGAAAGGGCAAAATGTGACCACTTTAAACTTCAACGGCCATTATTTCAATGTTCATTTTCTCGGTAAAATGACGATTTAGGTACACGATAACTCAATAAATACAGCATCTATAGGTAAGCAAATATGATCATCGTAAAAAGCATGATCGACTCAAGAAACGGTTTTCTCATTTTTTATATTTTGGTCTATTTCGATTTTAGGCATCATTTTGTGCAAATAGGCGTTTGTGAATTTTAAAAGTTCATTTTGATGCCTTATATGGTCAATATCTCAAAAACTAAGGCCAATATCAAAAAAATAAAAAAACCGTTTTTGGAATGGAGCCTCAAGATTGAAAAACAAAATAAAATATTTTGGAAAGAGTGTTTTTTGTTATGATGTACCTAACAAATATTGCCAAAAACTCACTTTTTGTGATTTTCTTCATAATTGTTGTTTTTACCCCAAATCTGTATTTATATTAAGATTTATTGATGTCTTGCCTTTATAAAAATGTATACTTTTATATGTCTTGCGTGAATAATTACAAAGTTATTGCACTTTTACTACATGCATGTCTGAGAGTACACAGCCACCTTAAGTGTAAGTGTATTATACACATGTCACTTGTATGACCCACCCCATGACCCCCGGGGGTGGTGAGTCACTTTACAAAGGTGCGTCGGATTTAACTATACCATGACCCACATGTGCGTCTAAACAATGACGGACATTTGCCGACAATGACTGAGCCCCTTGTCAAAATTGTGACGCACATGTTAAGGATTATGACTGTCCTCATGACGCAAATTTGACTCACCATTTAGGTATATTTTGACTGACACTGATGCACCTAACCATTGATGCACCTAGGTAAAGTGACTGACACTGACGCACCCCTCGGGGTATGTTGTGCCGCACATATTGAGTAAATGACCGTACCCTGCGTCACTAATTGGTTGGTAAATGACCCAACCATGACGCACATCCCCCCGGGGGTCCTAGGGTGGGTCATACAAGTGACATGTGTATTAGTGTACACTGACTCAGTGACTGTACATTACAAAGCAAGCTAGCACCGGGAGCTAGATAGTGTGCAGTGACATACTACAATATTACAATATTATATCATGCATATGATATTAAATGATACACCACCAGCCCACACAGCCATGAGTATGACAGCAGATCATGTTTTGCGCTTGATCAAGTTGATACATGAGAACTGAACTGAGTTTAGAATATTATTATCAATAGGTACCTAAACCCGAGGATTGCTGAATACATGTGAAACTAAAAGCTGTAGCTATGACTTACCACTACAACGACAACACAACAGGTAAGTTGATAGTAATACAATAACTGGAATCCAATGCACTACACTGCTGCACAAATTGATGCGACCAGATTCCACCTGTCAGTCGCCAATCAGCTGATTGATGTGTTTCTAGAAATCAGTCATAGAATATCCATATCATTACAAAATGTTCTTTTATTTAACATCTCTGTGATTGCTTTGGCTACGAATCATCTGTAATTGTTAGATACAAGTGACCCGTTGTCAGTATTAATTATTAAAGCAAGTCACCGTAACATTTTTGGAATTTATTTTAGTTTCAAGATTAAACACCGACCAAATTAAGGTCATTTAAGGTCACGAGTCCAGGGACGTCAAAACAAATCACGCCTCCATTCACCCAGGCAGCATTGGACAAGAAATGTGTTCAATTCAATCAAATGAAGAAGGAAAACCGGGAGGAAAACAGGGAAGGAAAGAAAACACTCTCAATGTCATCATGTTTATAGGGGTGGTGCAATAATTATGTGTACCCCAAGGGTGGTGAATTGTAGGGGGGCAAAGATTTTTTGGGAAAGCCAAGGGGGGGGGGAAGCATTTTTGGCAGGTCGAACGGGGGGGAAGCAATTTTGACACGATCGAAAGGGACGGGGCAAGTGATATTTGGCCCCTTTTGGCACAGATACTTTTTCCACTGTTTCTATAATTACGCCCTAAAAAGGTGTAGGAAAATATTAGGAACACCGAACACGTTCAAATAATTATAAATTTCTGCTGCGCTACAATTAGGTTTTAAATTCAGTCGGGTTCCCCAAAACCTTACATATGAAAAGATTTTTTGGCATGTCAAAAGGGGAGAGCAAAGGTTTTTTGGCATGTCAAAAAGTGGGACAAAGATTTTTTTGCACAGCCACAGGGGGGGGGGGGCAAGCAATTTTTGGTACTGCCCATTTTGAGAATTCACCACCCCGGGTACACATAATTATTGCACAGCCTTTTACCCGGTTTTGTTTTTATTTTTTTGTTCTTATTTTGTGTGTGGGGCCAGGGGTGTAGTCAGTAGCAGTGTTTACTCTCTCTGGAAATTGGGTGCGCCAAATGAAATGTAACTTTTTTTCCCCAATTTGGTCCAATTTTGGCTCAGTAATTCCCCAAATTAACCAATTGTAATACAGCTTTGCAAATTTGTGTGCGCCAAAAATAATTTTCACTGGGCCAAAATTGAGACATACGCCGCTTCTGAGTAAACACTGGTCAGTAGCGTAGCCAGGATTTTTGTGGTGAGGGGGCACAACCATGTTCTCCCCATTTGTCATTTTTTGTTGGGCCATATTCAGTCATTAAGGAGAGTTGACTTTAATCTTTGCCGTCCCCATTTTATCCCTGAAAATTGTCTAGGGCTCTGGCCCCTGCCCCTTGGCTATACCACTGAATGTAGTGGGAAACAGTACAATTATTTCTCCCACACTACTGAGCCCAACACGTTGGGAAGGAATTATTAAAACAGGAGCCCGGGACCCATGGCATAATGTTGAAGTGACTCAAAAATATGTGCCAAAAATCGCTTCCTCGGTTCCTCCCCCTTGACATCAGGGCTGTCGAGAATGTGAAAAGCGGGGGTGGGGGGGGTAGGAGCAAGAAATTATTCATGGTGATGCGTGAGATTTTACTCATTTTCCAGGTTTTTGCGTGAGATTTACTACCTAGTCGTGAGATTATACTACCTTGGCGTGAGACCGTGAGAAAGTGACCCAATGCGTGAGACTCACGGCCAATGTGTGAGAGTTGACAGCCCTGTTGACATGCTTGAGGTGTAATTACCCCCCCCAATACACGCACACACCCCTGTTTGTAAATACCTGCAAACGAGGACCTCATTCTGCATGCATATGATTTGTTCCTATCTAGCTGAGGACACCCTCATACACAAATTCCCCCCGACACACCATGGACCTATCCCACACACACCAACAACTTCCTATCCAACCGTGACTGGTCATGAACAGGCCCGTACGCAGGATTTCATTTGGGGGAGTGCTGATTTTGAAAAAGTGGACCTTTTTTCAAGGGGGGGGGCGATTTTGTGAAAAGTGGACAAAATTTGGACCTTTTTGGTCCAAAAAAGCGTAAAAACCCTGATTTTTTTCCTCGCTACGCTCGCAAATTCTGAAATTTTGGGACTTTTTACATACTTTTCCAAATTTGGGGGGGCACCCCCAGACGTCTGGCCTGGTCATGAACCCCACAAACGTAGCAGCAAAAGTGTGTCAGTGGTTGCAGGGGGTGTATGCAAATGTAGGTCCACCTACCTTGCAGGTAATTAACATAATTATGCAGGCTGTAGTGGCATGGGGGGAATCTGCCCTCTGTGAGAAGTCTCCGCAACCCCCTCCCCTTGGAGGCCCTTTTTATCATTCTTAGCCCATTTTGACCATTTTCATCAAAGTTTGCCCCCTGGAAATTTGCCTTGCCGCCCCCCAAAAAAAGTCCTGGCTACGCCACTAGCAGGCTGTAAATATGCCAACAATCTGTATTATTGCAACAGAAAACCAAAATCATGACAAAAAGAATACAATTATTGTCATGTTTATATATTTTATTGAAGTCATGAGGCATCTTTTGACTCTATTTACAACAGTAGCCAATACATATAAACTCTTATATTAAGTTTGTAAATACATTTAATATGAAACATGTTGGATGTTTTTGCACAATTTTGTTTTAAAGTAAAGATGCACAATACACTATAAACAATAAACTATACAGACCAAATGCAACTTGTGTTTGTGGTAAAATGTGTATGGTTTAGACAAAGGGCCTTGGATCTTGGTTGGGTTCCCACACCCATGCAACATGCCAAAAATTTACAGAGTAACAAATTAAACAGTTTGGTAACTTTCCTCTGCATTGTGATTTAGTCTGTACCTTTTCCAGGATGTTTAATAAAAGGTATGTTTACACCCCATCGGTAATTCATTTTACTGCTAGATTATTCAAATTTAAGCTCCTTTTCATACAAGCATAGGAACCCAATGAAAATTCAAGAACCATGTAAATGAATTGTTTCAAACATTAAACATTTTAGAAAATAAATAACACTACAAAACACAACTTTACTCTAACACTTAACATGGTGTAAATGAAATACAATATAAATATTAAATTGAAAGTAATTTTATGTATAATATATAGTTTACATAATAGAGTTTAGTTAGTGATTAGTTTAGTTACTGGTTTACAGCATGGATTCCAAGGAAGTTAAAGACCCATTCAGTGATCCCAGCGCAAGTGTAAAAAAAAATATATAAATTGCTTAAAAGTGAAGGACAAGTCATTCAAATTGTCATTTGGTATTTTTGAAATTACAAATTTGGCACAAAAAACGAAGAAAACAGCAGTATTGACAAAGTTGAAGCCCCATTCAAATACATGTAGCTTCAGTATCTAAATTACAGATTCGTGTAAAATGTCTTATTTTGTCTTAAATACACGGCTTTCCACTGAACAACTCACAGGCTATGTTAGCACATCTATGACAATGACAAAGGTACCAAAATCTGAATTTTGATGATTTTTACGATCGTCTGGATGAGCAAATCACTGAATGGGCCTTTAATGAATGGATCAGGGTTTAGTTATAATGCATAAAAGGTAGTAAGGTACTACTTTTTTTTAAATCTTGAAATTGTAGATTTATGTTTATTTTTAAGTCATTCTATTTTGAAGCAGCTTTTCAACCACATTTTGTAGCTCATGATTAAGAACAGAACTAAGATGTATTCAATATAAACTAAGGCTGAGATGTATCAGGTAAATTTGTACCTGGGCCCCAGGTACCCACTACCTATAACGATTTTAACAATAATATTTATTGTAAATATATACCTGCAAATATTGCATGTAAACAAGTTGAAACAACACCTTTGTTTTTTGGTTTGACATTGAACCTTGGCCTCTTGTAATTGGATTTTGTGGCTAGGAACCAAGTTTATCAACTCATTGGTGCCATTGAACTACCATCGCACCAGAAATATAGACTCAGGTACCATAGGGATGGGCAGGTACCCAATAGCCTGCCCAAATATCACAGCCTAACTTAAGATGTCAACAATCGCACTAGTAATATACTATACAGCATTTCCATACTAAATGATATCCTGCCCAAAGCCTAGTTATTTGTTCCTATAGCCTATATGTATATAACACCTAGGTGTAAGTTGTTATGTTGAAATATGAAGCAAAAAAACTTTTTCAACTATATTCTGATCAGCTCGTAATAGGCGGGACGCATGACATTGTGGATTGATAAAGAATGGCGTAGACACAGCTGTGCGTTCCACCTACATGAACTTTCCTTTACATTATAACATTGCATGACTGATGCATGCATCCGCAATCCCGCATATTTGGGACTTTACTGACGCATGCAGAAAGCTGTAACAAAAAGATATTCAAGCTGCTCATAGTATACAATGATAAGCAAATAAACACAAAGTAAAATTGCTAACTAATTGGTACTACATGGTACATGTACAAATCATGATACAAGCAAAGAGAAGTACTTTTAGCAAATGGGAAACAACTAAACACCAACTATTATAGTTACAGCCCGCCTTACCAATTTAAGGGCTATAACTTAGTTATATCGCCTTTCTTTCAAAACATCATCCCTGATTAAAACTCCATTGATAGTTCACTTTAAGACTACTGTAAAACAGGGTTGGGTTTTCTTCGTAGCCTAATCTCACAAAATTATTAGCTGCACTCTGAGGCCTACCATTTACAGGTGTGAGAATGGGTAACACTAACAATTAAAAAGAGTATGAAAATGCTCCATAAGGTCTAGGGGCAGTGCCCTGGTGGAGTGGTTTAAAAGCAGATTGCCCCTGAAGTAGGACCATTTTAAGAATGTAAACCAGTCCATTTCCTGACTTAAGGAGCATAATATATGGGTTTCAAATGTGACATACATCATCATTGTCAGGGTTTTAAAAATGTCAATATATATCACCCACTCAATATAGATTTTTCCTCCCAATTTTCGTGATCAGGAAGTTCAAGGCACTAAAAGCTTCAAAAATTAGAATACTTGCGAATTGCTCTGTCGGCCTAAAAGTGGAGTGTCAAATTACTTGTAAAAAGATGTCCAAGGGCTTTAAATCCACAAGGAAACTCATGATATAGGGATAAATAATGTGTGCTCATTGAGTTTCATACTTTAATTGACAAGGTTGGTTACACAAAGGATAATGTCATGCTCCGCACATAATTCCATGTTTCAACAACAAATTCGATTTGATAAACAAGATAAGCAATTGACCTTCTAGAATTTGTTCCCCATCGGGCCCATAGCCAGGGGGTGCAGGGGTGCAGCACCCCTCCCCCCCCCAAAAAAAAGGCCAATTCAAAACTGGTCTTGTTTACTTTCCCCCGTAAAAATGTTGAATTGGCCATTTGTCAAACTTTATTTTTCAATAAGGTCCATTTTTATCCACCCACAAAAAATACTCCTGGCTCTGGGCCCGTTCCTGGTGTAGATTGATGATGATATGCTATAGTAGCATGCTTGAAGCCAATTATTCTAGCCAGGTTTTAAGCAAGTTAATGAGCTGAATTGTCAGTGATGCAATGGTAACTGAGAAGTAACAGATTCAATGCTAGGTTTCACAATCGCATCTCGAAATATTTTACTGCAGGCCTACTGAAGTAACAAAACCATGCAGAGCTTACTGCTAAATCAAAGGATTAGAGCTATAGCTAAATAGTTTCTCGATCATGAGAGCTCAATAGGCACGCAATGACAATTGCGTTGGCGTACAACACCTAACACACACGCTTTGGGTAACGCTGCATTTCCTGTGCATGCACAATCGATCGCGCTATCGTGTCATTCCACTAAACTTGCGACATTACGCAGTGCACGCAGTACATTCATACTCTCATGATCGAGAAACTATTATTTTACCTATAGTAGGCCCTATCTGTAATAGCTGCCCTATGTTCATACCAATTACAAATATGACACCTGGCAGCTATTGCAGATATGGTCTTCTGGTCCAGAACCCTCAAAATGTTGCAAACTTATGTGCGTCGTGCGACCCCAACTCGCAGACATTTTCTCATGTTGGAACAGTTTGATGCGGAGCTACACATTTTTAAAAATACTTCTAGGTTGCTTCTAAAAATCAAGAGGCGATGGTTATACTTATATAGTCAGGATCACAATTAGTTACTTAAATTCAAGTCAGGAAGAATAGGATTACCAATCTATAGTTAATTAATCGTATTATTCAGGAGTCCTTTATATAATGTTTAATCTTATGTCTTGTTTTTATAACTATACTCATATTGTTTATTATTATTATAAGTTACATACAACTTAATACAAAGTACGGTACATCAAATAGCACAGTTCACAAACTGTTTTCAGGGACCGGTCAATACTTACATTGGCAAAGGAATTAGGGAAGGACACAGTTTTTTTCCAAGAAAATGAGGGACATACCATTTTTCCAGGCAAAAAGGAAAACGTACAATTTGACATTAACAAATATAAGAAATCAGTGTGGGGAATGCCACATTATTTAACAAACGCAATGGGCGACACAAATTTTAGTACTTGAAAAATTGTGAAAATTCCTCCCCCTCAGTATAAATACTAACCGGTCCCTGGTTACAAAACTTACATGTGTCAAACTAAAACGTGTGAAACACAAGAACCCGGGGGGTACTCAGTACAAATGACCATACGGGACGTGCATAAATATGGGTACCATTTTCAGCCTTCTGGTATATCAATGACTCCTTTTTCAAAGCCTATTTTGGTATATGAATGGGTCCTTTTTTCAAAATTTTCTCAATTTTTTTTGGGAAATAGCCCAATTTTTCCTTAATCTAGCCAAAATTGTTAAAAATTTTGGGAAAATTTGTAAAAACTAAGACAATTTGGGTTAAATTTGGCCGAAAATTTTGAATTTTGGTATATCAATGGGTCCAAATTTCTTGCAAAATTGGTATATTTATGGGTCCACTTTCAAATTCTCAGCGGCACGTCCCTACCAAAACCAAACTTGAGTACCCACCCACCCCGGGCACAAGAAACTACCAAATGACATTATTATGGAGGTAAGTTTTGTTAGTTAATAGTAAACATGTTAACAAAATAAAGGCAGGTATTGCAATGTCCGACACTTGACTCATTGAGCTACGTCCAAACTTCCACTAACTGGCAGCACTTGCTGAATCTTGTAGTTCACTCATCCGTTCTTCCACCTGTGCCCCTTCCTCCCTTAACCACTTACGATTATCCGCGACCTCTTTCTCCACCACCAACAAGAGTTCACAACCTTTGACCTTAAGCTGTGTTTGTAAATATTTGCGTACAGCTTCAGTGTCTCCGATAGTTTGTGGCTTGTTAAGTTTCGAGTCCAGGTTATAGTATATGTTGTCTATTTGTCTGATTGTGATCCAGTGCTTCCTACGGATAGGCACACTAACAAAACCTAGTTGGATGGGTGACGGCATATTCATGATGACACCAATTATGCTGTCTAGTTGTAGTTGCTGCAGATTTCTGCAAAAAAAATGATGTATAGAAATAAGAAGACATTAAATTAATTATTTTAATCATATCGACAGTGAACAGGTAAAAGAAAATGCTTCCATGACAAACGTCAGTAACTTCTGAAGAGGGTTGTAATTTACAGCCAAAATATACAGGTATTTATACAATTTTGTGCTTAAAACTTGTTCAAACTGTTTCTGACAGCCAGCGTGCCAATTGTCTACATACACTGTGATGAACGTCTGCGAGCCCACGTGTGGGTAACGTAGGAAGTGAATCCAACCATGACAACTTACTCATGATTGGTTAGTTTTCTCATTTTTGTATCCAAGGTCATGTATTCATGTTGAATTTTTGAAATATGCAACATACGATCGCGGTCGGATCTCGTACACTGGTGGCAGCTGTGTTCATTCAAATGAAATTTTTACTTATAGCACATAAAACATAGTACTAATTGGTTGCTAAACGTAGTAAGAGGCAAAAGCATCAAACACTGGAGTGAGCTATTACAGTTGAAATCCATACACACCCTATGGAAGACATGACCTTAATCTTCCACACAGGGAGTGTGAATTTCAAAATGGGTTACATGTACCTGAATGGGTGAGTCCATTTGAAATATACACCCCTGTGTGGAAGATTAATATCATGTCTTCCATAGGGGGTGTGTAGATTTCAACTGGACTTTCCGAATATTGAAATATTGAGACATTTAATACATCTACACATTAGCTTGCATACCATCAGGCTCATCTTCCAAAGGTCTGATGTGGTTACGTCGCAATATCCTATGTCCGAATTTTTTCTCTGGGCTTATCTGCCTAAATGCATGTTATTTTTACATAGTATTGTAATGTTACAATGTTCTAGTGTGCGATTTGTATAAAGATTATTACCTTCTTTTGTCCCACCATACGGCGTCACATTCTTTATTCTGTAGTGCAGCCATGATGACATTGACATCATAGTTACCAAGACCTAGCATGCTCTTGTGCGGATTCAAAACTGAACCTGGTGACAAACTGTAAAGAAACAATGGTGTATTATTAGTACATGTTATATACGGTACTCAGAGTTAAGGCTGCTACAGACTCCATATGTCCGTAGAATATTTCATGTTGAAAACTTTTCGTTATTATTCCACGTCAAATAAAAAGTATATTCCAAGAAAACATGCGTTTGTGATTTTGTTACTGTCATGGATGCCCGGGCATGGGTGTTGCTTTTAATACAGATTTGCCTAATTTTTAAGACATGGTAAGTTAACAAGTCTTTGACATCATTCAGTATTAAAACTCTTATTTCTTTACATGCAATGATAACCACCCGAAGTACTGCAATTGTTGAAAAGGTTATTTATATTACAAATTACTATGATGTCACAATGAAAACATTATGCAGTTGCACTGACAGTATATTATTCCTACCTCAATCAGAACATTTCATCACTTCCATGTTTTTAAAAACACGTACCCTGAAGTTGGTAGGCCTATTCATTTTGAAATCATGGCCCCACCCAGAGCGAGGTTGATTGCCATGGTGATACAAAATGTGATCATATTTACTCTTTTGATTGCACAGACATACAAGAAGACACCGTTTAAGTCGCACTCAATGTACATAAGGAACCTTCTTACAAAGCGACAGGAGCTTGGCAACTACTGGATCATGGTACCTGAACAACAAATTTTTGACCATAAATCCCATCACACCAAACCATCAAAAAGGACTATATCATATCATCACAGGACCATCATCTGCCGAAGTCATGAAGATGCTAGTCAACCTAGCAAAAATGTTCCAGGTGAGTAAAGAGTAGCACTTGTAGTGTTAAAGTTAAACTCTATAAATAACTATTACTATGAATGAATGTCCAGTTGTATATATTATTGTAACTTGTTTTGTATTTATTTCAATTATCAGATTCCCAGCAACGGGGACAGACCAAGTTCATCTGGCCAAAGATTTTCGAATTGGACACTCCACCTTTGGCTTCATCATCAGGGAAACTTACCAAGCCATATGGGACACCTTAGAGCCAGAGGTTCTGAAGGTGCCAGAAAACGACATTGGCTATCAATTGTTAATAACTTCTCCATACTCAAAGGAACTTTCCGCAATGTTTGGAAGCCACTGACAGCAAACATATTGTCATCCATTTTATCAGGCTCATCTTATTTTTAACTTCATTTGTACATACACCAACACAGCATGCTAATGGCTATGTGCGATGGAAAGTACCGCTTACATCAAGTGGTAGACATTGGCGCCCAGGAAGAAACAGCAATGCCAGCATTTTGCTGCACTCCCCTATGGTAATAGCACTTGAGAAAGGGTCCTTAGATTTACCACCACCATCCATAATTGAAGGACTTCCCTGTGGTTCCATGCCCTATGTCTTCATTGGAGACGAGGCTTTTCCTTTCAAATCGTATCTGATGAGACAATTTCCTGCTTGCAATCTGAAACGTGATGATAATTTATGGATGTCCATTTACAATTACTGATTGTGCAGAGCGAGACGCATAATAGAAATATTCAAAATACCAATAATAGTGGATACAAAGAATGTTGAGTTGTATGTTAAGACTACCACCTGCATAGATCATATTTGAGGACTCTTGTCGGCCTAGCAAAAATGTTCCAGGTGAGTGAAAAATAGTGTAATGTTGAAGTTAACCTGTTTAATTATTTATCTATTCACCAGTACATATGAATAAACATTGTATATATTGTAACATGTTTTGTATATATTTCAATCACCAGATTCCCAGCAATGGGGACAGAGCAAATTCATCTGGCCAACTTTCAAATTGGACACTACACTTTCAGCTTCATCATCAGGGAAATTTGCCAAGCCATATTGGACACCTTACCGCCAGAACAACTGCACTGGCTATCAATTGCTAATCATTTCCAACTCGAAGGAACTTTCTGCACTGTTTGGGAGCCATTGACAGCAAACATATTGTCATCCAAGCACCTATTTTATTGGGCTTGTTTTATTTCAACTACATACACCAACACAATATAGTTCTAATGGCTGCAAGTGATGGAAAGTACCACTAACTATTGGTAGACATTGGGGCTCAAGGAAGAAACAGGGATGCCGGCATCTTGCAGCACTCCCATATGGTAATAGCACTTGAGAAAGGGTCCTTAGATTTACCACCACCATCCATAATTGAAGGACTTCCCAGTGGTCACATGCACTGTCTTCATTGGAGACAAGGCCTTTCCTCTCAAATTGTATCTGATGAGACCATTTCCTGGTTGCAATCTAAAAGGTGACGATCATTTGCAGATGTCCATTTACAACTACCGACTGTGCAGAGCAAGACGCATAATAGGAAATGAGTTTGGCATCTGATCCACCCATTGGTGGATATTCTATAAACCAATGATAGTGGATACAAGAACGTTGAGCTGTATGTTATCACTATTACACCCATTGGCAGATATTCCAAAAACCAATGATAGCGGATACAAAGAATATTGAGTTGTATGTTAAGACTACCATCTGCCTATCATTATTAGCTCCGCAACTTCAACTGCACCAAAAACCTTCCTCAACATTATCAGTACAGTCCACCTGGTTTCGCTGATACTGAGTTGACAGACAGGTCCTTCGAGGATGGTCAATGGCGCAAAGATGTGGAAGGTGCATCGGGATTGAGAAATATAGGCCAGTCCAGCAGCAATATGTATACACAAGAAGCATCGTAAAGCAAGCGTTACAAGCATGATAAAAGATCTTCAATGGCCAACCTTGCAAAGTAGACGATCTCAGACCAGACTATCCATGCTCTTCCAGATCCGCTTCGGCCTCGTCAACATCAACTGGGCAAACTACCTAGTGCAGTCTACATTTCGCACCCGAGGTCATAGTAGCCGCTTCCAGATGCATCACTGCAGCTCACAAGTCTTCCTGTCATCTTTCTTTCCAAGAACTTCAAGAGACTGGAATTCTCTGCACAACTGCCATCCCTCAATGCCTTCAAAGCGGCATTGAAGGGCAGCCTCACCTAGACAGCACGCAACCAAGCTTTTAACTACACCCACTTAAACTTTAGGAAGAAGAAGCAGCAGCTGTCATCAGAAAGAAGGACCAGTTATTTGGCTTAGCAGCTGCCATCAGAAAGAAGGACCAGTTACTTTGTTTGTTTGTTTGGTTGGTTGGTTGGTTGGTTAGTGTGTTTGTTTGTTTGTTTGTTTGTTTGTTTGTTTGTTTGTTTATTTTATTTATTTATTTAACCTGGGGTGACCAATCAATGCACTGGCTTTCTCCCTTGGTTCCCAGGTTTAAACATGATTTGCATGTGGAAGTGAAATCCCTAGCCATTGATTACACATGATCTGTAACAGTGTTAATAATCTCATCTGTGTTAATAATCTCATCTGTTTAACAGCATTGAATGGGCAAGTAAACAATAAAAGTACAAACCTAACATGAACTGTCACCTGCATCACATACATATGAGTATCATTAGGCTATTCCAGTTGAAATCCATACACCCCCTATGGAAGACATGATCTTGATCTTCCACACAGGGAGTGTGAAGTTACAACGGAGTTACCTGAATGGGTGACTCCATTTGAACTCTTACACCCCATCTTCCATAGGGGGTTTATGGATTATAATTGGAATAGCCCATACAGGCTCAATTCCTAGCAATCACTTCAGTTGTTGCTTTTGTAAATTGACCAGCCTCACATGTACAACAAAGTTGTCAGCCATTCAGCCATTGGCTGTCTGGCTAGTGTTGAGGCACATCCCTGGACATGCTTATTATGCATTGTATTTCAATTTAAAGGTTGATCTGATTGACAGCTTATTTCACACTTTACTCCATCAAAATGTTGGTATCAAATAAACATAACAATTTCTGGCCTGAAATATGTTTTGTTTGGTAAGTGTGGTGGCAACAGAACAATGTATGACTTAGAGGGTGTTACTGTCAGGGTTGTCACCAGGACCAAAAAAGTACTGGTTAAAATATTGAAGGCGAAGCTTTGCGATCGAAGCCCTCACACTATCTTTTTAGGGAACGCTAGGGATCAGGGAATAGGCTTTGAGGCCTACCACCCCCCTAAAAAAAATTTCTTGCTCTTTTTATGATGAAATACCGTAAAACCTCGTCTACAAGCATATATATAGGGTTTTTGATAAAAGCTAAGTTAATACGAAACAAGTGTGAATATGCCAATACAATAGACTGGACTTACAAGTTTGTATGTGCTTGATTCTGTAATTTATTTGCTCAAACTCCATAATGGCGCCTGGATTAAATTAGCTTTCATCAGAAGCACTCTATATGCTTGTAGACAAGGTTTTACGGTATCATCATCCACTTCCGGAAATGTAAAATATTTTTGTGAGTGCCGGACGGGCCCGTCCAGCGCCGTCCGGCATAGTGACAACCAGTGTTTACTCAGAGGCCGTATGTCTCAATTTTGGCCCAGTGAAAATTATTTTTGGCGCACACAAATTTATAATGTTGTATTACAATTAGTCAATTTGGGGAATTACTGAGCCAAAATGGGGCCAAATTGGGAAGAAAATGTTTCATTTGGTGCACCCAATTTCCAGAGAGAGTAAACACTGGTGACAACCCTGGTTACTGTATACAGTAACACCCTCTAAGTCATACATGTACATTGTTCTATGTGACATATGATAAGTTTTTTGCTTCTAGAATCCAAATTGATAGAGCAGTTTAACTCTTAACTTGGAATAAGAAGTTTGAGTGATGAGCTGCAATGCGAGGTAGAAAACATTGTGTGATGCAATTGGGCCACAAACCTTTATAACATCATTACTACTAACCTCTGACAAAGTTCATCTAGCTGAGGTTTGCTGAAAGCTTGTGAATCCTGAAATACATTGTTGAGGGCATGCAGAGCACATAATTCCCACTTCTGTTTCTCATGGTAAATTGGCATGATGACCAGATTTTTTTCTGCTCACAAGTACAGTTTGAACAATGAACACAATTTACATACACCTCAAAGAGGGTAAAAACAAAACTAAAACAGGCTCAGGGTTTTTTTTGTACCAGGTACCTATAACCATCACAACTGAAAATGAGAAGAAATTGAGAATTCAGTGGCTACCACTCATTCTTTCCACATTTGTCTCATTTTGTGTTCAAACTTTATACACAATATATACTTCAATTACAGAGCCTGTTTTTTGTCAGCAATAGTCCCTTCAACACATATTGATTCAGGTGGTATTGGTTTGCAGATTTTAGACCATCACCGAAGCGTAATTTGTAGTTCTCGGTTTTCTTTTCAGTTAAAATCAATCTGAAAGAAAATACAAACAATCAATCAAATATTGATATTATAAGTCAGCAATTGATTTCTTGTTTGGAAATTATATGTGGTAAAAAGTCATCAATGAACATCGTAAAGCATTTGTACTCAAGAGAGCGTGTTTATAGTAATTGTATACAGACAGATTATCTTGTCAGGAGATCTTTTCCTTTAGACCACCCTCGCTATATAGGGACTAAATTATTACTTAAAAGTTAAACAGACATCGCCAAACACTTTGAAGTCAAGGTTTAATGTATTTGAAGGAGGGCAGGGCTTCGATAAATGAAGGAAATTAGGGTTAAAAAAAACAAGGCTAAAACAACTTTTTAAAAACAAGTAAAACTGGCTATTCTGCTTGCCCAGCCCTGCTTGGTAAAAATCAGATGTCAGTCAACTACTGGGCTTCAGTTGATTGACAAATCCAGACAATGTGCTGCACAGTAGGTTCTCTGGCATCATGGGTGTCAATCTCGGGGGGACAGGGGGGACATGTCCCCTCCACATTTTGGGATGGGGTACACAATATCAAATGTCCCCCATGCTCTGGCAAATATTTCTTTGGTCCAAGTAGGCTAACTGGTCCTGCGCCATGAGTTGGGATTAGGGGTCTGATTTTCGGGTAATTTTGTGCCCGGGTACCCGGCACATTTTTCGGGCGGGTAACCGGGTACCCGAAATTGCAACAAAAAAAATTTCCATGTGTTAAGGTACCGAAAGGGGTCCCAACTCATGAAGCAGGACCAACTGTAAAAATACAGGCAATCTTCATTATTATACCTTGATTTTTGGTATTAAATCAGCAGGGACTATTAAATTATTTAGTCCCTGCTGATTTAATAGTTGGCTTCCTATTATTTCCTTTATTCTTTCTTGGCCCCCACACAACTCAAAGGAAAATATATTCTTTGTTCTTAGTTCTGTTTTAATATGTGCACATTTGGTAAACACCTTTAATTTGGGTATGAAATAGTGTAAAAATGCCAATTTTTGCACGCAATGACATGCATTCTCTTGGTCGAGCTGACATCACAAAGGGGAAATAGCCTTGTAAAACCAGTGTGCGCATGTGCAGTTCCCCTTTCTCGAGCTGGTTGCTATGCGCGCGCTTGTGCAAAGGGGATGAAGGGGACAATGTTCCCGGATGTCCGACCGAGTGAATCGGACATGGCATGACACGGTTTTTATAAAAATATAGTGTGACGAAGCCTCGAAGGAGCGCTTGAGAAAAGGAAAGCCGGCTGGAACCGAGACTAATAAGAAGTAAGATATAGATATGACTTGAAATCTTATTTTACATGTTAAAAACATCTTTAGTATGAATGGAATGTCAAAGGAATGACTAATGAGAATCCCTGCACTGGATGTCATGTAATAATCATGTATAAAATTGGTAATTATGGGTGACGAATTTGGCAGCAAAACATACTACATATTCTTCAATTTTACAAAACAAGACATCTCTTTAAAGCATACCCACCGTACTTATCATGTAAAGAATAATGTTATCTTATATTTGCATGGGTACATTACCGACAAATATCCCGATAAACTCTGTTAAAATGTTAAAAGGAAACACCGCGAACATCGAAATCCAACCTTGTTTACATCCGCGTCCGTCTTGCCGTGTCAATCAATTTTTGTAGGCATGGGCGGCAGAGAGTAGTTATTCTTGAGAGGGCACTCACCTCATTTGCATGGCAAAATTACCCGTCTCCTCTGCAGCCAATTTGGTTTCGCTCCATCGAAATCAAGCTGGTCACGGAGGAGACTACTTTCCTTTGTGTTTGTTCATTTGTGTATGGAGAGCCCTTCTTGGAGTCCGTTTGGACTCAGGCTACGCTCTCAGCTAGAGTCCGACGCTGCATTGTACTAGAAACACCTTCTCTGTGAACTCGCTAGAGCAAGGAAAATAAAAACTGGTTTCATTACTATCTGTTTTGAGCTTTTTTGCAGGTCTGCGACCATGGTGTTACCACAACTGTCTTTGCGTCATTAACATGTGCTGGAGTCTAGCACAGGTCAACCAAAGTCCCGGATTTTAATAAGACAATAATGATTGACACACACACCAGGAAGTTTCTCATCCAAAAGAATGAGAAAATTTAAATTCTCACCATTTTGGCCGTTTCTCATCAAAATGTCCGTTTTCTCATTTTCTGGTAGGGTAAAACTCGTTTTAGGGGGGTGTTTAAAAAAGTTGGCCACACATGCGTATAGGCCTACATTATCATACTTGATCGAGTGCCCCTCCCCCTTCCCCGGTGACATTTAAGACTCATTTGGTCACCGTCCTAAGCGTCCTTGCCCACACGAGTCGCCCAGGAGTAGGCCCTACCCGGCATTATTAATTATTAGTGGTTAGCCTCCCTAAATACAGTCGCGTATCGTGTTGTCAATTATCGTTACTTGTGTCCATGGATATGACCCCATGTATAAGTAGTCTTCATAGAATTCACACAGTCTATGCCATGTCATTTACGGATACAAAGAGGATAATAATGTTGAGGGCGCCCACAAAATCTTACACCGTCTTACACAATGTTCCAAGGCAAAGTTCAGTTTAATATTTACTCATCGTACAAATACAGACGTTTTATTATGTGATGATGTTGTCTGGATGGGTGGACAGTTGTCACACTGTGGAAAAACAACAACCGGGAATCCGCATTCATTTACAAATAGCATTAAATTAGTATCACATAGTGGCCTCCGTGCAGTGGAAAACCTTAATTCTTTCATCAAAAAGAAATGAAAATGACAAAAAAACCCGGATCCACCTATACGCCTATAAAATGGGTACAGAAATTTGTCTCAAATATGAATGAATTTTAAGAAACATACGGGATATGATGAACCAATGACCTGACGCCATGATAGTAGGATCTATTAGTCGTTTTATATACAATGTATATACCGTGTTGTCATAATACCAATATTTGACATAATATATAACGAGTAATATTTAGTATTGTAAATATATGCAGTTCATATGCACAAACGAACACTGATCTTTATGATATTCAGGTTGTTGTACATCTCATATAACATGTCATATAGCAGGTCATATGTGTTGACCTTCTCCTATTGTATTTGTTCATCTGTGTATGGAGAGGATTAGCGCCATTAAAACTCCATCAGTATTTGGGCGTAGTTCAGTGAACTCACCAGATTGCTATTCCAAGTACTTTGATAAATACAGATAATATGTATTAATGGGTCGAGGCGATTGCATTGAAAAACTAATAAATTATTCATAACAGTTACGTAATCAATCGATAGTGCGGACACTTTTCATTTACAAACCACCAAAATTCGTAATCTTTTAGCGTTGGAAAAGAAACCACGTGAATAGAGTGTCATGGCCCTGCATGGGCGGTATGATTGGAAGCTATTGAATTTACTAAGCTCAAAAACTGAACGCCTGTATGGATGAATCAAACTCTGCTATATAGAATCCATGAATCATAATCGTGTTTGTTTGGAATCAAATGGAACAACTCTATGAATAAAATGAAGGCGGCAACATTTACTGAAGAAAGTAATGAATTTATGAGCTACTATCCTTTGAAGATAACATAAAATAAAAATCGGTGCTGCTATCTACTGAAGATAGCACGAGTGAGTGATTCTGATATTATATCTACTGAGGTATCAAAACTATTGACTCTTCACTGGTTCTGATATCCACTGAGATTTGCATGAGATTTGCATAAATAAATTTTATGACCTTACCTTCATTTTTCCCAGCACCTCCACCCACCAAGGTATTTCTGAACACTCCCTTAGAGCAATATTAAAAGTTCAAGTAATTACTTCTATGAGACACTTTTAGTGAATTTCCGGTCGATCATGTATTAACTATTTCGTGTAAGCTAATCCTAACCCTAACCCTAATCCTAACCCTAAACTAACCCTAGCCCTAACTTCGTGTATAATTACATGAAGGAGTAGGCCTAACCAAACTTCCTTTCAGATGCCACGAACACTGTATCTCGGCCCCCAACTCAATACAAAAGTTGACAACCATGAGAGTTACCAGTGCGCAGAAAAGGGGTTATTTTTTTACCAGTAGCAAGGACCACGAAATTGGCAAAATAGGGGGTATTTAATTTGCACTGTCCGTGAAATTTCCGTGAAATCGGAAAAATAGGGGTAGTTACTTTGCACTGTGCGCGAAATTTGGATAAAAGGGGTACTTGAGAAAATCCAGAAATTTTATGTCAATATTTAGTGTCATTGATAAGGGTTGTTTGAAATTCTAATCATTGAAAAGGGGTGTTTCTGGTCATTAAAAACTACAAAAAAAGGGTTGTTTTTACCAAATTTTGTCCTCGATTTTGCATATCTCGGCCCCCAACTCAATACAAAAGTTGACAACCATGAGAGTTACCAGTGCGCAGAAAAGGGGTTATTTTTTTACCAGTAGCAAGGACCACGAAATTGGCAAAATAGGGGGTATTTAATTTGCACTGTCCGTGAAATTTCAGTGAAATCGGCAAAATAGGGGTATTTACTTTGCACTGTGCGCGAAATTTGGATAAAAGGGGTACTTGAGAAAATCCAGAAATTTTATGTCAATATTTAGTGTCATTGATAAGGGTTGTTTGAAATTCTAATCATTGAAAAGGGGTGTTTCTGGTCATTAAAAACTACAAAAAAAGGGTTGTTTTTGCCAAATTTTGTCCTCGATTTTGCATGAAAAAGGGGGGTAAATTTGATGAAAAATCATTGCAAAGGAGGCCTTTGAAAGTTTTGGTAATTCTCATGGTTGTCAACTTTTGTGTTGAGTGTGGGGGGGGGGGGCACAGAAACCACGTAGCAACACATGAGGGATTTCTATACTGAAGATAATTATTTTTGAATAATTATCTTATTAAAATATGTGGGGACGTCAATGTGAGGCCTTCTCCGAGGTGCGAAATACTGAGGGGGTGGGTACGGGAGGGCCACAATTTTAAAATGCATACATTTTACATGAAATTATGAAATTCCCCTTAAAATTATGAATTTTACACTAAAGTTATTAATTTTACCCTAAAATTATTAATCTTACCTTAAATTATTGGAGGCCAGGGTTACTTGGGCCCGCACCAAAATTATTGGGGGTGCTTCCCCCTCCTAAGTAACAGCAAGGAAATGAACCAAAAGATCGACAACATCAGTATGTAATCATATAAACATTATAAAACCTCATTATAACGAAATCGGATACAAGAAAAAACCTGTTATAAAATTCTCTGTCCCTGACAACTTCGTTATAACGAGTTTCCACTGTGTGTAACTAGTTTGCTAGGGGTGGGGGTAAACCAAAAGTGCTATACATTTGCACATTTTTTGTTTTAGGCCAGTGAGGGGTGACTGCTTTCTAACAAGTTTGTTCCCTTTACTACCAAACTGGCAATTGCAAAACGTCCCACACAGTTTGAAAATTATGAAAATTATGAAGGGGCAAATGTCCTTGTAAAAACATTCTTGTAACTGAGTTCTATCCCTGACAGGGTTATGCTATGGGTGGGGTTGGGAGAGAAGACAGGGTGCAGTCCAAGTGTGGAAATCATTTATACAGCAAAATGATCATATTCAGTCATTTGGTCAAAGGGTTCACTTACCAAGAATAAAAAAAAAACTACAAAGATATGCAACCACACACAAAAGAAAACTTCCTTCTAGATGCAAACATTTATGAAAACACTTTGAAATTCATTTTATTCAACAAAGATTTTGTTCTTAAAATCAAACAGATATTTTCTTCTAGTTACAAAGTAGTTAAAACATGTTTACAATAACTCTTATTATATTTAATTCTCCCATACAAGTTTTGCATACAATTTATGCTATCTCAAATTGAGCACATCATTAGAGTTAAACCTGACTGTGCTTGATTTCAATATACAATTAATAATACCTATTATTACACCTCATATAAATACCTATTTTAGACTTTTGCTTTTACATGCTCTAGTAGTAAAAGTAGCTGCATTTTAGAAAACTTAACTGCCCACCCATTTAAAGGAGTATTTTGTGATTCTAGTATTGTCTAGTTATGGCATGTTTCAGTAGATATCCATGAAAAAAGCTTATTCCTAAAATTTTCATTTGATTCTGATGTTGAGTTTGTGAGTTATGCATGATTTTGTGCATTGCATTGCTCCATTGGCCAGTGTGTTGTAATTTTGTTCTGTTAAGAGAACGAAAATACAACACAATATTTTTGCCAAACGAAAGACATACAAGTATTTTTTATACACAAACATTACATAGCAGGAAGTTTCCATTGGTATAAAAATCTCATTTTCTTTAAAAGAAAAGTGGGGGTGAAGCTGTGGATCACAAAATTCACCTTAAAATGCAGTATGATTCTGCCATTTGTGGTTTTCTCATTTCCATAGCAAAGTTTATAAGAGAGTTTTACCAAGCCTGGCTTAAAGCCACTTCTACACAAATACCAGTAATTTCAAAGGTTTATCTGTGCGGCTGAAGTTTTTGTACAAAAAAATAATTACTTTAGTGCATTAATACCCCAAGTAACTCTCATATCTAAAACTATAATCTATGCTCTCTACAAGCTCATTTGCATAACAATGTATTAAAAAACTTCTATCTTATGAATTGGAATGTATAATTATAATCTTTATATTATGTACAATTAAACTAGTCAATTTCACTTTGGATCCATGACAAAATTCTTATTTACAAATACGCAAAATGACTTAATACTACAACATAATACTCTTTCACATCTGCCACATTCAGAGGAGTGAAATTGTTTTAATTCTCACATTTCGCAATCTATGTGCCCCCATTCGGTTTAAATGCGACAGTCGTCATAGCGCCCCCATTTGGTTTAATTGCGACAGTCGTCATAGTGCGTTGAATTGTGGGAAATTGGTCAACAAGCCAGACTCAGAAGTAGATATCACCAAGCACTCGCTCGTAATTTCGCAAATACAACACAGGAACATATGCCATTGTTGGTTTAAAATGTTATTATGATGTTACATGCGAATACACACTAAAACAGCAATTTTAAAATTATAGTAGATCCATTTACTATCTGTTGATGACACAGCATCCTTCGTGGAGATGTTTTCAACATCTTTATTATCACACATCCAATGGCAGCTAGAACGACGATGTCGACTATGAAGGTCAAAAATTGGACTGCCAAGAGCAACCGTTGGCGGCGCATCATATTGTGAAATGCAAGAATTGTTTTAATATATTAATCAGTTTTTTTAAAGAAGTTACAAAACAATCATCTTTCTCAAACCTCTTACAATTAGAATAAGGAAAGTGATATTGGTGTATATTTAAAGGATTATCTTGGTCTGTAACATGTCCACTCATGATCATGACAGTGATCTAAAAAAATACACCTTTAATGGTAAAGACATCCTTAAAAGATGCAATGCATGTGATATATTCTAAACCACAGTAGAGCAATATGTTACATGATCCAAATGAGCATGTGACATCACATAGAATCTATGGTAGCATGACCTGATCCACTCACACCAAAGTAGGAAATTGTATTATTTAATATCATCACTAACTCGGTACATTATCATTACATTAAGAATGCTGACGTGTAAATCCCAATGTCACAGCATACTTGGTTGCAAAGTTATGCAACTTTTCTTGTGCATTTTAAATTTTTAATTCTTTTTTTGCTCCTTATTGTTACATATCTCAATTCCATAATTGCCGACTCTGGTCAGATTGGATCAGATTGTGGTGCATACATGTTGAATTATTCACACTTCAAACAAGATAGAGAACAGAAATAAAAAGACAAAATTTTGAGTTAGAGATATAGTTGAGATTAAGTCAAAGATTTTTGTTGCAGATATTACCCAGTAGATAAAGCAACATGTGTTACTGGATATAATTTTATATAACAAATCATTCAGATAAAATCAGCCTCGGAAATAATATCATGCAAGATAAACCTGGTGTATTTTATCAGTAACAAATGAAATGACCAATTTCAGAATAATACTAGCATATAAATGACTATATAATATAAAGGAACAGAAAAATTAAAATGTGCAGGAAATAAGGAAAAAAACAGCTACATTCATTAATTTTTTAAGTGACCCAAATGACAACCTCATCCCCCTACTTTACGCCATCACAATTTGGGTATCATATTTTTCTTGTAACTCAGGTGTAATTTGAGGCCCGAAATATGTTTCATATACGTGGTATCAGAGAAGATGCTTTCTTATCTTAAATTAAATTGAATGTACTGTTTTATGGGCCACTGGGATAAACATTTTTATTTTATAATCCAAATTGCTCACAGGGCAAATTGGCAAATTAACTAGGGATAACAATGTTTGGGAGATGGGGTCTCAATATGAGGTAGAATACAAGAACACCACCATTCATTTGTAAATCAAATTTGACTTTCAGTCATGCTGATGCAGAAGGAACTTAAGTAAATGTCTACCCTTCCCACAATCCTTTGCAACATGATACATCACCCATTTTATAGCAACAAACAATCTTATTACTTTGTACAGGTTCCTTTTGTATTCATGATGCAAATAGCCTGCCTAAACATGGGACGATAGTCATAAAATAAACATATTTTGCAAGATCTGGATGTGCTGTTTATTAAGGTACTTTTTGACACTAAAAAGCCATGTTGCACTGGATAGCGAATCAGTACAGAAAATTGAAATGGAAGAAATGCATTGTGGGAAGTGTAAGATATCTTCTCTGCTTGAGTTGTGTCCCTATGAAATGTAGTGGATATATTGCTAAAAAGCATCAAGTTTGTTTCTAGTTCAATAGACTCAACCAAGATCAGCTGCTTAGTTATTTTATACAATGCTGATAATATATAACAAGAACAAAATAATTCAGATTAATAAATTCTTTACATGACAAAGCAAACACTATTGAGATAAATAAATTATATATGGTATCAGAAAGCAATATGATGTATTACATAGCAAAGCAAAACATAGAAATTGAAACAAATATTCATTTCAACAAACCCTGTTGGGATAAACTGACATAGTTGATATACATTTTGATATCGAAAAGTAAGACACATGCATATACACAAACAATAACACTGCATAATTATATAAAACATATTTAAAGAGGATGAAGAGGGTAAATACACTATAGAGACAGAACCAGAGAGAAATAGAGAAAAATGGAGAGAGTAGGAGGGAGAGAATTCCAAACATTGCCATACCTTTTCCATTGAGGTTTAAATGACAATTGATCTTGAAGGGCCAAACTGTTGTAATTGGTTGGAAGTCCAAAACCTCCCTCAAGACAGGTGTGGTTTTTAAGTGGACTAGCTCAAAATTCTATGATAGGTGTCATCACTTACGCTGTGAAAACTAGGGTTGGTAGCGCCTGGGGCAAAAAACAAATTGGCGCCCCTACCCCCACCCCCACCTGAGAATATCTTGGACGCAGGCAGTGGCGTAACTAGGGGTTGGGCACCCAGGGCTAAGGATACATAACAGCACCCCCAGCCGGATAGTGCGTGAAATTTTGGGCAAATAAGGCCTACCACTAATTAATTTTGGTTACTAGAAGTTGAATATCGGTCTGAAAATGTTCTATCAATTGATTTTGTGCTGAAATGCACACGAAGAATCGATGCTGAAGTTGGTCAATTTGGCGTCCCCTAAGGGTGGTGCCCGAGGCATGTTGTACCCCCTCCCCCCGTTAGAAATATAAAGGTCATAGAATTCTCTGGGTGGATGAATAATGTACCCTTGGTCCGAATAATTTACAAATGATAAGTTCGGCTGCCTCTTGTCCATTTACTAAACTTGCTGGGGCATTTACTAAACAGAATAGAAGAAATAAACATCTTTTAAAAAGCTCCCTATCCCCTCATAGTCTAAATAAATAAACGAATACAGAAAGATGAGGATATTTTAAAGCACAAAACACCAAATTAGCACAAAAAGAAGCATATATACTGGTTTAACATATAAAAAAATAACATACACTTTTCAGTGACAGAAATAATACAATATAATAAGGAATACATAATGATATTTACAATCACATACACCAAATTAGCACACAAAAAAGAAGCATACAATGTATATACCGATTTAACAGAAGCATCCACTTTTCAGTGACAGATATAATACAATATATAGTATATATATTCACCAGTAGTATATCAGAGCAGGATATATGTAGCCACCATCAAATATTGCAAGCATGGGACTATTACAGTTGAAATCCATGATACACCCCCTATGGAAGACATGACTTTAATCTCGCACATACAGGGTGTGAGTTTCAAATGGAGTTACGTACCTGAATGGGTGACTCCATTTGAAATCTATACCCCCTGGTGTGGGAAATTACAGTCATATCTTCCATGGAGGTGAATGGATTCAACTGGAATAGACCATAATATAAACGTATCTTAACATAATATATAACTATATACAAAAAGACAGAACTAAGAAATACATTGCACACATGATGAAATACATACGGTTGAGTAACAAGAGGTGATTTGATTGTCCAATATACGAGTTGAAAAACAGTAGAACTATTAATAATACAGATGGTATAATACCATGTATAATGTGATATATATCTATAGGTAAATTAATGAAATAAAGTTCTGCAAGGATAACATAACGCTTAAAATATCATGCTGTATACTGACCAAATATAACAATGTATAGTCAAAGATACGACTGCTAAAGCTTGGGCATGTCACTATTCTTGAGTTCAAAATTAGTATTAAATTAGAGTTGCATAAAGAGTTGTTTTAACTTTAATGGATTTTTTTTTAGCATGTTTAACTAAAACAAAGTGCCAAGATTCTGCAGTAGAAAATAAATCATCATGTGAGTACAAGAGAGTCATAATGTGGAATGGCTGCCTCATGCTAAATTTTGAAATTGTGTTTGTAGAGGTATCAAAACCTGACAAATAATGATCATTAGGGCATTAAGTTTTGAGATTGCTACTCATGTGATTTAAGTTGCTCCTGGTAGCATCTCAAGCCCTGCGACCCTCAGACTTGAATACCTTATAATGAAAGACAAAGATAAAAAGAATTTATCGCGTCTGATGTCACTGTCAATTACGATCCTTGATTGGTTTACACAGGTTAAATAGCGGGTAAAAGGAAAGCCAATTTATCTGTTGCCGATCGGAGAAAAGGAATAGCAGAAAATGGCGAAAAATTACATACTTTTACAAGGCACCCGGTTATACCGCCACGTTCAGCAAGTCATCTTCACAACACTTGTAAACAAACCGGGCTCGAGTTTGATTGACAGATGACGTCAGACGCGATAAATTATTTTTATCTCTGTCTTTCATTTTAACAGTGCTTCCAATCTTAAATGACCAAAGGCAGCTATAAAAACAAAAACACAGTGATTTATAGTGCGCTATGCACAGGCACAAGCCTCAAGATCCACAAGCCTCAGCACACTTTACAGGATGTCGCTGACCACTATGGCCCATATAACACATACAACTTTCTTGCTCTCACATGATGAAATGAAATACTAATATAAACAGCAGCCATTGTAATTCACACACTAAAACAATATTACCATATTCTTTGAATGGTAAAAGCCCTTGGAGCAAATCCAAACCTAGGTCAAATACTCTGGTTTTCAAATTGCAGGGTTTGACTCAAGAGCTAACCTATAGAAAACTGACTGTTTCCCCTTTTCTTTTTTCAGCTGCCTCTACTCTTTCTCACATCTTCCTTTTCCAATACTGAACATTTTATGGAATTTTTTAATTGTTATTGTTATAACTGCATACTCAAAATTGAATCCTTTATACATTAAAATATTACGTTTTCAACAAATAAAATCAAATGAACACAATACAGGGATCAATACCATGGAATAAACCTTTTCTATAATATCCTACAATGCACCTCTCCACCAGTGATATTATGTGTCCACCACGTCACATTTAATAAAGCATGCTCAAGCATAGGGATGAGAGTACATATCTTTGAAATGCATTGTGGGACATAAAAAAGGTCAAGATGTTTCAGATTTTACATGTCCTTTGTTCTTATCTTTTCTGTTTATTTTGTTTGTGTTTTACATATAAATTTCTGGCTCGTACTTTTGCATGCTCAGTGGAAAAAGAGGTTAATGCCTTACAAACCACTACCCATGAGTAGGCTATTGGCATTTGTTTGCTCTTAAAGCTTATTGTTGATCTTACGTCAATGCAGCAGTCATGGTGATAAACTTTGTAAGTGCCCATATCTATTCCAAATTTCTAGTTTTATTTTATATTGCGTGGGCAATGCTGATGATTTGTATAGTATAAACAAGCGAGGTCACATTTGCAAGTCACCGAATTTTGCCAAATCTACAACACTAAATTGTCAGTCATGTCATATTCAGTTTCATTTTATAATAGTAATAGTTAATATAATAGTAGACCCCCACTCAAATATCACAAAAACAGCAGACTCTCACACATTTGAAAATGTGGGGGCAGCAACATTATGTTGTAAAATTAACTTACTTTACAGCAAAATATATGCACATAATGACTAGTTGTACAGATTGGTTATTCTGAGCTAGCTTGATAGATTTGATCAAAGGTAAAAACAATCCATTAGGCTATTCCTGTTGCAATCCATACACCCCCTGTGGAGGACATGACCTTAATCTTCCACATAGGGGTGTAGATTTCAAACAGAATCATCCATTTAGGTTAACTCCACACCCCTGTGTGGAAGAGTAAGGTCATGTTTTCCATAGGGGGTGTATGGATTTCAATTGGAATAGCCAGTTACCATGACAACTATCATTATTACCTTCATTTTACTTCCCTACATCACTGACATATCCAGTCCAACCTCAAAGCCATAACAGCAAACATGCAGGAATAACGTACTTGTGGCCCCTGAACATGTTTAAAACAAAACTGCCAACAGTTTACATAGGAGGTTTTGCTTTAAACATGTTCAGGGGCCAATGACACATAGGTTTTTCCTGCCCGACGACAATATCCAGACCAATTTCCCGACTGATTTGAACAATTTCAGTAGTTTTTCTTGTATTTAAATAGCCTCATATTTCAGTGACCAAGTAACATTGAGAAATTGTGTTGTTAGTGTCAGATTCATATTCAAAATTGGTATTCAATAACTACTTACATGTACTCATGTCGAGTACAACCCATTCACTGAGTAACGTTGAGTAGCTGTGTTCTTAGTACTCAGATTTGTACTCACAATGAGTAATAATTCAGCAATTACTGTTATCTTACTGAGTACTGTACACAATTTCAGCATTTTTCTTTGGAGTACACATACAGCTTACATAAGCATATTGGATACATATATCTCAGTCAATGCAGGGACCGTGTATAAAGGGACTGGAAACGGGATTATTGATAGCTATTGTCAAGCTATTGTTATCAGATTATCTTTCAGGACCTTCGATTGTATGCGAGGCGCGATGTTTGAATTTTATTATTTACTCATGTTGCTCTACAAAATATCAAAAACACATCAAAGTATTCCAATATCTTTTTAAGTTATGACAAATTGTGTAAAATGTCTATCCTTCGATACTGAAATAATTCTTAAGATGATGTTCTTTGAAGATTTATGTTGGCATTTCTAGAGTCTGTCATTATACTAGCAAACATGTAGGCTCATTTAGCAATGTACAAGACAAGCCAAGCGCAGTGTTGTATCTGTGCTTGATTCGTACTAGGGTCTATTGATCAACGTATTATTCATGCTTGCTCAAATTTGTAAACCAGCAACTCGCATGGTACAATGGATGGAAGGCGTTTCCAGTCCCTCCATACAAGGTCCCTGGTCAATGTAATGTATGCAAACTGTATTAATACAAATGAAGTAATGTGTTCTTAGTGCTCATGTATTTATACTCCCAATGAGTACAACTCATTAATTAATTAATGTACACAATTTGACTACAACTGAACATAGTAAGTGCATCATGGTAATTGCTAGTTTGCAGTGTATGATTTCAGTACTCACAGATTTGTATTACATTGTAACAACAAGGAATAGATCATCACCCAGCTACAATAATTGCACATTTTTCAGTAAAATCAAGCTTTTTGCCTGAATCATATCACTAATAGCATGTGTACCTGCTGTAATAATGCCTAAGTCATTGATTAATCATAAACAAGATTTTTGGGTGTTTTAGGCAACTTTCACAGGTTACAAATGGTGAGTTAGGCAAAATATTTGTTTGCAGATTTTGCTCTGATTTTTGCCCAATTTTAAGTAACAGGCCAAAGTCACTAAAAGTCACAAGCTTCAGTTACCCTAATCATTGCTTTTAATTGGTCTCATTACATTTGTTCTTGTACAAGATTGGTAAATAAATATGTTTAAAAGCATGCTTGGACCATAGTTTGTAATTTTTCTCACAATGAGTTAGGCAATTATCGTAGCAGGGTGACGAAATGCTAATTTAGTTTTAGAATTATTACATTACACACTCACTGTGAGAACTATTCAGCAGCATTCTGATATTATAACTTGTTCACTATGAGTACATTGAAGATGAGTAAAAATTTGTACTCAAATATATTCTACAGCAACTAGTACATTGTAAAACACATTATATTTGAAAAATTGCACTTGAATGTCACCTGTACCCACAATTATATTTTGTCCAATGAGTGCAGAGGTAAATATCCAATGGCTGCTCCTAGATTAGTTGTACAGCTTTTCAATTTGAAATCCTTACACCCCCTATGGAATACATAACTGTAATCTTCCACACAGGGAATATGAATTTCAAACGGGTTACCCGTCTCAAAAGGGCGACTCCATTTGAAATCTACACTCCCTGTGTGGGAGATTTAAGGTCATGTCTTCCATAAGGGGTATGGAATTCAACTGGACTAGACCATATTAATAATTAGTTAGGTTAATGCAACACTTAAATGTGTTTGATTCATTTAGTTGCAGTTAACATGGGGCAATTCCAAAAGCTATTTTCCAATAGCTACTCTCCAATTTTTACATGTAGCATTCAGATACAAAAGGCAGCTTTCATAAATAGTTAGTTGCACTCATGTGGTATTGTTATACTATGATCAGCTCTTAATAGGCGGGAATTATTCGGTTTTTGTTACTGCGCGAGTCAATAAAGTTCCAACTTACGCACGAGTAAATTCACAAAAGCATGCGTCATTCATGCAAAACGCAAAGCGCAGTTTGCGTAGGTGCTGCGCCTAGCTGTGTGTACGCCATTCTGTATCAATACACGATGTTATGAGTCCCGCCTATTAAGAGCTGATCAGAGTATATGCTTAAAGCATCATGTGAGTAATAACGAGTAATAACAATTAATCCTTTAACTTGGTATGTCTCACTCAAATGTGAGTCAAAAGTAACTCAATAACACTTTTGAGTATCAATTTCCAAGGCTAATACAACAATTTGAATTACCTTAAATATGTCTCTGGACTCTCTGCACATGCAACTACCAGTAGTAAAAATTTAATATGTGAATAGAAAACACACGGTTACTGTATAGGAAACTATCAAAATTGCGATATAATCATATAGCTGCTGCACATCAAATATGCCACAATTGTTTTTGATAGTACTTTTTATTCTAAAATATGCCTATTTCCCAGAAAAAGACAAATATAAGGCAACAAAAAATTCCACCTGCTTTATGGGCCTGACTGACCAATATTTTGTGTTTTGGTTTGTTGTTTTTGTAGCTGTATGCAAGAGCGAATTAAGACAGCTGGGGTTTTTTTTGGCCAAGATTTGATTTTTAATTGACATTTTAAAAAAAGTTTAAAAATAAGTTTGCAAACATTGTTCAATTTTTTTTATTTATAGATTTGACACCCACTCAGGGATTTTTTATGGTCATTAAGCCTCTTCCTAATAAATAAATCAAGACCGACCAACCGACCCTACTGGGTGAGTCCTTCTACCCGTAGAACAGGGCTTTTTTGTTGCCTAATATTTGAATAAGAATATCCACAAATCTGTCATTACAACCAATCAATTGATCATCACTCCAAGAATAAATGATCCTGAAACTCAGGGAGCACCTTTCAAAAAATGACATAAGCAGCTATAATTCGTAAGCACATTTCTTCACTTTTATACTCATTAATAACTGCACTCTCTGAATGTATAACACACAATAGTTTGGTCAAATTGGCTTAGTACTAGCTAAAAAATGGTACTGTACCAAAGAGAAATAGAACATATTATATACATATCATAATATTTTACAAAATTGTATTTTTAAGCACTCTTGTTTTTTCTTTGTAATCTTCTTGCAAGGTGGCTGCAGAGGAAATGCTGTCAGTCAATCATCATGAGGGTGCTACTTCTTTTTAGGTGGTGGCAGTGTCTGAGGCTGTAAACATGAAATCATACAAGATGTAAATTATTAGTAGTGAACTTTGTTTCATTGACTGAAAATACAGCTTATTTTGCTCTGATCTTGTTGTCTTGTTTGCCACCGAGTACAATTTGACTAGTGTGACTAATGTGACTAGTCCTTACTTGAATTTGTTCAACATGTTGTTTTGATGTTAGATTTAATACTTGTTGTTTGTTCCTGAAGAAGAGCAGCTATCTGCTCAAAATGCTGGCTGTTGCTTTTTGACTGTTTGGTTTATACCTCTGGAATTGGTCATATTTGGCTATCAAACTTTAACTACTTCTCCGTAAATAAATAAGTAGTTTAACTACTTCTGTATCTACAATAGTTCTATTTGGTCCAGTTGTCTGCCTATGTGCATAGCAATTCTCATCTCTTGTTCCAATGCACTTTTATACATGTATTCCTGTTTGTCCCTGCTGTTTTTGCAGGTTACCACTTCTGTGGGCCATGGAATGAGTAATCTTTGGATATCAAACTTTATCTACTTCTGTGCCTACATTTGTTGTTTGTTGTCCCCTCTGTATACTATTATGTGTTTACTTGATTCCCCACATCATGTTGGTGTACCTTACTCTCTTTTCAGCAAATCATAAATTGTGTTTGTATCTCATTTAATTTCATGTTGAATAATCTCATCACGTTTCAATAGTATTTTGCACATGTGCTTTCACACAAGAACAGGAAAAAGGACGACTACCTTAACCACAGTGAACAAGTACAGCCCGGTACTAAACATTAATTATACATTTTTCCTTCTGAACATCAAAATAATATAGTTATTATGCAAAGCTGTGACCAATTTAACCCTTTCCATGCAGGTTTCATCTGAAGATGACACATTCCAAATTTTCTTTTTCAATTAAAAAAATTCAGAATGTACATTTTCATGATCGTATTTAGAATCTGAATGAAAAATCTATGTGAAAAGAGTACAAACAAGCTCAGAATTTGGTTCAGTGGCTCATGAGATAGGTGTTGATATTTTGAGAAAATATCTCAAAACGTTTTATTTTGAGGCATATGACCACCACGCAAAGCATTCAACATTCATTATTTACCTACTTAAAAATGTAATACAGGAAGTTATCCGTTTGTACTGAAAAATAATCACCTTTATAGTATTTCAATTTATTTGTACAGCTTAATTGTAAGTTGTTTTTTTTCCAATGATATTAAAATTTCACATAATTTTTTTAATATTCGTAATATTTCCTATGTAGGTATATTATATATACCAGAATCCAAACGGGTTTACAAGCAAATCTTTTAATTAAATGACGAATGGCAACAAGACTTGGTAATGAAGAATAGCAACAATTTACCACTGCTTATAAATATATACTTTGTGTTTTAAGTTGATATTGTTTACTGTGAAAAGTAAAATTGCTCGAAATAACGCTAACAGTGAAAATAGCACCACAGAGCCAGAGGCATGGTAATACAACCCGAAATCAATACAGACCTTATTTCAAATACCCTCATCGTCATGATGCCGATATATCGTCTGTTGCTAGGCAACATCATATGAACCAATTACTGAAATAGAGCCCCTTCTAAGATTACATAAAATCCTTATTTCTGTTTGATGCTGCTTGTCAGCAATGAATCAACATCAATTTCACGCGAGGTTCAAATTGTTTCAAAATAGAAGATAAAGATGTGTATTAGCTGATACTTAAGACAAGATGATGTATATATATATTAGAGTTACAAAACCAGTCTCAGTCCTACTTTATCTTGATACTAACTGTTAAAACACTTTTTCATTAAAGGTCCCTCACCCCACATTGTTTGAAACAATGTAAAAGCGCTTTCATATCTGTTAAATTACAGATCTAAAGGAACATTATTTGTTAATTTAATGTGCGCTCTATTAGCTATGGCATCATCTAAACTAGGGGTGGGTGGTGGTCAATTTTTTTGAACCTGAGGGTCCAATTGCAAAGTTCAGACAAGTTGATGGGCCGCATACAGAATAAATACTAATTTTTATCATATGAAAAACATGTAATATTGTTCTTACAGCATAGTTTTGGAGTTTCATCCCAGTGGCAATCATCAGCTCAATTGCTGCTCAATTCTAAACTACAAAAAGAACACCAAACCAAGTATAGACAGCGTGGAAGACGCTCGCCCCTCCACTACTTAACCATGACAACACGCCCACTCCGTTGGGAGATTAAGTCGCACAGGCCGCTGCAGATATGTAATATTGTGCGCATTTAACATTATACTGTGCACAAATGAGTGCACTACTTCTTCTTTGTGTGGCTTGGGGCTTTCCTGCAGTGAGAGCATTCCACACGGTCTATACTTGTTTTGGAGTTCTTGTAGCAGTTTGGAACTCAGCAGCAATTCATCTGACAATCGCCATTTCTTTTCTTCTCAGACCAAGATTTCTATGTGCATAGATTATTGCACGCATTTGTATTCTATACAACATATAGTTCAAACAGAAACTTAAAGCCATATTATAACATTTCTGTAAAAATAGATTAATATTTATTTTCCATAAAATGTTAGCTTTTACTGTCAGATATGTCCCATTTTAATTTTGAGCCGAACAAGTGAGGTAAAGCATAGAAAATTGGAATTTACTACTAGCGCCCATGCATGATACTCCCGCGGTTGTAATACAGTACGATCCTCTGGGTGTGTGGGTATGTGTATCCCGCACGCCGTGTACGTACTGTGCAATCGTGTTCGACTAATATTTCCATCGTAATAATAAAACGCCGGTTCCAGCGTTTTATTCAAAATCTCGGATTTTGACAAAACTACAGCACCTAAAGTCTTGATTTTTGCAGAGTATCTTTATTGACTAAAGTACATTACAATCGTGTAAAAATCAGAATTTAAAATATTTTTGAGGGCGTTCTTTTCAGCAAAAAATGTTATAATATGGCTTTAAGTGAAAACAACACAATTGAGTGCAAAATCTGTTTGAAATGAATAATACTCACCGCTAGAATGGAGAAAGAACATGTGAGGTCTTCAGCAACTATCATTACCCCGGCAGCATTGTCAAATTCACCGCAATAGTTGGGAGCACTAAATAGGGTGACAAGCTTTCTCTTAGCAAAGAATTGGTAACCATCTTCTACAACCTGGGTAAAAAGTACCAAATGTGTCAAATTTGTCACCAAATTCTTTTCCATTGCTCGCTAAAACCAACAAAATACTCTTATTCCCCATCAGGCTATTCCAGTTGAATTACATCCATGCAAATCTATGAAAGACATGACCTTAATCGCCCACACAGGAGGTGCAAATTTCAAATGGAGCCACCCATTGAGGTAACCCATTTGAAATGCACAGTCCCTCTGTGGAAGAGTAAGGTCATGTTTTCCATAGGAGGTGTATGGATATTATCTGGAATAGCTCACTATCATACTTACACTTACTTTCACCTCCCCTCATACATAACTGTCCATTGAACACACCAATTGGACACCTACTAACTCACTTAAGGCCGATTCTTACTTCACATCGCAGTGCGATGCGATGCTGCGATGGTTATAAAACCTCACAGCATCGCGCAATGAAATTAAAATGTACATTTTAATTTCATCGCGCGATGCTGCGAGGTTTTAAGAGCATGTGGAGTCTGCATCTCCTTTTATGGTCATTCTGCCGATCTTGATTTCCAGTAGCCAATCACAAGCGTGTACGGCTGCGATATCGCAGTGCGATGCTATAAAGTTGAACAAAATCCAACTCCATCGCGGACCGAAATTTCCACCGCGCGGTGAGAATTTTTACTGCCAAGCTCATAAAAAACGTGGCTCAGATTTCAGTTTTTATAGCAATGCGATGTGGAGTAAGAACCGGACTTTATTCATGCATGCACTCGTTCACTCTTCACTCCAACTTGTCCCCTTTCATTTTTAACATTATTAACTGACTCAATAATCAGATGATCAATCTATTTTATCAATCAATCAACATACATGTATCAATCAATCAATCAATCAATCCCAATGCCAGTTCCTTACAAAATAGTATTCAACTCACATCACCTCTCACTCCAATTTACATAGTTTACTTTATTCTTTCTTTATTATGCTGAAGTTGAAATAAAACAGTTTTATTGGACTCTGATGGAAATATTTTTTAACATGCGCAACACAATGTTTACCTGGTGTGCTCTAACTATAAGGCTCAAGTCATTTTTCTTCAAGAAATGTCTGACGACATCACCACCAAATGTGTATGATACGCCTCTGTCATTCTCTCCCCAGCCAGTGATATCCTGTCAAGAAAACACAGAATGATATATATCAAGAACCAAAGTGGTATGCATGCTCGTCCCAGCACCTCAAAAATGGACCCTAAATGGTGTAATCAGTGTGGAAAAATTTCACCCCTTATTGGCGTAAGGCTCTGTAAATCTTACCCTAAAATATGGCGTAATTCAAGCGTAAGAAACTAAAATGCACCCCTAAATGGCGTAAATTCTAAAACAAACCCACTGAAAATGAAAAAATATACCCTAAACGTCGAAACTTTACCTGAAAAGCACCCTTTTTTCTAAACACGTCGACGCCGCCACAAGGCCAAAAATCAACCCTTTTTCGATGTTTTTGGGGACGAGCATGCGTACCACTTTGGTATGCGAGTGACCCCCCCGGTTCCGTCTTACTTACTTACAAGCTCTACTAAATGTGTATTGAACACGCTTTCCATGTTGATGATACACATTGTATTTTATAATAATAATTCATTATATATAATTTGTTTTAAAAGTGAAATTAGGTATAAAGTTACAGGGGACATCAGAAACAATGCAAAATTCTATAAATTGAACATAAGGTAAACCTTTTCACATTAATGTGTTCATCTTTTAGTGGCAAAAATCAATATTC
The DNA here is from genome assembly GCF_039555335.1 of Amphiura filiformis. Classification (NCBI taxonomy): domain Eukaryota; kingdom Metazoa; phylum Echinodermata; class Ophiuroidea; order Amphilepidida; family Amphiuridae; genus Amphiura; species Amphiura filiformis. The sequence goes on from NC_092631.1 coordinate 71,746,975, forward strand.
ATGAGAACTCTACAAATGTAGCTCAATAATTTCAAATCATTATTAACAATAAATAAAGAAGAAACTAGTAATAAGACAGCACAATGCACCTATACTGTCAAAGTGAAAATGTTTGTGTATAATTTTTCACGAATTTCCAATTTTGAACCGTTTCACTTGTTTTTAAATTTGTGATTCCAAGCTTCCATACATTGAGTAATACACAAAAGAAATATATTCGCATGCTATTATTTTCATGGTAGCTGTTTGAAACGCAAAAATATATGTGGCGTGAAAAAAAATGTAACGTGAAAATTTCCACTTTTATCGTATTGTATTTTGTGCCTGACCTCTTCAATTAAAATTTACGTAAAACATCCTGGAGCAATTTCAAATTCCAAGAAAATGCTGTTTCGATCCACATTTCAAATTGCACCTGTTTCAGTTTTCATGCATGTTAAATACACTAAAATAAACAAAAACCGGCACAAATAACAATACCTCATCTGGATCAGCCCACAGAAGATCACACATGAGGCCATGGTCTGGAATGTCTAGAGGGCGCTCTATTTGTCGGAGTTGGTCCACTGTTGATAGGTCTGGTGACAAGCCACCATGCATACAGAAGATTGTGCCCTCTACAAGTGCAGCTATTGAGAGACAGGTAAAAACGAATGTCAATTCAGGTTTCAGGCTGCAATCGGTACCCCAGTTGAATCCACACACACCCTCTATGGAAGACATGACCTTAAACTTCCAGGCGGAGGTGTACATTGTAGATTTCAAATGGAGCCACCCATTCAGGTAACATCATTTGAAATTCAAGGTCATGTCTTCCACAGGGATGGATTTCATAAGGAATAACCTAATCAATGCTTTTCATATTATATATCAGTTTATGCAGGTTAACTTTCTTACGGTTGTTTGACTTTTTACAAACATTTTCCTCTTCACAATTTTGAATATCTGGTGTTATTTCAGAACAAAATCAGCACCAGTTTGTTCTCTGTTTAAAACAAAATCATCTAGGATTTTGATTCAAATTACAAACTAGCATGGAAAATTGGAGTGAAAAATCTAGAGGGGGCATAGCAATAATGTTAACTGAGGCTGCATATCAGTGAGAATGAAAGAAAGCATAATAGACAGAAAGGCACACGAGAGAAAAAGAAGAAAATATAGAAAGGGAAACCACAGAAAATTAAGCTCAGTCAATATAGAAAATGAGAATGAGTTAGGTAGAATGTGTGAAACAAGGAAGAGAGGGAGAACGGGGAGGCGAGGGGGAGAAAGAGGTAGGAGAGAGAGGAAGGGAAAGAGGTAGGAGAGAGGGAGAAAGAGGTAGGAGAGGGAGAAAGAGATATGAGAGGGAGAAAGATGTAGGAGAAGGAAAAAGAGATGGGAGAGGGAGTAAGAGGTAGGGGAGTAAAGAGAAATATGTAGAAGGAGAAAGAGGTAGGAGAGAGAGGAGTGGGAGAGAGAGGAGTGGGAGAAAGAGGTAGGAGAGAGAGGGAGAAAGAAGTAGGAAAGGGGAGAGGGAGAAAGAAGGAGAGAAGGAGAAAGAAGGAAAGAGGGAGAAAGAGGTAGGAGAGGTAGGAGAATGAGAAACATGTAGGAATAGAGAAAAACATGCATTAAACTTCCTCTTACAATGTATATTTCCATCTTCTTAAGATTACACTGACAAAGTTTATTAGCAAACCTATGTGTGCCAGTTCAAAATAAGTATAAATATCAATAATTTGAGATTGATATTGACATTGATTGTATAAATTGGCCTTGACATTTACCTAAAGGCAGACAGTTGAAGCAATCTGTGAAGGTTTTCCATAGTTTGATATTGTATCGTCTCTTGCATTCATCATAGAAGCCATATATCCTACAGAGCCGGGGAGATAAAACATACAAGCAAATCACAATCAATGCAAAACAATTCATCAGATTCCCGACCCCCCGCACTCCATGTATCCGCGGGACACTCTTGCTTGTCGGAAATCTTGCAAAATATGGGGTGATTTGTGCTTAAGAAATGCGATTTGAAAAAAAAAAAAAAAAACACATTCACAAAATTGTAAAAAATTATCTTTATCTATAAATCAAGTATATTCAATCATTCAACCTGTTCATAATATCGCTCGAAATTCTTATTTTGGGAAACAAAAATGCACAAACCGTACTCAGTTTTGGACTTGTTGTATACGTTTCTGTCAAAAAAGAGGATCTTTGAAATCATCATTCGCATTTTATCCAAAGAGGCATTGTTGAAGGGCAAAAATTCATGAAATCACTAAAAAAGGAGTATTTTCCTCGGAAAAGTTCATAAAATGAAACACAAAAAGCGGTGTTTTCAAAGTTTGCCAATGAGCATGAATACTCGTGGATACACGGAATACGGGGGCCAGGATCATATTATCATGCTTTGTTTGGTGGTATACCAGTTTCTACTGCTTACAATACATGTAGAGCAGGTGATATCAGAACATCCACTGGCTTGGCTTTGAAGAGTGAAGAGCACTAAATAGATATAACATTGCCGACAAGTGATCATCTTCTGATGACCTTGCAAATTTGTGGTACCTAAATACTGATCATTTCTACCATATTTTATGAAAATCCAATAATCTTTACTTATTTGGGGAGCACGGTGGCTTCAGCGGAACGGGCACTGACTCATAATCGGAAGGTTGCGGGTTCGAGCCCCGGCGACGCCATTGTATTGTGCCCTTGAGTAAGGCACGATCTCCTCTCCACCCAGGTGTTTAAATGGGTACCGGCATTCTTAAATGCTGGCAAGGTAACAGACTCGCTGTAGAGGAGGTGTAGCGATCCCCTATAGCAACATTACATGGAGGAGTCTGGCCCAATCGCCAATGAAAGAGAGATGGGCACTCCGATCACTGTTTATACAGGATCGTCTCATTTACCTTACTTATTTGACCTCAGTTGACCACTAACAACCTTTGATAATCAATTAGTCAATTAATTGCAAATTGAGCACCTTACCTATTAATACTAGCACATTCATGGTTTCCTCGTAGCAGGAATATGTTGTTAGGATATTTGAGTTTGTATGCCAACAGAAGACAGATAGTTTCCAATGACTGCTTGCCTCTGTAATCAAAACAAATTGAAAATGAAAGAAATAATTATACGGTATAGGAAAACAGATGAAACAAAAAAGATGTAATCAAACAAATTCTACCTTGAACTCAAAAATGCTAAAATGCTCTTAAATGATTTTGGAGGTAAAATATATAGTGTTTGTCCATTGGACAAGTGCATGGCTCATCATGGTTGTCGCCGGTGGTTTGTGGATATGCCGACAAGAGGGCAAGTGCTTATTTCGAACACATCCGTAAGTGTAAGTATTGGCAACAGCGGATATGAACCCCTTGCAATTGAGTTTTAATATCCAACTGATAGACATGCAGATCTGAGTGGGTTTTTTTTCACCTTGTGGAAATGAAGTGGTTTTTACTATCCAAGTGCAATACAACAGCAACTGTGGTCAATGGATGATGCATTTTTATGCTGTATAAAATCTAGAAACACTGTCTATGAACTGTGGACATCCATGGTTCCTGTGGGTCCACTGTAGTTAGATTTTCATATGTGTGTCCTCCCTTTGCTGGTGTTTACAAATACACACCCCACCGCACTAAAGACATAGGCTTTCACAGATTTATATAACTCCCATTTCTATCTTTACAGAACTTTAATATATTACTATCTATAACAATCCTAAACAAAAACTAAAATAAATAAGACCAATTAACAGCTACAACTGCAATAGGATTGTTATGTTTATACCCCATATGAGTGATAAGACATGTAGAGTATGACAAGCATGTGTGCCTACAGGGATATCTTGGCATTGCAAGCCTACTTAACATCCCTTTCCAATACGCAACAAAATGGTGATAATGAACTGACTGTCAGACTGCTGGTCACTAGCGCATCTATTCTACAAGATTGCGTTCCGTCAAATTGACAAGAGCAGAGATGGGGTTACAGATTGAATACTGATGCATAAATGTTGTGCATATAAGAATAATAATTCAGAAATTGAGCATGTCGATACATAGTATATGCTTGTTTGAATAAATTATTACAAAATCATACAAATGAAAGTGTTTTAAAGGCACTTTCAATATGGATCTCCAAAAGAAACGAAAGAACGTTCAACCGACTACATGTACAAAAAAATAATACCAGATAACAAATGCAAAAACAGTACACACATTAAGTAATGATGTACTAGGTGACCAGGACTTAAAATACTATTTGATTTTATGCCAGGATTGTTTTTATGAAAAGTAGTCCTGGACTTTTTGCCACTGGCATATATTTTCAGGTCTATTTTGTAAAATTGGAGGGGGGTGGGGCAAATTGATCTTAGGGACCGTTCACAAACACTTGTAAGGGGGGCCTGATGCAAAAAAAATCATCACAAAATTCCCCCCCCCCCCCTTTACAGACCTTAAAAATTTCAGGCCACCCCCTTTTTGACATGAAAATTATGGGTCAACCCCATAGAAAAGCATATATATTTTTCCAGGAAAATTTGTGGTCATTTTTTTCAAGGCCCCCCCTAGGAGGGTCAACATTTTTCAGGGCCCCTTTTTGCATCAGGCCCCCCAACAAGTGTTTGTGAACGGTCCCTTAACCCCATGTATGGAGCCCTAGACTTTATCCATACATGACTGATTTAGATATTACACAATTTTTTTAAAATAAATCAAGCGACACATTTCTTATCAATTGAATATGGTTGACGTCATTCAATTCATTTTATCATATTGTCAATGCCATCCATCACATACAATAGATCAACTCCCTAAATCTGCTGCTTCGGTGTGAGAATGCATCATTACTTTTTTTATAGAACTGCAACTTGTTGTCCTGCCTAACCTAAACATAATTTCATTCAAAGACCTGACCTTAAAATAAAAGCCACTCACTGCGACTCTGTTTTCATCGAAATCCCTGATAAAAATATAATCGTTAGCGTCATTTATAAACCAGAATATGTCGATTACCATCAGTTCATTTCTGACCTAGAATCAGCCCTGAATACCATCTCTAAAGAAAGGAAAAAATGTTTTGTCTTAGGCGACTTCAATATCGATCTCCTAAAATTTGACCATAACCATCAAGTCAATACATTCGTTAATCTGATGTACGCCTATTCATTTTCCCCCTGTATTGATCGACCCACCCGAGTCTACACAACCAAGACCGGTACTACAATCTCGCTAATTGACAATATTTTTACAAATGATACTGATAACCAAATAACTTCTGGCAACTTGGTTACAGACCTATCAGATCATTTCCCAAAATTTATTTCTGTTAAAGGCTCTCGTTTTGATAACATTTCTCAACCTATAACTAAACAAACAAGGCAATTCAAACCAAATAATATTAAAGGTTTCAAAAACTCCCTGTCTATTGTCAATTGGGATTTTATACTCCACGGCGATAATCCTGAAAACTCATACACGAAATTCATTAATAAAACCACTGGCCTATTAGACATCCACTGCCCTATAAGAACAACTAAAATGTCCAAGCGTAAATCACCACGTAAGCCCTGGATCACTACAGGCCTTGTTAAATCAATCAGAACTAAAGATAAACTATATAAAAAGTACATCTCTAAACCTACATCAGAAAATAAACTTAAATATACTAAATATAGAAATATATTAAATAATTTACTACGTACAGCCAAAAAATCCCATATTACCGCCCAAATTGAATCAAATAAATTTAACATGAAAGAAACTTGGAAAACATTGAATAATCTTCTAGGTAGAAACAGACGTACCAAATTACCCGACTTCTTTAAAGATAAAGATGGCAAAAAAATTACCAATTCAACTGAAATAGCCGATAACTTGAATACTTTTTTTACCAACATAGGCACTAAGCTAGCTGAGAAAATAACTACTCCTGACGATGACTACATCTCTCCACTAAATTCATTAAATCAGCATAGCAGTATGTTCTTAAACCCAACATCCCCTGACGAAATAATTAAAATAACTAAAAAACTTAAGGCTAGCAACAGTAGTGGCTTTGACAATATAAGCACTAAACTACTCAAAACAATAATCAATGAAATAGCCCCTGTTCTCTCACATATTTTCAATAGGTCCCTACTCACAGGCATTGTCCCATCTTTACTCAAGATCGCAAAAGTAATACCAATTTTTAAATCTGGTGATAATCAGATTTGTAGTAATTATAGGCCGATTTCAATATTACCTTCTGTCTAGAAAATACTTGAAAAATAATATACACCCGGCTTTCTGATTTCATTGCTAAAAATAATATCTTAAGTTCCCACCAATATGGTTTTAGACCAAACCGGTCCACATACATGGCAATAAATGACCTTTACTGCAAAATTACAGGTGCGTTAGGCGAAAAATTGCATAGTCTTGGGATATTCTTAGACTTAAGCAAGGCCTTTGATACCCTCAACCATGATATACTTCTCCACAAACTAAATAGCTACGGTATCAGAGGTCTTGCCAATCTATGGATAAAAAATTATCTTTGTGAAAGAAAACAGTATGTCGTTTATAACCACCAGAAATCTGCAGAAGGTGACATAATATGCGGTGTCCCCCAGGGATCAATCCTTGGGCCAGTTTTATTCCTTTTATATATAAATGACCTCCCACTTTCATCTCCTTCCTCCCATTTTATTATTTTTGCTGACGACACCAACATTCTTTTTTCCCACAAAGACCCAGAACAACTTGAAGAATTAATAAATAAAGAACTCAAGGAAATTTCGAACTGGTTTAAATTCAATAAGCTTTCATTAAATATAGATAAAACTAACTTCATGATCTTTAAAAATAAATACAACAATAAACCTGACCATAATTTTAACATTGAAATTGATAATAAAGATATCGAAAAAGTAGAAGTAACTAAATTCCTAGGTATTTTAATTGATAACAACCTTTCATGGAAGACCCATACATCCCATATATCAAAAATCGTTTCAAAATATAACGGCATAATTAGGAAAGTCAGACCATTTTTAAACCAGGATTCCCGCCAAACACTTTACAACACTCTGTTGCTACCATACCTATCCTATTGTACAATGGTATGGGGTGATAAAAAACAGTAACTTGGAATCCCTTTTCATTATGCAAAAGAAAATCATCAGAACATGCACTTATTCACTTTGGCTGGATCATTCAACCCCTCTTTTCATTTCCTAAAAAAAACTAAAAATTCGTGATATTTACACGTTTCAACTAGCAACTCATATGTATCGTTACCACCATGACCTCCTCCCACAGGACTTACCAAATAATCATTTCATGACAAATTCTGAAATTCATAATTATGAGACCAGACAGGCCCTTGACCTTAACATCGCGACGACAAACACACTGCTAGCCAAAAACACAATTAAAACCAGGGACCTACCACTTGGAATTCACTGAGCAACGACATTAAAAACTCTTGCTCCCTATCCTCCTTTAAAAAGCGAATGAAAAATTATATCCTGGATCAATACCACTCTGAAACCGTCAATAACGAGTACGCATCAATCATGTAAATTTCCTTACCCCCCCCCTTGATGCTTTTTTTTCTGCACCCTCATTTTCATGGATGTTCTAGTTCATATCAAAGTAATTTTTGTCAAATATATTCATGTGGTATATGTATATGTACCTAATATGACATCCATTTACTGTTTTTCTTTTCTTTGCAAAAATGTTATTTTCATATTTAATAAATTATTAAATTCTATGTTTTTCATTGTAATATTTTCATGTAACCTTGGGTGCCATCAGCCACACGCTCAGCGTTCTTGATGGCATCCACATCTCATATAATTTATAATGTATTTGATTATCTGTATTTAATAATAATTTGTATATATGTGAGAAGAAACCAAATAAACTTGAATTGAATTGAATTGAATTGTATCTCTATGCAAACATTATCCAATATAAATGAACTGATCACCATTCCATGAACAGCCTCAAGACATTTTATTGAGCAAGAGGCATGATGATGATGACATGTACAAGTAACCACCAAAGCAAAATGTTTTAACTCCATGAGCATGAGAACTACCTGCCGATTGGCCAAAAAGAAGTTTTCATTGTCAATTGGGCCAATCAGCAACATTGTTAGCATAATTTTACCATGCAAAAAAATTGGGGTGAATTTTTTACAAAGCTCCATTCTGATTGGTGATTAAAATGAAGATATCATGTAATTGACCAATCAGAGGCAATGTTAGATCGGCAGGTAGTGCTCAGGGGGTTAATAATAAACAACTTGTCCATCATCATCATCCATGACAGAATTGTCTATTCAAATTCCAACTGCTCTAGTACATTTAACAGTCATTGCATTCACCATTGTACGCCAAAACAATTTTATGCCAGGACTGATTTTATGAAAAGTAGTCCTGGACTTTTTGCCACTGGCATATATTTTCAGGCCTATTTTGTAAACATTGGAGGGGGGGGCAAATTGATCTTAGGGACCATTCACAAACACTTGTAAGGGGGGCCTGATGCAAAAAAATTCATCACAAAATTTCCGCCCCCCCCCTTTACAGACCTTAAAAATTTCAGGTCACCCCCCTTTTTTACATGAAAATTATGGGTCAACCCCATAGAAAAGCATATATATTTTTCCAGGAAAATTTGTGGTCATTTTTTCAAGGCCCCCCCTAGGAGGGTCAACATTTTTCAGGGCCCCCTTTTTTGCATCAGGCCCCCCTAACAAGTGTTTGTGAACGGTCCCTTAACCGCATGTATGGAGCCCTAGACTTTATCCATACATGACTGATTTAGATATTACACAATTTTGGGTCACTCCATATCAAATCAAGGAGGCGCCCCACCTGACCCCCTCAGATTTGCTTTATATTTTAGTCATAAGTTGTACCTGTAAAAATATTAAAAACCTGCAAATTTGAGGTCTGTAGCTCTTACGGATTTTCTGTGGCAGGCATTTAAAGTTGGAGTAGGGAGGTCTAAATTTGGACCTAAAAGTTACCCCTTAAATAAATTTCATCTTTGGGAGTCTGTGCCTTCTTTATAAAAGGAAAGAGAGGTCTGAAACTTTGCATACACACTAACTGCATGCCCAATTTGTCAAAAAATAAAATAAAAAAAAAATCTGTAATTTGCGCGTTGTGTCACGGGCTCATTAAATATGCAAGAAAAAATGTAATGTTTTGTAAACTGGCAAGTTTAGCCCCCCTAAATTCACATTTTTTGTCAGATTAATTATTTTTTGTTGTCACCGATGCTATATATAGGATAAATACAATGCATACCCAAAATATTGGGGTCACAACTCATTTACATTTCGAACAGCGCCCTCACGAAGATGAAATTTATTGCAAATTCAACATTTTCAGGGGCCCAAAGTCGATGTGGTCCACCTTCAAAATTTATAAAACAACACTTTTATATAACTACTAGTCTTAAATTACAACTTTGCTAAGTCCCAGTAATTGTATAGGTTGACTTCATATAAAATGACAAGCCCAAAGTTGACCATTTTCTTATGATTGCATGTAGTGCAAATGTGCGAATTCGGAAGGCTTGAAAGTCAAATTGGCCACAATATTAAAAATAAATGATTAGATGAGTAGTTATTGGCCCCATTTACTTGTATTTCCATTTCGTTTTCAATATATACAGATTTTCTATGGTAGCCATTTAAAGTTGGAGTGCAGCGCCCTCACGAAGATGTTTTGTAAACTGGCAAGTTTAGCCCCCTAAATTCACATTTTTGTCAGATTAATTTTTTTTTGTCACCGATGCTATATATAGGATAAATACAATGCATACCCAAAAATTGGGGTCACAACTCATTTACATTTAGAACAGCGCCCTCACAAAGATGAAATTTATTGCAAATTCAACATTTTCAGGGGCCCAAAGTCGATGTGGTCAACCTTCAAAATTTATAAAACATCACTTTTATATGACTACTAGTCTTAAATTGCAACTTTGCTCAATCCCATTAATTTTATAGATTGTCTTCATATAAAACGACAAGCCTAAAGTTGACCGTTTTCTTATGATTGCATGTACTGCAAATGTGCGAATTCGGAAGGTTTAAAAGTCAAAATGGCCACAATATTGAAAATAAATGACTAGATGCATAGTTATTGGCCCTATTTACTTTTATTTCCATTTTATTTTCAATATTGGGGCCAATTTGACTTTCAAGCCTTCCGAATTGCACATTTGCACTACATGCAATCATAAGAAAATGGTTAACTTTGGGCTTGTCATTTATATGAAGTCAACCTATACAATTACTGGGACTTAGCAAAGTTGTAATTTAAGACTTGTAGTTATATAAAAGTGATGTTTTATAAACTTTGAAGGTGGACCACATCACTTTGGGCCCCTGAAAATGTTGAATGTGCAATAAATTCCATCTTCGTGAGGGCGCTGTTCGAAATGTAAATGAGTTGTGACCCCAATTTTTGGGTATGCATTGTATTTATACTATATATAGTCTTATTGTTAATAGTAAATAATTAATCTGACAAAAAATGTGAATTTAGGGGCTAAACTTGCCAGTTTACAAAACATTACATTTTTTCTTGCATATTTAATGAGCCCGTGACACAACGCACAATTACAGAATTTTTTATTTTTTATTTTTGACAAATTGGGCATGCAGTTAGTGTGTATGCAAAGTCTCAGCCCTCTCCTTCTTTTTATAAAGAAGGCACAAGCGAAAAAAAAAAAAAAAAGATTAAAGGGCAACTTTTGGGTCCAAATTTAGACTCCCCTACTCCAACTTTAAATGGCTGCCACAGAAAATCCGTAAGAGCTACAGACCTCAAATTTGCAGGTTTTAATATTTTTACAGGTACAACATATGACTAAAATATAAATCAAATCTGAGGGGGTCAGGTGGGGCGCCTCCTTGATTTGATATGGAGTGACCCTTTTTTAAAAATAAATCAAGCGACACATTTCTTATCAATTGAATATGGTTGACGTCATTCAATTCATTTTATCATATTGTCAATGCCATCCATCACATACAATAGATCAACTCCCTAAATCTGCTGCTTCGGTGTGAGAATGCATCATTACTTTTTTTTATAGAACTGCAACTTGTTGTCCTGCCTAACCTGTATCTCTATGCAAACATTATCCAATATAAATGAACTGATCACCATTCCTACCCATGAACAGCCTCAAGACATTTTATTGAGCAAGAGGCATGATGATGATGACATGTACAAGTAACCACCAAAGCAAAATGTTTTAACTCCATGAGCATGAGAACTACCTGCCGATTGGCCAAAAAGAAGTTTTCATTGTCAATTGGGCCAATCAGCAACATTGTTAGCATAATTTTACCATGCAAAAAAATTGGGGTGAATTTTTTACAAAGCTCCATTCTGATTGGTGATTAAAATGAAGATATCATGTAATTGACCAATCAGAGGCAATGTTAGATCGGCAGGTAGTGCTCAGGGGGTTAATAATAAACAACTTGTCCATCATCATCATCCATGACAGAATTGTCTATTCAAATTCCAACTGCTCTAGTACATTTAACAGTCATTGCATTCACCATTTACGCATAAAACAATTTTATGCCAGGACTGATTTTATGAAAAGTAGTCCTGGACTTTTTGCCACTGGCATATATTTTCAGGCCTATTTTGTAAAAATTGGAGGGGGGGGGGGCAAATTGATCTTAGGGACCATTCACAAACACTTGTAAGGGGGGGGCCTGATGCAAAAAATTCATCACAAAATTTCCGCCCCCCCCCTTTACTGACCTTAAAAATTTCAGGCCACCCCCCTTTTTTACATGAAAATTATGGGTCAACCCCATAGAAAAGCATATTTTCCAGGAAAATTTGTGGTCATTTTTTCAAGGCCCCCCCTAGGAGGGTCAACATTTTTCAGGGGCCCCTTTTTGCATCAGGCCCCCCTAACAAGTGTTTGTGAACGGTCCCTTAACCCCATGTATGGAGCCCTAGACTTTATCCATACATGACTGATTTAGATATTACACAATTTTTTTAAATAAATCAAGCGACACATTTCTTATCAATTGAATATGGTTGGCGTCATTCAATTCATTTTATCATATTGTCAATGCCATCCATCACATACAATAGATCAACTCCCTAAATCTGCTGCTTCGGTGTGAGAATGCATCATTACTTTTTTTATAGAACTGCAACTTGTTGTCCTGCCTAACCTGTATCTCTATGCAAACATTATCCAATATAAATGAACTGATCACCATTCCTACCCATGAACAGCCTCAAGACATTTTATTGAGCAAGAGGCATGATGATGATGACATGTACAAGTGACCACCAAAGCAAAATGTTTTAACCCCATGAGAACTACCTGCCGATTGGCCAAAAAGATGTTTTCATTATCAATTGGGCCAATCAGCAACATTGTTAGAATAATTTCACCATGCAAAAAAATTGGGGTGAATTTTTTACAAAGCTCCATTCTGATTGGTGATTAAAATGAAGATATCATGTAATTGACCAATCAGAGGCATGTTAGATCGGCAGGTAGTGCTCAGGGGGTTAATAATAAACAACTTGTCCATCATCATCATCCATGACAGAATTGTCTATTCAAATTCTAACTGCTCTAGTACATTTAACAGTCATTGCATTCACCATTGTACGCCAAAACAATTCCATTTGAAATCAATTACATGGAATAATATCAGGTACTTAACATACTTGAACTTGATGTGATAGATGATGAATTCCATTGTACATTGTATTTTAAATATTCTCGCATTGTTTCAGTCAGTATATTCTTCGAAACGAATCCCTTCAATGCACATTTGTGGTTTACAATACATGATGTAGTCATCACCAGGTGTGATGTAGCTATTCAGCTCAAATCTAATGGGCCCAGTAAAGCTTGGTGGTTATGAATTCCAGGGACATTCACATTTTGACGCTAACTAACCTTTACATGAAGGCATCCAGGGTTCGGTAAACTAGAATTGAGAAGCCTGAAATTTTATAGTATATTGACTGTCTGTGCAATGCATCAATGATGACTATTTCTGAGTATTTTCTTCAGGCTATGCAAATATTGGTTTCCCCATCGGTATAAAATTTAGATGTTCCTCCATTTTTTTCCTCAATCAAACCAGACATGGTGACCTATTTTTGGTATTTTATATCATTGCACTGGAGACACAAGCTATCAAAAAATTGATTTAAGTATACTCACTAGGAACTCTACTTTTATTTCTAAGAAATTTAATCAAATTTAACAGGATGGTCAAATTTAACCCCACGAGAACTACCTGCTTATTGGTCAAAATGGAGTTTTCATTTCAATTGGACCAATCAGCAACATTGTTAGAATAATTTCACCACCCAAAAAATGGGGGTGAATTATTTGCAAAACTCCATTCTGATTGGTGATTAAAATGAAGATATCATGTAATTGACCAATCACGGGCAATGTTATTAGATCGGCAGGTAGTGCTCAGGGGGTTAACAGGGTGAAGAAAATCAACTGAAAACTGAGTCTACAATGAGGTCAGGTTATAATACCAGCACAACTACAAATAATTTAACTACAAAACATATGAGCCATTCAAGATTACAATTTATTACAATCAATTTTACAAAATGTTCAAGTTGACAAGGCCTATCCATTGCAACTAATTTGATAACTTGAAAGGTTATCTGTAATAGTATACAGCTTGTTATGTTACGCTGTTCCAATTATTATGGATAGCCAACACCTTTGTAGCAGTGAAACCATAATGGACTGCAGATGTTAAATGTGCGGAAATATTCCTGACAGTTGGCAATTGAAATAAAAAGTAAAACCACTAACTGTATGTTCAAACAAAATCGCATGCATATCAGGTTAACGGTTTAAGGGTATTGAGGAATAAAATACATTTATAATATGGTCATATAAAATATTGATTTTATTCCTTGGATGCAAAAATTACAATGATTGGTCATTGACTTTGACAGCCAGATACACATGGTAATATAATGCGGCATTGATTTGATAAATATATCAATTTGGTATTATTTTAAGATGATGTATATAAATGCTCAATAGAGTGTTTATACTTGTTAATGAAATTATCAATGTATTTAAAAGTTGATAAATCATAAAAAATTAAAACACTAATTAGTATATTTTGATTAAGGTGGTCCCAATACTTTCACACAAAATGAATTTTGTAGAGCTTGCATAGCTGTATCATAATTTCAAATTTGTTCACAATCTGATGAACTTGGTATCAATTTCCATAATATAAATTTTTTTGTCTTACTCATACTTGCTGTCTACTGAAGAAAGCATATATGTGACACGATCTGGTCCATGGGGGCCAAAGGCGGCAAATTTGAAACTGAGATAACGGTTAAAATATGGAGTAAAAAAACAATAAAATACATTGGAAAATAGACATCAAAAAACTTCATAACTTAGAACCAAGTATGCTAGACCTTTGAAGTTTTCAGGAAATGATAGTCTATTGTATGTATAATGTAATAATTACATTAACTCAATTTTCAAAAATGCCTCCTTTGGCCCCCCATGGACCAGATCGTGTCACATACATATGTAAGTTGTCAAACATTGTGTTTTCTATTCCCACTCCCCCTCACACACACACCCCCTCTTGTAAATGCCGCCAAGTGTGGAGGTGTGTGTATATTCCAACTGGGGAGATTCACACACCCACATTCAAACTGGGGAGATTTTTTACACAAATCTCACAGCAACCGCCATACTGTGGAGGTTGCTCTAATCAGAAAATGACAGGTGGTATACCCCCTCTATGGCCCAAAAACCCCATTTTTGAGCTTATCTTCAACTGTGGAGCTCCACGGTTGTTAGCAGACTCCACAGTGTGAATGTGACAAGACACACACACCTCCACAGTTGGAGGCATTTACAAACGCACATACACTCCACACATTTACACAATGAACACTGGCATCACCTTTGCTATCTACTGAAGATAACAATTTCCTCCCCACTTTATGTTGTAACCTTTTGAATCTCATGTTTGTTAACAACCAAGGACATTAAACACCTGGACCGGTATAATAGCTGTATAAACATTATTCTTGGTTGTATGTTGGCTACATGGTTTAACCATAAAACACATACTGCACGTCAATCATTATATTCATAACCACCTTTCACTGACTCAAGGACAATGTACATACATGTAATGTTCTTGTACAAATTTACTTTGACACTAGAGAAGGTTTGACATATATTAAATTCTGATTGGCAATCACATTCCTCCAACACTTCTGAGATCCATTTAAACAATTAAAAATGTTACATACCTTGTATGCTTTTGTTGTTAAGAGCAGGGGTGTATTGGGAGGTACTCAGTATAAACAGGGATGTGTCACTAGTAGCACTTCCCTGGTAATGATCATATGTGACCATCCACCACGAAGTGGTAGTAAAGTTGGCTCTAGATCATTTTCTGTTTATTGCAGATTTTGAAAGAATGCACTTTCAGCTTTACAATGACACCTCAACTAGCTTCATCGGACATCTAGAAGTGAAGTTATAATTCATCAAAGGTCAAATTCCTAATATATTTTACATAGAAATCCAATACTGTTTTTGATTATATCTCAAAATCGAAAATGCCGACTTTACGACCAGTTTGTGGTGGATGGGCACATATAGGGATTTGCCACAAACAGTCAAACATGACCCTCATTTTTGGCCGTTTCAATGACTGACCCCCTTTTCTTGGCCAATTTTGGTATATGGATGGGTCATTTTTTCTAAATGTTGGAAACTTTGTTTGAAAAATATCCCAATTTTGCCTCACTGTAGCCAAAATTTTGAAATTTTAGGAAAAAGTTGTAAGAATCAAGCAATTTGTGTTAAATTTGGCCAACAAAATTGGTCTTTTGGTTTTGCGATGGTCCAGATTTCTAGGAAAATTGATCTAGTGATGGGTCCACTTTCATATTCTCTGTGACACCTACCAAAACTTGAGTACCCCACCCCAATGCATTTGTTATGTAACCTGTTATACATCATCTGAGTGCGTGCAAGTATGAAGCATATTGACAGTGTTATAATGTATATTTTGCGATATTTATCAACAGATAAAAATTATGAGACTCCCAATGTTTGACATATACTGTCAACACCATGAAAATGCTTCATCAAGGTCTGATGTTTATAGCTGTGTGGAATCTCTGCTTATCATTATTAGCGTATTGACCCATCATCCGTTTATAATCTCACCCCTATATTTTGAAAAAAATATCTAGAAATTAACTTAATTGTGTTGCAATCTTGCAGATTGGCAGATACAAAAACGGATGAGAGCAATCTTCAATTTATTTCAGTAGTAACCAAATTGGTCAAAATTTAATTCATCAGAGTTTTTCCCCAAGTTACATTTCATTTCTAATTTTTAAGGTATTTTGGGCAATATGCCTTATATTTTAATACAATGTTGAGTTCATGTATATTTCTGACATGTTTGATGCGTCTTTCATTCAGTTTAACTTCCAATTCCAGGTTTTAGTGCTGTGATACTGTAAATTTGACCTTTCCCTTCCCAAATTCCTCTTTCTCTCTCTACCTTTTTTGTTCCTAAATGTTACCCTTCTCCCTTACTGCTCTCTCCCTATTTCTTTCTCATCTCATACCCTTCACTCTCTCACCTCATCTCTTTATCAAACAAAACTTGGATTCACAAATAGTTTACACTAATTTCTTTGAAAATCCTGACATTGAGAATGAAAATTTGAAATTGATTACAACACAATATAGTCACTCTATCAGACCATGAAGCTATACTAGTAGCGATTCAGATTTTTTTTCATCCCTGGTAGTTTTGCTGCTTCATGCTTGTGTGCATTTATTTTTGTATCATAATACACAAGCTGGCTACACTGCAAAGCACTGTGTGGGTGTCATGTTATGTAGAGGATTTATGCATTGCCACCAGTTTAAAGCCACTAACATGGTGGTGTGAGCAATGTAAATCACGCTGTATGTTTATTCCCCTAGTCCAGCATTTGATATACTGGTAATACGTATCTGTCATGATATGCTGCAAACTAACGGTCTAAATTACAAATGTCCCAATTCATCTGAAAAAGAATCTACATGTCAACTAGAGCAAATTATATTGATTTTTCATCTTGTCTTAAAAACACCAGTAAATGTTCATCTTTGGAAACAAAAAACCTTTATAATAGAAGTTTGTCGGCCATGAAACGCTGAATAGAAAATGACTGGAAGCCTTTGGCTATTATAATAGCTACATGTACTAATGTAGCTATTAGTATGTGTACATTGGCAGCTGAATATCAAGGTATGTTGCCATTACCATCTTCTGGATTTTCAACAGCTTGATTATTTAACAACCACAAAAACCTTCAGTACACTGGTAATTCCTTGTTTTTCATTTTGAGAGAAAACAGGATCAAGCTTCCTAATTAGGTTTAATCTTATGTCATTTGGCTTGTGTCACAGATTATCTGATGTGACCTGAAATGCTCCTAAGGGATCTGAGTAATTTCTCATCAGCCCATTCACTAGCTGAGCATGTGTGTGTATCTTTACTATGTTGGTTGGTTGGTAATATATGTCATACTATAGCGTACGTTACAGGTATGTGCCTAGATGTACACTACTAGTATTGTACAGAGTAGCACAGTATGCATGCATATGTCCTGAAATGCACACAGGTACAAATTTTTTGCTTTCCAAATAAAATAAGAGCTGCATAAAAATAAACTGCGATGCAATGAGATTAATTTTGATCGAAATATCTATAACATTGGTTATAAGGATATTTTAATTTTAAAAGATACTTGAAAAAACAAATCTTGGAACTGATCACCACCTCCTTGGGAAAAACAGTAAAGCTATTTTATTTTTAGCTTGTCCCTCACCATAAAGTGTATCAAATTAAGAGAACTTTAATTAGGAATCATATTTGAATGTATGTCCTCAAAGAAGTGCATTAACTTGATTTATTGTAATTTAATATTATCTGCTCAAATTCATTCAATCATTTGGAAGATGTTTTCATTTATAACAATAAAGTTGCATTCAATTTTCACATTAGAACATTTTGGTTAAATTTTCACATGAGAATTGAGTACTGCATGCTAAAATAAATAAATCAGGAAATTATGCAACTTGAATTGATTATTAAATAAAACCTTCAATTATACTTTTGCATAAATTAAATGTTTTTCATAACACAAAACATACAAATTAAGACATGTTCAAGAAGGATAAATTCAAGTAATTGTATTTCTAATAGCGCACACAATTTTACATTAAAGATTTAGTCAGTATTTTCACTATTATGGGATTGGATAGCAATGTTTGCACAGTATTTTTTGTGGAACATGAGAGCACATCAAACACATCAATTGCGTTCTGAATATGACAGGCGCGACAAATTACCTGTCCGATAGCCCGGGGCAATCAAATTTTTAGTCGGGCAACTAAAACTCTGAAGAGCTGTGCCCGATCGGGCAAGACTAAATTAAAACTAATTAAATCTTGATGATGCAAAACAGAGTATTTCTGTCAAACCTGGCGTGTTCACAGAAGTAAAAACAGTCAAAACCAAGTAGAAAACTTCTTGAAACGGCCCTCAAATTTTTCCGATGCTATATGTTGCACTCATATCCATACCAGACATATATGCTAATGAAATGACGTTTGTGACGTATTGGTAGTAAACTATAGTTTAGCCAATTATAGAAACTGTTTCGTGCATATATAATGAGTTTTATGAGCGTCAATGGCGTCAGCTGGCCATGTATTTGCATGTACATGGAGATTGAGGCGTGTTAGTGGTTGGCAAAATCGTAAATCGCGTGACTTTACTGACAAAATTTCACATAAAATGCACATTTTTCCACAAGAAACAAACAGTATTGAATGCATAAGAAATGTTTATTTTTATAGTGGTTTCATGAATACTCATTTATGTATCAACTTAACCAAGAAAGTATCGGCTTTCCGCAAGAATGAAACTGCCAAATTCGACGTACTTACGACTACGAGTTACATGCACTGCATGATGTGACTTTGCTGACAATTGTTGCCGGGAATATGGGTAATTTTCGGGCAATTCGGGCAACCAATTTTTGACTATTGCCTGCCCGATCGGGCAAGCTAAAAAATAAAATTTATCGCGGCCTGGAATATGAGGAATGTCCTTCTGATATCCATTTTTTTTTTATTGTATGTTGGAATTTGCAAAAAACAATTCCAAGACATTTGCTTTTCGGGCAGTCAGACAATTTGGACAAGCCTTTCCCCTGCCACAAAGGAAATCACATGCTAATATGTTCAAATTTACACCTCTGGGGGCACCAGGACTTGCTTCAGTACCTGGGTATCTTTTTCCTTTAATTCATTTGCACAACCCAATCTAGCAAAAGGTTTTCTTATATGTGAAAAATTGACTGTGATTAAGCAAAAATGAAATTTATAAGCATGTGATTCAAACAACTGAAAATATTTTAATCATTTGATACATAATTCTACGGTATTTCTACCCCACAAAATATAGAACTTTGTAAACTTCAGAATAGCAAAGAAAGATGACTCTTAATTTTGCTCTAAAATCTAAATGTTGGTCTATATTTATATTCCCC